>NC_134688.1:101265527-101918027 GCF_050947455.1 Rhinoderma darwinii
GCTGCGTTTCCTGGTTTCAGAAACACCCTACATGTGGCCCTTATCTTTTGCCTGGATATACAACAGGGATCAGGAGTAAAAGAGTGCGCCATGCAGATTTGAGGCCTAATTTGTTGATTTACAAAGTATTACCCACAATTGCAAAAGCAAAATAATAAAAGAAATCCCAAAGAAATTACCCCATTTTAAAAACGACACCCCTCACTCCTAGGAGTGTAGTGAGCATTTTGATCACACAGGTTTTTTCCAGAAATTAGTGCTCAATGGATGTTGCAGAGTAAAAATTTTAATTTCTCCACTGATATGAAATTTTAGTGCCAAATACTTTGTGCCTAGCTTGTGCCACTGGAGACACACACCACACAAATATATACTGTAAGTAGGTTCTCCATACTACGGTAATACCCCATATATAGTCAGAAATTGCTGTTGAGGCATATAGCCACTCTCTGAAGGACCGACGTTTGGCGCACAGATTTTTCTTGGTAGGTTTTGTTGGGTGTTTTACTGGTATTTCAATTTATAATGTAGGGCACATGTAAGCTGTGCAGATAATATCAGGGCATAATGAGGTGGTATGATAATGGGTAAAATAAATAATAAAATTAATAATTCATGGATGTCTGGTACGCTTTGCACAGGCCAAGTTTTTTAGGGCAGGTGTCACACTGATAAATTGTGTCCATTCTTATCCCCCTTTTAGAACACACACTGCACCTTTTTTGGGTCCATTTCTTGTTTGCAGTTTGGGGGACTTCACTGGGAAAGTGTTGCCCTGGTAAAATATGGGCGGCCTTGCTTCCAGGGGAGATGATGACAATTTTGGGTAGACGTGCTTGGGCCCTCCCCTTTCTGGTTCACAATTATTAGGTTCTTAATAACCACCACTTAAGACTGTAGGAATGTTCCCAACTGGCCTGCACATCTGGATCGCACATAAGCACAATGCCATCTGTATGATATGCACGGTCAGTGGGGTCTTGGGCGAAAAACTGATAAACTTATAAATTTTATCTGGTTCATCATTTTGCAACATTGCGTTCCAAACTCATAACTTTTTTTCCATTGTCAGAACTTTGTGAGGGCTTGTTTTTTTTGCAGCAGAAGATGTAGTTTTTATTGGTATTATTTTGGGGTGCACATGATTTTTGAAATCCCTTTTTATGCCATTTTTAAGGAGGCAAGAAGACAAAAAATAGCAAAACCGGGTGTATTTATTTTCTACTGCGTTCACCGTGCGATACAAACATTGTGTTAACTTTATTCTGCGGGTTGATATGTTTACGGCGATACCACATTTATATAGTTTTCGTTATTCTTTACTACTTTTAACCCCTTGGAGACACAGCCAATTTTGGTCTCGTGGACATAGCCTATTTTTTCAAATCTGATATGGGTTATTTTATGTGGTAATAACTTTGCAATGGTTTTACTTATCCAAGCGATTCTGAGGCTGTTTTCTCATGACGAATTGTGCTTTATGTTAGTGGTAAAATTTGGCCGATAAATTCAGTATTCAAATTTGGAGAAAATTTGCAAAAATTATAATTTTTTCAAATTTAAATGTATCTGATTTTTTAGGGACCAGTTCAGTTCTGAAGTTGCTTTGAGGACCTTAAATATTAGAAAACCTCTTTAACCCCTTAAGGACGCAGCCTAGTTTTGGCCTTAAAGCTCAGAGCCCATTTTTCAAATCTGACATATTTCACTTTATGTGGTAATAAGGTCGGAATCCTTAAACCTATCCAAGCGATTCTGAGATTGTTTTCTCGTGACACATTGGGCTTCATGTTTGTGGTAAAATTTGGTTGATATATTCAGTGTTTATTGGTGAAAAATTGCATAATGTAGAGAAAATTTGGAAAAAATAGCATTTTTCAGAATTGAAATGCATCTGCTTGTAAAACAGACGGTTATACCACCCAAAATAGTTACTAGTTCAAATTTCCCATATGTCTACTTTAGATTGGCATCGTGTTTTTTGAACATTCTTTTATTTTTCTTGGACGTTGCAAGGCTTAGAACATAAACAGCAATTTCTCATATTTTTAAGAAAATTTCAAAAGCCTTTTTTTTAAGGTACTTCTTCAGTTCTGAAGAGGCTTTGAGGGGCCTATGTATTAGAAACCTTGATAAAACACCCCATTTTAAAAACTAAACCCCTCAAAGTATTCAAAACAGCATTTAGAAAGTTTTTTTAACCCTTCAGGCATTTCACAAGAATTAAAGCAAAGTGGAGGTGAAACTTGCAAATTTAATTTTTCTTGCTGAATTTCAATTTTATTTAAAAAAAAATCTGTAATACAAAAGGTTTTACCAGTGAAACACTACTAAATATGTATTGTCCAGATTCTGCAGTTTTTAGAAATTTCCCACATGTGGCTCTAGTGCGCTCATGGACTAAAACACAAGCCCTAGAAGCAAAGAAGCACCTAGTGCATTCTGAGGCCTCTTTTTTATTAGAATATATTTTAGGCAGCATGCCAGGTTTGAAGAGGTGTTGAGGTGCCAAAACAGTAGGAATCCCCAAATAGTGACCCCATTTTGGAAACTACACCCCTCAAGGAATTCATTTATTGTTGTTGTTACCATTTTGACCGCACAGTTTTTTCACAGCACCTATATGAATTGGGCTGTGAAATTAAAAAACTGTCATTTTTTCCAATAAGATGTCATTTGTGATCAAAATTTCTTATTTTCACAGGGAACAAAATACCCCATTTTGTTGCCCAATTTGTCCTTAGTGCGGCAATACCCCATTTGTGGTGATAAACTGCCGTTTGGTCCCATGGGAGGGCTCAGAATGAAAGGAGCGCTATGTGTTTGTTGGAGTCCAGATTTTGCTGGATTGGTTTTCGGGTGCCATGTTGCATTTGCAGAGCCCCAGAGGTATCAAAGCAATGGAAACCCACCAGAAGTGACCCCATTTTGGAAACTACACCCCTCAAGGAATTCAAATATGGTTGTTGTTACAATTTTGACCGCACAGTTTTTTCACAGCACCTATTTGAATTGGGCTGTGAAATGAAAAAAATTAAATTTTTTCCAATAAGATGTCATTTTTTATCAAAATTTCTTATTTTCACAGGGAACAAAATACCCCATTTTGTTGCCCAATTTCTCCTGAGTGCAGCAATACCCCATTTGTGGCTATAAACTGCAGTTTGGGCCCATGGGAGGCCTCAGAATTGAAGTAGCGCTGTGTGTTCTTTTGGAGTGCAGATTTTGCTGGTTTGGTTTTCGGGTGCCATGTCGCATTTGCAGAGCCCCAGAGGTATCAAAGCAATGGAAACCCACCAGAAGTGACCCCATTTTGGAAACTACACCCCTCAAGGAATTCATTTATGGGTAATGTGACGATTTAGACACCATAGTTTCTTCACAGAACTTATTTGAATTGGGCTGGGAATTAAAACAAATAATATTTTTTCCAATAATATGTCGTTTTAGCTCAAAAATTCTTATTTTCACAAGAAATAAAATACTACATTTTGTTGCCCAATTTGTCCTGAGTGCGGCAATACCCCATTTGTGATGATAAACTGCCGTTTGGGCTCATGGGAGGGCTCAGAAAGAAAAGAGCGCTATTTGTTCTTTGGAGTCCAGATTTTGCTGGATTGGTTTTCGGGTGCCATGTCGCATTTGCAGAGCCCCAGAGGTATCAAAGCAATGGAAACCCACCAGAAGTGACCCCATTTTGGAAACTACACCCCTCAAGGAATTCATTTATGGGTGTTGTGACCATTTTGACCCCATAGTTTTTTCACAGAACTTATTTGAATTGGGCTGGGAATTAAAACAAAATTTATTTTTTCCAATAATATGTAGTTTTAGCTGAAAATTTCTTATTTTCACAAGAAATAAAATACCCCATTCTGTTGCGCAATTTGTCCTGAGTGCAGCAATACCCCATTTGTGGTGATAAACTGCTGTTTGGGCCCATGGGAGGGCTCAGAACGAAAGGACCACCATTTGGCCTACTGGGGATTTTCTGGTGCGAAGTCATGTGTGCAGAAGCCCCAGTACAGTTGAAACCCGCAAGAAGTGACCCCGTTTTAAAAACTACACCCTTGAGGCAATCATCTAGAGGTGTAGTGAGCATTTTGACCGGAGAGATACACCCCATAAACTGTAATGTGGGTTCTCCCGGGTATGGCAATACCCTCAATGTGGCTGTTATCAGCTGCTTGGGCACACAGCAGGGCTCAGAAGGGAAAGATAAGGGGGGATAAGCTGTGCGGAGTACATCAGGGTAAGTAGAATTGGGGTAAATTATAAATCAAGGGATGTATGATAAATTTTAAAACACTCTTTCATACAGAGCTCTGGTTTTTCGGGACACGCGTTACATTGATATATTGTGTCCTCACTTATACCCCTCTTATAGCAGACTTTGCACCTCTTTTGACTTTTTCCCTTCTTGCCAGTTTGGGGAACTTCTCCTGGAAAGTGTTGCCCTGGTACGATGTGTGTGGCCCCACTTCCAGAAGTACTGGGTGCCCCCCCACCTTCCTTCCTGGTCCCTAAAGATTAGGTTCTTGATAACCACCTCTTGAAATTCCAGGAAAGTTCCCCTCTGGTCTGTACATCGACGTAGCACGTACACATTGTACAATGCCATCTGTATGATGTGCACGGCCAGCTTCTTATACCACACCGCATGGCGCTGTAGGGCTTCAGGACTTCGTCTGACAAGTCCACCCCTCCCATGTACCTATTGTAGTCCAGGATGCAGTCTGGTTTAGGGGTCTCTGTACTGGTACCTCGTACAGGTACATGGGTACTGGTGTGACATCTCTCTTGTCCTTGTACTTGACACACAATATGTTGCTGCTAGATTGTGCCCTGCTCTCACCCCTTCTTGTTTGCCCTGCAGAGTCTTAGGGAGGCCTCTCAGATTTCTTCTAGCAGTGCCGCATGCCACAGGACTGGAAGCGAGGCAGTTGAAGAGTGGGACGCAGGTATAAAAATTATCCAGGTAGAGGTGGTAACCCTGGTCCAGCAGTGGTTGCACCAAATCCCACACAATTTTTGCATTAACTCCCAGTAAGGGGGGGCATTCTGGGGGCTGAATACTGGTGTCCTTCCCTTCATATATCCTAAACCTGTAGGTATACCCTGATGCACTCTCGCACAGCTCATACATCTTCACGCCATACCTTGCCTTCTTACCCGGCAGGTACTCGCGGAATTGAACCCTCCCTTTAAAATCCACCAAGGACTCATCAATAGAAATACACTTCTCGGGGGTGTATGCTTGGGAAAACCGGGCACTGAAACGGTCTAATAGGGGTCTCCGTTTATACAAACGGTCAAAACTGGGGTCATCTCGAGGAGGGCACGGCTCATTATCAGTATAATGTAAGAAGCGAAGCATTGCCTCATTTATTTATTTTTTTAGGTTCTAGTTCAGTTCTGAAGTTGCTTTGAAGGACCTATATATTAGAAACCCCTATCAAACACCCCATTTTAGAAACTAGACCCCTCAAAGTATTCACAACAGCATTTAGAAAGTTTGTGAACCCTTTAGGTGTTTCACAGGAATTTAGAGCAAAGTAGAGGTGAAATTTACATTTTTTTTTTGTCAGAAAATCCTCTTCATACCATTTTTTTTATAACACAAAAGGTTTTACCTGAGAAACGCAACTCAATACGTATTGCCCAGATTCTGCAGTTTTGAGAAATATCCCACATGTGGCCCTCGGGCGGTAATGGACTGAAGTACCGGCCTCAGAATCAAATGAGCGCCTAGTGGATTTTGAGGCCTCCTTTTGATTAGGCACCATGTCCGATTTGAAGAGGTCTTGTGGTGCCAAAACAGTGGAAAACCCCCAAAAGTGACCCCATTTTGAAAACTAGGACCCCTTGAGGAATTCATTGCAGTTTTCATGGGGTGCATGTGACTTTTTGATCAGTTTTTATTCTATTTTTAGGTGGCGTGGTGACTAAAAAACAGAAATTCAACAATTGTTTTTTTAATCTATTTTTTTTACAGCGTGCACCGTGCGTTATAAATGACACATTCACTTTATTCTGTGGGGCGATACGATTACGGCGATACCAGATGTTTATAGTTTTTTTTAATGTCTTATGGCGTTTGCACAATAAAATACTTTTTGTAAAAAATCAATTTACTTTTTGTGTTACCTTATTCTATTAGCCATAACGTTTTTATTTTTCCATCAAGAAAGCCGTGCGAGGACTTATTTTTTGCGTAACAAACTGTAGTTTCGATCAGTACCATTTTTAGGTACATGCGACTTTTTGATCTCTTTTTATTCCATTTTTTGGGAGGTAAAGTGACCAAACAATTGTGATTGTGGTACGGTTTATTATTATTTTCTTTTACGGCGTTCACCGCGCGGGATAAATAACGAAATAATTTTGTAGTTCAGGCCGTTACGGACTCGGCGATACCAATTATGTATAGTTTATTTGTTTGTTTATATATTTTTATTAATAATAAAGGACTGATAAGGGAAAAGGGGGGATTTTTACTTTTATTACTTTTAAAACTTTTATTTTCTTATTTTTACACATCTTTTTTTAACTTTTTTTTAACTTTATTACTTTGTCCCACTAGGGGACTTGAGGGCAGGAGGCCCTGATCGCAATTCTAATACACTGCACTACATGCGTAGTGCAGTGTATTAGAACTGTCAGCTACTCACTGACAGCAAGCATAGTGGGTCCTGACTTCGTCAGGACCCACTAGGCTTCCGTCGATGGCAGAGCCGGACGCCATTGTTTGGTGTCCGGTTGCCATAGCCACCATCGCCAGCCGCTATCGTGTGGCAGGCCGGCGATTGTAGCTTAACCCCTAAAAAGCTGTGATCACTATTGAACACGGCTTTTAAGGGGTTAATCAGCGGGGACACAGCGATCGGTCCCCGCTGTAGGAGCTGTGACAGCTGCTGTACGAGACAGCAGCTGTCACAGCTCCTGTATGTGTCGGGAGGACGGCCGAAACGGCCGTTACTCCCGCGACGTGATAGTCCGTCGCTGAGCGCTAACGATATAGTTAGCGCGACGGATTATTACGCCGCTGAGCGCGAAGGGGTTAAGTCACCCCATTTTAAAAACTGCACCCCTCAAAGTATTCAAAACATAATTTAGAAAGTTTGTTAACCCTAGGTGTTTTGCAGAAATTAAAGCAAAGTGGAGGTGACATTTTTTTTTTTTTTCGTTTTACCGGAGAAACACAACTCAATATTTATTGCTCAGATTCTGCAGTCTTTAGAAATATCCCACATGGGTGGCCCTAGTGTGATAATGGACTGAAACACCGGCCTCAGAAGCAAAGGAGCAACCAGTGTATTTTTGGGCCTCCTTTTTATTAGAATCTTTTTTTTTCACCTCATGCACACGACCGTTATGCCACTTGGGCCATTTTTGACGGCATCCGAGTGGCACCCGATAGTCTTCATGGACCCATTCACTTTAGCGGGTGAATCGGGTCCATGAAAAATGATCCGAGTCTCCGATCCCAGGAAAGATAGGGCATGTTCTATCGTTCCTCGTATCACTGATGGGACTCGGCCGCATGTCAGGTTTGAAGAGGTCCTGTGGTGCCAAACATTGGAAACACTCCCAAAAAGACACCATTTGTCAAACTACACACCTCAAGGAATTTATCAAGGGGTATAGTGAGCATTTTGACCCCACAGGTTTTTTGCTGAATTTAGTGTGCCGTAAAAATGAAAAATCTAAAATTTTTTCCAATAAAACAATTTTTTATTTTATTTTTACAAGGCATTAAGTAGAAAAAAGCACCCCAACATTTGAAAATCAATCTCTCCCAATTACGGCAATACCCCACATGTGGTAATAAACTGTTGTTTGGATACACGCCAGGGCTCTTTAGGGAAGGAGCACCATTTGTGTTAAGGATCTGCCAGGCACAGCTTCTGTATCCACGCCCATAGGTAATCAGTCTGCACCTGCTTCTATGTCTGTGAGACTGACTCCATCTTCCACCACTCAGGATGGCAGGCTTAGGAGTGGGAGAGCCTATCACAGCCTGGCCAGACGGAGCTAGCTCCCTCCCTCCGTCTATTTACACCTGCCTTTCCTGTTCCTCCTTGCTTGTGATTCTTCTCTGTTGGTTTCCTGGCCCTGCTGCAGCTTCTTGAACTACTTGTCCCTGCTTCGTATTGACCCTGGCTTACTGACTACTCTTCTGCTCTGCGTTTGGTACCTCGTACACTCCTGGTTTGACTCGGCTCGTTCACTACTCTCCTGCTCTGCGTTTGGCACCTCGTACTCTCCTGTTTTGACTCGGCTCGTTTACTACTCTTGTTGCTCACGGTGTTGCCGTGGGTAACTGCCCCGTTTCCCTTTGTTCTGTGTTTCCTTATCTGTTGTCTGTCGTGCACTTACTGAGTGTAGGGACCGTCGCCCAGTTGTACCCCGTCGCCTAGGGCGGGTCGTTGCAAGTAGGCAGGGACTGAGTGGCGGGTAGATTAGGGCTCACTTGCCTGTTTCCCTATCCCTGTCATTACAATTTTTGGCTTTTGTAGCTCAAGTTTTGCTGGAATGGTTTTCGGGTGCCATGTCGCATTTGGAAAGCCCCTGAGGGAACAAAACAGTGGAAACCCCACCAAAAGTGACCCCACTTGGGAAAATACTGCCCTCAAGGTATTTATCAAGGGGTATAGTGACCATTTCGATCCCGCAGATTTTTGGCTGAATTCAAAGGAATTAGGCCGTGAAAATGAATTTTTTTTTCTAATAAAATGTAGTTTTAGCTTAGATTTTTCCATTTTCACAATAGATAAAGGAAAAAAAAACTCTCAGGCAATGATTGAAAGCACAAAGCCCTTTTATAGTCCTGGGTGATCACGGGCTAATTCGTGATTTTTTACATGTGCGCGCACTGGCCCTTTAAGGCCGAGCGCGCACCCTACAGTAACCAGCATAGCGAAGCGGAAGTGAGTGCCGACGTCTCTCAGGAGGGAGATGCTGCCCAGCACTCACACGTCCATGGCCACGGCCGTCGAGGGTAAGTCAAAACGACGGTCCGCGGCTGTGGACATTACAACAGGGCTCAGAAGTGAAGAGCAACATGCACATTTGACAAAAAACGGACGCAGCAATACCAATTTTGTTCATTTTTTTATTTTTTACATTACTTTAGAGGAAAATGGCAAAAGTTTTTTATTGTTTTCACTTTTAATAACTTTTTTTTACACATTTTATTAGTCCCCCTAGGGGACTCGAACCAGTGATCGTTCGATCGCTGTTACAATACACTGCAATACTAATGTATTGCAGTATATTGTCATTTTTACAGGCTACTGTAACAGCGCGATCGCTGTTCCTGGCCGTTAGTCCTGGGTGTCAGCTGTAATACACAGCTGACAGCCGCAGTGTATGGAGCGGGCTTAGCGCGTAAGCTCGCTTCATACATCACGGCCGCACCACGATGTGCTATTACATCGTGATGCGCAAAGGTTTTAATGCGCAGTAGATGGTGAAAAGTGAACATTTTAATTTTCCACTGATATGCCATTTTAGTGCACAATATGTTGTGCGCAGTTTGTGCCACTGGAGACAAATATCTCATAAACTGTTAGGGTATGTTCACACACACTATTTACGGACGTAATTTGGGCGTTTTTGCCCCGAATTACGTCCGAAATAGCGGCTCCAAAGCGTCGGCAAACATCTGCCCATTCATTAGAAAGGGTCTTACAATGTTCTGTGCAGACGGTCATTTTTTTTACGGCCCGCTGTCAAAAGGCGGGGCGTAAAAAAGACGCCCGCGTCAAAGAAGTGCCTGTCACTTCTTCAGACGTAAATGGAGCCGTTTTCCATTGACTCCATGGAAAAACAGCTCCATTTACGTCCGTAATGGACGCAGCGAAATAGCGCCTCAACATGCCATTACAGCTGAAATTACGGTGCTGTTTTCTCCTGAAAACAGCACTGTCATTTCAGCCGTTACGGACGCTACCGTGTGAACATACCCTTAAGCAGGTACTCATGGGTATGGCGATGCCATATATTTGGACGTAAACTGCTGTTTGGGCATGCTGTAAGGTTAAGAACGGAGGGAGCGCTATACTGGCATTACAGTTTATAATGTGGGGGCATATGTAATCTGTGCGGAGTACATCAGGGGCATAATAAGATGGTATTATAATGCAGTAAATAAATAATATTTCACAGATATGTGGCCAGTGTTGCACTGATAAATGGTGCCCAATCTTATCCGCTTTTGGAACACATTCTGCAAATTTTTTGTCGCCATATTCTGAGAGCCATAATTTTATTTTTTTTCACCAGAACTGTTTGAGGGTTTATGTTTTGTGGGACAATCTGTAGTTTACATTGGTATCATTCTGGGGTATATGCGATTTTTTGATCACTTTTTAAAAAAAAAATTGGCAAGCAAAGTGACCAAAAACCAGCAATTCTGACAATGTTTTTTATTCTTTTTTTCTCTACAGTGTTCATCGTAGGCTATAAATTAAATTTGTACTTTATTCTGTGGGTCGATACTATTACGGCGATACCATATGTATACAGTTTTTTTATGTTTTGCAGCGTTTGCACGATAAAATCACTTTTTTTAAATAATTTATTTCTTGTATATATATATAGAGAGAGAGAGAGAGAGAGAGAGAGAGAGAGACAGAGACAGAGAGAGCCATATATAGAGAGCCATAACTTTTTTTAAATTTTTCATTCAAAAATGCTGTGTAAGGGCATGTTTTTTGCGGGACGGGTTGTAGTTATTATTGGTAATATTTTGGGGTACATGCAACTTTTTAATCACTTTTTCTTCTATGTTTTGGGAGGGGTGGTGATAAAAAAAAATAGAGATTCTGGCATGTTTTTTATTAGTTTTTTTTGCGGTGTTCACCATGTGGAAAAAATAACATTATAGTTTTATAGTTTGGGTCATTACGAATGCAGTGATACCAAATATGTGTACTTTTTTTTAACGATTTTATTTTTTTCCTATAATAAAATTTTTTTTTAACTTATAACTTTTATTTTTACACTTTTGTACAACATTGTTATTAACTTTTTTAAACTTTTTGTTTTGTCCCACTAGGGGACTTGAAGGCTTGCAACACTTATCTCTATACTAATACACTAACCTACATAGTTTAATGTATTAGCGCTGTCAGTGTGACACTGGCAACAAGCCTATCAGAACCTTCCAGAGGCAGGTCTTTAAAGGCTTCCGTATTTGGCAGACCCAGAAGCCAATATCAGGTCACCGGATGCCATGCCAACCATCTGCACCCCCCGCATGGTGGATGTGTCGATTTGCTACAAACGCATTAAAATAGGCGGTCGCTATTGACCTCCGCATTTCAGGAGTTAATTGCAGAGATTGCCGGCGTTGGGCCGCTAGTCGGTGACAGCGGAGTGTTAGCTGTCGTGTACAGCTGATCTCCCGATTCCCGGACACTGTTCATTTGGTCAGTGAGCTACGGAAACTGTTCAGTAACTACGTCCTGGTGCGGGAAGTAACCTCCCGACAGGACGTACAGTTACTGACTAGTGCAGCTAGGGGTTAAACTATGGAAAAAAAACAAAAAACATGTTTTAGTGTCGTCATGTTCTGAGAGCCATACATTTTTTATATTTTGGCATTGTGTCAGGGCTTGATTTTTGCAGGACGAGCTGTAGTTTTTATTGGTACCATTTTGGGGTACATTCAACTTTTTGATAATTTTTTTTTATCCCATTCTTTTGGAGGCATGGTGACCAAAACAAAGCAATTCTGACATTGTTTTTATTTTTATGGTGTTTACCGTGCGGGATAAATAACGTTATATAGTTAATTAAAAAAATGAAATTCAAATAAAAGTCAGAACTATCAGAATATAACGTTATTTATCCCACACAGTAAGCGCTGTAAAAAACTAAAACACTGCCAGAATTGCAGTTCTTTGTTCACCTCAACTCCCAAAAAACAAACGGAATAAAAAATCAAAAGGCGTATGTATTCCAAAATGTTACTAATAAAAAATAAATAAATAAAAACTGCAGCTCACTCGCAAAAACTAAGCCCTCACACAGCTCTATCGAAGGAAAAATAAAAAAGTTATGGTATTTTGTAAAAGTAGTAAAAAACAATATAAATTTGGTATAGTTAACATGTAGTTTTAAGCACACGGTGAACGCCGTAAAAAAGAAACCCAAACAACAATGGAGAAATCGCTGTACTTTTTCCATTCCACCCCATGCAATAATTTTTAAAGTTTTTCAGTACATTATATGGTGATTTAAAGGGTGCGATTAGAAAATAAAACTGGTACCGCATAAATTAAGGCGCTCATATGGCTATATCAGAAAACAATGCAGGAAAAAAACGGATTCTCACCCTGACACAGTAGGGAATCTCAAAATAATATTATCTCTGTGTATGATAAAAGTAAGAAGTTCTCCAAAGTAATTCCAAGGGTATTTATTTGCACATGAAAAACAACACATTTCGAGGCCGGACTGGCCACTTCACCAGGTAAAGTACAAAGTACCGGTCCGGCCTTGAAACGTGCCAGGGTGAGTATCCTTTTTTTCCTTCATTGTTTTCTGTGATATTTCTGGATAAAATCCCTATCCAGACCAGAATCCAGGCTGCGACTCATTGGTATCTACAGCCCGACCCGGGCATACTACAGTGGATATTGTGCTCCGAGCGCAACATCATCAGTTCAGCATAATTTACCTTATTTCCCTTCAACTCACCATTGCGCTGTGTTTCTGTTTATTTGTTTGTATCTACATATGGCTATGTCAAGAGAAAAATAAAAAAGTCATAGCTCTTGTAAGGCGGGAAGGAAAAAACAAAAATGATAAAATGAAAATAGGCTTGGTGCTTAACCCCTTAACCACTTCCTGACCATGAGCTTTAGGGCATGACCAGACGTGGCGGAATTGCTCTGGAATTCCAATGCGGACAGTCCGCTGCGGAAATCCGCAGCGTACACGTTTCTCCATTGCTTTCCACACCTTTTTCGTTAGGTTCGTTTACACGTTGCGTAAAATTCTGCTGTGGAGCATAGGCTGCGGTGCAGAATTTGGTGTCCGCAGCATACACTGGTTGTTGCGGACGTGTAGCGGACTTGTTGCGGACTCATTGCGGAATTTCTCCATTGACTTCAATGGAGAGTCAAAATTCCGCAATGAAGTCCGCAGATGTTATGTGTGTTGTGTAGCGTATTTGTTTTCCGAACATGACATTTCTTCATTCTGGCTGGACCTATGTATTTCTAGGTCTATAGCCAGACTGAACACCCGTAATCACGGCCCATTATTAGGGCATGGGCAGGCCCATAGTATTCTATGGGGCTCCCGTAATTACGGGTGACTACGTGTGTGCACCCGTAATTACAGGAGCGTTGCTAGGCGACGTCAGTAAATAGTCAATGTCCAGGGTGCTGAAAGAGTTAAACGATCAGCAGTAACTGTTTCAGCACCCTGGACAGTGACTTCCGAACACAATATACATCAACCTGTAAAAAAAAAGTAGTTCATACTTACCGAGAGCTCCCTGCTTCTTCCTCCAGTCCGGCCTCCCGGGATGACGTTTCAGTGCAAGTGACGGCTGCAGCCAATCACAGGCTGCAGCGGTCACATGGACTGCTGCGTCATCCAGGGAGGTCGGGCTGGATGTTGAAAGAGGGACGCATCACCAAGACAATGGCCGGGTAAGTATGAATTTCTTTTACTTTTACTAAGGAAAGGGCTTCCCCTTCTCTTTATCCTGCGCTGATAGAGAGAAGGGAAGTACTTTCACCTCAATACGCAGCGGCTAGTCCGCATCAATTTAATGCCCATTTTAGGCAAAGCCGCAACAGAATCTGCAACGCAGATTCTGTGCGCATTGGTGCGGACAGTGTATGCAGAACTCCGCCATGTCTGGTCATGCCCTTACTCTCCTTCCTGACCAGATCCATTTTTAAGTTTTAGCCATGTGCCAGTTTAAAAGCAAATTGTTGTTCTATTATTTTTCCAACCTACATGTATTTGGTCTTGTTTTTTTCAGAACATATTGGGCTTCCATATTGTGTCAAAAAAATATAATAATAATAGATATATTTAACTTTTTTTTAAAATATGAAAGGAAAAATGGAATATAAAGTTGAAAAAAATGTGAATGTGTGATTTTAGGTGATTTATTTTTACATCTGGTGCATGCCACTGTGTAAACACACCTGAAAACATATTTGGCAACTTCTGCCGACTTCAACGATACCAAATATGTGTGCATTTCTTACACGCTTACAAAGAATGGTGCGCAAACTGGCTTTTAGAGAAAAAAATTCCAAAGCTGGTTCGCTGACACCATACGACCATTACAGATTTTGTGGCGTTTCCTCAGGATAGGCCATCAATATCTGATCGGTCAGGGACCGACACCCGGCACCCCCGTCGATCGTCTGTTTTGAAGGGGCCACAGTGCTTATACGAGCGCTGCTTCCACTTCATTTCCTTTATTGCTCACACTGTGAATCGCGGACACACTTGTAGCGGCGGTTCACAGTATTACAGCCTTCTCCCATTCAAGTGTATTGTAAAGGATTTGCCAGACACAGCTTCTGTGTCGACGCCCGTGGGCAATCAGTCTGCACCTGCTCCTATGTCTGTGAGACTGACTCCATCTTCCACCACTCAGGATGGCAGGCTTAGATGTGGGAGAGCCTATCACAGCCTGGCCAGACGGAGCTAGCTCCCGCCCACTGTCTATTTATACCTGCCTTTCCTGTTCCTCCTTTGCCTGTGATTCTTCTCTGCTTGTTTCCTGGCCTTGCTGCTACTGCTTGTACTACTCATCCTCTGCTTGTTATAGACCTTGGCTTTCTGACCACTCTCCTGCTCAGCATTTTGTACCTCGTTCACTCCAGGTTTGACTCTGCTCGTTCACTACTCTTGTTGCTCACGGTGTGCCCGTGGGCAGCGGCCCCATTTCCCTAGCTTCTGTGTACCCTTGTCTGTTTGTCTGTCTTGCACTTACTGAGCGTAGGGACCGTCGCCCAGTTGTACCCCGTCGCCTAGGACGGGTCGTTGCAAGTAGGTAGGGACTGAGTGGCGGGTAGATTAGGGCTCACCTGTCTGTCTCCCTATCCCGTCATTACATAATCACAGGCCCATATACCTAGTCTACCCTGGTCCCTGACACATCTATGGACCCGCTTGAGACCCTGGCTCAGCAGATGCAGGGCCTCTCCCTACAGGTACAGGCCCTGGCTCAGAGGGACAACCTGCATGATGCTACCCTGGTAGTGCCCCCCACCTCACCTCTTGAACCCCACCTCAAGTTGCCTGACCGGTTCTCAGAGGACCGGAAGACTTTTTTCTCCTTTCGGGAGAGTTGTAGGCTCTATTTTCGTTTAAAGCCCCACTCCTCAGGTTCTGAGAGCCAGCGGGTAGGTATAATTATGTCCCGGCTCCAGGACGGGCCCCAAGAATGGGCCTTCTCCTTGGCTCCTGACGCCCCTGAACTTTCCTCCGTTGATCTTTTCTTTTCTGCTCTCGGGCTCATTTATGACGAGGCTGACAAGACTGCCTTTGCCAAGAGTCACCTCGTGACCTTATGTCAGGGTAAGAGACATGTAGAGGAGTATTGTTCTGATTTTAGGAAGTGGTGTGTAGCTTCTCGGTGGAATGACCCTGCCTTGAGGTGCCAGTTTAGATTGGGTCTGTCGAAAGCCCTGAAAGACCTGTTAGTTAGCTATCCCTCTTCTGACTCTCTAGATCAGGTTATGGCTTTAGCGGTACGACTTGACCGACGTCTCAGGGAACGACGACTTAAAAGTTTTTGTGCCTTCTCCTCTGACTCCCCCATGATGCCTCCCGAGGTTCCGTTGCTTCGTTATTCCACGGAAGACTCGGATGTACCTATGCAACTCGGGGCCTCCGTGTCCCCCCAACAACGTAGAGAGTTCCGCAGGAAGAATGGTCTCTGCTTCTACTGTGGGGATGACAAGCATAAAGTGAACAACTGTCCTAGGCGTAAGAATAAGCAGCCGGAAAACTTCCGCGCCTAAGTGATCATCGGGGAGGTCACTTGGGCGCACAGGTATTTCCCATAAATATGAAACCTAATAAAATCTTGCTTCCCTTTCAGGTCTCTTTTGGTGGTAGGTCTGCTACCGGCAGTGCCTTCGTGGATTCAGGGTCTTCTGCTAATATTATGTCTGTGGAATTTGCTATGTCTCTAGCTATGCCATTGATTGATTTGCCTAAACCTGTCCCGGTAGTGGGTATCGACTCCACTCCTCTTGCTAATGGTTATTTTACGCAGCATACCCCTGTTTTTGAACTCCTTGTTGGCTCCATGCATTTGGAGCAGTGCTCTGAACTGGGGATGCAGGGATTATCATCCGATTTGGTTTTAGGCCTTCCCTGGTTGCAGTTGCATAATCCCACGTTTAACTGGAATACTGGGGAGCTTACTAAATGGGGTAATGAATGCATGACGTCATGTTTAACTGTTAATTCTATTTCTCTCCATGAGGAGGTGAGCACTCTACCTGAGTTTGTTCAGGACTTCGCTGATGTTTTCTCTAAAGAGGCCTCCGAAGTGTTACCTCCTCATAGAGAATACGATTGCGCAATCGATTTGGTACCAGGAGCTAAGCTCCCTAAGGGTAGGATATTTAATCTCTCTTGTCCCGAACGTGAAGCCATGAGAGAGTATATCCAGGAATGCCTGGCCAAGGGTTACATTCGCCCCTCTACTTCTCCGGTAAGTGCTGGCTTCTTCTTCGTAGGGAAGAAGGATGGTGGTCTTAGGTCGTCCATCGACTACCGGAACTTGAGTAAGGTCACTGTAAGGAACCAGTACCCCCTTCCTTTGATTCCTGATCTCTTCAATCAGGTTCAGGGGGCTCAATGGTTCTCTAAGTTTGATCTACGGGGGGCTTATAACCTTATCCGCATCAAAGAGGGGGATGAGTGGAAGACTGCGTTTAACACGCCCGAAGGTCATTTCGTCATGTCTCCCTACCCCATCATTACATGTATACTGTAATACTGTGAACCACCGCTACAAGTGTGTCCGTGATTCACAGTGTGAGCAGTAAAGGAAATTAAGGGGAAGCGACGATGGTACGAGTATCGCGGCCCCTTTAAAACAGCTGATCGGCGGGGCTGCGGGTAGACAGGCCACCGCCAATCAGATATTGATGGCTAAGGCTCTATTCACACGACAGGGTCCGAGTGTCGGCCGATAAAATCGTGAGTTTTTCCCGGCCATTTTGCATCCGTTTTGCATCCGTTCCGGGCCGTGTTTCTGTTTTCAACGGCCGATTTTGACCATTTTTTTTCCTTGTCCGTTTTAAAATCGGATGAATTTAATTTGTACATTTTTTGCCACACACTTCCCTCTGTAGATAATGCCACACACTGCCCTCTGTAGATACTGCCACAGCCTCGCTGTAGGTAGTGCCACACAGCCCCCCTTGTAGGCAGTGCCTCACATTCCCCCTTGTAGGTAGTGCCACACAGCCCCCCCTGTAGGTAGTGCCACACAGCCACCCCTGTAGGTAATGCCACACAGCCCCTGCATGTAATGCCACACTGCCCCCTGTAAGCAATGCCACACTGCCCCGCCGTAGTAATGCCACACAGCCCCCCTGTAGGTAATGCCACACAGCCCTTCTGTAGGTAATGCCACACAGCCCCCCTGTAGGTAGTGCTACACAGCCCCCCTGTACATAGTCACCCCCATAGATGGCACACCCCCCTACCTGTAGGGGACAGTGAAGTGAGGGACTTCTCCTGGATCGGACTCACCGGCCACAGCGGTGGGGATTCCGCTTCAGAAGTCCCTGATGTCACTTTGTCCATATATGGACATTGAAGGCAGGGACTTCTCCTGGATCAGAATCTCCGGCCACAGCGGTGGGGATTCCGCTTCAGAAGTCCCTGACGTCACTGTGTCCATGTATGGACAGCGAAGGCAGGGACTTTTCCTGGAGCGTAGTCCCCGGCCACAGCACTGGGGTTTCCGCTTCAGAAGTCCTTGACATCACTGTGTCCATATATGGACAGTGAAGTCAGGGACTTCTCCTGGAGCGATATCCCCAATCCCCGGCCACAGTGTTGCCGAATCTGTGGCCGGGGGTTGGGGATTCCACTCCTAAAGGGAGCAACAAAATACCCTTTTACTTCGCACTGTGAGGAGGAGAGAGAGAGAGCGATGGAAGACATGGCCGTCACTCGGAACTCATTCAAATGATGGCCTTGTATTACCCAACCTCATAGACTTCTATGGGGGCCGGGAGAACGGCCGAAAATAGGGCATGTGAATAGCCCCATTTAGGGTCTATTTTCCTACTGCGGCCGTGTGACGGACGTTTTTTGAACGGCCATCACACGGCCGGGAAATCCTGTCGTGTGAATAGGGCCTTATCCTGAGGATAGGCCATCCATTTTTGTGGACTGGAATACCCCTTTGACACCCCAAAAATGATTATTTTATGGAAAGCAGACTCCAAGGTATTAATTTAACTACATACCAAAGATTTGAAAATCTGCCGTGAAAATGTCTGAAGCATGCAGATGAGTTTTGTAAAATCTCATCTACTTGTACTTGTACTGTAATTTCAAAATTTTTTTTTTTTTTTTAAAAAGTGTGTTTTTTTTTTTTTACATTACATTTTTCTTCTCCTCTCTGGCAGTCTGCCAAAGAGGGAGAAAATTGAACTGGTGATCACTGTGACAGGCTGTCACAGCGATCACCTGACCAGAGACCACTCCGAAGCTCGGTGATACAGCTGTCTAGACAGCTCCTTACCTTACCAAAGCAATTCCGCCACGTCTGGTCATGCCCTAATTAGAGACCAGCGAAAAAGAAAAAAGTGGATCCAGCGTGGATGCGTTTAAAATGGAAACTTGTTCCAAGTTTATTTGGTCAAAAAAATCTAAAAGAATAGGACTTGATTAAAGGTGTAGAATCCTGAAGTGTAAGGAAAGATATCCGATGTAGAAAGAAGCCTACGCGTTTCTGACGCTTCCTGCATCCTTAGTCAGAAAGCGTCAGAAACGCGTAGGCTTCTTTCTACATCGGATATCTTTCCTTACACTTCAGGATTCTACACCTTTAATCAAGTCCTATTCTTTTAGATTTTTTTGACCAAATAAACTTGGAACAAGTTTCCATTTTAAACGCATCCACGCTGGATCCACTTTTTTCTTTTTCGCTGTTGTATATCATCGTGAACCGACACGAGGATCCGTGCGGGGTAACCCTAATGAACTAGCAAACAAGGTGAGCTGGAGGCTTTTTTTTTCTTTGTCACTAATTAGAGACCACTCAGCGTGGTCTCTGGTCATGTGATCGCTGTGACAAGCTGTCACAGCGTTCACATAGCTGAGCGCCTTACCGTCGGCGCGCATGCACTGCTGGGAGGAGCAATGTAATCGAAGAGACACGCTGTCACAGCGATCACATGACCGGAGACCACACTGAGTGGTCTCCGGGTGAAAGCTCTGTGATATCAGCTGTCTCTAGACAGCTGAATCACGCAGCTCCTCACAGTCGGCGCGTGATCATTGTGACAGGGGCAATGTGATCATTGTGACAGGTTTTCACAACAATCACGCGACCAGAGACCACGCTGAGTGGTCTCCGGGTGAAAGCTCTGTGATACACCTGTCTCTAGACAGCTGTATCACAGAGCTCCCCACAGTCGGCGCGTAAGCGCTGCTGTTCGGAGCAATGTGATTGTTGTGACAGGTTGTCACAACAATTACATGACCGGAGACCACGCTGAGTGGTCTCTGATTAGGGCAGGACCAGACGTGGCGGAATTGCTGTGGAATTCCGCAGCGGATAGTCCGCTGCGGAAATCCGCGGCGTACACGTTTCTCCATTGCTTTCCACAGCTTTTTAGCTAGGTTCGTTTACACATTGCGGAAAACTCCGCTGCGGATCATAGGCTGCGGTGCGGAATTTGGTGTCCGCAGCATACACTGGCTGTTGCGGACGTGTAGCGGACTTGTTGCGGACTCATTGTGGAATTTCTCCATTGACTTCAATGGAGAGTCAAAATTCCGCAATGAAGTACGCAGATGTTATGTGTGTTGCGTAGCGTATTTGTTTTACGAACATGATATTTCTTCATTCTGGCTGGACATATGTATTTCTAGGTCTACAGCCAGACTGAGGCCCCATGCACACTAACGTAAAAACGCCCGTAATCACGGGCCATTATTACGGCACGGGCAGGCCCATAGAAGTCAATGGGGCTCCCGTAAATACGGGTGACTACGTGTGTGCACCAGTAATTACGGGAGCGTTGCTAGGCGACGTCAGGAGATAGTCACTGTCCAGGGTGCTGAAAGAGTTAAACGATCGGCAGTAACTGTTTCAGCACCCTGGACAGTGACTACCGATCACAATATAGATCAACGTGTAAAAAAAAAGAAGCTCCTACTTACAGAACTCCCTGCTTCTTCCTCCAGTCCGGCCTCCCGGGATGACGTTTCAGTCCAAGTGACGGCTGCAGCCAATCACAGGCCAATCACAGGCTGCAGCGGTCACATGGACTGCCGCGTGATCCAGGGAGGTCGGGCTGGATGTTGAAAGAGGGACGCGTCACCAAGACAACGGCCGGGTAAGTAAGAATTTATTTTACTTTTACTAGGAAAAGGGCTGTCCCTTCTCTCTTTCCTGCACTGATAGAGAGAAGGGAAGCACTCTTCACCTGAATACGCAACGGCTAGTCCGCATCAATTTCATGCCCATTTTAGGCAGGGCCGCAACAGAATCTGCAACGCTGATTATGTGCAGCATTGATGCGGACAGTGGCGGAATAAATACGCCACGTCTGGTCATGCACTTAAAGTTCCATGATACAGCTGTCTAGAGAGAGCTGTATCACGGAGCTAAAGGCCGCCGGGGAGCGGCAAACCTGCTAACTCTGTAGGACATTCTGGAACGGCCCTGCAGAGTTAATTGCGGACCGGCCGGACGTTTATAATCTATGAGCGGTCCGGAAGTGGTTAATGACCAGCCTATTTTAAACCTTAATGAAAAGCTACTTTTTACGTTTTTCCATCGTTGCATTCCAAGAGCTATAACTTTTTTATTTTTGCGTCGACATAGCTGTATAAGGTCTTGTTTTTTGCGGGATAAGTTGTATTTTTTAAGGGTACATATAATTTATTGATTAACTTTTATTAACTTTTTTTGGGGGGGCATAGAAAAAAAACAGAAATACCACCACTCTTTTTGCGTCCTAAATCTACACCGTTTACCATGTGGTATAAATAACACAATAACTTTATTCAGCGGGTTATTATGATTGCAACGATGCCAAATTTGTATCGTTTTTGGATGTTTTACTACTTTTACACAGTAAAAACACTTTTGTTTCAAAATTATTTGTTTTTGTGTCTCCATATTTGAAGAGCCATAACTTTTTACATTTTCTGCCGATGCAGTTGTATGAGGGCTTTTTGTTTGCGGGACGACATGTAGTTTTGATTGGTACCATTTTGGAGTAGATGCGACTTTTTGATCACTTTTTATCACATTTTTTTTAAGGCAGGATTCACAGAAAACAGCAATTTTTCCATTTGTTGTTTATTTTATTTTTTTATGGCGTTCACCGTGCAGGTTAAATAATGTAATAGCTTTAGCAGGCGCAACATACAGGTGGGGACACCCCTTCCACATCATCCTTCGCAAGCAGGGAATGTCATTTGCGGTCCGCTCCCCGGATGACTTGGAGGAGGCATTCCAGTTCTTGGAGATCCCACCAGTACGGTTACCAGACTGGACTGACCCGCCGGCACCATTCGCTCCCAGAGGAGGCCCGTATCCGGATTATGTGTCCCATCTTCCGACCCGACCAGGAGCGGAGCCGCCCGAACTCCGACTCTCGGAGCGTCGACTTCCACGCCGAGACTGTGGGTCAGGGCCCATTGACCCTCATCCTCCAGGACGACGTTCACCGCGGAGGGACTGAATGTTCTTCGGCATTTCTATGTGGACTTTTACTTGTACTTCTTCCCACCTTTTTCTCCCATAGGGTTCTTGAAGGACAGTCAAGAACGCATTGCTGGTATTGCCATATAGCCAGTTGAACTGCTGCGGGTCTGGGGGGGAGGGAAGGTTCTCACCTGTTGGGGGATGTTTGATGGATGTGTCATCAAGAAGGGGAAGGTCGGTTCTGTAATTGTTAACTGTTGATTGGGTGAGTCCGGGGCTTCAATGCACTTCAGTTTAATTTAAATACCTAGTTGACACTTGAATTGCTGACACGCTGTTACTGCACTACTGTCTTTCCTCGTTCCCTATTAGGGTTCCGTGTAGCTGTGTTGTGTTCGCAGGCTTTCTGTGGGCGACATAGCTCACGTTGAATAGTGGAGAGGTATTGTACTCCGACTTTAGAGAGCTTGCTTTTGGTACTTTCGGTTCTGCCGTTCCTGTGTAGGAGCTCTTTCTTTTTCTTCTTTTTCTTTTTCTTTTTCGTATTCTTTTCTCCCTCTCCTTCCCTTTCTGTCCATCCCTAAAAACTCTGCTACCATGTCTGACATTGGCCGTTGTCTCCCTAAATGTGCAGGGTCTGAATGTTCCCGAAAAGAGGTCCTCCATTATCCGTCTTCTGTGGAAAAGAAAAGCACACGTGGCCTTTCTGCAGGAAACCCACTTCCGGGCAGACTGCATCCCAAAGCTCACAGATGCTAACTACCCTGATGGGTATCATAGTGCATCCCCTGACTCCAAGTCCAAGGGAGTCTCCATCCTGGTCTCTCGTTCCCTTCATTGGGAACACGTGGACACCTGCACAGATGAAGTGGGCCGGTACCTTTTCGTGAAGGGTAAGTTGGATAATGCACTGTACACACTGGCCTCATACTATCTGCCTAACTCTGGTCAGGTGGCCTACTTGGACAGAGTGTTGAGGGCGCTGGATGGCTTTCTGGAAGTCACCCTAATACTGGGGGGGAACTTAAATGTCACACTAGACCCCGTCTTAGACACCTCGCGAGGGCACTCCTCTCTACCCAGGGCAGCGCATCGTCGTATACGACGATTGCTGCATGAGCACCAACTTGTTGACGCGTGGCGGGTTTTGCATCCCTCAGTCAAGCACTACACGTACTACTCGGCACCACACAATTCCTACTCTAGGTTAGATTACTTTTTCCTGTGTCATGCACATCTCCCTAGCCTTACATCGTCTTCAATAGATGACATAACGATATCTGATCATGCCCTTATTACTCTCACCTTAGCTCGCCCAACGGCCCACTCTCGTTCTTGGCAGTGGCGACTGAACGAGTCGCTCCTACAGGACTCGACAGTGGTCTCCGATGTACGCAGGGACCTGGTGGAGTACTTCGACAAAAACAACACACCGGGGATGGACCCTTTTTGTATTTGGGAGGCGCACAAATGTGTGGTGCGCGAGTCCCTTATACGAATTGGAGCCAAACTTAAGAAGGAGCGGACGGCTCACCTTCGAGACCTACTGTCCCGAATACATGGACTGGAACAGTCTCATAAGGTATCACAGGACCGGGTATTAGGGGCAGAACTGGGACAGTTGAGGGAGCAGGTACGTTCACTCTGTCTCGCCAAGGCGAAGGCCATCCTAGTTAAATGTAGACGGCACTTTTACGAATTCAGTAATAAACCCAGAAGGACCTTGGCCCGTGCCCTCCGCTCGCATACATACGTCCCACACATCCTAGGCCCACATAATGAACGACTGCAGCTCCCACACGACATTTCAGAGACCTTCCGTGCTTATTATCACTCTCTCTATAACCTCCCAAAGGCACCCTCCTCACAGGACGGTGGTAGCCAGCTGGAGAGGATCGAGCAGTATCTTCGGTCCTCCGGGATGAAATCCATCCCACAAGATGATATTGCGGCCTTAGAGGCCCCCATCTCCCCAGAGGAGTTGTCATGGGCACTGAAGGACTCACCCACGGGGAAGGCCCCGGGACCGGACGGCCTGTCCCTACCATACTACAAGACCTACTCAGACGTGCTCACACCCCACTTCATCCAGGCCTTTAATTCGCTCACCGCGGGGGGCTCCATCCCTGGGGACACGTTGAGGGCGCACATCATGGTCATACCCAAAGAGGGGAAGGACCCATCCCTATGCCAGAGTTATCGTCCTATTTCTCTACTGGATGTAGATTTGAAACTCTTTGCGAAGATTCTGGCATATCGGTTGTCTCCGCTCCTACACAATGTGATACATACCGACCAAGTGGGTTTTATGCCCTTACGGGAAGCGAGAGATAACACCACACGGGCGATTAACTTAATGTACCAGGCGGCAGTTTCGTCACTCCCCACTTACGACATATAGGAATAGGGACTCATATGATGTCCTGGATCTCCGGTCTCTACTCCTCCCCATCAGCCCAGGTTAAGGTCAATGGGCACCTCTCATCCTCATTTAGGATCACTAACGGTACATGACAAGGCTGCCCCTTATCTCCACTGATCTTCATTTTATGCCTGGAACCCTTGTTGTGTCATATCCGCTCCAACCCGGATATTACGGGCTTGGACCTGGGAGGCAGATCCCATAAGGTTTCCGCTTACGCGGACGATCTACTCTTCTTCCTCGCGGCCCCTAGAATTTCCTTGCCCAACCTGATGGCGGAGTTGAGTAGGTACTCGAGATTATCCAACTTCAAAATAACTACCAGAAGTCAGAGGCTCTGAACATCTCGTTACCACAGACTCTGGTTACTGACCTGTCGGAGTCCTTCTCTTTCAAGTGGGCAAGAGACTCGCTTACATATCTGGGAACCCGACTTCCCAGTGATCTATCTCGCCTTTATGCGGTGAACTTTCCCTTGCTTCTTCAACGTATAAAGGCGGACCTGGATTCTTGGACGTCGGGCACTTATACCTGGTTTGGTAGGTGTGCAATTTTTAAAATGAACATTTTACCACGGTTCTGTATCTCCTACAGGCCCTACCGATACATATCCCGAGCCCGTTCTTTCAATCCTTGCTGTCCCTTGTGCACAAATTAATATGGGCAGGGAGACCAGCGCGTATCGCCCGATCCTTGCTTTTTCGTGTAAAGGGGGAGGGGGGCATTGGTCTACCGGACTTTGTCTCCTACCATCACGCCTCCCACTTGTCACGAATTTTAGACTGGTTCCGGCACGGCGGGATAAAAGAATGGGTATCTATGGAACAGGCTTTTATGACAGTCCCTTTACAGGCACTACCTTGGTTGGGTAGACATGTTCCCCTGGTCGCACGGACACACTCGACAATAGGTTCCACCCTTGCAGTCGCGGCACGGGTGTTTCCTCGGGCGGAGTTCTCGCCGTCCCCCTCCCCGTTATTCCCGATTTTGGGCAATCCTGCTTTTCCACCGGGACTGGATAGCTGCCCATTTCAATTATGGTTGAGGGCGGGTAAGGGACAGGCAGTACATTTTCTGCAGGATGTTAGGTGGATGTCGAGCGCTCAACTACGGTCTTTGTCGGATCCGGTCCCTTTCTCGGCGTGGCAGGTTACCCAGTTGCGACATTTCTTGGCATCATTAGAGCATCCTGGGGTGCAACCGCGAGACTGCTCCCCGTTTGAACTCCTATGTATAGGTACGGACTCGATCCATCACTCGTTGTCCAGACTCTATACTCTCTTGATCTCACCCTCCAATTTGCCTCCACCCCCTTACCTGCTTAGCTGGGAGAGGGACTTGGGCGAGGCATTCACCCCTGAACAAAAGGACCGCCTCT
The DNA here is from genome assembly GCF_050947455.1 of Rhinoderma darwinii. Lineage (NCBI taxonomy): Eukaryota > Metazoa > Chordata > Amphibia > Anura > Rhinodermatidae > Rhinoderma > Rhinoderma darwinii. Next base: position 101,291,232 of record NC_134688.1, read on the forward strand.
TCACCATGACGCATAAGTCCTCTATGGCCAGTAGATTTCAGGAGGCAGGGTTCAAGATTCTGTCCCGTTGGTATAGGGTGCCTTCCAGATTGCATGCAGTGATCCCGGCGGCCTCGCCATTATGCTGGAGATGTGGTGACCATGTGGGTACAATCATGCATATTTTTTGGGACTGCCCACTCCTGACTGGGTACTGTTCCGAGGTGTGGCGCATTTCCTCAAAATTTACGGATTTCCCCCTCCCGCGATCCCCGGGCATTTTCCTGCTCCATTTGTGTGAGGTCCCCCTGTCTACGTATAGATGCTCGGTAGTTCGCCATTTGGTGAACGCGGCTAGGGCGTGTGTTCCTGCACTGTGGAGACAGTCCTGTCCCCCGTCAGTGGGCATGTAGTTCGGCAAGATTCAGGAGATCATGAGAATGTAGGACCTCACGGCATCAATGAAAGGGACCCATGCCTCCTTCCTCAAAACATGGCGTGAATGGATCCGATTTCAAACAACTGCGGAATATAAGACCATCATAGCCTCGTGAATTCACACCTAGATCCGGTGTGTCAGGTTAGCTCCCCCCCCCCCCTCCCCATTTTTCCTCTCCCTCTTACTGTCTCTGCTTTTTTTTCCTCCTCTTACTGTTCTCATGCTCGCTTCTGGAGTATCATGCACGGCTGCGGATTCAGGGTGCATATCGGAGATTCTTTAAATATTTGATTCCAACGATATGGTACTTTCAGGAGACCCCATACACTTATGTGATGCTGATAGCTGACCTGTGGCCTGTTGACTGTTTTGCACTGCCGTTTTCTAACTGTGTTGTGTATACTTTGAATACTTTGTGATACAAAATAACAAAATGAAAATAAAAGAATTTATAAAAAAAAAATAATGTAATAGCTTTATATTCGAGGTCGTTACGGACGCGGCAATACCAAATATGTGTAACTTTTTTAATTTATTTTGTTTTTTTAATAGTAAAGCATTTTGTAAGCGGAAAAAGTGGGTTTTTCCTTTTATTTTTAAATTTTTTTTTATTAACGTTATTAAACTTTTTTTAACATTTTTACTAGTCCCACTAGGGGAATTTAATATGCAATCCTCCTATCGCATTTATAATACATTGCAATACTTTTGTATTGCAGTGTATTACTGCCTGCCCATTTAAACGAACAGTCATCTGCTAGGCCATGCCTCTGGCATGACCTAGCAGGCATTCACTATAGGCAGACCTAGGGGCCTTTATTAGGCCCTCGGCTGCCATCGGAGACACAGACACTCGGCGATCTTATCGCCAGGTGTCGGTGGGATGACAGGGAGATCCCTCCCTCTCTCCAAAACAACTCTGATGCAGCGCTTGCTATTGAGCGCCACATCTGAGGGGTTAAACGGGTGAGATCAATACTGAGAGCAGGGAGATTTAACGGCTCCCTGCTCTGTTTATTTATCCTGATGCAGCGCCGTGAAACAGCGTATGCATCAGAATAAAGCCCATTAGTGGCCGCCGTGAAAATGCATTTTGGCGGTCACAAACGGGTTAAGGGGTGAATAATAACATTCAATACTAGCCTACAAAGTTGTCCACCATGCAGCAGCTTGCTACATCTCTCTCACCTATGTCCACCACCTGTCCATAACCTGCGGCTGTCATACTCTCTTCATCACCTCTTATTACTGTTTCTGGACTTCTCCTTGAAACTATACTCTGGACTGCTTTGCCTTGGACCATCAGAATAATGGCAAACATCCAAGTTCATACAGGGCAGCTACGCTGCGTAAAAGCATGCAGCGTATCCGCCCTGTACGCCGCAGGGAATTGTGGGCGAAAAACCGCACCAAACTATGGTGCAGTTTTTTGCCTGGAATGTCTGCTGCAGAAAACTGCAGCACTTAGTTTCATCCCAGGAGTCCAGGCCGGCCTCTTGGGATGATGTTTCATCCCATGTGACTGGCTGCAGCTGTCACTTAGGATAAAACGTCATCCCAGGAGGCCGGCCTGGAGGAAGAAACACAGACTCCTGGATAAGTATAAGGCCCCATGCACACGACCGTGCCCGCAATCACGGCCCGCGATTGCGGGCACGGCCGGCCGATGACTGACAGCCGCATTTTCGGGCCGCGCTCCCATGCAAAGTATGGGAGCACGGCCCGCAAAATGCGAAAGAACGGACATGTTCAATAACATTTCCATGGCACTGACACCCTTCCGTAGTGCTACGGAAAGGTGTCAGTGTTCAATGAAAGTGAATGGCTCCGTTTTTGCGGACCGCAATTGCGGTCCGCAAAAACGGAGGTGTTTTGCTGTCGTGTGCATGGGGCCTGAGATTATTTTTTTTCTGAGTTGCATTTTTTGCATCAGAATCGATGCAAACCCACCACAAAAAAATGCAACAACTGCTAATTGTTGCAGGTTTTATCTCCCGATTGAACTCAATGGGGAAAACCCGCAACAAATAAGCAGCGTTTACGCAAATACAATTGACATGCTGCGAAAGGTCAATTTCTGAGCATTTTTTCCACCCAGTATTTACGCAGCATGTGGATGAGATTTGTTTTATCTCTTACACTTTGCTGCTACTGTATTTGCTGCGGATTTTCCTCAGAAGAAAATCCGCAGTATTTATGCAATGTGTGAACTGACCCTAAAGGGTTTTTTCAGTCCCAAAAAAGTAATGGCCTATTCACTTCAATGGGAGAAGGCTGTAATACTGGGAACCGCCGCTACAAGTGTGTCAACGATTCACTGTGTGAGCAGTAGAAGTTAAGGGGAAGCAGCGCTCGTACGAGCGCTGGTGCCTCTTCAAACTAGCTGAACGGCGGGGGTGACGGAACTCTGACCCCGATCGATCACATATTGATAGCCTATCCTGAGGATAGACCATTAGTTTTTTGGGACTGGAAAACCCCTTTAAGCGTGCCTTGGAGACTCCTCTTTTCTGGCATTACTGAACAAGATCCTAGATTACCCTTTATGTTACTCTCCTCATCCTGTGTAGATATTATTATTCTTTATTTAGAAAGCACCAACATACTATACAGCATAGATTGTATTACATGCAGATTTTGCTGTTGATTTGTTGTGTATTTCACTATTTGCATTACAAAAACATTTCTGCAACATAATGGGCACGCTGTGGTTTTGAAATTTAGCGCGGATTCTTTCTGCTACTTGTGGATGGAGATTTGAAAACCATTGACATATATTTTACTGCAATTTGTCATGGATTTTCGGTGCAGAACCTTCCCCAGTCTGAACAAGGTGTTCTGGACAAGGTCCTCTTTCCCTTTTCTTTCATAGTCACATGTTTAGGGTATGTTCACACGGCCTATTTACGGACGTAAATCGGGCGTTTTTGCCCCGAATTACGCCCGAAAATAGCGCCTCAATAGCGCTGACAAACATCTGCCCATTGAAAGCAATGGGCAGACGTTTGTCTGTTCACACGAGGCGTATATTTACGCGCCGCTGTCAAATGACGGCGCGTAAATAGACGCCCGCGTAGAAGAAGTGACCTGTCACTTCTTTGGCCGTAATTGGAGCCGCTATTCATTGACTCCAATGAATAGCAGCGCTAATTACGGCCGTAATTGACGCGGCGTTCAAGCGCCTGCACATGCCGGTACGGCTGAAATTACGGGGATGTTTTCAGGCTGAAACATCCCCGTAATTTCAGCCGTTACGGACCCCCGCCGTGTGAACATACCCTTACGCTTTCTGTCTATACAGTGTTGCAGAATATGTTTCTGCTATGAAAATAAAGGTCATTATTATAATTGACATACCTCCCAACTTTCAAGTATTGTAAGGGTATGTTCACACGGCCTATTTACGGACGTAAATCGGGCGTTTTTGCCCCGAATTACGCCCGAAAATAGCGCCTCAATAGCGCTGACAAACATCTGCCCATTGAAAGCAATGGGCAGACGTTTGTCTGTTCACACGAGGCGTATATTTACGCGCCGCTGTCAAAAGACGGCGCGCAAATAGACGCCCGCGTCAAAGAAGTGACCTGTCACTTCTTTGGCCGTAATTGGAGCCGCTATTCATTGACTCCAATGAATAGCAGCGCTAATTACGGCCGTAATTGACGCGGCGTTCAAGCGCCTGCACATGCCGGTACGGCTGAAATTACGGGGATGTTTTCAGGCTGAAACATCCCCGTAATTTCAGCCGTTACGGACCCCCGCCGTGTGAACATACCCTTAAACCAAATGTAAGCCACACCTTTAACCCCTGCCAGACCCCACCCATACACACTAATTTCAGCCCACACATTGTAATGCCCCAATAGTGCCCCCCTCAGAGTATCATGCCCTCACACAGTATTATGCCCCCATAGTTCCCCCACACAGTATTAAGCCCCCATAGTGCCCCCACAGTATAATGCCTCCATAGTGCCCCCCCACAGTGTAATGTCTCCATACTGCCTCCCCATAGTATAGTGCCCCACACACAGTATAATGCCCCAAGTTCTCTATGTACATTTCTATAATCATTGCATTTTTATCTGTGTCAGGAAAAATATTGGACATTCTCTCTTTCATGCAGATGCTGATCTGTGTTTCCTGTGATGCACATGAAGAAACAGCATGAGGTGGTAACATTAAATTTCTTGACTAAAAAATAGCAATGTGCATCTAAATCATTATAATAATTCATACTGGAACACTAAATAAACCCACACAGTGTTTCTATTGAGATGAAATGCAGCGTGCCTGCACAGTATAGAAGAAAACATATTTATAATAAGTGGTCGGATCGATTTTCCTGACTAGCTGATCCACTCTAAATATAACTTGGATGCGGTGCCACGGTAAAGATGATATAATCTTATTATTGGAATCCCTCCCTTTATAAGAAATCCTTCAGGGCTGTGGTGAATTTCCAATTCTTTATTTTTCTAGCATGAGCCATCAGCAGAATGTAGGCCCTGGTAATGAAACCTGTATTCTCTTGAAATTTCTCTCAGCCGTCAGATAGCATCAGCTTGTTAAGGGATCAACGATTACAGCTCAAAAATGACCATTGTAAGGACAGGTGTGGCTGCGTAACCATTTCTTAAATGTTATGCCCAAGTCTACATGATTGATTCTTGATGATGGGTCTACTGATCATGCTCTGAGGCACAATATTTATTTTGATCGTTCCTGCACCACCCTTGACAGAGCTCTATGTAGAGTAATTGGTTATAAGGCTGGGCTTTAGAGCAGGCCTGAAGGCTATGTACACCTTTGAATGTTGTTGTTGTTGTTATTTTTTTAATAAAATCAATGTTTTTTGTGTTTTGTTTTTTTTTTACTTTTTACGATACAGCTTCTATGTATCCTGTAAACATAGTTACATAGGTTGAAAAAAGACACAGGTCCATCAGGTTCAACCTTTCTCAATAAATTACCCGTCATTCATTGCTTGATTAGTTATAATCCTCAATGCCATTCGTAAATAAATAAGCATCTAGCCTTTTTTTAAATGCTGACATAGTATCTGCCGTCACTACCTCTTGGGGTAGAGCATTCCATAGTATGACTACTCTAACTGTAAAGAACCCTTTTCTATATTGATGTGTGAAACGTCTTTCTTCCACACGCAATGGGTGTCCCCATAAATTTGTAGAGTCCTTGTAAGGAACAGATCATGTGCTAGTTCTCTGTATTGACCACACATATACTTATACATATTAATAAGATCCCCTCTAAGATGTCTTTTTTCCAAGCTGAACAAGCCCAATTTTTCTAGCCTTTTATTGTAAGCGACACCTCCCATCCCATTTAATAATCTTGTTGCCCGTCTTTGAACCCTCTCCAGTTCTCCTATGTCCTTTTTACAATGTGGAGCCCAAAACTGAATTCCATATTCTAGATGTGGCCTTACAAGGGATTTATAGAGTGGTAATATTACATTCGAATCCCGGTTTTGTATCTCTCTTTTTATACATCCTAAAATCCTATTTGGTTTTGCAGCTGCTGCCTGACATTGAGTGCTGCTGCTTAGCTTATTTGTTACCAGAATACCCAGGTCCTTCACTCTTGTTATCGGCCATACAATATTCGTCAGGTGTGAATGCACACTACTACTATAGGTGTTATGCTGCTACCAAGGGGTGTGAATTCCCACTACCTGTATGTACTGGTGCTCATTTCAGCGATAATGCACACTGTGTCGTAGGTCTTGCTAATTAGTGTGAATGCACACTAAGTATATCATATCTATCTGGTGGGAATGCACACTTTTGTCTAAATGTCCAGTCCCTTGTAAGTGTGAATGCGCACTACTGCTTTCGTTGCTGCACTGTTATTTATGGGTGCTAATGCATAAGAAATTTAGGTGCTGCATCTCATTTCAGTGTGAATGCACACTGTGTCTTAGGTGTTGCGTTTCCACTACTGAGTGTTCATGCATACTCTGCTAGGTATCAGATCTTTATTTAGTGTGAATGCACACTTTGCTATCTAGTCCAGGTAGGGACAGAATTTATATGTTTCAACTAGATATTTGGAGTAGTTCCATAATAATTTAATCTAAGTGTATTGTCATCCTTATCTAGTCCTATCTAACTGGTTAGCCTGGTATCTATAGGAATTATTGGCTTGATTAGCCCATTTTAAAGATTTAATAAAATTATAATATTTTTTAAGCGTTCTTGTCCAGGCTATATTATCTGAATTAATACTATTATTGCGTCCTAAGTGCATTACTTTACATTTCTCAACATTAAATTTCATCTGCCATGTTTTTGCCCATGCTGCCAACTTATCTAGGTCTTTTTGTAATATTTTAAAGTCAAGCTGAGTTTTAAGTATCCTACAAAGTTGTTATTTTTGTTTATCAACAAGTTTTATTAGAATATGAAAAATGTACAACATATTGCAATGTATAGCAATGAAGAATCAAAACTCTCAATACAAAACCGTAAAATGCAATAAGAAACAAGATAGGAGATAAACCTCACAGACATCAAAATAATAACAGCAAATTAAGGAGATCACCTCTATATCCGCGATGTAGTGCAAAACTAGGGAGAGAAGTCCCAAGTAGCTTTGTACCCATGGTATATTATTTTCCTAATGTCTAAATTAAGTAGTTTACGAAGAACACAAAGACTAGACAACAAAGGGGAAACACAGGCAAAAACGAAAGCAGCAGAGAGACAGTGAAACAGGCGTTCAAAAGAGGACATCTAACCAGAGAAACAGATCAGAACCATCCCGGAACAGTGACCATACTGTCCAAGTCCGAACAAACACTACGGATTTGCCCCGATCAGCGGCTAATATTTCCTCCATTCTTATGATTTGGTTCATCTCATGTATCCATTCCTGTAAAGAAGGTACATTAGCAGACTTCCAATGACAAGGGATCACCGTTCTAGCAGCAGTCAAAAAATGCTTAAAGACGCCCCTCTTGAGGTGTGGGAGTGACCCAGGAACCATAGAAAGCAACTCAATAGATGGAGAAGCAATAACAGAAGTATCAAAAAGCTTGTTCCCAAGATCAAAAATTTTCTCCCAGAAGGGATGGAGCTTAGGACAATCCCACCAAATGTGTAACATGGTTCCAGGAGCACCCCAACACCTCCAACAATTTTTGGACATATTAGGGAATATCCTATGAAAAAAGGAAGGGCATCGGTACCATCTCGTGAGGATTTTATAGTTTTTTTCTTGTGCAAAACAGGAGGTCGGTAATTTGTGAACTAAGAGGAATGAAGTCTGCCAATCCTCTTCAGAGTGATGAACTCCCATCTCCCCATGCCATTCCGTAGTCAATGCCAACTGAGAATAAGAATAACTAGGCCGGAGGATCCCATGTAGATAGGATAACATATGAGAAGGAGCAGAAGACAATGACAAATAATGTTCCAGAAGAGTCTTATCTTGTAGCAAAGCAGAACAGGCTCCCATGGAAGAAAGATATGACCTTAATTGAAAATATGACCACCAGTGTAAAGGATCTGCCAGACACAGCTTCTGTGTCTACGCCCGTTGTTAATCAGTCTGCACCTGCTCCTAGGTCTGATAGAGTGACTCGATCTGCTACCACTCAGGCTGGTAGGCTTAGGAGTGGGAGAACCTATCACAGCCTGGCCAGACGGTTCTAGCTCCCGCACTCGGTCTATTTATACCTTCATTTCCTGCTTGTCTTTGCCTGTGAGTCTATCTTGTTTCCTGGCTCTGCTGCTCCAGCTATTACAATTGACCTTCATTTTGACCCTGGCTTTACTGACTACGCTCCTGCTCTGCGTTTGGTACCTCGTACACTCCTGGTTTGACTCGGCTCGTTCACCACTCTTGTTGCTCACAGGGTTGCCGTGGGCAGCTGTCCCATTGACCTTAGCTTCTGTGTACCCTTGTCTGTTTGTCTGTCGTGCACATAGTGAGCATAGGGACCGTCGCCCGGTTGTACGCCGTCGCCTAGGACGGGCCGTGCAAGTAGGCAGGGACTTAGTGGCGGGTAGATTAGGGCTCACCTGTCTGTCTCCCTACCCCGACATTACAACCAGATTGCACGTCCCCCTTGGCAGGTCTCTGAAACAGCAGCAAGCGAAAGGATGTCACCATCAGTAGTAAGGCCTGAGCCAAATACACACCATTCTGTCTCCCCCAGCAGAGGAATATGTCTACACCCACGGCCGGAGGGAAGGAAGGATTATCAAAAAGAGGAGTCAAGGGACCCGGACAATGGCGGATTATAATATGGGCGTTTCGGGCGGTCGCCCGGGGCCCGAGGCTGCCAGGGGGCCCATTGCGGCCCGAAACCGCCCATCGCGGCCCGAACCGCCCATCGCGGCCCGAACCGCGCTGCCCGCTTCCAACTGAATCTGCATCCGCAGGACGCAGATTCAGTTGGGTTGAATGCTGGAGCCTCGCTCCAGCATTCACTCTGTCGTGAGCGGCTCGGTGCAGGCAGGCGCGATGTAGTGATGTCATCGCGCCTGTCTGCACGGAGTCACTCACAGCACAGTGCAGAGGAGGAGAAGCATCGCATCCCCCACCGTCGTGGGAACCGGGATAGGTAAGTAATTATGTTTTCTTTTTTATTAGGTACGCACATATGGGGCATTATACTGTGTCAGCTATGGGGCATTATACTGTGTCACCTCTATGGGGCATTATACTGTGTCAGCTATGGGGCATTATGCTGTGTCTTCTATGGGGCATTATGCTGTGTCTTCTATGGGGCATTATGCTGTGTCTTCTATGGGGCATTATACTGTGTCAGCTATGGGGCATTATACTGTGTCAGCTATGGGGCATTATACTGTGTCAGCTATGGGGCATTATGCTGTGTCTTCTATGGGGCATTATACTGTGTCACCTCTATGGGGCATTATACTGTGTCACCTCTATGGGGCATTATACTGTGTCAGCTATGGGGCATTATACTGTGTCAGCTATGGGGCATTATGCTGTGTCAGCTATGGGGCATTAGGGTGTGTTCACACGGCCAAATTTCAGACGTATACGAGGCGTATTTTGCCTCGTTTTACGTCTGGAAATACGTCTCAAATACGTCGTCAAACATCTGCCCATTAATATCTATGGGTAGAACGCTGTATTGTCCACACGACGCATAATTTTACGCGTCGTACGGCAATTACGACGCGTAAAATTACGCCTCGTAAAAAGAAGTGCAGGACACTTCTTTGGACGTTTTTGGAGCTGGTTTCTCATAGACTCCAATGTAAAACAGCTCCAAAAACGGACGTAAAAAATGCAGCGAAAACGGCGTGAAAACGCCGCGAAAAATGTGAGTTGGTAAAAAAATGTCTGAAAAGCAGGGTCTGTTTTCCCTTGAAAACAGCTCTGGATTTTCAGACGTTTTTGTTGACTACGTGTGAACATACCCTTATGCTGTGTCAGCTATGGGGCATTATGCTGTGTCAGCTATGGGGCATTATACTGTGTCAGCTATGGGGCATTATGCTGTGTCAGCTATGGGGCATTATGCTGTGTCAGCTATGGGGAATTATACTGTGTCAGCTATGGGGCATTATACTGTGTCAGCCATGGGGCATTATGCTGTGTCAGCTATGGGGCATTATGCTGTGTCAGCTATGGGGAATTATACTGTGTCAGCTATGGGGCATTATACTGTGTCAGCTATGGGGCATTATACTGTGTCACCTCTATGGGGCATTATACTGTGTCAGCTATGGGGCATTATGCTGTGTCAGCTATGGGGCATTATACTGTGTCAGCTATGGGGCATTATACTGTGTCGCAGCTATAGGGGCATTATACTGTGTCACAGCTATAGGGGCATTATACTGTGTCACAGCTATAGGGGCATTATACTGTGTCGCAGCTATGGGGGCATTATACTGTGTCGCAGCTATGGAGGCATTATACTGTGTCGCAGCTATGGGGAATTATACTGTGTCGCAGCTATGGAGGCATTATACTGTGTCGCAGCTATGGGGCATTATACTGTGTCGCAGCTATAGGGGCATTATACTGTGTCAGCTATGGGGCATTATACTGTGTTGCAGCTATGGAGGCATTATACTGTGTCGCAGCTATGGGGCATTATACTGTGTCACAGCTATAGGGGCATTATACTGTGTCACAGCTATAGGGGCATTACACTGTGTCACAGCTATAGGGGCATTATACTGTGTCGCAGCTATGGGGGCATTATACTGTGTCGCAGCTATGGAGGCATTATACTGTGTCGCAGCTATGGGGCATTATACTGTGTCGCAGCTATGGAGGCATTATACTGTGTCGCAGCTATGGGGCATTATACTGTGTCGCAGCTATAGGGGCATTATACTGTGTCAGCTATGGGGCATTATACTGTGTTGCAGCTATGGAGGCATTATACTGTGTCGCAGCTATGGGGCATTATACTGTGTCGCAGCTATGGAGGCATTATACTGTGTCGCAGCTATGGGGCATTATACTGTGTCGCAGCTATGGGGCATTATACTGTGTCGCAGCTATGGAGGCATTATACTGTGTCGCAGCTATGGGGGCATTATACTGTGTCGCAGCTATAGGGGCATTATACTGTATCACATCTATGGGGCATTATACTGTGTAGAGGCAGCTATGAAGGGCATTATACTGTGGGGGCAGCTATGGGTGGCAATATACTGTGGGGGTAGCTACGGGGGACATTATACTGAGCAATTACAAGAGCTGCAGGTCCAAGGGGGGAGACGCTGTGTAGCACAATATACAAGGAGGGATTGTTGTATAGCACTATATAGAAGGGAGCGCTGTGTATCACTATATCTAAGGGGGATTGCTGTGTAGCACTATATACAAAAGGGGGAGGGCTATGTGACGCTATTTACAGAGGGGGAGGACTGTGTAGCGCTATTTACAGGGGGCTGTGTGTGGTGCTATCTACAGTGTTTGACACAATTATATTCAGGGGCGCAGTCTATGGTGCTATAATATTTAGGGGCACAGTGTTTGTACTATTTTATTCAGGGGCGCAGTGTTTGGTGTTATTATATTTAGGGGCACAGTGTGTGGCACCATGATAATATTATCTTTGTTTATAGGTGTGGAAATGTTGGAAAAGTGAGGAGCCAAAGACATCTGAGTGGCAAATTCTGCAGAAATGGGTCATAGCCGGGAAAAGTCGTCATGAAGTCTGGACTGAATGGAGAAGAGGAAAAAAACTACGTCGTCACCTCTGAGTCACTAGATTTATAGAGAATCTGTCACCTCTCCTGACATCTTTATTATAGGAAATCCTTGTATTTCACAAAAAGTCTTTCTGCAGTCCAGGACTGATAGTCCCTGCACAGTGTGATACTGTCAGTATGTAGGGACACAGCCCTGTGACAATGGGAATTGTAACACTGTTAATGCTTGCCCAAAAAAGTAGTGTTAAAAATAGTTACGGTGCGCAGGGCGGCGGTGAGGAAGGGGGGCCCAAGTTTGGGTAACAGCCCAGGGCCCATGGTCTACTTAATCCGCCACTGGACCCGGATGGTTAGAGGGGTCCAAAGTACCAATGACCCGCTCCCAAACAACAAGAAACTGACGTGTGAGAAAAGGTAGAGAAGACATTGGTCTTTGTGAGCTATTCAGCCAGGGCAAGGAGGACAATGCAAGAGAAGACATACATGAGAAGGCACCCATTGCTTACCGGTATGTGAGCGGAACCAGTCCACTAGTCTCATCAGGAGTGCAGCTTGGTGTTATCGCTTGAAATCCGGTAAACCCGCACCACCGTCTAATTTAGGACGACTAAGGACAGAGAACCAAATACAAGGTTTCGATTAACCCCATACAAATTTGGTAATGGCATGATGTAACGTCTTAAAGAAGGCAGCGGGAATAGGGACGGTTTGAAATATGTACAAGAATTTCGGCAATATATCTATTTTTATGGCTTTGATGCGACCAAACCATGACATGCGCCCACACCAATACACCTCCAAGTCAGGTGTGTAATTCAACTTAAAGGAAGGGTGTCGCGGAAAAAAAAATTTTTATTTCAATTTGCTTTTAGTGTTTTATTAAAAAATGTTTTATTTATTTGTGTGTTTGTGTTTTACTTTTTTTTATTTTTGAACTTTTCCTTGTCTATGGGGGCTGCCATTTTTTTTCTTCATCTCTGTATATGTCGATTAACGACACATACAGACATGGAATACGGCACATACAGCCCCATAGTGAATGCGAACGGGACCCGTTCCATTCACTATGCTGTACGCCGTCTGTGTGGGAATGGCGCATGCGCCGCTCCCACACAGTCCAAATGGAAGGTCTTCGGCCGAGCGACGTCCGGCGCCATTTTCTTGTGGACCGGAAGCCGCGGCCGGACAGTAAGATTACTACTTCCGGTCGCGGCTTCCGGACTTGTGTTCTAATGCAAGCACTTGGAGCGGAGGGAGCAGACGGAGCGGACGGACCGGAGGGAGCGGCGGCGGCGGCAGGAGCAGGTAAGTTATTTCTGTGTATGTACGTGTTTTAGTGTGTGATTACTACTGTATGTAAACCTATTACACTGTGTGTGCGCTCAAAAAATGGCGACACACAGTGTAGGAGGTTTGAACATTCAATCCCCTCCTTTCTCCTGGCACTAGCCAGGATAAGGGAGGGGGGATTCTGTGAGCTCACTAGAGCGAGTGTGTCTTCTCAAATTTTGCAGCATAAAGCAATGTGGTTGCTTTACCACATGCCAATGCTGCAATTTTGGGAATTGCTCCATCTAGTGACCAGCACTGGGAAATGTTATAAATTAGAATCTAATTTATAATATTTCCTGACTCGTGAAAAAATTAAAAAAATTAGAATAATGTTTAATCATTTATACACTAACTGTTTAACTAAAAAAAAAAAAAAAAAACATTTTCTAGCGACACATTCCCTTTAAACAAATCAGACAAGTGAGTGGGTATATATACTCCCAAGTATTTAAAAAAGTTGGACTGCCATTTGAGCGGGAAGACCTGAGCGAGATGAGCAACAAAAGGAGCATCTAAAGATATATTCAAGGCCTCAGATTTAGAATAGTTGACTTTAAAATTACTTAAATGGCCAAATCATTTGCCAATCAATGAAGGAAAAGAAATCATAGGATCTCTAATGTTCATCAGCATAAAGCGATAACTTATGGTGCTTCAGAATGTATACATATTTTCGCACTATCTGTTTGACAATTTTTTTCTAAGTCATACCCAGTAGCACTTTTTTGGTAACTTAGTCTCAGAGTGTTTCCGGCATTAGTGTACAGATGTGGGTGTTCGCATGTCATTGGCTGTTCCATACTAGCACTCTTTTGGCCATATGACAAGTCTGTCATGAGGGAAGGAGGTTTCTTGGCAAAGGGATAGATGAGATTGGTTACACGTAACTACACACCTGGTTCAATCTAGGTGGTAGATGATAAAGAGACTGTTTTGTTTGGAGCGTGCCATTATATGCCCCAAAACCCCTGAGGACGCTGCATCTGCAGTGATATATGTCGGGGGGCTATATTAATCCTATTTTAGAGCAATGTTAACAGCTGACCTTTACTATTAAGCAGAGGCGTAGCTAGGTTCTCCAGCACCCGGGGCAAAGATTCAGTTTGGCGCCCCCCCCCCCACCAACCTCTTTCCCGACATCTCCTTCCCCCTCGCCGTGTTTGTTTTCTCTACCAATCGACTTGTCATTTATCTTTATGTAACGCGAGCAGAAAAACATTTGTACATTTTACAAGCAATATGGTTCTATACACAACACCAGAACCAAGCTTAGTACATATATACAGCCCCAGAAGCAAGCTCACTACATATATACAACACCAGCACAAATACAGCTCAATTTAGTGCAACCCCTGCCGTATAGGTGTGTACGGCGTAAAACTACAGCTCCCAGCATGGCCCAAACAATGGTAATGATATGCTGGGAGATGCCGTTTCACAAAAAATAAATCCTATCATAATCATACCACCCATCATCTCGCTGCAGATCATACAGTGACTACAGTGCTGATTAGAGGCAGAATAAACATTTACATTAAGTGACTCACCGGTGACGTCTCAGATTCTAGTTCTTTTTCTCCATCCGGTCCAGACCTCTATGGTGGCTTCTCCCGGTCACAGCCCATTTCTGCAGTTTGCCGCTCACATGTTTTCAGCTTCTCACTTTTCCAACATTTCTGCACCTATAAATAAATATAAAGTTATCATTATACCACACACTACGCCCCTAAATATAATAGCGCCATACACTGCACCTCTAATTATAATAGCACCATACACCGTGTCACACACACACAAACACACACACACACACACACACTGTGCCCCCTGTAGATAGTGCCTGCCATAGAGCCCCCTGTAGATAGTGCCTGTAGATAGTGCTCCCATATAGACCACCCCTGTATAAAGTGTCCCACAAATAACTCCCCCTATAGTGCTCTACAAATAGCCCACCCCTGTATATAGCCCCCTGTAGATATAGCCCACCCCTGTATATAGTACTCTACAGATAGCCCAACCATGTATGTAGCCCCCCTGTAGATATAGCCCACCCCTGTATATACTGCTCCACATATAGTCCACCCCTGTATATAGTGTTTCACAGATAGCCCACCCCTGTATATAGCCCCCCTTGTACATATAGTCCACCCCTGTATATAGTGCTCCACTAGATAGTCCACCCCTGTATATAGTGCTCCACAGATAGCCCACCCTTGTATATAGTATATACAGGGGTGGGCTATCTGTGGAGCACTATATACAGGGGTGGACTATATGTACAAGGGGGCTATATACAGGGATGGGCTTTCTGTGGACCACTATAGGGGGAGCTATTTGTGGGATACTATATACAGGGGTGGGCTATATCTACAGGGGGACTATATACAGGGGTGGGCTATATCTACAGGGGGACTATATCTACAGGGGTGGGCTATCTACAGGGTGGGCTATCTACAAGGTGGGCTATCTACAGGGGGACCATATCTACAGGGGGACCATATCTACAGGGGGACCATATCTACAGGGCTGGGCTATACACAGGGGTGGGCTATACACAGGGGTGAGCTATATCTACAGGGGTGGGCTATATCTGCAGGGGGGCTATATCTACAGGGGTGGGCTATATCTACAGGGGTGGGCTATATCTACAGGGCTGGGCTATATCTACAGGGCTGGGCTATATCTACAGGGCTGGGCTATATACAGGGGTGGGCTATATACAGGGGTGGGCTATATACAGGGGTGGGCTATATCTACAGGGGGGCTATATCTACAGGGGGGCTATATCTACAGGGGTGGGCTATATCTACAGGGGTGGGCTATATCTACAGGGGTGGGCTATATCTACAGGGGTGGGCTATATCTACAGGGGGCTATATACTATATAGCCTCCCTGTAGCTATAGCCCACCTCTGTATATGGTGCTCCATAGATAGCCCACCCCAGTATATAGCCCCCCTGTAGATATAGTCCCTCTGTATATAGCCCACCCCCTGTAGATATAGTCCACCTGTATATAGCCCACCCCCTGTAGATATGGTCCCCCTGTAGATAGCCCACCCCAGTATATAGCCCCCCTGTAGATATAGTCCCCCTGTATATAGCCCACCCCCTGTAGATATAGTCCACCTGTATATAGCCCACCCCCTGTAGATATAGTCCACCTGTATATAGCCCACCCCCTGTAGATATGGTCCCCCTGTAGATAGCCCACCCCAGTATATAGCCCCCCTGTAGATATAGTCCCCCTGTATATAGCCCACCCTCTGTAGATATAGTCCCCCTGTAGATAAAGCTCCCCCCCCCCCCCCGTAGATAAAGTCCCCCCGCAGATACAGACACACACTTCTATTACAGTTAAAAAAAAATAAAAAAATATTCAAACTCACCTTATTCCCGCTCCCACGCCGTCCGGCAGCCATGGAGACCTGCGCTCTTCTGCGCAGGTCTCCAGGGGGTTGAACACAGCGTCTATGAAAGGCGCTGATTGGCTGGGCAGGATGACTTTCCCTGTCAGTCAGTCAGCGCCTTTCATCGACGGAAGCGTTACTGGTACAAAAGGTACCAGTTGCTTCATTCGTGGAAAGGCGCTGAATGGCCGGGCACGGAACGTGCCCGGTCATTCATTGCTTCTAATTGTACCTGTGTCCTTGCGACACAGGTACAATTATAGTGCAGGAGGAAGTGGCGCTGGCGCCCCCCTCTGAGCTGCGCCCGGGGCACGTGCCCTGCCTGCCCCCCCTAGCTACGCCCCTGTATTAAGCATAGTTAGTAGCTTTACTTAGTGATAGCTGATCTACAGGGTGGGCCATTTATATGGATACACCTAAATAAAATGGGAATGGTTGGTGATATTAACTTCCTGTTTGTGGCACATTAGTATATGGGAGGGGGGAAACTTTTCAAGCTGGGTGTTGACCATGGCGGCCATTTTGAAGTCGGACATTTTGTATCCAACTTTAGTTTTTTCAATGGGAAGAGGGTCATGTGACACATCAAACTTATCGAGCATTTCACAAGAAAAACAATGGTGTGCTTGGTTTTAACGTTACTTTATTCTTTCATGAGTTATTTACAAGTTTCTGATCACTTATAAAATGTGTTCAAAGTGCTGCCCATTGTGTTGGATTGTCGATGCAACCCTCTTCTCCCACTCTTCACACACTGATAGCAACACCGCAGAAGAAATGCTAGCACAGGCTTCCAGTATCCGTAGTTTCAGTTGCTACACATCTCGTATATGCCTTCAGATGACCCCAAAGATAAAAGTCTAAGGGGGTCATATCGGGAGGCATTTCTTCTGCGGTTGGATACAAAATGGTGACTTCAACCCATTTTGAGTAAGTTCCATTTACAATGACTCTTTGTTTTCTGTCCCTTAACCAATTCTTTAGCCACTTGCATACACATTCCCGCAGTCCCTGTGTCTGTAGCTTCAGAACAAGACTGTAGTGTGGAACAGTATCAAAAGCTTTTGAAAAATCCAAATAAATCACATCAGCCGCATGACCAACATCCAGATTTGCACTTACCTCCTCATAGAAACCGAGCATGTTGGTTAGGCACGACCTGTTTTTCATAAATCCATGCTGGTTATCAGTAATTAGACTTTTCTCCGCTATAAACTTTTGTAATTCATCTCTTAGAATACCCTCAAATACTTTACAAACCACAGATGTCAAACTTACTGGACAGTAGTTACTCGGTTCCACCTTTTTACCCTTCTTAAATATTGTTATAACATCAGCCGTCCTCCAATCCTGTGACACTGATCCTGTCACAAGAGAGTCTAAGAAAATGAGATACAATGGTCTGTCCAATACGGAGCTTAATTCCCTTTAGGGTATGTTCACACGAGGTCATTACGTCCGTAAAGGACGGACGTATTTCGGCCGCAAGTACCGGACCGAACACAGTGCAGGGAGCCGGGCTCCTAGCATCATAGTTATGTACGACGCTAGGAGTCCCTGCCTCGCTGCCGGACAACTGTCCCGTACTGTAATCATGTTTTCAGTACGAGACAGTTGTCTGGCAGCGAGGCAGGGACTCCTAGCGTCGTACATAACTATGATGCTAGGAGCCCGGCTCCCTGCACTGTGTTCGGTCCGGTACTTGCGGCCGAAATACGTCCGTCAATTACGGACGTAATGACCTCGTGTGAACATACCCTTATAATCGTGGATGTATGCCGTCTGGGCCAGGGGATTTATTAATATTTAATTTTCTTAGACATAGCTGTACTTCTTCCTGTGTTAAGCAAGTAATATTGGGTGGGGAACCTTCATCACTGTCCCCCTGATTATCTGGTACTGGCAGCTCATCAGTGAACACAGAGGAACAGTATGTGTTTAATATCTCAGCCTTTCCTTTGTCCTCTACAGTTGTATTCCCATGGTCATCTTTAAGAGGGCCAATATTATAAGTTTTGTTCTTTCTGGCATTAATATATTTATTAATATTTTGGGGATTTATTTTAACCCCTTCCACAAGGGCGAAAGGAGAAAATGCTCCACAAAAGTTGTAAAGCAATCTCTCCTGAGTAAAACAGTACCCCACATGTGGTCATAAACGGCTGTTTGGACAAACGGCAAGGCTGGGAAGGGAAAGAGCGCCATTTGGCTTTTGGAGCTCAAATTTAGCAGGAAAGGTTTGCGGAGGCCATGTCGCATTTGCAAAGCCCCTGAGGGGACAAAACAGTGGAAACGCCCACAAGCGACCCCGTTTTGGAAACTACACCCCTTGAGAAAATTATCTAGGAGTATAGTGAGCATTTTGACCGCACAGGATTTTTGCTGAAATTATTGGAATTAGGCCGTGAAAATGAAAATCTAAATTTTTTCAAATAAAATGTAGGCTTAGCTATATTTTTTTTCATTTCCACAAGGGCAAAAGGAGAAAAAGCACCACAAAATTTGTAAAGCAATCTCTCCCGAGTAAAACAGTACCCCACATGTGGTCATAAACGGCTCTTTGGACACACAGCAGGGCTGAAAAGGGAAAGAGCGCCATTTGGAGCTCAAATTTATCAGGAATAGTTTGCTGAGGCCATGTCGCATTTGCAAAGCCCCTGAGGGGACAAAACAGTGGAAACCCCCCAAAATTGACCCCTTTTTGGAAACTATGCCGCTCAAGGAATTTATTTAGGGGTAAAGTGAGCATTTAAATAAATTATCCAATTAAAAATCCATGGATGTGTGATAAACTTTGAAGCACTCCTTTATACACAGGCCAGGTTTTTCGGGGCAGGTGTCGCACTGATAAATGGTGTCTTGTCTTCTCCCCCTTTTGTAACACACTTTGCACCTTTTTTGGGTCCTTCCCTTTTTACCAGTGGAGGGGATTTTGCTGGGAAAGTGTTGTCCTGGTACAATATGTGGACCATCGCTTCTAGAAGTCCTGGGGCCCTCCCCTTCCTAGTTCCCAAATACAAGGGCCTTGACAACCACCTCTTGAAAATTAAGGAATGTCCCTGTCCGGCCTGCACATTGGTATAGCACGTAAGCGTTATACATTGCCATCTGTACCATGTCCACAGCCAGCTTTTTATACCACACCTTTGTTTTCCGCATGGCACTGTATGGCTTTTATACTTGATCAGAGAGATCAACCCCTCCCATGTACTTATTGTAGCCGAGGATGCAATCTGGCTTGGGGGTCATTGTAGTCCTACCTCGGACTGGTACAGTGGTGCTGCCGCTACCGTGTATTGTGGTCAACATAAGGACATCCCTCTTGTCCTTATACTTGACCAGCAACAAGTTATCGCTGTGCAGTGCCCTGCTTTCTCCCTTTCTTATTGGTTGCCCAATCAGATTTTTAGAGAGGCCTCTCTGGTTTTTGCGTACGGTGCCGCATGCTGAAGTATTTCTGGTGGAGAGGCATTTAAATAGTGGGATGTTGTTATAGAAGTTATCCACGTAAAGGTGATAACCCTGGTCCGGCAGTGGGTGCATCAAATCCCACACTATTTTCCCAATAACTCCCAGGACAGGGGGGCATTCTGGGGGTTCTATCCTGGTGAACTTCCCTTCATAAACCCTAAACCTGTATGTGTACCCTGAGCTGCTCTCGCATAGCTTGTACATTTTAATTCCGTACCTCGCCCTCTTGCTTGGCAGGTATTGGCGGAATTTTAGTCTCCCCTTAAAAATGTACAAGGGACTCGTCTATTGCTATGTTCTTTTCGGGGGTTTACACTTCTTGAAATTTGGTGCAGAAATGATCAATGACTGGCCTGATTTTGAATAGGCGGTCGTATGTGGGGTCATCACGGGGCGGGCACTGTACATTATCACTATAATGCAAATATTTCAGAATCATTTCAAAACGTGTCCGGGTCATTGCCATGCGATTAAATGGGGTGCTGTATAAAACGTCCGTACTCCAGTATTGCCTAATCTCTGACTTTTTTACTAGGCCCATATGTAGGACAAGGCCCCAAAATGTCATCATCTCTGCTGCCTCTATGGGGGTCCACCTAGCAAATGATGACGTGGGGTTTTGGGCTAAAAATTGCTGGACGTATAAATTTGTCTGGGCCACCATTAAATTAACAAAATCCTCATAGAAAAAGACCTTGAAAAAGTCAATTTCTGTGAGGCCTGCAGTCTCAAATCGAATTCCTGAGCTCCCTGTGAAATCCGGAATGTGAGGCTCATAATTATCAGGGGGTGGGTTCCACATGATATCACTAAGGCTATGTTCACACAGAGTTTTTTGATGAGTTTTTTTACGCGGAAACCGCGCCGCAAAACTCATCAAAAACCGCCCCGAAAATGCCTCCCATTGATTTCAATGGGAGGCGGACGATTTTTTTTACCGCGAGCAAAAAAAACACGTCGCGGTAAAAAGAAGCGACATGACCTATCTTGAGGCGGTTTCCGCCTCCAAAACCCCATTTCAATCAGTCAGAAACAGGAAAAAACGCCTCGACGAGTGTTTTGACGAGTTTTTGTCAAACCACTATGCAAAAAACGTCTGGAACAGTTCTTGCAGGAGGAATTTTCAGTGTGAACATAGCCTAATTTGGGGAGTTGCCTGAGCTGATGTCCTGGGGCGCCTTTGTGGGGGTTCCTCATCACTGGATGAGGATGATGAGGAGGAGCTCAAGAGGAATGGGGCAATTTCCTCTTCTCCCTCGCTGGCCGATTCAGTGTCAGAGGCCAGGATGGCGTATGCCTCCTCGGCTGAGTAGACCCTTTGGGATGATTGGGACATTTTTATTAGGGGGTTATGTAGTGCTTCAACACGTGTAATAATTTATTTTTATAGAGGTAGTTGTGTGTGCTGTGCTTTTACACGTCTAAATTAAATTTATAGAAAAAAAAAAGGAAGAGAAGAAAAAGAAGAAAAGAATAAGATAAAAATTTAAGAGAAAGAAATTTACTCAACGTTTAATATAAAACTGTAAAAAATTTCTGACTACCTGACACTAACAAATGAATAACTGACGCGAACTATAAGCTGTAAATAGACTCTAAAACTGTCGCTACGCTATCAGAAATTTAGTGAACGAACTTCAGTTAAAAAAAACTGAATGTCCGTCACTAACTTACCCTAAGGCATCATTCACACGAGCGTAATATACACGCGTGCTTTTCACGCATGTCGTACGCACCTATATTAGGCTATGAAGCAGTGCAGACAGTGCGTGAATTTTGCGCAGCGCGAGTGCGTTGCATAAAACTCACGACATGTCCTTTCTTTGTGCGCTGTACACGCATCACGCACCCATTGAAGTCAATGGGTGTGTGAAAACCACGCATGTCTAACGGAAGCACTTCCTTGCGAACTGCGTGATTCGCGCAACAGCTGTCAAACTCTGAATGTAAACATCCAAATGGAGTGTCAAAATGATGGCGGCTGCGAGAAAATCTCGCAGCTGCGCATCATACACTGATGACACACTGAGCTGTTAAGTGCCTTTTGCGCACGCAAAACGCCTCATTTTTTGCGTGCGCAAAACGCTCACGCTCGTGTAAATCAGGCCTTACTATAACGCTGTAAATTTACTCTAAAACTGTCGCTACGCTATCAAAAATTTAGTTAACGAACTTCAGTTAAAAAAACTGAATGTCCGTCACTAACTGACGCTAACTATAAGGCCCTGTTCACAGTGAGTTTTTTGACGAGTTTTTGGGCGCGGAAACCGCTCCGCAAAATTTGTCAAAAACCGCCCGAAAATGCCTCCCATTGATTTCAATGGGAGTTGGACAAGTTTTTTTACCGCGAGCAAAAAAAACGCATCGCGGTAAAAATAAGCGACATGACCCATCTTGAAGTGGTTTCCGCCTCCAAAACCCTATTTCAATCAGTCAGAAAGGGTAAAAAAACACCTCGACGAGTGTTTTGATGAGTTTTTGTCAAAAACGTCTGGAGCAGTTTTTGCAGGAGGAATTTTCCTCCTGCAAAAAAATCCGTGTGAACACAGCCTAAGCTGTAAATTTATACTAAAACTGTCGCTACACTATCAAAAATTTAGTGAAAGAACTTCAGTTAAAAAAACTGAATGTCCGTCACTAACTGACGCTAAGGCTGGGTTCACACGACCTATTTTCAGACGTAAACGAGGCGTATTATGACTCGTTTTACGTCTGAAAATAGGGCTACAATACGTCGGCAAACATCTGCCCATTCATTTGAATGGGTTTGCCGACGTACTGTGCAGACGACCTGTTATTTACGCGTCGTCGTTTGACAGCTGTCAAACGACGACGCGTAAAAATACAGCCTCGTCAAAAGAAGTGCAGGACACTTCTTTGGACGTTTTTGGAGCTGTTTTCTCATAGACTCCAATGAAAACAGCTCCAAAAAACGGACGTAAAAAACGCCGCGAAAACGGCGCGAAAAACGCAGCGAAAAATGCAAGTTGGTCAAAAAACGTCTGAAAAGCAGGGTCTGTTTTCCCTTGAAAACAGCTCTGGATTTTCAGACGTTTTTGGTCACTACGTGTGCACATACCCTAACTATAAGCTAACTATAAGCTGTAAATTTATACTAAAACTGCCACTACGCTATCAAAAATTTAGTGAACGGACTTCAGTTAAAAAAACTGAATGTCCGTCACTAACGGATGCTAACTATAAGCTGTAAATTTACTCTAAGTGTAGAAAAAATATATAGCTAAAACTTCTGCTATATATTTTTTTTACAAAACGAACGTCAGTAAACGTCCGCTACTCTAACGCCCTAAACGTACTCTTTTTTACAATTATATAAAAATAAAAAAAAGGCCCCAAAAAAACCTGCGTCAACAAATTAACACTGAGGCTGATTATAGACTCAGCACTACTCAGTAGCCGCAGGGCGCACACAAAAGATGGTGCAGTAAAAAAGAAGGACAAATGCTGATCATTGACGGTCGGTCACTGATCAGTGCTCAGCGGTTGCAGGATGCACACACTAAAATGGTGTGTACAATGGGAACAAAGAAAAAAAAAACTGTGTCAAAAAAATATTACCACAGATGCTGATCAGTGATGGCGGTCACTGATCGGCACTCAGTTGCCGCAGGGCGCACACTTGGAGACGGTGCAGAAAACAGAAAAAAATTGTGCCAAAAATTGAGCGCACAGAGCGATCAGTGATGGCGGTCACTGATCTGCACTAAGCGGCCGCAGGATGTAAAAAGGGGGAGAGGGGAGGGGGAGGGGGGAAGGGTACAGGGATAAGAAGTTTAGGAAAAAAACAAGTGCTGCTGCTAAAAAAGAATAAAATCAGCAGCAGCACAGATGATGATGATGACGGTTCACTCTTGAGCAGGAAGCAGTCGGATGAAGGCGTCACAGCAGGATCGCAGCACAGAAGGCCTCAGAATCGGTAAGTATGGCTTCACAGACGGTCACACCAGCTTTGCTCACCGTTCCTAACCGGAATGAGGTGGGCAGAGCCGGTGGAGGGTGTTTCAAACACCCGCCATGGCTGCGATTGGTCGGTCGGTGCAGACCGACCAACCGTAGCGATCGGGGGGCTGGCATCACCGCCATTTTTTACGTGGAACATGGTAGGGATTGGTGCTGTCCTAGACAGCACCAATCACCACCATATCACTGTGCCCTGTGGCACAGTAATTGGCTAAAGCCGCAAACGGCCGCAATTGGCCGGTCTGAATTGACAAGCCAATGGCGGCGATCGCCGATGCGTGGGGAGGCGACACCCCCCTGGGCATCGTGTACAGATGGCCTGCTGTTATGAACAGCAGCCATCTTTACTTTAAAACGTTCTAATTTTTTACTGTAACCGTTGTCCCGTTTGTCGTAAGTATACGACATTTTGCGGGAAGCACTGTCTTTCCATGTCGTATACTTACGACAAATGTCAGGAAGGGGTTAATGTCGTTAGCAATTTGTTTTTCTGTAGATAACTTTGCTAACTTGATTTCATTTTTACATTTTCTATTGAGATCTTTGTAAGTCTGGAATGCTTTTGCTGAGCCTTCAGCCTTCAATGTTTTGAATGCTTTTTGTTTTTGTCTTATTATATTCAGTAATTCCCTATTCATCCATATTGGTCTCCTTTTATTCCTAGACAATTTGTTACCAGTGGGTATAAACTTACTACACGAGTAATAGATCTTTAAAAGCTCCCCATTTATCTTCAGTATCCCTATGTACCATTACATGATCCCAGTCTACAAGACTAAGTGTTTCCCTTAGGCCCCATACACACGAACGTAAAAACGCCCGTAATTACAGGCCCATAGACTTCTATTGGCCATGGTTACCTTCCCGTTTGCTTACGGGAAGGTGCCTGGACCATTGAAAAATATGGAACATGTCCTATTTCAGGCCGTAACGGGTGGCTACGTGTATGCACCTGTAATTACGGTAGCATTGCTAGGCGACGTCAGGGGATAGTCACTGTCCAGGGTGCTGAAAGAGTTAACTGATCGGCAGTAACTCTTTCAGCACCCGGGACAGTGACTACCGCTGGAGTTAATAGTATTAAAAGTTAACTTACCCAGAACTCCCTGCTTCTTCCTGCAGTCCTGCCTCCCCGGTTTGATGTTTCATCCCATGTGACCGCTGCAGCCAATCACAGGCCAATCACAGGCTGCAGCGGTCACATGGACTGTCGCGTCATCCAGGGAGGTCGGACTTGATGTCAAAAGAGGCACGTGTCACCAGGACAACGGCCTGGGTATGTATGAAATTCTTTTACTCTCAATCGCTGCGGAAACTCTGCCCGAAACGGCTGCCCCTTCTCTCTATCCAGCACTGATAGAGAGATGGGGCTGCTGATTAGTACAGAGAAAACGGGTCCGTAAATACAGGTGGAATACTGGTGACAATGGACCCATATTTACGGGCAATGTGTGACAAAGGACCCGTATGTACGCCAGTATTTACGTGAAGAAAAAAATATGTTCGTTTGCATGGGGCCTTCGTCCATTGAATTTTGCTTTCCTAAAATTCCAGGTTTTTGTTGCTCCCCTTCGTATTGTTTTATTGAAGATTATATTAAAACTTACCATATTGTGGTCACTATTGCCCAAGAGCTCCCGGACCTCCACATCTGATATTATGTCTGGTCTATTAGATAAGACGAGAACCAGCACGTTATCCCCTCTGGTTGGTTTATTAACCAACTGAGTGAAATACTTGTCTTGAATTGTGTATAAAAATTTCCAGCTTTTAGCACATCCAGCGGCCTCTATGTCCCAATTAAGGTCAGGATAGTTAAATTAATAAGAACATAGAAGCTGTATCGTTCTCTCCCAGCCTATTCAGTCAGTTCAACTTGGCTGAGAGCGGGTCCTGCGTGTTTCTGACACATCCACCTAATATTGATCACATCTAAGTTAATCAACTTAGATATGATCGATATTAGCTGGATTCTGTGTGACGGAGAAACGCAAAACCCGCTCTCAGCTGAGCCGTCAGCTGAACTGACTGAATCAGCTGAGAGTGCACGATACAGCTTCTATGTATCCAGGATGTGTTAAAAGACAATTAAAAAAGTGCTTAAAAACACAAAAAAACATTTATTTAATTTAAAAAAAAATCCATTTGAAGGTGTATATACGTTGTATACTTTTTTTGCACAATGCCTTTGTATTGAAAAACGTAGGCAACCATTTTTTCAATACAGTTAACGTTTTCGGAGAATTTCCCGGCATATTTTCCAAACATGCGTTTACGATGACTAAAGCAAAGAAAGAGGGACATGGCCACCTGTTGTAATGTGGTTCGGCCAGTAGCAATGTAATGTGTATGGCGAGCTTTTATTGTTTTGGTTTTTCAAGATTTCTCAAGAGAAAAAAAATATATACATTCTTTGTAGGAAGTTGGTTTGCTTTATAAAATTCATCACTAAAGACTCCATCAAACCCAAAAAATTAGCAGCAAGGTCCTATCAGAAAATGGAATGTTTTCTTTTTTACTAATTAAAGGAAATATCATGTTTGTAGAGAATCTGGACTTCTAACAAAATCTCTACTTAAAGGGGTTGTCCCAAGATAAAATATTAAATTTATTTTTTAGATCGTGGAAAATATAAAAATGTTTCAACTGGAATAATTAAAAAAATAATAATGTTCCTGCATCTAACTATTGCTGCCACATATTTCTTAAGGCGACCCTGGTGTTATTTTGATTCCCTCTCAAAATAGCCACCTAATGTGTCCAGTGCCCATAAGCTGAGTCACAATGCCAGGATGGGGGCATCAGAACAAGTATGTAACAGCAATATCTAGGCACGAGAATTATTATTATTTTTTTTTTAAGTGAACATGTTCGAAGTAAATCTAATCCTGTGGAATCTCTATGAATGTGCATGAAACCAACAGTTTAAATAGGTGGTAGGTTGACAATTCTTGATCTAATGGAAAAAAGATTAAGGAAATAATGCATGATCTTGTAGATTGAAGGTTGACTATTCTGACATTCATACCCGTACGACTGCATATTTTTATCCAGATAGTACAAAACTAAATGACTAAAAGCTTGTCCCCTGTGGGGCGAGTCATGAGACCTACAATGCAATGGTTGTTTTTCCTTATTGCATATATCAAAAGCCAAAATAAACAGAAATCATAATCACGGACTGTGTGGCAGTGAACGACCTCCTCCACATTAATTGTTTGATATCATTAACTCGCCTGCAGCAATGTCATTTTGTAGAGAGTGTTTTTACTTTATGGAAAGGAAAAATTCTCCATAGTCACAGCAATAAAAAAAACGTACAGTATAAGTATTTATAATAAAGTGATCTCTTAGATGTTCTCATTCTCTTTGCTTCGATGTGACATTTTTGACCTGTACAATTCACATTTGGGTTAATGTTGGTTTCACACGTTTCGTGTACTTGACGAAACCACAATATTATGGAACTTCTGAAGACTGATAAACTTTTGCATTGTTTAATTCCCATATAGAATTGAATAAGATCTGTTAATAGATCAATCATGATCATAGAAAGAAAACATACTTCAGTGAGAATAAACCCTAAAATGATGCCCTAGGCTTGGCTCACACTTGCGTTCTGTTTTCCAATTATAACAGAATCCACGATCTATAGCCAGATCCATCACTTGACGAATACCACCATTTCCTGGGTTCCAGTATGTTTTTTGTAGTTTTGACAGAAAGAATAGCGCCTCTGGCGGGTTGCAAGCACCATCAATACTTTCTTCTGTTATGTCTCTATGACTTATCACATAGAAAATGTGCACAAAACTTCTCCTTTGCATCACTTTCGAGAAGCCCCTCCATTGGGCTTGTCCACACGTAGCGGAATTGCTGCGTATTTTCTGTACCAAATTGCGGACGGAAAATACAAAGCAGAATACATTAGCAGCAAAGTGGGTGAGATTCAACAAATCTCATCCACACTCTGCGTAAAATTTGCGACCAGAAATTGACTTGCGGTGTGTATTTTTCGTACCGCCGCATGTCAAGTCCTGCCGCGGAAAGTGGACTGAATTTCAGAGTATTTCAGAGGAGTTATCACTATCTCCCAGCATTGTTAAGAACGCAGCAAAATCCGCACTTTTTCTGCAGTAAAAAAACGCAGGAAATGGTGCGTTTTTTCCGCAGCGGAAATCCTGCTAGTTTCTGCGGAATTGCTGCAGAAATTTTCTGCCTCAATTCCGTTACGTGTGGACAAGCCCATTGTGTTTTATTTCTGTTCGGTCTAGTCTACTGCCATTTTAGTTGCAGTATAGTAAATAACTTTATAAGTAATATTATTAACCGAAATTTACTACCAGACAAGACAGACAGATATCACCCACATTTTATGCCTATCAACGTGACACATTGCTTGCCAAATATTCTTATGCAGAGGGCCAGAGACATTTACAAAAAGTGGATCAGTTTAATTTACACTGAGGTTATGTTCACATGGCCTATTTTCAGCCGTTTTTCAGGCCGTAAGCACCCCGAAAAACGGCTAAAAATACGTAGGCTGAACGCCTCCAAACATCTGCCCATTGTAAAAACGCAGTGTAAAAAACCGCCCTGAGAGGGTATGTTCACACGTAGAGTAAAACGCCTCCATTACGTCTCAAAATAGGTCGTGTGAACCAAGCCTAAAAAAGAAGTGCATGTCACTTCTTGAGCCGTTTTTGGAGGCGTTTTTCATTGGGTCAATAGAAAAACAGCTCCAAAAACGGCTGTAAAAAACACATAAAAAAACGCCCGATGCATAAAAAACGGCTGTAAATCAGAGGCTCTTTTCCCTTGAAAACAGCTCCAAGTTTTACATACGTTTTTTGTTCAGTGTGTGAACATACTCTAGTAGGAGCATATATAGTAGAACTATGTGGTGTGGAACTTTATTACTCACAGTTCATAAAAAGTAAAAAATGACAATGATGATAAAAGAGTTTAGGTTCTTCTCTTTAATAAATTACTTTCAGCCAGAATATGGGTATTAAGAAACCAGTGTACATTAAAATTAGAACAACCTAAACAAAAACCTCACACCAGAGATGGCATAAATTGGGGTCCCTTATAGAATATAAACTTAAAAACGAACCAAAATGGGACATAGCCCTTAGAAAAGTAATGTACTCTGAAAATAAAAGTACAAAAAATCTTTATTGAATATAATAAAAATGACAAATGATGAAAAAGAGATATGATACAATAAATACGGAGACATATGCAACAGGGTCAGATGGAAATAGACCAAGACCAACAGAATCAACCGTCCACTGATGACCTATAACACGCTTGAGTATAAATAAGTAATCAGTAAGTCCAGGAGTATGGGGTGGTAGGTCCCATACATAGTGCCATGCTATCAGCTAAAATATCAACGTATGGAGAAATGTAGCCTGCACAGAATATGGTGCATACATATATGGTGGTAGTACGTACAAAACCTGCAAAGTATATATGGTAGTACGTAACGAATGCAGCTGTAAACGTATGCAAATGGTATAACGGCTCAAATGGCCAAGAAAAATATAGCTGACATAGCTGAATGACAAAGCACAATACTGTGAAGGCTACACAAAGCTGAAAAAACCTATGCACATACCCTGAGACATGATGAAAGGCGTGAAGGCTCAAAGGAGTGGATGGGTGAACAAGCGCCTCGACGCGCGTTTCGCCCTGTGACCGGCTTCGTCAGGAGGCTACATACATTAAAAATCCAGGGGTTTAAATAATAAGTAGACAGAGTTAGGCTCACCTGCAGTGAATGAAAATCGGCGCTCGACACGCCCACTGGGCGGCACACGCATCACGGGACGTGCCGCGCGTCATGTGACAGGTGCCACGTGATGGAAACATCTCCATGGCAACCCTAGACGCTGTGCGGCACTCCCGGATACCTGCCCCGCCGCTCGTGCGCGGCCGAGCGTCTGTGCAAACACCGCAGGAGAGACAACCCAAAATGACAAAAAAGGAAAGGAAAAATACCTGTAGCAAAGGGGCCAGCTGACGGTATTTGTATATAGTTTGAAATGAGTACAACGATGCAAGAAGGATAGTTATACAGATGTCGTTAAAAAATACATATATTAAAAAATACATATGAACAAGAAGATAACGCAGGTCAATAGTTAATAGTGATGTATCGAACGTGCAAAAAATAAAAAATAAATAAATAAATAAAGAAGTGAAGAAATATTCACCAGAAATACTAATAATTTAACGTAATAAATAATTTACTGTGCAAAATACAAAAAAGGACATTTATCAAAAACACGATAATAATGATAAAGTGCCATGTACAAATAAAGTGATAATAGTGATAAAAAATATATATGTGTGAGATATAAGGCATAATAAATAAAATTGTAAAAGTGAGATTAGATAAAAAATAATAAATAAAAAATATAAAGTGTGAATGTATAACTATATATGTATATAATAAAAATAAAAAGATAAAAATACATAGTATTCGACATTTGCGAAGGTGTGAAAAGGAATGGATACATAAATATACAGACATATATAAATAATGATAAGTACATCAAAGCATATGCAAATAATATAAAAAACAGTATATAATAGTACTAGATAGTGAAAATATCACAAGTCTAAATAACTGTACCAAATGCCATGATGGTAAATATACTCGGGACATAAAACCGTGCAGTATAATATAAATGTATACATGTAAAAATCCATACTACAGCACATATATACAAAACATGTATTATCCATAGTGCCACAAAAATATAAAAATAAGCAACATTTCAGAAATATATCAGAATCTATGTATGTATCTTCTCTCCTTCGAAACTTCATTCGTAGCCATACGAAATCTTTACCAATGTATAGGTCCGTTTACTATGCCCCTTCGCTAGAGGAGATAAACTGTAACAGAAAAACTAGAATAAAAAACAAGTAATAATACACCCTAGAAAAAATAAATAAAATTCACGCATGGTTAGAAATTTACAAAAAAGGCCTGAAACTAGTGGCTTCGTTTAAACCAAATGGGGCTGTAGTGTTCAATAACGTGATCCACTTCATTTCTTTTCTTAACAAAGCCAAACGTACATCCCCACCTCTGCAGCCCAGGGAAACCTTATCGATGCCACGTACCTCAAAGCCCCTAGGGTTACAGGAGTGGAATTCGCGGAAATGTCGCGCAACCGGCTGGAGTTTATCCACATCCAGAGCATTAGAAGCCGACTTAATTTTGCCAACATGTTCCAGTACCCGCACCTTCAATTGCCTAGTGGTCATACCTACATAGATGAGCCCACACGGACAAGTGGCAAAATACACCACAGCTACTGTACTACATGTGATATTATAAACGATTTTATATTCTTTCCCTCTATCAGAGCTGTAGAAGTTGAAGGTACGTGGAACATATTTGCAAGCGGAACATTTGCCGCAGTTATACGACCCCCAAGGAGGACCTTTGCTCCCAAATGGATTCGGTGGAGCGCTGGGGATGTAATGACTAGCCGTCAAAAGGTCCTTCAGATTTTTGGATCGCCTCCAAGTAATGGAGGGATATTTGGGTAAAACCCCTGCCAGATCTCGATCAGTAAGAAGTACCCGCCAGTGTTTTTGCAGAATATCACGAATCCTAGTCCAATGAGGATTAAAAGTGGTGATAAATCTCACATTCTGATCTATTTTATGCTTCTTAGGCCTACTTACCAGAAGTTCATCACGTGTTGAATTCTTGGCTCTGAGATATCCTCTCTTAATGACCCTCTGACTATACCCACGACTCTGAAATCTTGCCGTTAGATCCAATGCTTGGCGCTCAAATTTGCTGTCATTGGAGCAGATACGCTTAGCCCTCAGAAATTGGCCCACAGGTATAGATGTTGTGACCTTCGGATAGTGGGCAGACGTAGCATGGAGGAGGGCATTTGTAGAGGTTTTTTTCCTAAAAATGTCGGTAGAAATGAAACCACTGTCATCTCTACAAATACAAATATCCAAGAAATCAACACGGGTTTGGCTATACTGCCACGTGAGTTTGATATTGATATTGTTCCTATTAAGGGAACCAAGAAACGACTCTAAATTGGACGTGGAGCCCTGCCAGATGAAAAGAATATCATCTATATACCTCGACCACAGGAGCACTGAATCATGGCCCGGAGTTTGTTGCACAGTGTCCCTCTCCCACAGCCCCAGGAACAAGTTGGCATATGAGGGTGCGCACGTGGCCCCCATTGCTGTCCCCTGGAGCTGTAGGAAGAGGCGATCCTTGAATACAAAGAAGTTATGTGTTAATGCAAAATCAAGGAGACATAAAACAAACTCTATAAGATCCGGGTCATGATTAGTCATCTGTAGAAAATGTCTAGATGCTCGGATCCCGTGGTCGTGGCATATAGACGTGTACAGGGACTCCACGTCACATGTGACCAAGTACATATCGTCCTCTAGGTGCAGCCCATCAAGTCGCTGCAACATATCTGTGGTATCCCTAATGTATGACGGTAGGGTTTCCACACATTTCTGTAAATAAAAATCTACGAATCTACAGATATTCTCACACAGGCCGCCAATCCCTGATACTATTGGACGACCAGGGGGGCAGGTAACATTTTTATGCACTTTAGGCAGTAAATAGAACGTCGGCTTGATAGGGAAATCCACAGAAAGGCCCTCCCTCAACTTGGAATGAATAATATTGGCATCCACACCCCTTTGTAATAAGTTATCAAGTTCTCCTTTGAAAACTGACGTTGGGTCCGACGGTAGCCTACGATAGCAATGACTCATGTCAAGTTGGCGAAAAGCCTCACATTCATACATCTGTGCCGGCCATAATACAACATTTCCCCCCTTATCGGCTGGTTTGATAACAACATCTCTGAGTTTTCTAAGCTCCAAAATAGCCTGCCTTTCCTTATAGTTGAGATTACGAGGTGTATCGAAATCAGAGATAGTTTCTAGATCTTTTTTGACCAGTTTGAAAAAAATGTCCACTGAGGGGCATAGCGCGAGAGGGGGGAAATATTGGGAGCGGCGGCACAGATGCATGAGAAGTCTGGGGTCAGTTTTGACCTCCTGTTCGTCTAGCAGTGAAATAAGGGCATCGAATGCCTGTTGTTCTACCGGTGAGCACATCGGGACACTGTGATCCCTTTTACCGAAGTGTTTTTTACAGAGTAATTTTCTAGAGAAAAGAGCCAAGTCTTTAATGGTGGTAAAAGATCGAATTTACCCGTGGGAGAAAAAGACAGTATTGTGCTTTGTCATTCAGCTATGTCAGCTATATTTTTCTTGGCCATTTGAGCCGTTATACCATTTGCATACGTTTACAGCTGCATTCGTTACGTACTACCATATATACTTTGCAGATTTTGTACGTACTACCACCATATATGTATGCACCATATTCTGTGCAGGCTACATTTCTCCATACGTTGATATTTTAGCTGATAGCATGGCACTATGTATGGGACCTACCACCCCATACCCCTGGACTTACTGATTACTTATTTATACTCAAGCGTGTTATAGGTCATCAGTGGACGGTTGATTCTGTTGGTCTTGGTCTATTTCCATCTGACCCTGTTGCATATGTCTCCGTATTTATTGTATCATATCTCTTTTTCATCATTTGTCATTTTTATTATATTCAATAAAGATTTTTTGTACTTTTATTTTCGGAGTACATTACTTTTCTAAGGGCTATGTCCCATTTTGGTTCGTTTTTAGGTTTATACATTGAAATTAGAACCTGGCACACTGTGTATGAGGGTGTACTTGCTGCCGATGCAGCTTTACCCCTGATGCTTCCGGCACCAGCCTACTTAAAGAGAAAATCTAGCCAAATCTATTTTCTGACTTATCATATACAGAAGAAGTCTTAAAAAATAACATTGGTCAGGGTCTGTGAACGACGACTTACAGCAGTTTTCTAAATTAAAGGTTCATGGTTCCTCCTTTAGTATCACTCACCGGCTTCTGTTGGTAATCTCCATCACAACGTTCAGAGCAGAGGCGTAACTAGAAATGACTTGGTCCCATAGCAAACTTTTGAAGGCAGGCACAATGATGTCACTGCATGGCACAAGTCTGCACTGTAGTCATGGGTCAGTGAGTGAATGTAACGTCCGCGGTCGCTGACCACGAACTCTTCTCATCCTGCTGACGCCTTTTTCTCCAGAGATGCCAGCACATGCGGCCGTCCTGTCCCATACTGAGCACAGTGACTACTAGGGTGCACGCGCGAGCTCAGTCCAGCCTTAAAGAGCCAGAGCGCATACATGTGTGAGATTGAGCTGATTGATCCCAGATCACCCTGGACTATAAGAAGAGCCCTGACCCTTCCTGCATCGCCTGAGCATTGTTTGAACCTTCCCGTGTCAGTCTTTGCAAATGGTCCCTTGAGTTTTCTCCAGTTCCCAGTGTTCCCGTTCCTGCTACCTGTATCCTGTGCTACCGTGTTCCTGTGCTGTACAGAGTTGGAATCGTGTTGTGTCGCCTGCTACACCCGCTGTGTTTCACCGCACCTGTTGTCTGCCTGCTGCCAGTGTTCCATCCGAGCCTAAACCATCGGTACTGTCTGTATTGCCACAGGTACCTTTATCCGAACTATAGACATTGAATTTGTACCCTGTTTGGCCAGCTGCTATACCGCTACGGCGGTACGGCCCAATGGGTCCACATACCCACAGATCGTGACAGTGAATGCTGACGGCTCCCTGCTCCAACATTGTATTTAATTGTATTTGTATTCTAAAGGCATAGATGTAATTGAATGTGGTGCCAGACGGCCCAAGAGCTCATCGCTGTCAATCGGTAGTTACATCACTGGTTTAGAGTTAAAGAGTACCTGTCAGCTCCCTTGACATGACTGTTTTAGTAAATAATTGTATTCCCCATAAAATAACAATTCTGGAGCATCTTTTCTTAGAACTCTGAGTTGTGCCATTCCTCTATTACTCTTCTAAATTTATGAATCAATTGAAAACTGGGTTGGAGGTGTATCCCTATACAGTCTAACATTGTCCAGCTAATGCTGTAAAAAAAAAAAAAAGAAGTTAGTCGGCACCTCCTAACCAAGTTAATAAATGTGCAGGTTGTCAGACTGCAATGAATATTATACCGGGGGTGTAAATGTCAGGTCCGAATTTCAGGGTAGCTACCTTCTCCCTGTTATTTCACACCAAATAACCACCTCTGTAAATTGAAAGCTGAATGCATTCATGGAAAGAAGTACACCACACAGACAAATGTTGGTCGACATCTTTCCCTTAGTCAAGCAGGAAGTGAACTGCACTTTATTTTAGAACAAAGAACACAAAGAGACACATGTCTCCTCCCTAGAGATGTGGGACGTGCTTAAGCCCCCCTTGGCTCCTCAGCTGTAAGTTCTTCTGTGCATTCCTCTTGCATTCCAGGGGCGGTGTCTCCATAGGCGTGTCCATCATGAACAAAGAACTAGTTATATATCAGTATATTACACAAAGAACTGAAATGTATATACATATGTGTGAGGATAATATTTTTGCAAACAATATACATGGTAATGATCCCTGACAGTCCCCCCTAAAAATATTATTACTCTATCCCGGAGTCTTGCCTAGCAACCTACCACTGACCACTCGAACCAGGCGGGTAGGGGTTTTGGATTTCTTCACCAGCTTGAGACGAGCTACTCCTTATAAGTAACCCCCCTTTGTACCTGGACTTCCAAGGTTTCGGAGTGGTCCTAACTTTCCCTATTCTCCTCAGGATACAGGATGGTTGTCTTGATATAATCTACAAGCCGCTGCTGGTTGTAATATATATAATTAATCCAGTCTACATTTTTATTAATGGTAACAATTGTCACACTGTCACTTACTGTCCTAATGGGACTTTTACCCCTGCAGATATAACAGGTCATGGGCAGCACAGTGACCTTCACCTCACACCTTCACATAAAACTCCTCAGATTGTAATTTGCAGCACCGTGGCATATTTACACACATTATAGAGAAAGAGAAAAAATGATCCAGCGCTGAGTCGTGCTTTGATTTAAAAAGGAAGAAGTATTACCACTTTTATTGGGGAAATGAGATTAAAATTGAAGGGAGACGCAGTCCCAAGATGTATAGTAGTTCTGGGTAATTACCCTGGCCTACGCGTTTCAAGCACGTACCGTGCTCTTAATCATGGCAAAGAAATGTGGGAGCCCTTCCTGCTCTGCCTGCTTGATAAACACGAGTGGTGATTAAAGAAAATTCAGGTGATTGGATAACACTAAATGCTGACCATCACTGCAGGTGGGGTAAACCTGCAAGTGGAAACAGCGTTAGTATACATAACCAGGAGGATACTGAGTAGCAAAATTGCCGGGCATGTCCATTCCCTAAGGAAGACGGTATATCTGATTCGATATGAATGCCCAGGATATTAATTGTTATATGTAGTATCTTGGTTTATATAATTCCTAAGACAGGCAAAGCAGTATGAGCCTCACCATGCGTTGAAAATACATCACAGACATTAAACTAGGAAACATAAAATCAAAAACAAAAATGGATTGCAAGACGTTAATCTGACTTGGTTATGATAGAAGAGGCTGGACGCAGCCTGCAGGGCTTAAGGGGAAGCCTCCATGACCTCCCTGATAGGAAAAGGGTTAATAGGTAAGGGAGAGTTGGAGGGAGAGTTAGGAGGAGGTGGAGGAGGGACAAGGAGGAGTCAGGGGGCCATTGCAGAGCTTCCCGCTGTTTTCGGCATTGAGCCGGAAGCAGCGGGAGGAGTAACACAGGGAGAGACAAGCTCCCCGTTGCCCGCGCTACTCACTATGTCGGAGGCTGTATTATTAGAGCGGCTGCGTGCCGCTGCTGTGCACCACGGTCCCGGATGGCTGGAGGAGACCGTGGCTGCATTAACGAGGATCCTGGACGCCGTTTCGCCACGTCAGGCCCGGCGTTCGGGGTCTGTTGCAGGGGACAGGCTCCACTCCCCCGGCCCCCTTCCTAGCCTTACTATGGCGGCGGGGGGGGAGTCGGCAACAACCGCTCCTGATCGGAGCAGGCAGAGAGCGTTGCCGGGGGTGACGGTGACTCAGGCCGGGTCGACCCGTCCCTCCCGGCGGTCCCGACCTCCAGAGCGCCTCAGTCCTGAGGCAGTCCCGCGGACACGGCGTCGCAGAGGGAGCCCGATCACGGACGCTGCAGGCCAGGCAGCTGGGAGGACCGCCCCTTCCCAGGCCCTGCGTCCTGGCAGGAATCCCAAGCCGCGACGGGGTCCGGCGGTAAGCAGGGAGTCGCAGGCCGGGCTCCCTGTCACCCCTCCCCCATCGGATGGAAGATTCGGAGGACAAGGTACGGCCGCCCCGCCTGGTGATGTTCCGGCCAGGGGGCAGGCTTCTTCAGGATCATCAAGACGGACGCCTAGATCTACAGCGACGTCGAGGCAACAGGTCCGGTCGGAAGTCTGGGTTCCAGCGGTCGGGCGGCAGGTTGCCGGCCCATCGGTCAGCGCTTCATCATCTCCGTTCCGAAGATGTCGGTGGGATGGCCAGTCGTCTGCGAGAGAAGAGCTGGAGGAAGGTGAACTGGACGCGTATCGTCGAGGTCAGGATGGTCCGGCTGACGGGAACACAGCGCCTGTGCAGCCCGGTGAGTGTATAACTCCATCATTGTCATATCCAGCGATTTTTATGTCGGGTGTCGGCGGGGGGGTTGCTAGCGTCGCATCGGTGGCCGGTAGTGGCGCGGGCGGGCGCGATGGCGCGGGTCTGGCAGATTTAGTGGGTTGCTTGAGAGAGCTGGTCGGGCGCCTAGATAGGGCGGCGGCGCCGGTAGTCACGGAAGTGTCCCCGGCGGTAGTTTGGGAAGGCCCCAGGGACGTGGGATTGTTACAGGCGCGGCCCGTGACGGCGGTTAGAGAGGCGGTCGCGGTGTCGGTACAGACCGAGGCGCAAAAAGATGGCGATCGGGTGCGTATTGATGATCGTGCTCGTGGGGAGGTGTATGTTTGTTTCGAAGGTCCGTTGGGGGCGCATTTAAAGCAGGAGGTGCGTGAGCGGATCTGGAAGGACGAATATGTTGAGATTTTTTCTCTCTTGCCGCTCGCTAAATTTAATTTGGATAAGAGCAAGCGGGACGAGAGTAAAAAGGACGAGGAGGAACGGCGGCGGTATAGGCTTATCCCGCAGACGTTCGTTAATTGGTCGCAGGCGTTCGCCATATTAGCCAGTGTGATAGGGGAAAAGGCGCCGGAAAATTGTTCGGCGTTGTTTTGTTATTTTGATGCCATTGGGGAAGCTCATAGGGCGTATGGGGGTCAGGCGTGGCTGCGATACGATGAGCAATTCCGTCAGCGGAAAGCGGTTCGGCCGGCGATTCGGTGGGACCAGAAGGATATTGCTCTCTGGTTACGGGTTATGGCTCCGGTTAGGCAGTCCTTTCCCGGGAGCTCCGACCAAGGAGGCCAGTCTAGTCAGGTTGGACAAGGCGGCGGGGGAAAGGCGGGTTTTTGCTGGCAATTTAATGAAGGCCAGTGTAAGTTCGGGGCCACGTGCAAGTTCAAGCACGTGTGTTCCGAGTGTAATGGTGCATCACACGGGGCGGCAAAATGTATGCGAAAAAAGAGGTCAGGGAACCAGTCCTCCGCGGCTGGTCAAGGGGGTGTCACCGGTGAGGGTGGAAAAGATGGCCCCTTATCTAAATGAGTATCCGGATAGGGCGGCGGCTAAGTTGCTTTACGAGGGGTTTTGTGTTGGTTTTGTTATTCCTCCGCCTCCTTATGAGGTTCCTGTTACGCGGAGGAATTTAAAATCGGCTTACTTGCATGCCAAGGTCGTGTCGGAAAAATTGTTAAAAGAAGTTTTGTTGGGTCGCATGTCGGGGCCTTTTGTTGATTCGCCAGTAAAAGATTTAGTTGTGTCCCCGTTGGGTATTGTTCCTAAGCGCGAGCCCGGAAAATTTTGTTTAATTCAACACTTATCGTATCCCAAGGGTTCGTCGGTAAATGACGGGATTGATCACGAGTTGTGCTCTGTAGTCTATACCTCATTCGATAAGGCGGTGGGTTTAGTGCGGGCTGCGGGTCCAGTCGCGCTGCTAGCAAAAACCGACATCGAGGCGGCGTTCAGGTTGTTGCCAGTTCATCCAGAAAGCCAACGGCTGTTGGGTTGTTTTTGGAATGGGGCTTTTTACGTGGATCGGTGCCTTCCGATGGGGTGTTCCCTTTCTTGTGCATACTTCGAGGCGTTTAGTAGCTTCGTGGAGTGTGTAACGAGGGGAGTATCCGGGGTCGACTCGTTGATTCATTACTTAGATGATTTCTTGTGCGTTGGCCCGGGGGGTTCGCCAGTTTGCGGTAATTTGCTTTATGCACTACAGAAGGTGGCGAGGGATTTTGGGATCCCTTTGGCGCCAGAAAAAACGGAGGGCCCGGTAGCGACGATTTGTTTTTTGGGAATTTAAATAGATTCGGTGGCAATGGAGTGTCGTCTCCCTGCGGATAAGCTGGGTGCGTTGAGGCTGGAGGTACGGCGGGCTTGTAGACTGAAGAAAATGACGCTGCGGGAGCTTCAGTCGCTGCTGGGGAAGTTGAATTTCGCCTGCCGGATTATGCCAATGGGGAGGGTGTTTGGTAGACGGTTGGCGGCGGCAACGGCGGGAGTGCGTGCGCCGCATCATTTTGTGCGGCTCAAGGAGGAGCATCGAGCTGATCTTCAGGTTTGGGA
The DNA here is from genome assembly GCF_050947455.1 of Rhinoderma darwinii. Classification (NCBI taxonomy): domain Eukaryota; kingdom Metazoa; phylum Chordata; class Amphibia; order Anura; family Rhinodermatidae; genus Rhinoderma; species Rhinoderma darwinii. Next base: position 101,330,730 of record NC_134688.1, read on the forward strand.
TGACTTCTTGGGCCAGTACAATGGTCGCTCGCTGTGGATGGCCCCAGCGCAGGATACGAGTGATTTGAATATTTTTACGGATGCGGCTGGGGCGGGCGGTTTTGGAGCTTACGGGGGAGGTCCGTGGTGCGCAGGTCAATGGCCGGCTAGTTGGGTGTCCAGTGGACTCACGCGGAATCTGGCCCTGCTCGAGCTGTTCCCCATCGTGGTGGCGGCGACCATTTGGGGGGACAGGCTCAGGGATAAGAAGGTTCGTTTTTACTGCGACAACATGGGGGTGGTGCTGGCCATTAATAACATCACGGCGTCCTCTCCTCCGGTAGTTCAATTGTTGCGACATTTAGTGTTGGTGTGTTTGTCGTTGAACGCGTGGGTGGTGGCGGTGCATGTGCCGGGAGTACGGAATTGTATCGCTGATGCTCTTTCTCGCTCGCAGTGGGACCGGTTTCGGCAATTGGCACCGGGAGCGGAACGTCTCGGTTTGGCTTGTCCGGAGCATCTTTGGGATCTGGTCTCGGTCCCGTAGAACAACTGGTACAAAGGTCTTTGGCGCGCACGACGTGGAGTGCTTATTCTGCTTGTTGGAGGCAGTGGGAGGAGTGGGTAAGAGAGTTGGGTGACGTCAATACGGATAGAGACAGGTTGGTGGCACTTTTGTACTGGTTAGGGGACGCCTGGGAGGCGGGGTTTTCAGTGGCAAAGGTGAACCGGTTCATATCTGCGGTGGCGTTTGGTTTTAAGTTGCGAGGCTTTCAGGATGTATCTAAGGAATTTCTGGTGTTACAGGCTTTGAAGGGGTTGCGCCGAGGTAGAGTGGAGGCGGATAGTAGAAGGCCTGTGTCGTTTGCTTTGCTTAGCTCGTTGGGCGGTTCATTAGCATCGGTCTGTCGTTCTTCAGACGAAATGGATTTGTTTCGGTTAGCTTTTTCGTTAGCGTTCTTTGGGGCATTTAGAATAGGTGAGTTGGTGTCGCCAAGTACCAAACAGGCGGGGGGGCTGAGATCTGGGGAAGTGAGCTTATTCGCAGATCGGCTGGAGGTATGGTTGCGTCGGTCAAAAACTGACCAATGGGGGCGTGGCCAGCAGTCGATGGCGCCGGTCGCATAAACTGAGAGCTCCGCGCCCTGCCACGCAGATCCAGCAGCCTACAGCGGGGAAAGGTGCCTCATATGGGGAAAAAAAGACCCCAAGGGTCTAGACTCACCCCTGCAGCACAGCACCAGGTCGCCGCCGCTCCACCAACGATCGACGGCTACTTTCTTCGGCGGCAAGCCACGCCGCTCCCTCAGCCGCAGCCATCTTGGACAGCCTCGTGTCAGAAGGAAGGGGAGATGTCCGAGCAGGGAGAGGAGACAGTGCCCCACGTACAGGGTAAGCTGAATAGCCGGATGGCTAAAGTTCACCCTCCCAGCTCCCCTAAGCTGTCCTCCACCTCGTCCTGTGAACAGCAGGGAAGGGGGTCCCCTATCCCAGGAGCAATGGAGGCCAGGCCACGAGGAGCATCAGCTCAGTCAGAGGCCCCAGTACACCTGCTTGAACCACCAATGTCACAGCCCTCAGCACAAATGGCCCTACAGATTTGGCCTGCACCTAAACCCCAACGGCCCACGATCCAGCAGCCGGGGAGGAGAGACGATCTGGGGGATACACCATCTTTGACCCCCTATGCCCAGGCCCCTGCATATGCCTCAGATTCTGACCTGGAGGATTCAGCCTCACTTCCTTCAGATGTGCCCCCTATGTGGAGGGAATGTTTCTCACAGTTGCCCACTAAAGAGGACTTTAAGAGTATGATACAAGAAGTGAAGGCAGCTTTTCGTTCAGAATTGGCGGGGGTGTCGCAGCATATACAGCAGATTGCTACGAGGGTGGAGGCTTTAGAAGATGACCACGATGCCACTAGGCGCCATGTTTCTGTGATACAGTCTTCAGTGTCCTCCCAGCTGGCGTCCATTAGAGATATGCAACTGCATCTAGAGGATTTGGATAACAGAGGTCGCCGTCATAATATAAGGATAAGGGGCATACCGGAGCCCTCGGGGTCTGAAGATCTTCCCATCGTGTTAGAGACTATCTTTAACGACCTTTTGGGTGCACCCCCGTCTAATCGGATACCGCTTGACAGAGCGCATAGAGCACTGAAACCAAAATCCATTACATCTCAGCCCAGAGATATCATCTGCTGTGTCCAGGATTTCCGCACTAAGGAGGACATTATGCTTAAAGCCCGTCAGCGTAAAGACCTGGAGTATGCCGGTGTGCCGATTCAGTTATTCCCGGATCTCTCCTGGATTACGTTACAGAAAAGACGTCTGCTTCGTCCACTTCTCGCAGCCCTACGGGACCACAATATTATTTATCGATGGGGGTTTCCGTTCTCCCTTACAGCCCGAAGAGATGGTGTTTCTGCAACCCTGAGGTACCCAGGGGATTTGCCTCATTTCTGTGACTCCCTTGGTATACCAACGCCCAAGATGCAGAATTGGGAGACTCCTTTGCCGCCTTCGTCTCCACCTCCAGTCTGGCAGTCGGTCCGAAATAAGCGGAGGACCTCTCCAAGACGACAGTCTACCCGAAGTTCACCAAGACCTGATTTGAATTGATTGACGCTGCGCAGATACACGGCACCTCCGTAATATATGTGAAGGAGCCTGGTCACCCATACCAGCTGCTCCCTTCGCCAGTTGCACTATCCTAGGCTAAAAATGCATTTAGGATTATATTTCTGATTTTATGTTGTTTCGCTTTAATTCGTTAACGTAAATTGTGGCAGGGCGCGATTGCCCGGGATACACTTGGCTCTTTCACCCCCTTTTTGTTTTTTCTCGGCCTGTACGTATTTATACGTACTTTTGTACTAGGTTCCTCGACTGTTGAGACCCGACCTCCTTTTTTGATAGGGGTAATTTGTTTTGCAGTTCTCCCTCTGTTTTTAGAGAGAGTTGCAAAGGGTAATATTGTATTACCAGTTTTCTTTTGCTTTAATATCACCCGCCCCAGGGTATAGTATTCTCCCTGGTAGTATTTTCTGAGTGTGTTTGAAATTCATTGATCTCATGCATTTCTCTTTGTTCTCACTGCAGATATGTGTATTGTCTCCCTGGTACGTCTTTACCCCAGTGTCTTTCCCTCCCCTCCTACTTTCATCCGAAATAACACTTGAGACGACAGTGAATCCTCCAAGAACCTCCAAGGTAGAAGGACGCCGTAGAACACTGCTTGCTTTGAAACCGACATGGGACTGGCCCCGACATAACTGTGAGCTGTATACATCCGCACTTTCCACATCATTCTTTGCTCTTTCATACATCTTTGACCATGGTTAAATTTGTCACACTTAATGTCAAGGGTCTCAACTCCAATGTGAAGAGACGCTTGCTTCTCAGGGAGTTGAAATCGCTTGGAGCGGAAGTTGCTTTTCTGCAGGAAACACACTTAGATTCATCCGGAACTTTCCAATTTGCCCGAGGGGCGTATCCTGCTGTGTACTCTGCCTCGTCAGGTCGCAAAAGGGAGGGGGTGGCCATTTTGATAGCAGCTTCCTGCCCCATACAAGTTCACACCTCACATCTAGATCCGAAAGGCAGATATGTTATAATAGAGGGGACTTTGCTTGGACAGCCCATCGTTTTATGTAACGTTTACTCTCCTAATACCGCACAGATTCCATTCCTACGTAGACTCCTTTCTAAACTCCAGAAGCTTCCTAGGGGGGCATGGCTGGTGGGAGGAGATTTTAATGTCCCGTTCTCCACGTCCATGGATAGGGTCTCTCTTACACACGCTACTCCGACGCCCACCCTTACAGGACTTTCTACACGTTTTAGGCAACTAATTAGAGAGCACCAGCTCTATGATTTGTGGCGAGTGGATCACCCAGGTGATAGGTCCTATACCTTCTTCTCCCATACGCACAGCACTCATACACGCTTAGATTACTTTTTTGGTAATGTCCCTGCCCTCCGTGCGCTCCAGGGGGCGAATATAGACCCCATCTCTTGGTCAGATCACGCACCAGTTTCTGTGTCCCTACAGATAGGGAAACCAAATACGAGAGTATGTCATTGGCGCTTAAACGAAACTTTGATTAAGTCCCCTTCTCTTAGGGACAGCCTGGCCGGGCATATGCGGGAATTTTATGCACTTAATGAGGGATCGGTTCCTTCAGTATCCACTCTTTGGGAGGCGCATAAGGCGGTGATGAGAGGGCAATGCATAGTAATGGGATCTAGATTGAAAAGAGACTCTCGGGCCAAGCGGGTGGCTCTCCATCGGACAATTACTAAGTTGGAGAGAGAAATGGGGATTAAACCGGCGGTCCCGACACTACGGAAATTGATAGAGGCTAGAGCACAACTCAAGGACTTAGCTATGAAGGGGGTAGAAAAGTCATTACTATACACAAAAAGGAAATATTACGACAAAGGTAATAAGGCGCACTCGCTTCTGGCCAGACTATTGCGGGATCAGGCGACTGTTCGTACTCCACAGGCGGTTCGGGATAAGGCGGGCATACTCCAGCATCACCCAGACACGATAGCCACACTTTTTCATGACTATTATAAATCCTTATACCACCTGCCAAATACCTTACCACCTGATCCGGCTCGTCGGAGGGAAACGCTGCAAGCATATCTCTCTTCCTGTGCTCTCCCTAAACTGAAAGATGAGGAGCTTTCATCCCTGAATGCCCCGATCTCTGCGGAGGAATTGTTTGATATATTGAAGGACCTCCCTAGTGGTAAGGCCCCTGGACCAGATGGCTTTACATATGGGTATTATAAGACCTTTGCAGAGATCTTGGTTCCACGGATGGCTTCGTTATTTAATGAATTCCTACAGGGTTCTCCCATCCCTCAAACATTCCTGCATTCTCATATCACGCTGATCCCTAAACCGGGTAGAGACCACGCAGAGTGCTCCAATTACAGACCCATAGCCCTTCTGAATTCGGATCTAAAAATTTTCACCCGTCTTCTAGCTAATAGACTCAATGTTTGGCTCCCTTCTTTGATTCACAAAGACCAAGTGGGCTTTGTGCCTCTTAGGCAAGGAGGAGACAACACACGAAGGGCCCTTGACCTCATTGATGCCCTCCAAAAGCAAAAGGAATCGGCGATCCTTCTTAGTCTAGATGCAGAGAAGGCGTTTGACCGCTTGGGATGGCCATTTATGTTCGAAACTCTAAATTCATTTGGGATTTCGGGCCCTTATTTGACAGCACTGCGTGGTCTCTACTCCAAACCAACAGCGGCAATTAAACTCCCACACTCCACCTCCCCTCCGTTTCAAATCTGGAATGGTACACGTCAGGGGTGTCCCCTATCCCCACTTTTATTTGTGCTATGCATAGAACCTTTAGCAGCTCAAATACGGAAATCCAGGGATATAGCGGGGGTCCAGATACAAGATAAAGAGTTTAAGGTTTCCCTGTTTGCAGATGACGTCCTCTTGACTATCACTAAACCTCATACCTCCCTCCCTAACCTTACTACAGTTCTCCGTAGGTATGGGAGGCTGTCAGGATATAAAACTAATACATCTAAAACGGAAGCGCTCCCTCTTAATGTTCCACACCAGGAGCTCCAGCTACTCAAACACAACTACACCTACAACTGGAAGGAAACCTCCCTGACTTATTTAGGAGTTCAACTCACTCCCTCCTATACGTCGGTTTACAAGGCTAATTTCCCCTCTCTGTTTGTAGAGCTACGTCAGCTAATGGCCAGGTGGGATCCTCTTCCCATGTCATTTTTTGGGCGCATAGCAGCGGTCAAAATGACCTTGCTCCCTAAATTACTGTACTACTTTGAGACTTTGCCGGTAGCAGTACCTATGAAGGAATTGCGGGCTATGCAGTCTTCTATCCTCAGGTTCATATGGCACTCCGGCAGACATCGAATTCCGAAATCAGTTTTATTATCGGGTCGATCTGCGGGTGGGCTATCGGTCCCTGATGTGGTGAAGTACTACTGGGCGGCACACCTCCGTCGCATACCCAGCTGGGTGTCTTTAAGGGCGTACAATAAATGGACCGAAATAGAGAAGCTATGGATGGCCCCGGTCCACCCAAACTCCCTGTTATGGGGTGACCCACTAGTAATGCCGACTGCATCTTTATTGGGTCCCATGAGATTTCAAAGGGAGGTGTGGGAAACCTGTAAAAACCGCTTCCATTTGGCATCGGGTTGCCCGCCCTTGACTTCGGTACTCTACACTCCCACTATCCCGGGGGGCACTACCTCCCGAATAGTCCGATTGTGGACGGGAATTGAGGTATTTCACCTGGCTGATATGGTTGATCCCCACACGCAAGAGCTTCACCCGTTTTCATACTTTCAAAAACATCATAATATTCCCTCCGCTGCGTTCTTTCACTATCTTCAGGTTAGACATTACATGCAGCAAACTTTTAGATCCACGCGGGTTACTGCACCTACAAGCTTCGAAAGGTTATGTCGGTATGCTACCACCACTAGGGGGCTTATCTCAGCCATTTATGCATTATTGCTATCCCCGGAGGGTTCCCCTCCGCCTGGGCATAGATACATGTTGAAGTGGGAGGCCTTACTGAATAAATCCATCCCGCTCTCATTGTGGCAGATTATTTGGTCGCAAGCAGCTAAAACCTCCATCTGCACTGCATATAAGGAAAACCAATATAAAATCCTTATGTTTTGGTACCATACCCCTGCCTTTCTGCATAGCTTCAATCCGGGTATTCCGTCGGATTGCTGGCGATGTAGAGGTCAGAGAGGTGATCTGTTCCATATTTTCTGGAGCTGTTCACTGGTACAACAGTATTGGTTGGAAGTTAAGAACTTGGCATTGGCGGTGTTGCAGCAGGATATTCCCTTAGACCCTCTTCATTACCTCCTAAATGTTCCCCCTAGGTCTTTGGGGAAATCACCAGCTCGACTCTTTCGACACTTTCTTACAGCCGCTAAGACGTTGATAGCATGGAAATGGAGACAGACAACCCCTCCCTCCCACATCGACTTAGTAACTAGAATTAGGGAAATACGTACAATGGAGCATATGACGGCCTCTATTGACAATGAACTGGACAGGTTCAAAGTGGTGTGGGACCCGTGGGACAAGTATTGGATACAGGGAACTCAAGATTAGGTGGTAGGTGGAGCTCCGACTATCCCCCCCCTCCTCACCCCCTTAAACCCCTGTGTTTTTTCCCAGATGTTTTGTCTGTCTATTGAAAGTTACTGTCTTACTATGTGAATTGCATGGCCCTTCATGCTGCTCTAAGTTATATGTATATTGTTGAAAAATTTTCAATAAAAACACAGTTGAAACCAAAAACTGACCAATTAGGGAAGGGTAAGCTGATAGTTTTGTTCGCCCTCCCGGGGTCGGTTATGTGCCCAGTAGAGTGCATGCAGGGTTTTAAGCTGCGAGCGGGGTCTCCAGATTTGCCTTTGTTACGTCATGTGGACGTTTTTGTCCAGGTTTCAGTTTGGAGCTGTATTTAAAAAATGTCTGACGGCGGTTGGTGTCGCGGCGGGCTCATATTCATCTCATTCCTTCAGGATTGGCGCAGCAACTGAAGCGGGGCGCTGGGGGTTGGATGATGAAGGGGTGCGGCGCATTGGTCGTTGGGAGTCCAACAGATTTAAGTCCTATGTCCGCCCCCATTTGTTATGAGGTTTGTTGTTAACGCTTAAGTAATGTTTTATATGGTGGTGTCTAATTGTTTTTTCCGTTTCAGATTCGCCTCCGTGTTTCGTGTGGTTGCTGGGTCATTCTTACGTGCACTGGGGGGCTTTGAGGGCGGACGTCCGCCCGGACGGTCGCCAGTTGCGCATTCCGCGACAGGATGCGGTTGTGCATTGGCTGGGATTTAGAGGTATGTCATGGAGCAGGGTGTTGGCGGAATTCCAGGCATATGCCCGGCTTGATAGGGTTCCGGAGGTCTTAGTGTTGCATGTGGGTGGGAATGACTTAGGAGTCCGCCCCTTTCGTGAGTTGGTGCGGGACATCAAACACGATATGTTGTGTTTGTGGGTTTCTTATCCCAAGTTGGTGATAGTGTGGTCGGACATAGTCCCGAGGAAACATTGGCGGTTGGCTAGGTCAGTGGAGAGAGTCAATAAGGCTCGCATTAAAGTTAATCGGGCGGTGTCCTGTTTTGTAGCAAAAAACGGGGGCATTTGCGTGCGGCACAGGGATTTGGAGTCAGGAGTGGGGAACTTCTGGAGGAGTGATGGGGTTCATCTGACCGAGGTTGGCATTGATCTTTGGAGCTTGGCGATAGCAGAAGGAATAGAAAGGGCGGTGGTGGTGTGGCGGAACTCACAGGCTTAAGGTGGTCAAGGCCTGTTTCGCTGTGGCGGGGGGAGTCCTTGAGGCCAGTCAGTACAAAATGGTGGGGGGGTCACATCGGGGGTATGCGTCCCCCAAAAAAGGTACATGGTTGAAGACTTCATCGGGTGTTATCCCTTTGAAGTGGTCTTCTGGTGGAAGGTATATCACTTGAAGGCTTCATCGGGTGTTATCCCTTTGAAGTGGACTTCTAGTGGTCGGTATATCACTTGAGGGCTTCATCGGGTGTTATCCCTTTGAAGTGGACTTCTAGTGGTTGGAGCCATCTGCAGAGGTGAACGGTGCTTCCGAGCTGGTTTACGGCTGGAGGTAATTGGTGGTTTGCAGATGGCTAACTCAGTGTGTTCTTAAAAAAGGAATATCTGAAAGGGCTTCAAGGACTTCCTCTGCTCGGGTTAATGTTAACGTTAAAATTGTTATTTACGATTCTGACCCATGTTGGGTCATGTGAATTATTAGGAGGAATTCTCTGGTGGATTCCTAACTAGTTATCCGAATGTTTCGGATTTAAATTGTTTTTATAAAACTGTGAAATTAATAAACGGCTGCTGTGGCCATTTCACATCCAACCTCGGTGTCACGTGTCTTTCCTAAAGGTGGGGGTGGAGGGATAGGATGGGTAAGGGAAGGTTCATTAACACACGACTCTACTTAGGCAGGTCATGTTACATGCTAAGCCAAGTATCATTAATACTTTATGTATGTGACATTGGCATACAAACAAGTCAAATGTTGGATTAAAAAAATATATATTTGGGGAAGAAAATAAATTATTCCCGACATAAAAATATATATATATACATATATATGACCAGAGGATCCTTATGTTGACTACATATATATAGGAATTAAGTAATTTGTATACTTCAAGAGTGCTTGAGTTTGGCACTAAATCCCTGCAGGTTGAATTAATGCCATGTGTGCTTTATCAAGAGTGGTCAGTCAGGTCTGAATAGTGGTATATATGTTTCTGCGATTTATTGTTTGGATTTTCAATAATTTTGCATTTTATTTGTGGTATGTTAATTGAGGAAACACATTATACAATTCAGTTGATTAGTAAGACCTGTTATATGTCGTAAGCACTTGCTCTAGGGATGTTTTTTATTATTTATTATTCGGATAAAATGTATATTTTCAAACATTTGTCTTTGCCAGAGTTCATTTCTCCTACTCGATCTTCTACTGATGGAGCATAAGGGATGAACATGGCTATCAACAAGGCGGCATTACGAAAGGGACACCTTAAACACCTGCAATTCTAAAAGAGGAAAAGGGAAATGCACATGTCGCATCCGAAGGTAAGTGAAGAATGCTTGCGTTATGTAGATATATATCAGAAGTTGGCCATTGAGAAAATATATAATGGATGATATATAAGGTTTATATGTGTTTAGAACTGTCCGAGATTAAATGTAAATACAAACCCGGAATTTGTAATACCAAAGCGGATGCTAATAGTCCCAAAAACTGTCTCGTAAAAGATGTTTCGGGACTATAGTTGTAAATTATGTACCCTCAGCTTGTATATCACTATAAACTGGCGATATTCTCCTTAGTTCAGGAAAATGAGAGATGCGCAAGGAGTGTTGAAAGAAATGCCCCACGTTCTTTTTGGTGCTGTCCACGATGTATAGTGCTGAATGTATCACAACTCATAAGAATTGATATTGTATGTGAGAAAGATTTTAGAGCTATTAGTGATGACCTGTTCACACTCGGCAGGAACGATGTTGAACATATAAGTAAAAGGCTGATATTTCATTAGTGTAGTCAATAATGAAACATAAGCTCCTTTTTGAGATTGAGACCAAGCGGAAAACGTGTTTCTAGGTTATATATCCAGAAGGCCTCTCTCGTCAAGAGAAGGTGTCTGATATTACCCCCTCTGGTATTTCCCCTAACTTTCTCTATTGCATAAGAGCAGAACGAGCTGACATCTATGCGAGCATGCTTCCGTGGTGTACAGCAGAATACCTGCTGCTGAACTAAATATCGCTGGCATCCCGGCCAGAGTGACCAAGCTACAGACCCCTGATGATGAGTATTGAAACGCGTAGGGTCGGTTGTGAATAGGAATTTTTTAGCATAGGGAACACTAGCATTGTTTGTTTACCTCAACACTAGGAGCTTCCGGTGCGGTTATCACGGACTCTAGTGTGAATTAGGGTCAAGACTATTGTTATGCCCACTTTTCAAATGCTGATTCCGTATTGATATTCTTGTTTAACACTGAGCTATAGTAGGTTCACAATTGAATTAGAACTCAGTGTTTACTATTTAATACGTTTTTATACACACGGTGGGGCTTTTTCACAGTGGAAGTTGGTGTTTCCCGTGGAGTTTGTGATATGTTTTGTGATTTTTGAAAAATTGCATATTTTGCAGGGTTGTGTTCCGCACTTGAAATAGCCTTTATGGGTTAGCCATGTGGGTTTGGGGAAGTTTGTTGTTAAAAGTGAGGGGGCTAGCATGTTCCCGAGAGTGGGAGCTCTCCGTGACACGACTCTGCATCCATTTCCCAACACTTCTTCCAGCTTAGTATCCTCATATAACAATGGAATATATTTAAGGACCATGTTCTTAATCTTATTAAATTGGTTACTATAGTGGAGTACCAACGTGGGTATATTGGGATCAATTTTATTGGACCTGGTGGTATCTACATTGTGTTCAATGGACAATAGAGAATCTCTGTCTTTGGTGTTAACTATAGTTTTGGCTCTCTCAAGTGTCCAATTTCTGTACCCCCGTGCCGTTAACCTACGACATATGTTGGCCTCTTCTCTGGTATAACGTGTCTCTGTACTGCAATTCCTTTTAGCTCTTGTCAATTCGCCCACTGGTATTGCCGAGATCGTATGCCTTGGATGGCAGCTAGTGGCGTGCAATAAGGTATTGCCTGATATAGGTTTGTAATAAATTTCAGTACAAATCTTGGATCCAATCTCAGAGCTGAGCCTGATATCCAAAAAGTCGATGGTCGTGTCATTTGAATTATGAGTAAATCTAAGATTTAAGTCGTTGTCATTGATGTGAGCCAAAAAGCCTGGTATGGCAGAAACATCGCCCTCCCATATGAATAGGAGGTCGTCGATGTATCTGCCATACCAGTGGATGCAGCCTGCATATGGGTTGGAGGTGGAAAATAGAACCAATTCCTCCCACCAAGCCATGACTAAGTTGGCCAGGGATGGGGAAAACTTTGCCCCCATGGACACCCCTCTCTGCTGAAGATAAAAAGTGCCAGAAAAATTAAAATAGTTATGTGTCATGAGGAAATTTGTCACTTCAATCATGTAATTTTGTAATGTCAAATCATATCTACTATATTTGTGGAGGTGATGGGTAAGGGCTTTGATAGCAACCGAATGGGGAATACTAGTATATAAGAGACCACATCGCAGCTTAGCCACGTGTGGTCCCGATTCCAAATTTTATTTTGAAAAATAGATAACACGTCCTTCGTGTCCCTCAGATGACCAGGTACCCTGAAAACAAGTGGCTGTAAAAGGCTGTCAAGCCATTTTGATATTCTCTCACTCAGAGAACCTATACCCGATACTATAGGCCGCATCGGGGGAGGGATGATGCCCTTGTGTGTTTTAGGTAAGGCATGCAATATAGGTACCACTGGATGTTCTACCAATAAATAATCATGCTGTTTCCTAGTAAGCGAACCCTGGTTTAAACCTTGATCTAATAAATTCTTCAATACAGTGGAAAAATCATTAGTAGGATTAAAACATAATTTGACATAGGTGTTAGTATCATCCAATAATTGATGGATCTGGTCAATATACATGTCTTTATCCATAATCGTGATGGAACCTCCCTTGTCCGCCATACGGATCACTATGTTTTCATTATCCCGTAAGGATTTAATAGCTTGTTTTTCCATGATGGTCAAATTATGGGTAGTTTTGCTTAGTCCCATTTGGTTTTTAATTTTATGCAATTTCCTTTATATGACCAATTGGAAAGTATCCATGGACTCAGTCCGTGACTGAATGGGATAAAACTTAGGATTCTTCGTTGCGAACCTAGGTGCTTGGTTGATAACTGGCTGTTGAGAATGTTCATCTGCTAAATCTTCAAGACAGAGCATTGTCATCTGTTCCTGGAACATGAGTGTTCTATAAACATTGCTGTTTGTTGGAGGATCCGATATTTTTTCATCAGAAACTACTTCAGAAGTCAGGAAGTGCCTCTTCACCGTTAGATTACGGATAAACTTGTTAATATCAAGTAGAGTGGAGAAGACGTCAAAATTCTGATTGGGCACGAAATTTAGTCCTAATGAGAGAACTTTGTGTTGTATGGGGGAGAGAGGTGCAGACGACAAGTTGATCACATCCAGATTCATCTGTGGTTCCTCAACCTCCGGGGTTGGATGATATCCATTTGACTTCTGTTTTCTGCCCCCCCTCTTCCCCCGTTTTTTGGAAAATCCCGCTTATTGCCATAATAGGACCTAGATGTACAAGCCCCTCGTGATGTTTCTGGATCAGATTCCTCCTCCGCTCCATCAGTTGTTTCAGGTTCAGTCGAGCTGAAACTGGCTCTGTGTGAACTGGAATTAACTCTATATGAGTTGTTGCGATTTCTTAGAATAGATTTAGTTCCACGTTGAAATTCCCTCTGTTCCATGAGTAGACCTCATTATTGCTGTAGTCTTGGCTGTCCCGCATGAATTTTGTTTTCTTGATATCCGCGATGGATTTTTTCAATTTTTCCAAGTGTTCATCCATTCTCCTTTGTAAGGTTGTAAAGTCAGGTGAGCTGGCTGACAAATTAATTTCCTCCATTATTTTGGTAATATCCGTTTGGAGTTCTGTAAGCTTGATCTCCTCGTGTTTGGTGATCAATGTCATAAGATTGATGGAACATTCAGACAGTAATTTGTTCCAATCCGTTATGAATTCCTCCGAATATTTATTGGTAGGTACTTTGCGCAACCTTAGACCCCTAGGAATCATCTCTTTTGAAATGTAGTTACGCAGAGTGGTGAGATCCCACCATACTCTGGTTTCATTAGATGCCAGTTTTTCCAGGTCTCTGAATTTGTTCTGTAAAGTTGCATTGAAACAATTCATATGGACAGCTTCTCCAAACATGAAGGCAGCCATTTCCGTTCTTGAGCATAGAGGCTTGGGAAGCACAGGCATTTTCCGGGATTTAGGATCTTTTCTTAGTAGTAGAAATGGTCAAAGTAAATTAATCCCTCTGGTCATAGATAGTTAAAAGCAAGCCATTTGCTGTAATTTATATTCAGATAGGTAGATATAGGTGATATATATATAGAATTGCAGGTGTTTAAGGTGTCCCTTTCGTAATGCCGCCTTGTTGATAGCCATGTTCATCCCTTATGCTCCATCAGCAGAAGATCGAGTAGGAGAAATGAACTCTGGCAAAGACAAATGTTTGAAAATATACATTTTATCCGAATAATAAATAATAAAAAACATCCCTAGAGCAAGTGCTTACGACATATAACAGGTCTTACTAATCAACTGAATTGTATGATGTGTTTCCTCAATTAACATACCACAAATAAAATGCAAAATTATTGAAAATCCAAACAATAAATCGCAGAAACATATATACCACTATTCAGACCTGACTGACCACTCTTGATAAAGCACACGTGGCATTAATTCAACCTGCAGGGATTTAGTGCCAAACTCAAGCACTCTTGAAGTATACAAATTACTTAATTCCTATATATATGTAGTCAACATAAGGATCCTCTGGTCATATATATGTATATATATATATATATTTTTATGTCGGGAATAATTTATTTTCTTCCCCAAATATATATTTTTTTAATCCAACATTTGACTTGTTTGTATGCCAATGTCACATACATAAAGTATTAATGATGCTTGGCTTAGCATGTAACAATCATAACAAAGTCAGATTAACGTCTTGCAATCCATTTTTGTTTTTGATTTTATGTTTCCTAGTTTAATGTCTGTGATGTATTTTCAACGCATGGTGAGGCTCATACTGCTTTGCCTGTCTTAGGAATTATATAAACCAAGATACTACATATAACAATTAATATCCATGGCATTCATATCAAATCAGATATACCGTCTTCCTTAGGGAATGGACATGCCCGGCAATTTTGCTACTCAGTATCCTCCTGGTTATGTATACTAACGCTGTTTCCACTTGCAGGTTTACCCCACCTGCAGTGATGGTCAGCATTTAGTGTTATCCAATCACCTGAATTTTCTTTAATCACCACTCGTGTATATCAAGCAGGCAGAGCAGGAAGGGCTCTCGCATTTCTTTGCCATGATTAAGAGCACGGTACGTGCTTGAAACCCGTAGGCCAGGGTAATTACCCAGAACTACTATACATCTTGGGACTGCGTCTCCCTTCAATTTTAATCTCATTTCCCCAATAAAAGTGGGAATACTTCTTCCTTTTTAAATCAAAGCACGACTCAGCGCTGGATCATTTTTTCTATTCTCCATTACGTACCGCCAGCCGTAGCGGGGTTCCAAGCGGAGAGTCCGGAGATGCATCAGACCGGTGAGCTGGAGGTTTCCTCCCTTTCTATACACACATTATAATTATAAACCTCAGACATTATAAACAATAGGGCCTCAACTAATAACATAATGCTATCACCAATCTCATGCTATCACCCTCAGGTTTCGGGTCCCATCAGTTCATTGCCCGTCCTGTACATCATTGTCCCCTTCTTCTCCTGTCTTCTGCTCTTCACTGACTGTCACCCTCAGGGTAACCCACACAGTTGTGGAGTCAGACTACGTTGGTGTCCAGTGGGGGAGTTATTATTACCCCCTCCTAGCCACTTACTTATTAAAACACTTGATACTGCTGACGGATTCACTCAGGTCTTTGGTCTTTACTTTGATCTTTGCTGATGTCATCAGGACTTGGTTTGGTCCTTCTCATCTGTCAGACACCGTCTCCTTTTAGTTTACGTCACCGTGCTGTACATAACACCTCATGCTGTGAGCCTGGGGTGAGATCCCAAGTAGGCGGATTAGTGGAGGTTTATTGTGACTACCACAAACCCTCCGCATCTGTCCTCTTGCTCTGGCAAGTTACTTGTCTGGGCGGCTGCTTAAAATTGGGACACTGCCGTCAGTTCATGATAAACGCGTTGTACTGGCTCAGGCTGCGCCTGCCGCATCTCAGTGATGGAGTTCATCGTGTTAAAAGTCTTTTAGTTCATATTTACTGGCATTTGCTGGGGACCCCCAACCCTTGTCAATTGTTAAAATAAATACTAATCTGGTGATAACATCATCCGCATACATTATAAACGTTGTTCTAAGTACATACAATAATGTCAGGCCCTTAAACGACATCAAACACCTTTATATAAGAAAAAACTACTCTGTTACAATGGACAGGGCACCTAGAAGATGTGTGATTACTGGGTACATTTCATTTGCACTTGGTGTTACTCTTTTCAGCAGGATTTGTACCTTGATCTGAGCTGATTGCCTGAAACATCTCCACCTCACAGAAATATACACAGATTCCACATGTTTATCTGACAAGTGTCTAAAACCAATTTTCTTACTCTAATCTGGTTCGTTCTACCTGGGAAGGTCTCTCAAGGTCTGTTCTCTTTGTGGGAGGCGGGTATGATAAGGTTGGCACCGGTTTGCCAGGACTATTCTGTAGGCAAATCAAACAGCTCTAACAGAATTTAGCAGCAACAGTTGTAAAACCTGGGACATACCAATTAGATCTTACCACGTCGATCCTTGCAGTCTTGGGGCATATGTGAGGTCATACACCATCAATACAAGTGCTATCAAGAATGCATTGGGTGCTACCGGTTTACCTTCCTTTATCCGTCCACATTCTGTTAGAATCTGGTTCTCATGCCTTCCGCTCCCAGTTGGACTCTTCCTGTGAAGAACAAGCTTTTCATAGCTTAATCAGTAATTGATCTTAATCAGATAATTAACTTGAAGAAAAACATTAAGGATATGTTCACACGTAGTCAACAAAAACGTCTGAAAATCCAGAGCTGTTTTCAAGGGAAAACAGACCCTGCTTTTCAGACGTTTTTTTACCAACTCGCATTTTTCGCGGCGTTTTCGCGCCGTTTTCGCGCCGTTTTTTACGTCCGTTTTTGGAGCTGTTTTCATTGGAGTCTATGAGAAAACAGCTCCAAAAACGTCCAAAGAAATGTCCTGCACTTCTTTTGACGAGGCTGTATTTTTACGCGTCGTCGTTTGACAGCTGTCAAACGACGACGCGTAAATAACAGGTCGTCTGCACAGTACGTCGGCAAACCCATTCAAATGAATGGGCAGATGTTTGCCGACGTATTGGAGCCGTATTTTCAGACGTAAAACGAGGCATAATACGCCTCGTATATGTCTGAAATTTGGCCGTGTGAACATACCCTAACAATGACAGATTTATGTTAAACGTTCATACTGGTCAGTAACTAAAACTGATACCTACAAACTGATTCCTCTTCTCTTTATATACAGTGAAGGAAATAAGTATTTGATCCCTTGCTGATTTTGTAAGTTTGCCCACTGTCAAAGACATGAGCAGTCTAGCATTTTTAGGCTAGATTAATTTTACCAGTGAGAGATAGATTATATTTAAAAAAAACAGAAAATCACATAGTCAAAATTATATATATTTATTTGCATTGTGCACAGAGAAATAAGTATTTGATCCCCTACCAACCATTAAGAGTTCAGCCTCCTCCAGACCAGTTACACGCTCCAAATCAACTTGGTGCCTGCATTAAAGACAGCTGTCTTAAATGGTCACCTGTATAAAAGACTCCTGTCCCCAGACTCAATTAATCAGTCTGACTCTAACCTCTACAACATGGGCAAGACCAAAGAGCTTTCTAAGGATGTCAGGGACAAGATCATAGACCTGCACAAGGCTGGAATGGGCTACAAAACCATAAGTAAGACGCTGGGTGAGAAGGAGACAACTGTTGGTGCAATAGTAAGAAAATGGAAGACATACAAAATGATTGTCAATCGACATCGATCTGGGGCTCCATGCAAAATCTCACCTCTTGGGGTATCCTTGATCCTGAGGAAGGTGAGAGCTCAGCCGAAAACTACATGGGGGGAACTTGTTAATGATCTCAAGGCAGCTGGGACCACAGTCACCAAGAAAACCATTGGTAACACATTACGCCGTAATGAATTAAAATCTTGCAGTGCCCGCAAGGTCCCCCTGCTCAAGAAGGCACATGTACAGGCCCGTCTGAAGTTTGCAAATGAACATCTGGATGATTCTGAGAGTGATTGGGAGAAGGTGCTGTGGTCAGATGAGACTAAAATTGAGCTCTTTGGCATTAACTCAACTCACCGTGTTTGGAGGAAGAGAAATGATGCCTATGACCCAAAGAACACCGTCCCCACTGTCAAGCATGGAGGTGGAAACATTATGTTTTGGGGGTGTTTCTCTGCTAAGGGCACAGGACTACTTCACCGCATCAATGGGAGAATGGATGGAGCCATGTACCGTCAAATCCTGAGTGACAACCTCCTTCCCTCCACCAGGACATTAAAAATGGCTCGTGGCTGGGTCTTCCAGCACGACAATGACCCGAAACATACAGCCAAGGCAACAAAGGAGTGGCTCAAAAAGAAGCACATTAAGGTCATGGAGTGGCCTAGCCAGTCTCCAGACCTTAATCCCATCGAAAACTTATGGAGGGAGCTGAAGATCCGAGTTGCCAAGCGACAGCCTCGAAATCTTAATGATTTACAGATGATCTGCAAAGAGGAGTTGGCCAAAATTCCATCTAACATGTGTGCAAACCTCATCATCAACTAGAAAAAACGTCTGATTGCTGTGCTTGCCAACAAGGGTTTTGTCACCAAGTATTAAGTCTTGTTTGCCAAAGTGATCAAATACTTATTTCTCTGTGCACAATGCAAATAAATATATATAATTTTGACAATGTGATTTTCAGGTTTTTTTTAAATATAATCTATCTCTCACTGCTAAAATTAACCTAGCCTAAAAATTCTAGACTGCTCATGTCTTTGACAGTGGGCAAACTTACAAAATCAGCAAGGGATCAAATACTTATTTCCTTCACTGTATATCTATACATACACATATACACTGCACAGAATTCTCTGCTCTAAAATTTCCCTTTCACAACAACAAAAAATAAACAAATAAAAATGTTTTCGAATGGGAATATTCCGCTTCTGTACCTTTTATCTGACACATCCAATACTCCAATGCTGAGGCTGGTCTAGAACTTTACATAAAACTTATCCTCAGTATTAATATTCCCACAACACTTCTTAAATACAGTTATTAAACAAACTAACTTTGGGATAACATCTGGAGAACTGCTGACATCTTATCATTGTACAAACACCAGGTCAATACTTGGGATAAAAACTATTCCCCTGAAGATACCGGCCGGGCTTCAGGCCCCCCTGAGAACAGGTCTACACACACGAGAACCGCGTCATACACTTCTACCTCGGGTAGTTGTATGTTCTGCAGTCGCTGGGATGGGTAATCTGGCCAGCTGCACTTTTCACAGGTACCTTTGCTGTTTTACCTATATCATGCAGTGCGCACATCATGCCGGCTGCTACAAACCTAGCGGTGGCATTATTGTATCCAGGGACAAACCAATTTACTGACACCTGGCTGCACATACTCTTGTTGTCAGTTCTGTCTTCTCTTGCTCTCTCAATTGGCTTACCCGATGATCCAATAAAGTTCCTACTACCAATGGGCCCATAATTGTGGGCGATGCCAAAAGCGTACCTAGAGTCAGTGTAAATGTCGGCCGTCTTACCTTCTGCCAGGTTACAGCCTCAGCGAGCACCTCCAGCTCCGCTCCTTGAGATGAACAAGAAGGTGAGAGTGGTTTCTGGATGATTTACCTGGTGCCTCGTATCCCGTCTTGTACATACTGTATATGATCAAGTATTTCTACATTACAAATTTACATTAAAAACCCATGTCACATATAGATAGAACATCTTAAAGGGGTGGCGACTTCATTCTCTAAAATAAAACCAAATGCTATACACTTCTCCACACTCATCTGATAATCCAGAACACTTTGAGAATTTCACTTTTATCAGGGTCTGTAAATACTTGATTAATACAAAAACAAATAAAAATATATTACTGAAATCTGACATAAAATAAACAATGTTCAGACAATTTTTTTGTTTTGCCTTCTCTCCCATCTAAATCTGTAAAGACTCATCTGTGAGTGACGTCACCTCTGCCTCCTGTGTAAATTTGCTGGAGGGGGATGGTCTTTTACACACTACCTCATATTGGGTGGAGACCACAGCACAGCATACCCAGTGCCATATTCACCGTTCTGGAAAGATCTGGAACCATCTACACAGAAAAACCTCAACATTTAGGTTACTCTCCTACACATTTAATCTGGATTACTCATTGGGGTCTCATACACATTTTGTAGATCTCCTGGAACCAAATTCATTAATTCAAAACAAACCAAAATTGTACCTGCAAAAGTAATGTAGCAGAGTTCAAAACTACATCTCAACATAATAAGGTCGGGCACTCTATCTGGGGGGCACTAGTTTAACCCCCTGTAATACACAACAGCCTGGAACAAAAATGACTTTCTCCTGACAAAAATACATTTTATCTTCAAAATGACTTGCAACCATTTACCTGTAAAACATTTAATATTTTCCAAAATAACATTTAGGCCGCACTATAGCATGCGCCTCATGTGTGAAAACAAAAACAAAACAATTGTAATTAGTTATTCAATAAAACGGAAAATATTATATCTGGTAATATTAATTACTGCAATCTGTATATAAAAATAGGGAACAGTGGAAGCACATACATTTTCAAGACCCCGTGTCTCACAATATCTGTATTTCAATTCACTTGAATTAACATCAAAACATTCCAACATTAAATCTTATCACATCATAACACATAAATATGCAACGTAACTTTTATCTTTTTACAAACAGATCCAGCGTTCTATAATATTTTTCTCACTTGGTGTAGTTACAGACGACAGCGCGTGCGCAAAGATAAGAAACATTCCATTAAAAAGTGGAACTGATTTTAACCCCATACACAAAACACTAAGAATTTTTGTTTTTGGACATTACAGCTGTTAACAATAAGAGCATAGAATATAGATCCAAAATAAGTGCACACAGTACACAGCCCCCAGCACACAGCCCACAGCACACAGCCCCCCTCCCCCTCGAATTCTACAGGAGGGGGTCACACACTCACTCCTCACAGCCTCTGTTCTCAAAATCGTAACAATTTCAATGCCGGCAAAACAACGTACGTATCTGCAATCATTCATCACACTATTGTATAGGAATTTTCTACGTTCAAAACATTAAACACATAATCTGTAACAGTGTCCAATCTGTCGGCCACCATCTCTATATTATGATGACGTGTCTTCTCACCAGTGTGCAGCGTCCTGCACACTGGGACGGAAGCTAAAATAGAAAAAAAAACAAAAAAACACTGCAGCATATGTTACTGATAGAAATGACAAAGTTAACAAGGCTATCATTTCATACTGATTTGGTTGGGCCGGGCGTGACCTCATCAGGGGTGGGGGGGGAGACACAATGAGGACACACTCAACATGAGGTACGGCGGCCATTACTGGGCGTCGGCTGGTCCTGTGTCTTCTAATACATATAACATACAATACCTTTCTTATTAATAACTTCCATTCGCTTCACCAAATCATATGAGTAGGATCGTCCGGGTACGGGTGATCCTGATAATTTGAATATGGACTGTAAACCATCCATCCTAACAGTCTATATTATACACGTAATTTATATAACACTCTTCGGTCTATAACTCTCTGACCTGGTTAATATATTACCCACTACTTATCACACAACGTAACCGTTTTTTTTATCAGTTTATACACCCCGCATGTGCCTTATCGCATGACTTATCAGTGTTTTTTTATCAGTTTATACACCCCACATGTGCCTTATCGCATGACTTATCAGTGTTTTTTTTTATCAGTTTATACACGACAGGTTATATTTGCTATCTAGTCCCTAATTACCCAGAGGATGGTTAGGCGGGCGCGACTAATGTCTCACAGGTTTTCGACCTCACAGCGGAAAATATCACCTCTGTCGCCTAAGATAATCCAGGAAATCAACAAAAGGGTTCTACAGATCGCCACAAGATCGTCCACAAACACAGATAAGACGAAGATTTATAAAATCAACTCGCTTACCGTGCTTTGTGCCGGTGATCAAGCTCCTATCAATGGGCAATCCTGGGTCCTCTGTTTCACCCTGTGATTGTCGGTTGTCCGGATTCCGATATCCCCTCGAGTGAGGTCCCTGTTCGGGCGCCAAAAATGTCAGGTCCGAATTTCAGGGTGTAGCGCCCATGGCCGCGGGCCGTCGGGTTTACTCACCTCCCGACGCCCGCAGCCATGGATCTGCGAGCGCTGGCCTCCGTCTCCCTCCTAGGAGATGCCAGCGCTCACTTCCGCTCCGTTCGGCTGGGTCCCGTAGGGTGCGCACGCACGCTCGCGCCCGGCCTTAAAGGGCCAGCGCGCGCAATTAGGAAATCGTCATCACCATCAACTGCCACGATTTCCTGGTCTATAAGAAGGCCCCATGCCTTCTAATCCTTGCCTGAGCGTTGTTAGTCTTTCCCAGTCTGTCTCGCAAATGGTTCCCTAGTGTCTCCCGTTCCAGCTGTTACCCGTGCCCTGTTACCGTTCCTGTATTCCGTATTGTTCCTGTGCCTACCCGCGTTCAAGTGTCATCTGCCACATCAAGTGCCATCTGCCACGTCAAGTGCCATCTGCCACGTCAAGTGTCTTCTGCCACGTCAAGTGCCATCTGCCACGTCAAGTGTCTTCTGCCACGCCAAGTGCCATCTGCTACGTCAAGTGTCTACCGCTTCATCGGATACTGCCCGCCACGTCTGGCGCCACTTGCTGCACCTGCCTCCATCCGTGCTGAAGCCACAGCCACCGCCTGGACTATTTCAGGTACCCAAGCATTACTGTCTGCCATTTACTTCTGCTTAGACTGTGACCTGGTCAGCTGCCTCCCCGCTACGGCGGAGCGGCCTAATGGGTCCACAAACCCTGTGTCCGTGACACAGGGTAGCTTCCTTCTCCCTGTTATTTCACACCACATAACCACCTCTGTAAATTGAAAGCTGAATGCATTCATGGAAAGAAGTACACCACACAGACAAATGTTGGTCGACATCTTTCCCTTAGTCAAGCAGGAAGTGAACTGCACTTTATTTTAGAACAAAGAACACAAAGAGACACATGTCTCCTCCCTAGAGATGTGGGACGTGCTTAAGCCCCCCTTGGCTCCTCAGCTGTAAGTTCTTCTGTGCATTCCTCTTGCATTCCAGGGGCGGTGTCTCCATAGGCGTGTCCGTCATGAACAAAGAACTTGTTATATATCAGTATATTACACAAAGAACTGAAATGTATATACATATGTGTGAGGATAATATTTTTGCAAACAATATACATGGTAATGATCCCTGACATCAGTCATGCATGTTGTATGACCGAGAAATCAACTTTTTAATTCCCCCAGCATCGTGATTGCAAGTGCAGCGGAAATGGCCCTGATGTTCAAGTACTTCAGGCTCCCCTCTGATCTGAGTGACAGCTCTAGAATCTAAACAAGAGTCTGCTAGAGCCGTCACATAGAGAGGAGCGCTTGGTAGCGTTCAGTGAGGAGAGCCTGGAGCACTTAAACATCAATGGGCCACCTGTGGCACTTAAGATTGTGATGCCGGGGACATTAAAACATAAATTTCTCTGTCATGCAACTTGCATAACTGACACCACCGGTATAATTATGTCACACTCCTGACCCTGTGTATAACACTGTCAGAATTTTGAGGGCTTAAAACTGATGACAGATTCCCACTAAATAGTCTGAGGAAAATCCATTCTTCTAAACCACACTTACAATAGGGTTCTATGGTCATCTAAGTTTAGTTCAATAACACTGAGAGGGTGTTGCAGCCATAATTTGGACTTACAAATGCATTAATGTTCCAGTCATCAGAAATGGTCCTAAGGCTGGGGCTACACGACATGTATCGCATAATTAGTGTCACAACAAATCGCTGTGGACTTGCCATTAATGCGGTTTTTCAGAATTAGATAAAGAGCCTATATGAACCCAATAATATTGTAGTCAGCATGTGTAAATCGCATAAAAACTCCTAAGAAATTTTTTTCCCAGCCCCATAAAAAAATTATGAAAGTTAATCAATCAGTAAGTACCCCAAAACAGTGCCTTTAAAAATGATAACTCCCCACAAAAAAAAGCTTCATAGAACTACATTGATAGAAATAATAAACGTCTGTTGGAATGTGATTATTATAAAAAAAACTGCTGCGTCCTGAAGGCCTAAATAAGATTGTATCCATAAGGGGTTAAATGTATTTTCTCAAAAATTGTCACATAAAACATGTATAACCTTTGCAACTCATCTGTGTAGCGTCCATGGCCGCGGGCCGTCGGGTCTGCTCACCTCCTGACGCCCGCAGCCATGGATCTGTGAGCGCTGGTCCCCTTCTCCTTCCTAGGAGATGCCAGCGCTCACTTCCGCTCCGGTCCGCTGTGTCCCGTGCCCACTCTTAAAGGGCCAGCGCGCGCACATGTAAGTAATCATCATTATCTACACACATGATTTCCTGGACTATAAGAGGGCCCCAGCCTATCTGATACTTGCCTGAGCGTTGTTACTGATCCCTAGTCTGTCTTGCAAATGGTCCCTTAGAATTTCCCGTTCCAGTTGTTACCCTTGCCCTGTTACCTGTTCTTGTATCCCGTGCTGTGTACTTGTTCCTGTGCCTACTAGTTGGAGTCGGGTCTACTGCACCTGCTGTTGTTTGCCACATCCTGTGTCATCCGCCACGTCCTATGTCATCTGCCATGTCCAGAGGGATTCGCCACGTCTGGCGCAACCTGTGGCACCTGCTGTCATCCGCCACATCTGTCGTTACCTACTGCACCCACCTCCATCCGTGCCAGAGCTGCGGCCACTGTCTGGACTATCCAGGTACCCTTGTGCGTGACTTTGTATTGCTGGGGTTCCATGTTGTTTGGCCAGCTGCCTCCCCGCTACAGTGGTGCGGCCTAGTGGGTCCACATGCCCACATACCATGACAATCTGGACCTTACTATCTGGTCATCTGACCTCAATGAAGAGTGAAGATGCTTATTCACGCCTCAGTGATGATACTAGTTCTCAGGGTGCAATAAACTGCAACCTGATGGGAAATAATTACCTACGTGGTACACGGAAATTTATCCATAAAAATAAAGTCAAAGAAGTATATAATACTTCCCAAGCCCAAGAATGGGGCAAACAGACTTCTGTTCCTAGCAGAGATTTGGCAGGTCCCTCTTTATTGAAGTCTTCATAGATTGATATGCGATGAATGTTTGTTGTGGAAAATTAATTTAATAAATAAAAAATATATATATACTTATATATTTTTGCTTATCTATAAAAAGGTGACACATTCCCTAAATTATATTGTGCTGGTAGGAATTCTGAAATGTCAGAGGGATCTGGATCTCCAACAATGTTCAGGATTAAAAAGGTCCCAGTTCGGATTTTGATGGAGAGATGACTGTACATTCAATCAAAACGGTGACATTCAGTAAAAGAAACCAGGTTAGTTGTCATAAACAGATAATGTACCATGTGTAACTGTTATATCATTTATATGGTCAAAAAGAATACAATTCTCTATAGACAATGGGAACATTTTAATGATTTGATATGCATGTGTTCTCAGACTATATAAGAGTCTCATTACTATAATTTAGTTCTGATTGCTCAGCCAAATGAAAATTGTCTACTAGCCCAAGGGAAGTCAACTAGCCAAAAGGGAGGTCCATACATATCATGGGGTCCCACGACAAGGGATCTTCCCGATTGCCCCCCAACGGGGGATCAGTGGTTAGCCCTGTATTCTAGCAGCATTGGGATCCTGGGTTTGAATCTGACCAAGGGCAACATCTACATGTAGTTTGTGTGAGTTCCCTCCAAAACTCCATAATCGGTTAACGGCTTCCTATGAAATTCAGCCCTGCAGAATATGTTGGCACTATGCAAGCAATAGGAAATAAGAAATAAATGTTGGGGAAAGTGAGAATCATGTATATTGAATTTAGCAGTATCTCTCCTCTTTTCTACTGAATATGACCTCTATGATCTGAGTGTACACATAGTTACATAGTACGGTTAAAAAAAAGACATACTAGTCCTTCTCATTTAATTAGAATATCAAAAAATGTATTTATTTCAGTAATTCAATTCAAAAAGTGAAACTCATATTATATAGATTCATTACTCACAGAGTGATCTATTTCCAGCATTCTTTTCTTTTAATGTTGATGATTATGGCTAACAGTTAATCAAAACCCAAAATTTAGTGTCTCAGAAAATTAGAAAAAAAACAATTTCAAAAATTATTTTTAATATCAAAATGTAGGCCTACTGAATAGTATGTACAGTATATGCACTGAATACTTGGTCGGGGCTCCTTTTGTATGAATTACTGCATCAATACGGCGTGGCCAACACCAGCAGATGACATGACTCTCCAAACCATCACTGACTGTGGAAACTTCACACTGCAAGCAACTTGGATTGCAAGCACTCTTCCTCCAGGCTGATTTCCAAATGAAATGCAAAATTTACTTTCCTCTGAAGACTGGACTTTGGACACTGAGCAACAGTGTTGGTCCACTGTGTTATATCACGTCCAAGGTCAACGCAGCCCCCTAGCAGGAAATTTTAGAGCACTTCATGCTTCCCTCTGCTGACAAGCTTTATGGAGATGCTGATCTCATTTTCCAGCAGGACTTGGCACCTGCCCACACTGCCAAAAGTACCAATACCTGGTTTAATAACCACAGTATCACTGTGCTTGATTGGCCAGCAAACTCGCCTGACCTAAACCCCATAGAGAATCTATGGAGTATTGTCAAGAGGAAGATGAGGGACACCAGACCCAACAATGCAGACGAGCTGAAGGACGCTATCAAAGCAACCTGGGCTTCCATAACAGCTCAGCAGTGCCACAGGCTGATCGCCTGCATGCCACGCCGCATTGATAACACCTCAGCAGTGCCACAGGCTGATCGCCTCCATGCCATGCCGCATTGATAACACCTCAGCAGTGCCACAGGCTGATCACCTCCATGCCACGCCGCATTCATCCAGCAATTCATGCAAAAGGAGCCCCGACCAAGTATTGAGGGCATATACTGTACATACTTTTCAGTAGGCCAACATTTCGGTATTAAAAATCGTTTTTGAAATTGGGCTTATATAATATTCTAATTTTAGAGACACTACATTTTGGGTTTTGATTAACTGTTAGCCATAATCATCAACATTAAAAGAAAAAAAATGCTGGAAATAGATCACTCTGTGTGTAATGAATCTATATAATATAGGAGTTTCACTTTTTGAATTGAATTACTGAAATAAATTTACTTTTTGATGATATTCTAATTCATTGAGAAGGATTAGTATGTCCATCAAGTTTAACCAAGGGATGGGATAAACTATAGAACTTTGTTTTAGCCCTATTGTTTCCATACATTGACATAGGCGCTGATATTTTTTTGTTCTAAGAAATTATCTAAGCCTGTTTCAAGCCATCCCACAGATTCACAGCACTTTTGGTAAAGAAGGCTTGTCGCCTCTTGAGATTGAACTTTTTTTTCTCCAGACGGAGGGAGTGCGCCCTTGTCTTTTGAGGGGATTTTACATGGAACTTATTTTTTGTACGGGCCATTGATATACTTATACAAGTTAGTCATCTTCTCCCTTAGTCGTCTCTTTTCAAGTCTAAATAGGTTTAATTATTTTAATATTTCCTCATATCATAGATTCTCCATGCCCCTTATTAGTTTAGTTACTCTTCTTTGTATTTATTGTATTGCTTGTATCTTTGTATTCTTTCTATGAACTGGAGCCCAGAACTGAACTGCATATTCTAGATGAGGCCTCACTAATGCTTTGTACAGTGGTAATATTATATCCCTGTCCCACGAGTCCATGCCTCTTTTAATACACGACAATAACTTGCTGGCCTTAGAAGCAGCTGATTGACATTGCATGCTGTAATTTAGTCTATGATCTACAAGTACATCTAGATCATTCTCCACAAGTGACTCTCTCAGTGTAGCTCCCCCTTGG
Source organism: Rhinoderma darwinii (assembly GCF_050947455.1). Lineage (NCBI taxonomy): Eukaryota > Metazoa > Chordata > Amphibia > Anura > Rhinodermatidae > Rhinoderma > Rhinoderma darwinii. The sequence continues at coordinate 101,358,307 of NC_134688.1, forward strand.
GCATATGATGAATGCAGATTGTTGGTACCCAGATGCTTAACGTTACATTTATCTACAGTAAACCTAATTTGCCAAGTGGATGCCCAACCACTCAGTGTGTCCAAATCGGCTTGTAATTCACGAACATCTTCCATAGACTGAACTATATTACATAGCTTGGTGTAATCTGCAAAACTAGAAATAGTGCTATTAATCCCATCCTCTATATCATTAATAAATAAGTTGAATAATAGTGGTCCCAGCACTGAAACCTGGGGTACACCACTTATAACCGGGGACCATTCAGAGTAGGAATCATTGACAACTCTCTGGATACGGTCCTTGAGCCAATTTTCAATCCAAGTACAAATGATACTTTCTAAACCTATAGTCCTTAATTTACCCATTAGACGTCTATGAGGGACAGTGTCAAATGCCTTTGCAAAGTACACATCTATGGGAAGATCGACTGACAGCTATATTATAAGTATCCTCACCTTAGCACGCTGGTTTTGAGTTTACAGCACCGCATGTGTTCTCAATGGTTGGGAAGTTCAGCCTATTCAAGGGCAAGCGACATTCAATGACAGTAATATCAGATCCAAGGTTTGAATGGTCATTTTTAGGCAAGCAACTCAGAAAATGAAAAGAAAAATAGCATATAGGTAAACAACAAGGATGTTACCCTATTCCTCTTAGAAATAGAATGGCTACACTGTAAATAGGGGAGGTGTTATACTACATAATGTGTCCCTATGTTTTTCGTATTAGTATACATTTCCCCATGAATAATATGTAAAATAAAATAGTGATAATTTTAGGCAGCTGTTCACAAAATAAGGAGTCCAAGTTTCTGAGATGTCTTTTTTATTACAGCATAAGTGAATACATCAAACCATACCCACAATGTCCCAGAAAGCGACCCGCAATTATGTACATTATAGTACAGTACAATGCACACAGGTAGGATCTAGATGCAGTTCTTAAAAGCCCTTCTATTTTGCAGTGAAACATTGCCCCTTGATGCCAGCCAGGCCAACAACACGTTGTCACTTAGTCTGGCATTGAAGGGTTTTAAATACAATATTTAAAAAAACTAGGAAATATTTTTTCTACAAATCACACAATGCCCTTTGGACAAAGCACATACATATCTATTGCAATAACATTTGTAGCCTTTTTAGCAAGGTCCCCTTAATTTAGAATTTAACAAGCGGTTATGTAACTCAGGGGGTGGACCCGTTATATGAAAACACTAGAAAACAGTTTGTGAGTGAAACAATCTCCTTATACAAAGTAAGAATTCTGTTTGACTGGGTAATGATGGATCTCCACCTCAAAAATATTTCCTGGAATTCATGCTGAGATGGAGAGATGTTGGGGGTTCTCCTGGTCTGCACAGGACTCTGTAAGAATCTGGTGTCATGAGCTACTCGGTCATTTGTATAATGAGTATTTCTCACAGGTGATCATGTGGTTCATGTCATTTGATTGGCGCAGGTGGTAATGGCTTATGACGGAAGAAGGCCAAGAGAACCCCTAAGGTGTCCACATCTCAAGGCTACAGGTAAGGAAGGTGTACCAAAATTTAACTTTTAGTCCAAAATGCTATTGACAACAAGTTTATGGATATTTGGACCTGGTAGTTGAAACCACATATTTTCTAAAGTTATTTATGAAGTACATCTCACCTGTAGCCCAAGGAAACTATGAAAAGTGTGTGTACAAAGACCAGGAGTAACAATGCCAGTTACTAAGGATATACTGTTTGACATCTTAAGAGTAACAGTAAGGCAGCTGCTCCCCTACTGTACAATGTTAGATACTGTACATGCTAAACCTGCCATACAGCTATAGGTTCTATTAAATGCATTGATCATGTCTTCAGTTTGATGTATTTATTATGCAATGAAAAAAACATACAGTAATACTAAGAATTCTCATTTAAAAGCCAATAAAATGTACAATTTTGTAGAACCAACATATTTGAACAGACCATATAATGAGAAATACCAGTTTACCCTAAGGTTAGAAATAGAATATGGCCATGCCCTTGGATGTCCTTTTATTGTCCCCATAGAACTCCTCTAATGACTTTGGGTATTGTGTATGTTATAGAGCACTCTGTAGAAATAATTGAGATCCAAGCCTACAACTCCCAGCAGGCTCTGGTCCAGCACCTCCAACTAGAGAGACAATGATGTCCCACCAGAGGTAAATTGGGAAATTAGGTTTCTCTGAGAAATGTACAAAATAGCACCAGAATCAGGACAACAGATTTCTTAGGCCGCACTCTGTATATTTAGAACATAAATGTTCATCACTATGAACATTTTATTTCTCAATAGCTAGTAAAAGGGGTTCTCCGGGACTCACTATAAGCCATTAATGTTTGATTGGTGGAGGTCTAACCTACAGGGTCCCCTTTATTGTTTACAAAGGCAAAATCGACTGGTCTGAATGTGGTCTGACTGTGTCTGGTACTGCAGCTCATTCTCTTCACTTATGTTGATCGGTGGGTTCCAGGAGGTCAGACCTCTACAGATCAAAAATTGTTGACCTAAATTGAAGATAGGCCGTCAATAAAAAGCCCAAGATAACCCCTTTAAAGAAATTTTTTTTATATGTTCTTGTAGGATGTAAATAACTACTTAATGAATGATTTACATTGTAAACGGCTATTTGTGCATCTATACATAGTTCCACAATTCCATGTAGAGTATGTAATAAGACATTATATTACTTAGTGTATAGCAAAACATTTTCCAAAAGCCATAGAGATAATGGTAAAAAAACAAACATTAGTGAGTTAAAGGAATGTTGCAGTCTTATGTAAATAAAGAATAATCAAGGGATATTGAAAATATATGACACTTTCAAACATACTTAACATTCAAGATCTCTGCTTTCTTTTAGTGAATGACTAAAAATCCATGTAGACCTAGTACTTCTCAAAGTTGAATGTGTTTGCTATACAGCCAAGGCACGATAATCTTTGAGAAAAATAAATCAGCCGCACAAATCCCTCTCGTCCTGATGGTTTGCTTCGATTTATAAGTGAATGTAAGGGCCATCATTCAAGAGTCCAAGCTGTTTAGCCCACAGAGAATTGCCTAGACAGAATACACTGTAGTAAACCCTCATCTACGAGCAGCAAAAGGTCAACATAGGTTTAATTTTCTAACAGTAAGCAAAGTTCTTGAAAACAGGTTGGACTTGAAACATAACGTATGTAAGAAAGCTGCATAAACTTTAATTAAGCGAAAACAGAAGAGTCAAAGCTTGTTAATTATGTTTTATTTACTTAGAGATATTGGCATTTTCTATTTAGTTACAGCGGCCATTTTTGTAAAAGAGTCTAAAAGAAGTGCAATCGTCATTGGGGAAGCTGCGAGTGGCCACATATTATTATTCTGCATCGATGTAGTATTATACTGTATATAATGTAATATAAATGTGTAGTAGTTTCATTTAGTCTGCCATTTGCAGGAGATATGTAGTATTACATAGTGCTCATTTTACAGCTGTCTAGCTAATAGATGGGGATCCCTCAATGACGTCTATATGCCCTAATAGGGCACATAGACAGAGGTTACCCAGATGGGGTAACTCTTAAAAAAAAAAAAAAAAACGCAAATTCGTTCTGTTTGCTGTGGGTGCTGCAGTCTATAAAATCTACTGAATAAAATACATTATCCCACATTGTCACACTACGCAGTCTGGATTTCACACTCCTTTACTGGGAACCTGAGGCACTTGAAAAACAATATTTTTTTTGTTTTCACCTTTACTAGTTGTAAATGTAAAATAATACAGTTCTGTAACACCTGTCACATATATCCAGCTCTAAGGAACTTCCAAATACCAGACAGCAAGATCGAGATCACATAATCAACACTTTTGTGCTTCCATTTAGTTGTCACATCACTACCCTGCAATGCTGCTCGACTTGTTTTTTGTCACATTCCAGGGAAATTACCACGATGGCTGCAAGCAATATGAGCACGGCACTTAAGTACTGCGGACACTCCGGCTAGGTGATGTAGGCTACATTTTGAGGATTACAGAGCTACTGTGGTTCTTACTATGAGATACCTATTTTCAAGGTAATAGAAACTCAGCATGTTCCCCTTGTAACCTGTTTAATGCCAGAGATAAGAAATTATAAGATATATAATTGAAGACAAGTATAAAGAATGAATAACTATAACCTCAAAGGACAAACCTGTAAAATGTAGAGGGTACAAAGAGTCTAACTTTAGGTAAATCAGTTTTTGGCATCCGTCCTTGGCAAAACTTATTTCTACTGGCTGTTAAATGGTATATACTCGTGGATGGTGCTTTATGAGAGAAATGCAAAAAAAATTATGGGGTTTTTATTGTGAGAGAAACAAGTGGTCAGGTCAGCCTGCTACTTGGTTGCCCCCATTTAATTGTTTATTTCAAGAGGGAAAATAGAATAAGCGTCTGTCAGACACCTCTGGCAGCGGCTTATATCTTGCAGGTACGAAGGATCGGGCATGTTGAAATCCAATTGATTTATTCATTGATTTATCTTCCCTGACATCTGGCATTCAGGGAGAGTTTGAATGCCCTATACACAAAGTCTTTAGACAATTCTCTTATTGTTGGATTTGGCCATCTTTTATCTTATGTGTATGGCCTGCTTGAGACATTTTGTACCCTTCCTTGTTAATTTCAGGGTGAGGGTCTGAGTTAGGTTCATAACAGAAGACACGCCGCTAAGCCGTATCCGTGGTATAACAAATCCAAACAGCACTCAGTAGACCTCATTGACTTATAAGTGGTTCTGTCAGGGTTCCATCGTGGTTTCCGTTTTGATAGCAAAAATAGCGATGCAAGTAGCACAAGCGCGAACATCGCCTTAACAAATCCCCAGCGATGCAATATCTATGTAACACCTCAGAACAAGTATTCTACTTTAAATCAAGACTAATTTAGTAAAAAAATAAAAAATAAATCTACCCTGAAGGGAACCAGTTATAATCAGTAAACAGATTTAATAGTCATAATAAGGAATCAACTATAATTAACTGTAATATCACCATTTCCACATTGCACAACTTAGGCTCAGTTCACATTTCTACGTTGTTATAGTTAGTTCTACCCGCCCTTTGCTGTAAAAAGTCAGAAGGAAAATGACATCTAAAACACATCCAATGGGAACCGTTCAGAACCAAAAGCAACCAAAAAGGTCAGATTTCTGACATAGTAACATTGCATGCAACATTTTTCTTACCAGCAGGTGCTGTGGTTATGGATTTTTAAAAATAGGATAGATAGGAACAATCTGGGTCTGTCATTCCAAGGCTGTATGAACTGAGCCCTTCATCAAAACGAAGTCTTGTAGGACACAGTGGTGATCGCGAAGCATAGCTCAACTGTGGCTAGAGTATAGTCCTGCTATCAGATTCAATAAGAGAAACATCCACCTTTATCCAACAACAAAAGGCTCCCATACATGCTTATTATCTATTCCAAATCATCCAGGATTCCTTTGTAGTGGATCCTCTTTGACTAGGAACAATGGAGTTCCATGGGTTTAACATCTGGTATTCATTGCACTGAGCACCGAATGTTAAGTCACTGAGATTTTGGGAGAGAATGTGTAAATAATACATGCCCTTCCATACATTGCTCATACACAGGATCTCGACTAGGGGGCCGAATTGTTAAATACAACATGTCGTAAAGTAACAATATATGTTAATCCCACCGAAGCCTTTTAATACTGCAAGGTGTATGTTAGGTGTTTGCAATAACATGTCAGCTGCATTGGAGTGCACAACCAATGTCACCACTGGAGTTTTTGGTAATCTTGTCTGTTGTTGATGGCAGAACCTCTGCATTGACATACAAAGAGTTGCAAGTTATTTAAAAAATGTACTGTAGGTCTCATATAGCGAGCATCAGGTTTTGTGGTAGTGGGAGAGACAATGATTTAAAACTCAAGACAAGAGCTTTATCTTCTCTGTGTCTTGTTCAAAATCATCTCTCTGATCAAATATGTAAGCTGAATAGCCACTTACGCATGAACTTGCAATGTGCTGTAGGCTGTATACCTGCAGAGGGTTTAACCTGTATTGAAGATATATATGCTGTGAAGTTTCTACAGTTAGGTGTTACTGAACGATGGCGCAAAGTAGGGTAAAGGAGGGTAACCTCCAATGGAAGGAGACTGCTGTGTATCTAATTCTTTACACATGAAACAAACACATTTTGATTAGTGCCGGACATCTTCCTTCTTTTAAAATATTTCACAAATAGTAGTTCACACAAAAGCAGCCTCATATCTGATTTAGAACTACAAATGCTGCTGTGGAGCCTAAACCTGCACGACTATATTATCACAAAAACCACTAAGATCTCTCAGAGGTGGACAAATTATCGCAAACTTCCAGAGCCAGGTAAAGCCGATCATTGGCCCGTATGGGCAAAGTTTTATGTAGCCTTTAAAATCATTGTTGTCGGCATCACATCTCCCTGCTGCCAACAATATGCAAACTTTATGGGGACCGAACAATCATATTAATGATCGTCCATCCCCATACAGTTTTCATCCACCCGTGTAAACGAGCGCCAATTGAATTGTTATATATATATACACACACACGTGTATATATATATATATACACACACACATATACGTGTATATATATATATATATATATATATATATACACACACACCCACATGCATATATATATATAAATATATATATATATATATATATATATATATATATATATATATATATATGCAATCAATGCCATTATTGGCAGATATCTGCCCGTGCAAACCCGCATTCACACCACTCCAGGAGATAGCTTGGTTTTTTTTGGTAGCCAGGCAATAATGATGCACTGAAAAGCAACTGGAAAATATAGGCACTGCATTGGCTACCTGGTTCCAGTGATGTAAATGTATATAGGAAAACCTTTGTAGGGAGGCACAAGAAAAAAAACAGACTCCACAAAGGGTACTAGAAGATATTACTGTTGTAGGTCATTTTGATACAATGAAAAGAAATAACAGCATTCAAAAACGTGTGCCACATTTCTGAACGCTGAAAAGAATCTCCATAGCGGCAAGAAGAATAACAAAAATGATAATCATATTGTTTTACCAAACAAAACTGTCTCTCTAGGTTTGTCACATTTTGTTAAGGTCCTTTTACCCCGGGAGATTATCAGGTAAAAAAATTTAATATTTTGTTAAAGTTTGCAATCGTTGGTTTGTGTAAAGATGTGCAGCGATTGCACGATCAGCAAGAAAAAACTTGTAGTCGTTGATCAAATCTTTTATGATTGCCAAAATTTCACTTGTCGTTTTCATTATCGTTTGTCAGCGGTACATCCCCTCGTGTAAACAGGCATTTGCTAATTGTTAGCAGTAGAGACCGGATGTGTGGAACTGTTGGCTGGAAAGACAAGCGATCTCAAAAGCGATCGAATTAACGTAAAAAACATAAGATTATTGTTACATATAAATGCATGTCTTTCCAACGTTAATGACTCTCTGTACCGTTGATCGGCTCCCGTTTTACAAATTTCTCTCCACGTGTAACAGGACCCTTCCATTCATGGGTCAAACATTACACAAACAGGAAAAAATACAAACCTTTATTTTTGTAAATATATTTCTTCTAATTTAGTGGCTAAATATTCCCGTCATGCTTTTATTAAATGGCAACTAGAACAGTGTTTGAAACTCCCTTTTGTATTGTTTAGAAAAAGATATCAAGAAACCCCGTTCATGTGGAGATGTCTGCAATTAAACTAAGGAGAAATATAAAACAAAAAGGTAAAGTTAAACCAAGACCGTAGGAATAGTAGAATTGCAGGAACCTAGCACAATGGGAAAAAAAGGTGTGAAAAATAACAAGATCCATAATGCATTGCAGTACTGTGACTAAAGGGGGCTTTACACTGGGCAATTATCGTGCAGGCGAGCGTTCATATAACGCTCATTGCCGATAATTGCCCTGTGTAAAAAGGGCAGCGATCAGCAGATGAACGAGCATCTGCTGGTTGTATAGTTTTAAAAAAGTTAAATATTATCGTTGTCGGCAGCACATCAGGGAGACACACTGCCGATATGATAATAACGTATGGGGACAAGCGATCGGAGTAACGACCACCCGTCCCCATCCATAGCTCCATGTAACAGGAGCAAACAAGCGCCGATCAACGATGTCTCGGTGATCGGCGCTCGCTGCACTGGCCAATTATCGTCAGGTGTAAAAGGCCCTTAAGATATCAGTACTACAGGATACTGAATGTGAAACAATTACGCTGGTCTTTTCTAGTGGCTTTTTTTTCTTTTTAACTGCAAAGCTCAGAATATGATGTAATTCTGAAGAAATGAATATAAGAACTGCAGGAACCGGAATGCATTGTAAGATCACAAACATTTGTCTTCTCTTTCACTGAGCTATAGCCAAACTGTAGAGGAGAAAAGTGATGACTAACTGGACATCCAGCTGAAGGACGACGCATCTCCGCAGGTTACTCATCAGTGGTTAAGCAAAAATTATGTCTGTATTAATGTTTCATAGACACAATCAATTCTCCGACTATCTTCAGATTCACCAGCACAGTGAACCAACATAGTCGTTAACATTTAACATGATAGAACTTTGTCATGTGCTCTCTCTCCTTATAAGTTATTGTCTTCTTATTCTGATTCAATATCCAATCAGCAAAAGAGCTAAAGTGGAGCAGGGAAAAGCAGAAAAGAAAACAAAGCTGAGGTTTCCTTCACTGAAGATGGGCGTTTGGTCTATATAGTCATGAAATTCTCCTTCCGTTTTCATGCCCATCTAAAACTCAAAGATGGCAAGTTTCTTCCTCCTTTAGTCAGCAGTGATGCCTTTGGCTCGCAATTCCTCTTGAACTCTCAGCAAGTAGGTGGGGTCTGGGTATCCAAACCTAAATACAATAAAGAAAATGTTTATGGATAGCTCCAGTATATTAAAACGCATGGATACATTGTGTATGTTCAGATGTACTATTTTTTCATTCACACTATTCAACAGAAAAATATTCTTTAACCCATTTACAGCCTAGAACGTGTAGAATATGTCATACATTTAAATAATTGCTGCAACTAGAATATAAGGAGTGGAGCTTAGATCTTAGTATCATATTAAAAAATATACAAATTTTTTAATCAAAATTCTTTTTTTAATAAATCAATGTTTGCATTGATTTGCAACAACTTTTATAAAAATGTTACATTTTAAGATACATCCTATATGTATCCTGCATACATAGAAGCTGTATCGTTCTGTCAAACCTGATTCTGTCAGGTAAGCTGAACTGACGGCTCGCTGATGAGCTTAGATGTGATTGCTTTTAGCTGGATCCTGTTTGTCAGAGACACGCGGCAGGAACAGTTTTCAGCAAAGCCGTCAGTTCAGCTGACCTGATGGAATCTGCTTTATTGGAACAATATAGCTTCTATGTAAACAGGATACCTAAAAGCTGTATCCTAAAAAGCAAACAAAAAATTGTAATAAAACTCAATTTAAAAGTTGTTGCAAATCACCTAAACATTAAATAAAAAAAAGTAAAAATAGCTTCAAAAGGTGTAAATATCCATTAAAGCCCAGAATCTACGGTTTCAAAAGATACCGGGATCTAGGTGCAATATTTTGGGCACAGCACTTATTTGAAGTCAGGGAGCGGGATGAAAAAAGTTTTACTTCCTGGTTCTGTGTCTGTGTAAGGGAGGAGGGAAGCTGCAAGTGAGAGCAGGAAGCAAGAAAACAGCCTGTTACAGCCTTCTGTGACCTCAGGGGGGCTATACAGGAATTTTTCTTCATGTTATCCCCTTTACAATCAGAAAATTGCAGTGAGAATATTAGTAGTTACCCATCATTCCATGTAACTAATCAGCCACTCATCTACTTTTTTTTGTCTCTTCAGTTTTGATGATTTTGTGAAGGTATGTACATGTTGACATAGGCATAAGTGGCATATATGAACTGTACATTTATGGGCAAAGCGCAAGATGTGCAGAGTGTTGTGTGGTATTTTTAGAACGTATTATTTGTGTAACTTCAGAAAATATATTGGCATGAGCGTATCACATTATTTTTTTTATAATTCAGGGTTTATTTTTGTATGTTGAAGGCTGTGTTCACATCTGCGTTCCGGGTTTCGTTGTTCGCTCCGTCATAGAAGCAAAACAACAAGAATACTGGAAGTGCTGGATCCCTCGCATGGCAGAAACCAACAGCACCCGACGGTACCCTTTGACTTTAATGGGTCCAGTCAGGTTTTTGTCACTTTGCCGGACAAAATAGCCCATTATTGTGCTATTTTGTCCAGCAAAAATGACGGAATCTGCAACGGAGGCTACTTCTACAGATTTGACCATGGCCTAAAGTGTGAAAATTGTTCCAAAACCTCTGGCAGCGAAAGAGTTAAAACATATATCTATTATGCAATCCACATTAATTGCAATTCTTAAAAACAAATTAATGAATGATCACCCCCCCCGTCAAGTCAGTATTTAGCAGAGAATCCTTTAACAGTAATTACAGCCTTGAGCCTGGATAGGTCTCTAATGGCTGATTATCTTTTTGGATTACGGTACATATTCTAAAGGAGGATATTTTGTTTTTCATTTCAAACACCACTTAAATATTTTGTGGGTGCTTTTTGGCGGATGGCGGAAGCTTTTATATGGAACAAAAACAGAAACAATATCTTAACAATATAATTTATACATTTTATATCAGTAAAAAATGACAGAAATAAGAGGGGAAAAAGGGAATTGTCATACATTTTTCATTTTATATGAAAATGTTGTTTTCTCAACAAAAATAAATTTAGGCTAAAAATGAATCTTCATAGTCTTGTGTAAAGTGATAACAAAAATGTAAAATCCATAGAATTACTGCGGGAATTTGTGTTAACAATTGCACTAGTTCTTGACATGGATACATTATTGCATGGGTACCGGACACCTAAAAATACACAAATATTTATACAAAAATTGCAAATTCCAGACAAAATAAAGCTCAATTAAGCAGTGCCCACAAGAGCTACCTAACCTCCTTTTCTTATTTCCATCATTTTTGCTTTTTATTGGTCAGCAAAGCTAGCAGTAGTGGTGTACAGAGCTGTGTGTGTCATGTCCATTACTAGATAATTTTCAGAGCTCTTCTCCAGATATACTTCTTTAATTCCACTTTCCCTGCACGAGTGAAGTGCCGCTTACAGAACCTGCAGGTCCTGCATCCTGCTTTTCCCAGACAGAGCTACATTCAACTAGATTTTCTTCCCAAACCTTGTACCAAAATAATGAAGCACATTGGAAGTCTATAACTGAAGAGATCCTGTTCATGTTCCTATAAAGTGCTTGTACAGGGTTAGAAACAGGCAGACAAGCAGGCAGACCCTCCCACAGGCTGAGAAAAGCAGATAAAACTATTCATTGATAAATGTGTTGCTGTCCGTATTTGACAGGAACAATCCATTGATCAGTTTGAGCAGCTAGAGATCACTGCTGTTAGCCTGGTTGGAAGATAAATATCAGGACTCTCCAGATCATATTTGCCAAATTTTTATCTTATTTCTAGTGCACTGAAATATCAGACCAATTATGTTATTTAGGAATATGTGTTTAGATTTCTAGCCATCTAACGATCGGCTACATTACAACATTTTTTATTTGAGTCTAAATACTAAGTTTCTATTTTAACCATGCAAAGCAAGATTATGTGTGTACTAGCACAATGAAAGAGATCTTAAATGTTTACCATAAGGATTTGCTTTGCCATTTTATTTTGACTGGAGAATGTCTTTAAATTAGTAAATGTTGACACTTACAACTGTGGTCCCCCTGTGCAGTTAGTCTTATGGTGAATGTCATTCCACGTTATGACATTAGGTCTTCCTGTAGTCATCGATGTCCCAATAGTGAAGGTCAAACGTTGATCAAATGCTTTCCTAAAGAGAGTCAGAACTTTGTTCCCCTCTGGACAATCAGGCAAGTACGCCACACGAGTTGTTCCCGGATACCTCACGCCAGGATTTGGGTGCTCCGACTGCAGGAACAAAGTATGAAATACCATGTTTTATTACGGTTTTAAAATACTTTTGATCTTAATTATCTATTTGCTTTCCGACGAATACCTGATGCATAAGAATACGAAAAAGATATATTGGGAAAGATTTATTATTACGGTCTGAAATTTATTCAAACTTAAACCTAGCCCAGCGATGTACCAAATCCATCTCAGTGGCACACGCTGTGTGATAGATTTAGCACATCTTGCTAGACATGTTAAATAAGCGTGAGGCACAAAAAAATGCCTAAAACACATAATAAATCTAGCACACGTCACGGGCTGCAGATTTTTGCAGCAATTTGAGCCAGAAATCTAGATTGTTTAGCTTAGTAAATCTGCTCCATTGTTCTCAGCAGCCTTATATGGGAGCAACATATAGGTGTATTCACACATGCCTGTAGTGCGCCACGCAGTCAAAAACTGCACAACAAAATCGTATGCGTTTTTACCAATAATTACTGTAAATTTTCTTTGCCTTTTTGGACTTTGTGGTTACATGAAGTTCTGACCTAATTAATATAACAACATCAGTGGACAGGTGGTCACTGCCACCCACAAGGCAAGCATCCTCTTCTTCTGCTGCCGACTACAGGTTGTTATTTTCACAAACTTCAAAAAAAGAATGCACAAATAGATAATAGATGAAGAATAAAAATACAAAAGATTCTCAGAACTTAAATATGTGCACATGAAATAACGATTAAAAAAGTGACATAAGAAATTTTCAGCCACTGTAAGGGTATGTTCACACGGCAGCGTCCAATACGCCTGAAATTACGGAGCTGTTTTCAGGCGAAAACAGCTCCTGAATTTCAGATGTAATTGCTCGTACTCGCGTTTTTCGCGGTGTCAATTACGGACGTAATTGGAGCTGTTTTTCAATGGAGTCAATGAAAAACGGCTCCAAATACGTCTCAAGAAGTGACATGCACTTCTTTGACGCGGGCGTCTTTTACATGCCGTATTTTGACAGCGAAGCGTAAAAAAAAAAAAAAAAAGTGTGCACAGAACATCGTAACCCAATTGATTTCAATGGGCAGATGTTTGCCGGCAGTTTGGAGCCGCATTTTCGGACGTAATTCGAGACGTAAAACGCCCAAATTACGTCCGTAAATAGCGCGTGTGAACATACCCTAAAAAAGAAAACAGTAGGCAGAGCACAGATAAATTATAGTTTAAAGGGTTTATCTGGGATGTGAATTTTTTTATAAGGGGAAATTAAATAGATAGACCAAAAAAGCAATACTCACCTATCCTTGCCCTCTGCGATCCAGCGTGGATGTTTCGTCGGAACTCCTGGTGGTTGATTGGAAGAAAACCTGGCACTCCAAAAATTCTTTGTTTTTGAAAAATCATTTTATTTGCAATCCACAGACTTAGACAATGTGACGTTTCGGTCCTTGCTAGCGGCGGACATCGCAGCACAGCATAGCTCCTGTTCATACTAAACACAATCCGACTGTTTAAAAAAGGTCTGGTTATTTTGACCGAAACGTCACATTGTCTAAGTCTGTGGATTGCAAATAAAATTATTTTTAAAAAACAAAGAATTTTTGGAGTGCCAGGTTTTCTTCCAAAATACTACAGAGTTGAACCCTACCTGAGCACCCTTCTATACTGAGAGCCGTGGTTTCTTTGATAATAATCCTGGTGGTTGATTACATACACGTAGCATGTGACCACTGCAGCCAGATGACTCAGCGGGGCTCACTGGTGATTACTCAGAATTCTGGCAGAATGGCATAAATACAACATACAGTCGCTGAGCCCTCTGATTGGCTGCAGTGGTCACATGCTACGTTAATGTAAACAACCACTGGGAGTGCCGGCGAGCAACAGCGCTGCATCGCTGGGGGCAAGGATAGGTAAGTATTGCTTTTTTGGTTTATTTATTTCATTTCCAGCCCCTAATAAAAACACATTTTCACATCCCGGATAACCCCTTTAAATCTGGTCGCCAAAAGTCCACAAATTCTCACAATCCAGGACAGAACTACAAAATAATCTTTAAAGAGGACCAATCAGTTGTGAGAAAAGTTCAGAAAGTGAGAGTAGATTCAATTATAAGAATCATTTCAAATGTAAATATTTTTCAGTGTTTCCCAAAATAGGTTCCCTGGAACTCTGGGGTTGCTTGGAACCTGGTCAGGGGTACCTCAGAAAATAGCAGCAGATAGACCTAGTATGGTTTATTTGTCTTGTATTTCCGCAATGAGAAACATGCAGCGGAAAACTGTACAAATATCTAATGGAAAAAATATTACGCAGCTCAGACAGATTTCTCAATTTCTTGCGTTGCAAAATATTTTTCTTATAAGCTTACATTGTACAATTTTAAATACAAAGTAAATGTGCCACGTGTGACTGCACCCTTACAGTAGGGACGGCAGACTCACATCTATGAAACTTTACCTTCCCCCAACACCAAGTTTCTTTGATGTTCGAATGGCAGGGGTTCCCCAGAAGTAATAACTATTTTCAGGAATACCCGCATGGTAATAAAGTTGGAAATCACTGCATAGCAGAACAGAGGATTCTCCTCAATAATACTGGACCGGGTCCTACTTTATCATTTCAGCAGAGTGACGTCCAAATCTCATGAGATTCTGACTGGAATTTGAGATGTATTTTTCTGGGAAGTTTCAATGGTGTGTGGGGTGGGGGGGGGGGGGTCTGTAAAGCATGTGAATGCTAAAATGGATCTTTGTGCGGACCTACGATGCTGTTCGTTTCAGTCATCAGCTTTGCGCCTTTGCGCCTGTAATACGGAAGTAGAAATGTGATGGTAACACCCAGTTGTCAGTTTATCCATACATTTCCAGGAGGAATAACGGAGGAATAGCACAAACAAGAATTCTAATAACAGATGCTCCAGAATTGTTATTTTATGGGGAATACAAGTATTTCCTAAAACAGACATGTCAGGAGAGAAAATAGATGCTCTTTAAGGAAACAGTATTAGAAGCATATCTTAGTATTTTATTTTTATGGTGCCTGTTCAAAAAGCACCCAATGCGGCATCCCATTTTTATAATCAGATTACCATGGAGCAGCGGCTTTTGCCTTGTATTATATTACACAGTAATTGTTCATCTATCTTGAATTGTAATTCTTATTATGTCTTCTGTCACTTCCCTCCAGTGAATCTGAGTTTAGTGGCAGCAAGCCACAAACTACATTACAGGTTTCCCGGGAAGGAGTACAGCTGAGGTGCATATAAAATGTATTATTGCCACTGAATAAATATATTGCGTGCAATCCAGCTAAATTATAACAATGGATTAGATGTTATTAAAAGCAAATTGTTTATTAACTTGGCAGGAGGACGAGGGTGAAGTCATTTGTATTTCGACAAGGTATGTGCAATTTCCTTTATAAGAACTTGGCTTACACAGTTAACCATTTCAACACTGGGGTGGTCACCTTCTGTGGCTCTCAGTGTGTGCTAATACGAGCAACAAACATTAGGATGAAAACACATAGCGTTCAGTGTTTACCTATGCAGTTGCATATGTCTGCCATGGCACGCAAATATACACTTGGGAACAGGGGCATAGCTAAAGGCTCATGGGCCCGATGCCAAACTCCTTCGTGCCCCCCCCCCCCCCCACTTCTCATGGCCGATGGTCCTCAGCTTTCAGGTGCATCCCTGGCTCGCCTACGTGACCCAATGATGCAGCTCTAGCAGCCAGGTGCGTCACTAAGTACTTAAACCGTGTGTGTGTGTATATATATATATATATATATATATATATATATATATCACTACGACTCCTATAAGCTACAGGTAGGATTAGATACAGCGGCTCAGCAGACTTTATCACATAAGATAGGCTTCGATATAGGGCCCAGCTCGCTGACATTGCAGCTCCATTGCTGGACCCAGGAAAAGTAAGAATAATAATTGGTTTGCTTTTTTTGTGTGTTACAATTTTTTTTTTGCGTGTTTGTGTTATTTTACAGGTTTGGTTCTTGGATTACTTCGTACTCCAGGACTACTTCGAAGACCACGTTTTTTTTATTCACAATAAAATGGTTAACGAGGGCTGTGGTTTTTTTTAAATTTTAAATAAAATACTTTTTCTATGTCTTTGTATTTTTTTAAATTGTATAACTACCGCCTTAGTAATGGCTGCTGGCTGATTGACAGCCTCCATTACTTAGGCAGGGCAAGCACTAACCCCATTACCCTGGCACCCTTTGCCACCAGGGACACTGGGGCAGCCACAGGCTGGTATTACTAGATTCGGAAAGGCCAAAAACCATGCATCTGACTGGTTATGAAACATGGGGAAGACCCCACATAGTTTTTGCTAATTATTTTTTTTTTTAACCAGCAATTTTTCATAACCAGCCAGATACAACATAGCAGCAGAAGCCTAGCATTAGATGGGTGCGAAGGGCCACGGTTTCTGGCCTTTTTTAGCCTAATAATACCACCCTTGGGCCTCCCCACTACCCCACAATCACTGCACATGGTGGGGTACTGAATTGTACCCAGGTATTTCGGTACCCCTGGTGGCGGTGGGTACCAGGGTAATAATGGGGGTTAGTGTTACCCTCTGCACCGGCTAACACTAAGCCCCGCCTTAGCAATGGACACTGTCAAACAGTATCTGTTTGGCTTAGATATAGGGCCCATGTGTGATCTTGTCGGCTTAGATACAGGGCCCCAGCAGACAGTAATCCTATACTACCCTCATCTTTGGCTCTCGATAAAGCGCAAGTCCTGATGCCATCCAGCATCATGACGTTGTGTGCAGCACACAAAGCGTTGTGACATCATAATGCGGAAAGACATCCGGAGCAGTGCTACGCTCGGGAACAAAGAGGGTAAGTATACTGTCACTAAAGTTACAGGGGCTACTTGTAGTTTATTACAAACCATTTGTGTCAGAGTCCCGGAAAGCTCCGATGGAGCGGGACCCTGGCGCAGATGTGAACGAAGCCTAATCTGTTAAGAAATTTATACAGTTGGGTGGCCAAAAAAGTCACCTTTAACTGCATGCATTCTGTTTTTTTTGTAAAAGCAAAATGACCAAATAAGCAATCGAATATATTTCAGTAGCCTTCTTCTAAACTAATTTACAATGAAACTACCAAAAAACACAAGTACTAGCAGTACTTGATACCTCAATATACTTCTGTATCTATGATACTATGTTACTCTGTTTAAAATTCAATCAAAAAGGTGAAAACAAAAATTACGGTAGTATTTTATTTCCCTGTCCTTTCCTCTTATTGAAATTGGACTAAGAATAAAAGCAACCGGAAAACGGGTGGGGCTTAAGTTGCTCTGTCTCTGGGTCTCTGGATGGGAGGTAATAGTAGAATTCTTCCCCTTCTGCTCTGACCATCATTGACAGCACATAAAGCGAAGTGTTAGTTAAAGCCTGAGCTTTTTTGACACAGTGATTCCTACTATTATGCAGACCAGCCTTAAAGAATCTGCACACTAGAAGCGGCTTCTTCTCACTGGTAGCATGTTAGGTTAACGACCTAAGAGGGAATCAAAAGAACACCAGGGGGCACCATAACAAGTATACAACAGCAATATAATATCAAACTGAGAAATTGTTATGTTTTTTGTGATCTAAAAGAGAAAAGTAAAATTTAACCGTGGGACAATCACTCTAACTGCTTGGCGTCGTCTGACGTAAAGTTATTTTGGATGTGTGCTACGCTAACATAGCGCGGGCTCAGGAGCTGAGCCCAAGCCATTCCTAGCAGGTGCTGGCTGTCTCAAACAGCTGACACCCGCCTGCAACGGCCGGAATCGAAGATAACTCCGATCCTGACTTTTTAACCCCTCAGATGCCACAGTCTGTCTCCCGATCGCCCCTCCTTGCGACAAAATTGTGACGTTCCAATCGATTGCCTTGGCAGCTAGAGACCTATTGAAGGCCTCCAGGTCTTCCATCAGCGATCAATTATTAGCCCTTGCCAGGAGTATTGCAATGTATTGCATGAGCAACCTAACAATCGCATGGTAAAGTCCCACAGAGGAACTAAAAAAAAAAATAGTTTCATAAAACTTTTTAAAAATACTAATACAAATAACTAAAAGTTCCCAAAAAAAACCTTTCCCATAAAAAATTAGATTAGAAATAAAAAAAATAAAACATAATTGGTATTGCCACGTCTGTATAAGTCCAAACTTTTATAATATCACGTTATTTATCCCAACGGGAAAATGCAGTAAGAAAGAAAAAAAAAAAATCACAATTCAAGCATCACTACCTCGCTTCCCCAAAAAACATGGAATAGAGTGAACAGAAAGTTGTATGTACCCCAAAATGGTACCAATAAAAACGACAGCTTGCCCCGCAAAAAACAAGCCCTCACACAACTCCATCTATAAAAAAAATCTAAAAGTTCTAACTCAGAATATGGCGACACAAAAATTTTTTTTACTTAACAAATAGTTTTTTATTTGTAAAAGGAGTACATCAAGAAAAAAATAAATAAAAACTATACAAATTTGCCATCGACGTAAAAAAAACAAAAATTGGCTGCGTCTCCAGTGGGTTAAACCACATCTCAGCAGGAGTAAAGTTAACACCAAAATCCAACTCCTCCCATATCAAAGTCGCAGAACTTGAAAAGTGAGTTTTGGATGCTGTTTGGAAGGTTCCTGCACATGACCGTTGGTAACTTCAATGTCCTATCTGATTTTATGTTTTGCGGATAGCATACTGAACAACTCATTTTTATGAGGCCATAAACACATCTGTTATTTTTGTGGATCCATGTTTCCGTTCCACAAATTATAGAACAGGTCCTATTCTTGTCCGTATTTGTGGTCCATCACACCCATTCTAGTGTATGCGTCCGGAAAAAAACCCGAACTGCACGTGGAAGCCACTAGGATCTGTTTTGTGGTCTGCAATATGGAAACTATTGTGTGCATGAGCCGTTAGGCCTTATCTAGACAAACTATTTCACGTCCGTGTGCTTAAAACAAACGTTAAAAAACGGACAGCACACTGACCAATGCAATTCAATGAAGCTTTTCACACATCGTTTTTTTTTTTCATGGAGCGTGTGTCAGCTGCGAGAAACTCACTGCATGTCCTATTCTAGTTTGTCTTTGCGGACAGTCAATAGGTGTGTGAAAATAATGCATGGCACACGGACGACATCCGTGTTCTGTTAATTTTTCACGAACAGTTGCTAAGAAAATAGAATAAAAGGTGAAACCAGAAAGCGCACGAGAAATATGGACAACATATGAATGCCAGGCACGCGTAAAACACAGGAACATGGAATGCACACAGAAGTAAAACTGTCCATTTCGCACGGATGCACATCAGACACGCTCGTTTGAATGAGGCTTAGTGGTAATAACATAGTTGATGCTAAAATTAAAAAAATAAAAGTTTTTACCCATCATTCTGCACTCAATACCCCATAATGACAAAATGAAAACAGAATTTTAGAAATTTTTGCAAATTTATTAAAAATGAAAACCTCAAATTCTCGTAATGGACATAAGTATTCAGACCCTTTGCTATGACACTTGAAAATTTGCTCCGGGAGCCTCCCGTTTCTCTAATTAATCTTTGAAATGTTTCTACACATGGATTGGAGTCCATCTGTGGTAAATTCATTTGATTGGACATGATTTGGAAAGACACACCCCTGTCTATATAAGGTCTCACAGTTGAGAATGCATATCAGAGCAAAAACCAAGCCATTATGAGGAAATAACTGCCTGTAGAGCTGAGAAACAGGGTTGTCTGGAGCCACAGATCTGGAGAAGGGTACAAAAAAAATTCTGCTGCACTGAAAGTTTCTAAGAGCACAGTGGCCTCCATAATCCTTAAATGGAAGACGTTTGGAACAACCAGGTCTCTTCTTACAGCTGGCCGCCCCACCAAACTAAGAGATCGGGGGAGAAAGGCCATGGTAAGAGATGTGACCAAGAATCCAATGGTCACTCTGGCTGAGCTCCAAAGATCCTGTGTGCAGATGGGAGAAACTTCCGGAAGCTCAACCATGACTGCAGCACTCCACCAATCTGGGCTTTATGGCAGAGTGGCCAGAAAGACACATGAAAGCCCATCTGGAGTTTGCAAAAAAAGCATCTGAAGGACTCTCAGATTGTGAGAAACAAGATTCTGTGGTCTGATGAAACCAAGATTGAACTTTTTGGCCTCAATTATAAGCATCATGTCTGGAAGAAACCAGGTACTGCTCATCACCTGCCCAATACCATCCCTACAGTGAAGCATGGTGGTTGCAGCATCATGCTGTGGGGGTGTTTTTCAGCGGCTGGGATAGGGAGAATCGTTAGGGTTGAGAGACAGATGAATGGAGCAAAAGTACAGAGATATTCTTAATAAAAACCTGATCCAGAGTGCTCTGGACTTCAGACTGGTCAAAGATTAACCTTCCAACAAGACAATAACTCTAAGCACACAGCCAAGACAACACAGGAGTGGCTTAGGAACAACTCTGTGAATGTCCTTGAGTGGCCCAGCCAGAGCCTTGACCCAACCAAACATCACTGGAGAAACCTGAAAATGGATGTACACCAACGTTCCCCATCGAACCTGACAGAGTTGAGAGAAAGAATAGCAGAAAATCGCTAAATCCAGGTGTGCAAACCTTGTGGCATCATACTAAGAGACAAGAGACTGTTATCGCTGCCAAAGGTGCTTCAACTAACTACTGTGTAAAGGTCTGAATACTAATGTCAATGCAATATTTTAGGTTTTTCCTTTTCAATAAATTAGCAAAGATAACTAACATTCTGTTTTCACTTTGTCATTACGGGCTACTGGGTGTAGAATGATGGGGAAAAACGTGATTTTTATTTTTATTTTAGCACAAGGACTTAACATAACAAAATGTAAAAAAAAAATGAAAGGCTATGAAGACTTTCCGAATGCATTGTAGACAGGAATGGTTAAAAACAGTAGTCCTTAGGAACAAAGAGTCTGTATACAGAAGCCCAAATATCAGCTTCCTGGCTTTCAGTCACACCTGAAGTTATTGAATAGAGGTGTGTTACTAAGGGTGTATTCGGATGTTGTGGCTGAGCAGCAGTAAGAACCGCATCAAAGAAACACATCTGAAAACCACATGCGTTTTTACCGCAGTTTGAGGAGTTTTTCAGGACGTTTGCGGTTAAACCGTAGCTGCATAGAAACACACATTACGGTAAAGACACATGCTGTTTTTGGATTGGTTTTAACCGCACCTCAACATCTGAAGACACCCTTGGGGCTATTGCACACAACTTGGGCCATTATTCACAGCATTCGAGTGGCACCCGATAGTTTTCACTGCCCCATTCACTTCAGTGGCGTTAAAACGGACCCGACTCTCCGATCCGTGGAAAGAGAGCACATGTCCCATCTTTCCATCGATCACAGATGGGACTCGGGCGGCACACACAGTCGTGTGCAAGAGCCATGAAGAGAAACTCCTGTGGAAAACTGAAAAAATGTTGATGTTTGCAACATATCCTTGCAATTGTAGGCACCATCAGCACTTCTAGTCCCAGCGGCCAGGGAAAGTAAGATGTGCGCCAAGACCCAGAGCTAGATCATCGATAACATGGTAAGTATGTATTTTTTATTCAATATTTTGGTATTAGAGGTGGTCAAGAGGATCATTTTCCTTCCCCCCCCCCCCCTGTAGATTTTATTCAACTTTTTTCTACTATAATACAATTTTAACCACTGAAAAAGAAAAAGTAACTTTATACTCTGGAACCAGTCTATTATACTAAAAGACCAATTGCAATGGGCTAATGCTTCATGGACAGCTAGTCACCAAATCATTATATCAATGCATCAGCATCTTTATATCAATGCTTTCATCAGCATCATTTTGAAGTAGCTTTAAATCTATACTGAGAGGATAATAGGAAGACAAGGATCAAGTTGTTTTCTGTCCCTCGCATTATGTATCTTTTGGCTGCAAACAATCAACCAACTAAGCACTTGACATATTTGGGGAGACACAACTGAGACTGCTCCTGAAAGCAAAGAGCTTTGTATAACCCATTATAAAAACACTCAGCCTAAAGTGGATTTTTACTTTAATCAATTTGATCAAGCTAATTATTTTTCTAGCAAGATTACAGACTCTGATATTGGGCAAAGCACCAGAACTCTACAATAATACTGGAGCACCCATTTTTTTAAATAAAATCTACATTCACCCATCACCATGAAAAAATATACAGTTAAACCTCTTTGAGACAACCAACTAACACTGCATTGAAAAATGGTCTTCTAGAGGGGTGGTCCTCTCAAAGAGGCCAATATATTTAGGATATCTGGTCTTCTATGGGGTTTACGGAAATAGCATAGCTCAGCAAGCTCGTCTGTGTGCGTACTGCCGGCCACCTAGTAACTCAGTGTACGGAACCCAGCGACAACGGGAAGGTAGGACATGGGTGAGGGGATAGGTGCGAGTCCCAGTTGTGTGACCTGCATCTATTGGACATTTATAAACGAGATGGGAATATACCTTTAACTCCAAAGATTATAGCAACAGATTACCTGTCCTTTCTCAGTATAGTTACAAGTTAAGGGAACATCTCTTACCCCTTGGATGCCTGGTGGGAAGACATACTGGATGATAATCGTTCCATATTTTTCATAACCAGGAAGCAAAAGACTGGGGTCCTTGGATACTAACATTCTACCATTCTCAGGTTGGTTGCCTACAAGCTGCCCATAGAAACGACCACACATTGGACATGCTTTTTTCACTTGAAGAGCCCTGGTGATGCAATCCTCACAGAATGAATGCTGGCATTTCTCCAGGGTTTTTATGTTTTGAATTTCACCCAAGCAAATGGGACACTGGTTCTCTCGGTCATCTTCTGCCTCTTCTCTTCGGTGATCACGTGAGTTCCCATGACTGCTACTTGCTCCCCCACTGGAACTTCCAGGTAATCCCCGGCCGCTCGTACTTTGCTGACCTCTGCTATATACACTACGGAGATGCAGCTCCCCGGCATGTTCACTGTTTTTATCAGTATAAGCCATGCAACCTGAAATCTGATGTTGTTTGCAAGACTTTTTTAATTCTTTCTCTGTATCTTTTAACAAAGATTTTAGAGATTTTCTGACAAGTGAGATAGTATTTGCAGGAACGTGGCTGTCAAAAGACAACCGCAGTACATAAATGTCAGAAGTTTCACCATCAATCAGAATGCGAACTCCATTGTCCTCTTTCAGTCGGTTCAGTTTGGATGGAGTCTCTTTGTTAAGAAAATCCCAAACTGGCTTATGAACTGTGACTTTGTTCTTCGTGCTCACACCACAGGCTGCCATTCTGGACCAGACAAAAGTAACTGAAAAAAGAGAGAGAACAAGAGATTAGCACAAAACTGAATATAAGTACCACATAAGAACACGTGCTGGTTACTGAAAAGAACATCTGTAAGATCACATGTGCATTACGTCTATAAAGTACTGCTTTCACATAGATTTTGCTTATTACCATATGTCACAGCAAAAGGTCTAAAATGTATATATTATCATGTTTTGTTCACAGCAATTAAAAAGTATTACCCCAAAAAAGTACTTGTGTTGTCCTATTCTATTATCGGGGTTCTCAATAACAAACATTAATGGCCCTATCCTCAGAATAAGCCATCAATGTTTGGTTGGTGGGCGTCCCACCTCTGGGACCTGCGGCATTCAGGTTAAAGGGTTATTCAAATCACACAAGGTGATGGCAGATCGCTAGTATATGCAATCACTTTGCAATTGGTGGGAATCCAACTGAAGGGAGCCCCTCCGATCTCGAGCAAGGGGCACAGTGCAAACCACCGATCGCAAAGTGATAGCATATCCTAGTGATATACCATAACTTTGTGTAATGGGAATGCCCCTTTAATAAATTGGACTTAGCTGCAGTACAGACAGCCACTATGCCTGTGTAATTAATGAATTGTTAATTATCTATTTCGCCATTCAGAAGTATTAGAGAGCTAGATGACAACCCCCCAATGGGAGCTGTAATTGAGGCAAAACAAAATGTGGCTTAATTATCCCAGAAAAAGATAGGACTATAAGACACCTGAATAGAATTCTTGAAGGGGTTACCTAGTTCTATACTAATAAAACTCTTAATATCCTCTGTATATGCCATAAATGTCTGATATGGGAATAACCCTTTAAGGGTATGTGCACACACACTAATTACGTCCGTAAATGACGGACGTATTTCGGCCGCAAGTACCGGACCGAACACAGTGCAGGGAGCCGGGCTCCTAGCATCATACTTATGTACGATGCTAGGAGTCCCTGCCTCGCTGCAGGACAACTGTCCCGTACTGTAATCATGTTTTCAGTACGGGACAGTAGTTCCACGGGGAGGCAGGGACTCCTAGAGTCGTACATTAGTATGATGCTAGGAGCCCGGCTCCCTGCACTGTGTTCGGTCCGGGACTTGCGGCCGAAATACGTCCGTCAAATACGGACGTAATTAGTGTGTGTGCACATACCCTAATTGTTGTATATAAAGAAAAGTTCCACAACTTTCTAATATACTTTGTTCCAGTTTTCACTATTTTCAAATAATGGACGCATTCTTGTTTACATCCAAACCTAATCAATCCTAATTCAGAAGCAAAAACATATATATATATTTTTAGGTTAAAATGCTCTTTAAAAGGTAACATACATTGGTTGCGTTAAGTTTTGGGTGCAAATCCTCTGTAATATAAATAGATTTTGTAATATACTTTATTAATAAATTTGGACTACTTTTTGTGTTTTATGTGTTTGAAATAGCCACTCTGCCACTTTTCTACCACATTTTATTTCTTGACTTTTTGCTGTTGCTAGCAGAAATCTGTACACCGTTTGAATGTATCGGTGTACGGACTCTGCTGCCTGTGAGTACGGGTAGGCGGAAGCCCCATCCTGACGTCAGATGTGCACGCCCCCGTCGTGACGTCAGGAAGGTCTCTCTGCCTCTATATATTACACAGTTCTCTATGGAGTAACCGGCAGCAGCAGAGCGCAGGGAAGCGAATGTGATGCACCCTGCTGCTGTCCGTGTGTACAGAGGCGTTTGGGGAGAAGAAGCCTCCGTCCGTTGCCACCTCCCTGCACTCTCTCTTCCCAGAGGTACAGGGAAGTGGCGCCAGACGGAGGCTTCTTCTACAGTGCCTCTATGTACACTATGTGTTATATCAAGTCCAGAGTCAACGCAGCCCATTAGAAGGAAATTTTCGAGCACTTCATGCCTCCCTCTGCTGACAAGCTTTATGGAGATGCCGATTTCATTTTCCAGCAGGACTTGGCACCTGCCCACACTGCCGAAAGTACCAATACCTGGTGTAATAACCACAGTATCACTGCGCTTGATTGGCCAGCAAACTCGTCTGACCTAAACCCCATAGAGAATCTTTTCAGTAGGCCAACATTTCGGTATTAAAAATAATTTTGGAAATTGGGCTTATATAATATTCCAATTTTCTGAGACACTAAACTTTGTATTTTCATTGACTGTTAGCCATAATCAACAACATTAAAATAAAAAAACGCTGGAAATAGATCACTCTGTGTGTAATGAATCTGTAATGATGGGGGTAGGGAAACGGACAAGTGAGCCCTAATCTACCCGCCACTCTGTCCCTGCCTACTTGCAACGACCCGCCCTAGGCGACGGGGTACAATTGGGCGGCGGTCCCTACGCTCAGTAAGTGCACGAGACAAACAGACAAGGGTAAACAAAGCTAAGGGAAAAGGGGAAGTTGCCCACGGAAACACCGTGAGCAACCAGAGTGGTGAACGAGTCGAGTCAAACCAGGAGTGTAAGAAGTACCAAACGCAGAGCAGGAGAGTAGTCAGTAAGCCAGGGTCAGTATGGAGCAGGATCAAATAGACAGAAGCTGTAGCTGGGCCAGGAAACCACACGAGAAGAATCACAAGCAAAGGAGGAACAGGAAAGGCAGGTATAAATAGACAGAGGGCGGGAGCTAGCTCCGCCTGGCCAGGCTGCGATAGGCTCTCCCACTCCTAAGCCTGCCAGCCTGAGTGGTGGAAGCTGGAGTCAGTCTCAGAGTCATAGACTCAGGTGCAGACTGATTGCCTATGGCCTGATTGCCTGGCAGATCCTTTACAGAATCTATATAATATAGGAGTTTCACTTTTTTAATTGAATTACTGAAATAAATCAACTTTTTGATGAGATTCTAATTCATTCAGAAGGACTAGTGTATGTATGTACACATATATATATATATATATATATATATATATATACACACACACACACACACACACACACACACACACACACAATCCACAGTCTAGCGGCTCTGTGCATATATAGGAAGCAATAATAGGTAGAACAAGGACCTGGGGTTTTTCTGATTGGCTGGCTGTTTAGGTGCATCAAGGGAACTATGGGCAAATTGAATATTGCATACAGTACTGGCAAACATCACATACAGTAAGACACGTCCCTAGCAACTGGCCAGAATCAGGAAGTGTGAGAAAATAGTTGGACTGTTGCACATGGAAAAAAAGCTGCAAAAAAGGTACTATGAAGTGAAAAAAACGACTATGAGTAATGTATTCAGAAAGAGTGACATAATAGCAGTTTAATACTTTTTTTTGGGGCGAAAGTTTAGTTACGCTTTAAAAGTGTTAGTTACTTTATATACACATTTTCATATAAATATACAAATGTTATGTAAATTTACACAAGACATAAAATATAACAGGTTTAAATTCATAATGCTTTACTTTCAGCCAGTTCTGTTGTTTGGGGGATTCCATTTGGCTCCATGCGTCCTCTGGCCCATGGCTGTTGTGTGCAAGATGCCTTGCTATTCCTTAGTGTTGTCAGAACCCCTACAATATCTGTCTGCATTGGTGTGTTCCACAACACACAGGGCATCTATCCTCAAATGCTGCATCAATGTGGAACAGACCACTGTATAGAGGTAATGGAGGGGTTCTGACTACACTAATAAAATCAGTTACTGGAGGATTTTTGCCGTGCCACAGCCATAAATAGATAAAGTATATTGCAAAAAAAAAACAATTTTACACTCTTCAGTATATTTACCCTAATGTGTAAAAGGATAGCCTAGAATTTAAACAGTGGAAGACTATTTTAATAGATATACGTATGTCAGGATAATGCATTAAATTATTACCACGTTACATTCATAAACACATTATAAATAGTACTGACCTTGCACTATGCCGAACAAAAAAAGAACATACAGTATTTGAAAAATGTTTAATACCAGGAGGAGAATAAACACATAATTCAGTTTTGCTAATGATGAAATAATAGGCTCATACTTTATACAGTACTTGGCAGCAATTAGGCAATTGTATAAAATTCCTGACCTGAATTTACATAGTTTATCTTACAATAATTAGTGGTCTCCATTAACAGCCCAATTTGCCACCTTCCATAAACTATAGCTCCAAACTATGACCTACACTCCCCTTGAAAAGTGAATCTGTCTCGATTGTTCGATTACTGCTTGTAGAAGATTTGGGTGATTAGAGTAAACTCATGTAGGCAAGACAATAGTGATTTACCTTCACACCTCTCCATTCTGTTGAATATCTGAATAACCATATTTCTTCACATTGATAATTGGTTATGATTTGTTTTCTTTTTATTATAGATCCATCTGTATTGTGCATCTGTGACAAAGGGGTTGGAGTTATATTCTCACACCATAGAAGTTGGCTAGGCTACATCAGCAGGCTTCTCTTTGTATATTATGACTGAATAACTAATTTAACATAGTTGTTATACACTATGGGTTACAATAAAGCTAAACTGTTTGCAGAGAAGCGGTGTCCTCGGGCAGCAAGTTGAGATCCCCTTCTCTGTTGGCCAACACATGACTGGGATTCTTGATGAAGAATGTTCCTCAGTTGACAATTGGATGGGTCTCTTTTACTGCAGATGATCTATAATTTTTAAGAGATATAAACTTTATGCGCCATTTACAAAAGCTCATTCACGATCCTTGCCCTGTGTATACAGGATAGTAATTAGCAGACAAACGAGCAAACACTCATTTGTCTGCTGATCAGATCGTTTATGCGGCCAATGGGTCGCTTGTCAGCAGCACATCTCTCCACATAAAAAGGGGTAGGGGACATGCTGCCGACAAGATGCAAATGTATGGGAACAAACGTTCTTATTAACAATTGGTCCGCAAACATTCTGACCATTTCTCAGTTTCAATGGTGCAAACGACCTCCGATAACCGTGCTGTATTGTCAATCGTCGCTTGTTTGCCAGACATAAAATCTGTCCGTGTAAAAGGGCCTTTAGTTGCATGTACTAGACCAAGTGTCTACTTACTCAATGCACATACATTGTTGCAGTGAGCCGTGACTCACTGTGCACTCAACCAATCTCAATGCTGCGCTGTGATGGACGTGGTTGTATGAAAGGTACGAACTTGTGTGGTGTGACCAGGAAACGCATGGAACAGAACCTGCGATTTGTATAAGGATTGGGATAGGGAAATATGATTGATCTAATAACTAATATTTCAAAAAATTTTCTCCAATATGGCCTATTTTTCAGGCACAGTGAATGAATGTTTACGTATGCTAAATATTATTCTCATCACTGTATTATTTATAAAATATTTGCTACTTGCTTGATTCATGCATATTAATTATGTAAATGACCTCTGAGTATATTTAAAACCCTATTGTATTTATCTTCACGGGGGTTTGGGAAAGGTTCAATAGCAGCAGAAACATTGTGCACGATGGATGAATAGTAGGTCACTGTTCACTATAACCTGGATGCGCGCTGCTTTTTTCTACATTCTCAGTGCTAGTTGTCACTTCAAACACTAAAAAGGCTTTAACAAAGACAAAACTCTTCTGTGATAACATGGGAAGTTCATTTGCTCATCAGGTTTAGATGTTAGAGCAACCACAAAACACTGTTAGCTGCAGGGTACATGCTATTTTTCCATGCAAAAAATTAGCTCCTATTAAAGTAGTGGCCAACGCCTGGAAAATAGCCCATTTTCCTCATCTCTTTATGGGTTTCTGGACATCTCATTGTATCAAATACATTGAGAAGATTTTCTCTGGTCAGAGAGGATTACCATTATTCTCAGAACGAAAGAAATCCTACTAGTTGCCCAATACGGTTTTATTTCAGGTATCTGCAACTCTGCCATGCTCTTCAGGCGGAGCTTGGCTCCTTACAAGTGACCACAACCACCTCTACTTTAGAAACTCTGCTCCACACACCGAATTTGGCTAAGCCCCTCACTAACAAACACTTCTACAGTCCAGTGGTACCAAGCCCTTTGATGAAGGTCAGTAGACATTCCTGAACTCTCCACTGATGTCTAGGAGGATGTAATAGATATTTTCCGGTCATCGGCTATTAGTGCTCACGATACCTTGATCCATTACAGGTTTATACAGAGCCTACCAGGTTAAAATCATTGGGTATTTCTAATACATGTTTTCACTGCCAAGCCGAATATGGATTTACAATAGAGTCTCTCCCTTCTGGTCATCTATTCTCCTGTTCCTGAAAACCCATTTTGAATTTCCTAGAGTCCTATCTCCACATGTATGCCTTCTGAAAGGCTTTAATAACTTTGTTAGTGTTTCTTACTATTTTGTACATGCAAAGTTATCATTATGGCTTGGAAATCAAGAGATGGGTTTCCATGGCCGAGCAGTTGTATGCAAGCCTTACATCACTAAGCACAAAGCCAAGGTCGGCTGGAGTAGTGTAAAGCATCCTGCCACTAGGATCTGGAGCAGCGGAAACGTTTTCTGTAGAGGGACGAATCACGCTTCTCTGTCGGGGAGTCTGATGGACGAGTCTGGGTTTTGCGAATGCCAGGAGAACGTTATCTGCCTGACTGGTTTGTGCCAACTGTATAGTTTGGTGAAAGAGGGATAATTCTATTGGGTTGCTTTTCAGGGGTTGGTCTAGGCCCCTTAGTTCCAGTAAAGGGAAATCTTAATGTTTTTGCATACCAAGACATTTTGGACAATGGTATGCTTCGAAATTTGTGGGAACAGTTTGGGTAAAGCCCTTTTCTGTTCCAGCATGACTGCGCCCCAGTGCAGAAAGGAAGGTCCATAAAGACATGGTTGGTTGTTTAGTGTGGAAGTATTTGACTTGCCCGCACAGAGCCCTGACCTTAACCCAATCGAACATCTTTGGGATGAAATAGAACAGAAATTGCAAGCCAGGCCCCCTCGTCCAACATCAGTGTCTGAACTCACAAATGCTCTTCTGGATGAAAGGGCAAAAATTCAAACACACTCTCCAAAATCTTGTAAAAAGTCTTCCCAGAAGAGTGGGGGCGATTTTAGCTGCAAAGGGGAACTAACTTCATATTAATGCCTATGGATTTAGGATGTCCTAAAAGCTCCTGTAGACTAATGTGTAGGTGTCCCAATACTTTTCTCCATACAGAGCATAATGTAATTGCCGTGGATCTCTTTTGATAGTTTCCCGTGATTCTGATTGTATGCTGTGTTATATTCCGGCCATGTTCTCGCTATTTTTGGTTACGTTTCATTACAATTTTAAAAGGTTTTATTTAAGAATTTATTAATGCAAAACTTCTACCAAAGTTGCATAGTGTTTGAAAATGGCAAATATCTCTATTTGTGAATATTTTGAGGAGATTGTTAATACTTGATCTCCTCGTACTTTAGGTTTACCACAATTGAACAGAAGGACAAACTGACATCTCAGTAAATAACCAAGGAAATCATATATTTTTTCGACAGGACAGAAACACGTTGCATATACTGCTGGTACTGTGTGTCAATTCATATTACAAATACAGAGTTTTGGAAGAATTGTCATGAAGTGAAGTCCTTTGAGGTATCAAGTGAACCATAACACATCTACCATCTTTCTGATCAAAGCTGTCATATTTTAGAAGACATGGACAGACTAGCTAGCTGAATGTAAATAAATAAAATTGCGTTGTTCAATCCTAGAGCGCCTGCTCCCAGCAGTTCACCGTCAGTATCATGTTTGACATGATAAACAGCCTGCTTTTCAATCAATCACAAGTGTCCACAGAAAATGACAGAGCTGCCATTTCTCATGGGGGCATAAAGACGGGTTGAGTATTTTTAACCCTTAATAAGGATTACGGAACCAAATAATTCAACAGAGATTATTTAAGTTTTTTGCATATTATGAAATTATTAGTGGGAGTAATACCACAATATTAATATTATAGTATTTTTATTATGTTTTTAAAATGTACGCAATTTAAAAGATCCTTACCTAGCCTCCTAGTCCTCCTCATGTGTGCCGCTGCAGAGGGTGGTGACGTCACTCAACAGCGTCTGCCTGCATATTCAATAGTAATGACTGTGCCGATGTATACGATTAGGTGCCAGCACAGTCAATAGAAGTGTTTTAAACTTCCACTTCCCCCATGTTGCCCATATAGAAAAATCACATTAGCGGTTTTATAGTCAACTTAAAGATCCTATTGAAAGAAGAATGGTTGGCACAGGCAAAACTTTACGTTTCTGGGCCCCAGTGCAAAATCTGTTACAGGGCACATTTACATGCCATTTATAGCACTGGTATCCTCTAATGTGGAAGAAAAAAAATTGGCCACCTCAAGCACCAGTTCCCAGGTGCAACCTCTGCATCTCATATACTTATGTCACAAAAAATGTCACTGCCCCGGAACTTCATGAGAATAATAAACACAGTCATGTCAGAATAATGGTATACTAAATACAGGGAGTTCAGCATATTGAAATAAAAAGTGATATCTTTGCACAGGGATAATAAAGATCGTGATGTCACAGCACATGGTAATAAACACTATGAAGTCATAGGAAGATACAGTGGTATTACACTATGGGAATAATGTGTGCAAGGATGTCACAGAACAGGGTTAATAAACATAGTGATTTCACAGCTCATGTTAAGGACCACAGTGATGCCACACTACAATAATCATGGTCACAGTGTAACACACAATACAGGGATGTTCATGCTCAAAGTGATGTAACAAAACAGAAATAACTAACACGGATGTTACGCTGTGAAGTTATAGAAAGGTTCATTCCATACAGTAATAGCACAGTATGTAAATAATGTCCACAGTGATATCACAGAACAGGGATAATAAACATAGTGATGTCACAGCTAAAGGCTAAGGAACACAGTGATGTAACAAAACATAGATAATAAACACAGCATCATAATACAAGGATAATGAACACAGTGAGGTCACAGTACAGATATAATAAACACGCATATTCCCTTACAGGTATGTGGCAGATTGACCTTTGAAACTAGGGCTGGGCAATTATGACCTAAATCAAAATCACGATTAATTGAACATGTAACCTCGATTACGATTATTGAACAATTATTTAGGCCTCACCCCTTTTTGTATGCCATGCCCCTATTTGCATGCTACGCCATTGAATTAATAATTATCCCGTGAGCCTGCTGTATATACTATACCACCTGACACTGCCCCCACACAGTATATTGCCCCCAAAAAGCTCCTCACACAGTACAATGCCCCACGCAGCATAATGCCCCCATAGCTGTCCCCAAACAGTATAATGCCCCCATAGCCGCACCCCACACAGTATAATGTCCCCATAGCTGCCCTCACACAGCCCCAATAGAGCCGGATAAAAATAATAATATAAATAATCATCTAACCCTGTTACAATGACGAGTGGAGGAGATCCCTATGCTCCTCTGGTCTGTGCAGCTCGGTGCAGAGAGCTGCGATGAGGTCACTGCCCCGTGTCCAGCGATACATAGTGAGTTAGAGCAGAGAACTTACGGCCCCCTGCTCTACCATTGGATTCAACTGTATCTGCGTCTTGAGGATGCAGATACAATTTAAACCAGGAGAAAATAATTTTTCGATTAATTGCCCAGCCCTACTTTGGACCCTTAAAAAATAAAACAAATCACGATGCCTTATGTGACAGATTCTATTAATTTCCATGTAAACTCCAATAAAAGCAAAAGTAAATCTATTTGCTTACAGGATCCCTTATTATAATTGTTTTTAAATATTGAGGTAAATTGTTGACAGACTTAAAAAATAAAAAAATAAAATAAAAATAAGTTTGATGCTGCTACAAACCAATGTCAATTCAGTCTTTTAATTATCTAAGATCAGTGTGATGGACGAGTCTGGGTTTGGTGAATGCCAGGAGAACACTATCTGCCTGACTGCCTTGTGCCAACTATAAAGTTTGGTGGAGGAGGGATAATGCTATGGGGTGGTCTTTCAGGGGTTGGCCTAGGTCCCTTAGTTCCAGTGAAAATAAATCTTAATGCTTCAGCATACCAATACACTTTGTACAATTATATGCATCCAACTTTGTGGGAACAGTTTGGGGAAAGCACTTTTCTGTTCCAGCATGACGGTGCCCCAGTGCTTAAAGGAAGGTCGATAAAGACATGGTTGGTTGAGTTTGGTGTGGAAGTACTTAACTTACTCGCACAGAGCTCTGAACTTAACCCAATCGAACATTTTTGGGATGAACTAGAACAGAAATTGTGAGCCAGGCCCTCTCGTCCAACATTAGTGTCTGACCTCACAAATGCTCTTCTGGATGAAAGGGCAAAAATTCCCACAGACACACTCCAAAATCTTGTAGAAAGTCTTCCCAGAAGAGTGGAGGCGGTTTTAGCTGCAAAGGGGAACTAACCTCTTATTAATGCCTATGGATTTAGAATGGGATGTCTTAAAAGCTCCCGTAGACTAATGTGTAGGTGTCCCAATACTTTTGTCCATGTAGTGTATATTGTAATTGCCGTTTCCTGTGACTCTGATTGTATGCTGTGCTATATTCCGGCCATGTTCTTCCTATTTTTTGTTATGCTTAATAAATTGCAAAATAAAACCTTTTAAAATTGCAATGAATGGACAGCTAGTGATTTCAGTAAAAAAAACTGTGGTCATTCAATCCCATCAGATTGAATAGATCAGTTAAATAGAATTAAAAAAAAAATCACTGCAAGTAGTGCAAAATAAGTGAACCCCGTCTAAATTTAAGTTACAATAGAAACTAATATATGTCCCTGGACACAGCCATGGCAACCTGAAAGAAAATATCCATTGTTCAACCCTATTTCTAAAAACAGCTGCGCTGTCAAATCAGATAATCATGCTTATGGGGCATCTAGACAAGCTCTGTCAACCCCTTTAGGATACCTATGAAATTACGCACAATGGAAAAATACATTAAAGGGGTTTTCCCATGAGGGACATTTATGACATATCCACAGGACATGTCATAAATGTCAGATAGATGCGGGTCCCACCTCTGGGACCCGCATCTATTTCTAGAACGGGGCCCTATAAACCCCGTGCTAACCTTTTGTTCTCGCGCTGACTCCCGGCCACTTCCTGATTACATGGTCGGGTGTTACGGAAACAGCGTAACTCACTGAGCTACATTGTTTCCTTAACTCCTATAGAAGTGAATGGCAGTTACGGAAGCAACATAGCATGCGTGCTACGCTGTTTCCGTTACTGCATACGCTACATAAAAGTACGCAGTGTATCCAACCTAGAACCCGCATGGAATTTCACCTGATAAACCACACCAAATTGTGGTGGAGTTTTTTTGGGCGGAATATCTGCTGCAGAAATCAGTGCATGAAAAAAAAAAAAAAAAGTCTATACTTACCCCCCGGACGTTGTTGAGGTGAAGCGTCCCTCTGTTTTCTTTGTAGTCCGGCCTCCTGGGATAATGCTGCAGCCCATGTGACCGCTGCAGCCTGTGATTAGCTGTGGCAGTCATATGGGATGAAAGGTCATCCCAGGAGGCCGGACTGAACAGAGAACAGAACAAAGGACA
Source organism: Rhinoderma darwinii (assembly GCF_050947455.1). Lineage (NCBI taxonomy): Eukaryota > Metazoa > Chordata > Amphibia > Anura > Rhinodermatidae > Rhinoderma > Rhinoderma darwinii. The sequence goes on from NC_134688.1 coordinate 101,393,224, forward strand.
ACGGCTGGTGGTATTAGCTTTTTTTTTAAAATTAATATTAAACCAGAAAAATGGTTGTTATTTTTATTTCCCCCTTGCGTGTTTTGTGGGGAAAATCAGTGTTTCTGCCGCAAAAGTCGCAACACTTGCCTATTTGTTATGGATTTTACATCCCCATTAAATTCAATGGGAAAAGCCAGTAACAGAAGAGCAAGGAATCTGCAGCATAAATTTACATGCTGTGGATTTAGAATCCGCACCTCAGATCAATTCATGAATGTTTTTGCTGCAGATTTCTTCTGTAGCGTGTTCATTAAATTTGCTCAAATCTCATTCACTTTACTGCTACTGTAAACACGGCTGAATGTCCGCACAGAATTCCGTGGCGTTTACGCTACGTGGGAACCCAACTTTAAATTCCTACTTTTAGTAGTATTATAATGTTGATAGTGACATCTCAACATCAGTGTTGTAAATCTAGGAGGTGCAAACGTTACGGTCGGAATCAGACCCTGGAACCTAGGTGGACCAAAAAAGGTTTTTCTGCCCCATATAATGAGACCAGTGCGATGAATGGTATGTGATAGTTGGGGGCCTGTTACAGATTTTGCATTAGGGTTCAGGAACTTTAACGCCTTATCTGTGACATCCACATCTTCTCAAGAATTAGCAAAAACTCAGTTTCACTTTAGATTCTCCTGGTGATGTTCATTTGATTGCATAACATATCTTTTACTTAGTTTCTGTGATCTGCTGTGGGAAGAGCCACAGCCATTTAACATGTAACATGTAAGGGCTCAATCAGTCGAGCGTAAAACTCGTCCGTGTGCTGTGCGTGAAAATACGCACAGCACACTGACCCATTGATTTCAATGGGGCCATTCACACATGCACGAGTTTACACTCAGCGTGTGACTGTTGCGTAAAACTCACTGCATGTCCTATATTGGTGCGTTTTTTACGCACCTAGCCGCCCATTGAAGTAAAAAGGTGCGTGAAAATGACGCACAGCACACGGAGGCATGTCCGTGTGCTGTGCGTGATTTGCGCATCAATTCCATTGAAAAATAAAAAAGATGTGCTTTGCAAGTGCATGAAAAACACTTTCCGCTCGCAAAGCACAGATGCAAAAACTGATCCGCTCGTGTCAATGTAGCCTAAGTCCCTGCGTTATATTAAGTTGTGAGCAGTGAAGTCTAAATCATGTTTAAAATGTTCTATTGTGACCCAAGTCAATAAACCCAAACTGAATTAGCTCCAAAGATAAATATTTCAGTTTATCCTTTGGTTCTCACAGTCAAAAATAAATGGGTAAACAAATGACTGGTGTTGAAAATAATCCTGCTGTCATTTTGTTTCATTGCCAGCATCTTGGGTTAGTTTCCATCTGCAAGAACTTTGAACATAGTTGGAAAATCTGCCATTATATTTAAATAGACTAAAAAAATAAGTTTATGGAAATATGACTCAGCACAGAAAACTTCTATTTGTGCAATAAACCTGTTTGGTAAGTAAGTGTAGCGTCCACGGCCGCGGGCCGTCGGGTCTACTCACCTCCTGACGCCCGCAGCCATGGATCTGTGAGCGCTGGTCCCCTTCTCCTTCCTAGGATACGCCAGTGCTCACTTCCGCTCCGGTCCGCTGTGTCCCATAGGGTGCGCACGCACGCTCGTGCCCACTGTTAAAGGGCCAACGCGCGCACATGAAAGAAATCATCATCATCATCAACACACATGATTTCCTGGACTGCAAGAGAGCCCCAGCCCATCTGATCCTTGCCTGAGCGTTGTTAGTTATCCCAAGTCTGTCTTGCAAATGGTCCCTTAGTGTTTCCCGTTCCATTTGTTACCCGTGCCCTGTTACCTGTTCCTGTATTCCGTGCTGTGTTCTTGTTCCTGTGCCTACTAGTTGGAGTCGTGTCTACGGCACCTGCTGTTGTTTGCCACGTCCTGTGTCATCCGCCATGGCCTGTGTCATCTGCCACGTCTAGAGGGATTCGCCACGTCTTGCGCAACCTGCGGCACCTGCTGTCATCCGCCACATTTGGCGTTACCTGCTGCACCCACCTCGATCCGTGCCAGAGCTGTGGCCACTGTCTGGACTATCCAGGTACCCTTGTGCGGGACTTTGTATTGCTGGGGTTCCCTGTTGTTCGGCCAGCTGCCTCCCCGCTACGGCGGTGCGACCTAGTGGGTCCACATACCCACAAACCGTGACAGTAAGCCATACATATTAAAGGGGTTTTCCACTTTCTGAAAACTCATGACCTATCCACCGGATACCCAGACACCCGGACCACGCACCGATCTGGCACTCTGGCTGTCTCTGGGCGCCGGACGATGTCAAATAATAGCGGCCGAGCTGCAGTATTGTAGCTCTGCTCCTATTCAAGTTAATAGGAGCAGAGCTGCAGTTCCTCCGAACGGCCGTTATGAAGTGGTCGGAGCCATTTGCTTCCGGCTCCAACTACTGCACCCCGTTCCAAACATCCGATGCACGGAGGAAGCCGAAGTTGCGGATTGATGCAGGGTCCGGATGTCGCACCAATCATATACTGATGACCTATCAGGTGGACAACTCCTTTAAGAACAGATAAATAATAGTCAAGTGCAGAAAATGCTAAATAAATGTTCTTCTATTTCCTACCACGCCACCTTTAAGGCTTCGTACACATCTGTGTTGTGGCATCCGTTTTAGCGGATCCGTTGAAATTAAAAAATATATAAAAACGGACAGACTGACTGATACCAGACTGAATGCAACGGAAGGTAAAATATGTCTGTTTTTGACGGATCAGTTTACAGGATCCGTCAAAAAAACTGACACTTTTCTTTCCGTTTGTGTCAGTTTGTCATCTGTTATACTCAGTTTTTATCTTTGCATCCTTCTTGCTTTCATTTTTATGCCCCATGCACACGACCGTAAAAATCGTCCATAATTGCAGACCGCAATTACGGACCCATTCACTTCTATTGTCCATGGACACCTTCACGTTTATTTACAGGAAGGTGTCTGGCCGTAGAAGTGTACTGCAAAAGATAGGATATGTCTTATCTTTTGCTTTTTACAGGCCGTGCTCCCATACGAAAATGCAGGCAGATGCCCGTGTCCGCAATCACGGGCCGTGATTACAGGCACAGCCGTGTGCATGAGACATTAGTCTGCGCATGTGCTTAAAAAACCCGGATCCGGCATATCAGTTTTTATCCGTCATCTATTGACTTCAATGTTAAAAAAAACAAACGGATAGCTTCTTTCCGTCATTTTTGACGGAAACAATAGTGCAGCAGACTATGGTATTTCTTCTGTCAAAAAAACGGATACCTGGCGGAACGGAGCCTAACGGATTCAAAAATAAAACCCATCACAATCAATAGTGGTTTTTGACGGAAAAGTTAACTTACGTTTTTGTGGTCCTCTTACGGATACGCTAGCCACAACGCAGGTGAATGCAGCCTAACTTGTTTTTTTAGAAAAAAAAAATCCAGCTTCTGCCCCCCCATCTTGAATGTAGAAATTACTGTCTGAAGGCAGCAACTCCCATAGGTACATGAAGCCAAATCTCATCTATCAGAATCTATAGTTAAATAGATCATTCCTAATTGTGAGCAAGATGGTGGAAAAACACGGATGCACGTCAAAAATACAGGAAAATGTAAAAGAGAGGCTGCAGACTGTGCCTTGTGCAGCAGCAAGCATGTCACAGGCAGTATGCAAAATCCAACACATTGCATGGAGAATTGGTCAATAGCCTTATATCATCTACAAGAAAAAGGAAGCAGCCATGAGGAGATCCAGTGACAACAGAAAAACACATGGAGCTAAGAAGTTTTGTGATTGTCACCCAGTGCAATCCTGGATTGTTGCTATACAGCTGCCCACAAACATTCTGCCTATTTTATTACTCAGAAATCTACAAGAGACAGCAGTGACCTACAGGTGGGATTTCACATGAATGATAAATGTTATGACAGAAATCTTTAAGTCAAGATAGAAAATAATTGTCTTCGCAGACAAAAATTGTACCGTATATGGTAGAAAGCAAAGATTTTAAAGACTTTTACAAAGTTTTGCCTCTATACACAGACCACACATGGAATATTGTGTACAATTTTTGGCACCTGTGTATAAGGAGGACATGGATGAACTAGAACGGCTACAAAGAAGGGCGACAAAGATAATTAAGGGAATGGGTGGGTTTCAATACCAATAAAGGTTATCAAACTTGGGGCTATTCAGTTTAGAAAAAATAAGGCTCAGGGGCGATCTAAATACAATGTACAAATATATAACTGGACAGTACAGAGATCTTTCTAATAATCTGGCCTGTAACAAGGACAAGGGGGCAACCTCTACGTCTAGAGGGAAAAAGGTTTCACCATCGTCACAGACGGGGATTCTTTACTGTGAGAGCGGTGAGACTATGGAACTCTCTGTCGCAGAATGTTTTGATGGTTGGTTCTCTGAACAAGTTCAAGAAGGGCCTTGATGCCTTTCTTGAAAAATATAATATTACAAGTTATGAGTACTAGATTCTGAAGATGGGACGTTCCAGCGATTTATTCTGATTGCCATATTTGAAGTCAGGGAGGAATTTTTTTTCCTAATGAGGAGGGGGTTTTGCCTTCCTCTCTTCCTCTGAGGATAGGCCATCAATATTTACTGTCTGGAAAACCCCTTTAAAAGTGGCCATTCACATTAAATAATTGCCAGCCCAATTCTTGTAAAGCTGGCAATAACAATCAAATGTCAGACGAACTCTTGTTTATCCAACGGCTATTGTCCCCAACTCCCACATAAACATGCTTGCTCAGCTAGAGAGAGTGTTTATTTCAATAATGGGTACCCCCCAGGCAGCAGCTTATTTATTTTTTGGTCCAAAAAGTTTTTTATTTTTTATTATTACAAACATGAACAGATTAGAATTCCCATCCGCACCCAAATCCTCCCGCTCACAAACAAAAGGTCTACATTGAATGTTGAAGATCTTCCAACTCGCCAGTCCATGGATGTGTCCAGATAAAGTCCTTCAAAGCAGCAACAGCAATGAAGTAAATATAGTACCTCCCATACCTTAACATGCCAAATATGACTCAATCATGGAACACATAAGGAACAGATATATCAAACATGTGATAAGCAAAATTCAGCCCACATCCCAGATGTACATTTAGACAGAAATCAAAGAGCCAGCGACTGACTATCCGCCATTCCCCCCATACCAGGAGATTGTCAATCTATAGAGGGCCTATCCACTCGTAGAATCACTGGAACCAAGCCCGGGGTATCCAACCAAGGGGACCATAGGTCTTCAAATTTAGCAGGGGTCCCCCTTTTGTCGTACACATACTTTTCCAAGCGTAGCATGGTGTTAACGCGTTTTAAATTCAGAAAGAGTGGGAGGTTCTGTATCTTTCCAATGGGATGCAATTCATTTTCTAGCCTGATACAGAAGGCGCATTACCGCCAGTCGCTGACTCTCCGTCACAGGTAGATTTGCAGTATGACCCAAAATACATATCACCGAATCCAAATCCACAACATAGTCATAAATCTGAGCAATGAAGTCCACCATATCCCTCCAAAACCTATTCAACCTAGTGCAACTCCACATCACATGTATCAGGTCTGCATTCAGCTCACCACATCTATGGCATGAGGAGTCTGGCCTATAACCCATTTTATATAGCAATAGTGGGGTTCTGTAAACCCTATGCAAGATGTTCAATTGGGAAAGCCTGTACATTTCACTCAAGGATGTTTTAGGAACCTGTTCCATGACCTCCTGCCATACTTCCTACTCTATAGGACCCACGTCCCGTTCCCATCTCTGCTTTAAAGAAAGTGTCTAACCTTTATGGACTGCCTCCAGGAGACATTTGTAGAATAATGAAATAACCCCCTTAGTACCCCCAGGCTGAGCCACCAGATCAACAAGTGAGGATTGAGGAACCTGCGTCAATGGAGACTGCCTATTCTGCAAGAACCCGGGCATGTCTCAATTGAAGATAATGATAGAAAGCAGATTGAGGTAAGGCAATTTCTGACCGCAGATCCTCAAACGTCCTGAATACATTAACTGTCACCAGCTGCGCAAGAGTAATGATCCCCCTGTCCCGCTACCCAGCAAAGCCTTCTAGTTTGTCAAATTCCAGAAAATGCACATTATGCCAGATAGGAGAGTATGTAGTAAACCCCACCAGGCCTGACACCTCTTTCACCTTGGTCCAGATTATATGTATAAGTAATAAAGTGGATATGGATCTTCCCTGCACACCCAAGCGACCTGCTTCAAGGGCCTGCAGTAGTACCCGCTCCTCCATAATATACCTAGTTAATCTACCAGTTGCGCTATTAGTACTCTCCGACCCCCACCCCTTAAGGTGTAGGAGCTGTGCAGATAAGAAATACAGCCATGGGTTCGGCACTGCCAGTCCCCCATCCTCCTTGGACCTCTGTAACGTCTCTAAACGTATCCGTGGCACTCCCTTCTTCCATATAAGGTCACGAAAAATAGCATCAATTTTACGGAAAATTCTAAGGGGCAGCCAGAGTGGGGCATTATGAATTATATATATGACTTGTGGCATAAGAATCATTTTACCAAGATTCGCCCTACCAATAACCCCAAGGGATGAATTTTGGGAAAAAAGGTGCTCCTTGGAACGGGCGCTCAGACGTGAGTGATTCATTGATTCCACGTAGTCGTTGGTGTATAACACAGATTTTATTTTAGATGCAGATAAAAAAAATGATAAAAGACTGTGCTGCAACGCATTTCGATCTCGCACCGAGATCTTCATCAGGCATGTAAAATCTACTACAAGACAACCTAACCAAAAACCTCACACCAAAGAATTGGCATGTAGTGGGGTCCCCTATAGCAATAGAACCTAAAAACGAACCAAATGGGACATATCCCTAAAAAGAATATTGTACTCAATATAAAAAGCACAAAAAATATCTTTATTAAATATAATGACAAAATGACACAATAATAGAAAAAGAGAAATAATACAGCATATACGGAGACATATACAGCAGGGTCAGATAGAAAAGACCATGACCAACAGAATCAACCATATACTAATGATCACTCACACGCTCAAATAATATCCAATAATAACACAAGCCCAGGGGTGTGTGATATAAATCCCACATGTAGCAGTAGCAATGCAAAGGTGGCCTGTATAATATCAAAGCCTATACAAATAGGAAAGGGCAGAGTAACATGTGGCAGCATACAAATAATGATAATACGTCAGAGCCAACACAAAAAAGGTGCAGCTAAATGGATATGCATAAAATAATGCGTACAAAGACAGTGCAGTATAACTAAATAAATATACGTATACTGCTAAGTAGGAGTCAGCACAAGAAAAGAGTGTAGCTGTTGACGTATATCAAGAGATAGTGTAGCTCAAATAGCCATAGAGCAATGCAGCTGCCATAGTTAGACAGTATAGCCCAAAAGTCAGTACAGATTTAGCAAATGCACATACACATACCCTGGGACATGTTGAGAGAGCGTGGAGGGTCAAAAGATCTGGGTGAACAAACGCCTAGACGCGCGTTTCGCCGGATAGACCGGCTTCGTCAGACCGATATTATTTGAGCGTGTGATTGATCATTAGTATATGGTTGATTCTGTTGGTCATGGTCTTTTCTATATGTCCGTATATGCTGTATTATTTCTCTTTTTCTATTATTGTGTCATTTTGTCATTATATTTAATAAAGATATTTTTTGTGCTTTTTATATTGAGTACAATATTCTTTTTAGGGATATGTCCCATTTGGTTCGTTTTTAGGTTCTATATGTAAAATCTACTACAAAACAACATCTTAAATAACCCGGTCATATGGTTCACGTCCAGGTCAAACTGTCAGGGTTAAAGTTTGTTGTGGGAGTTTCGTTATAGGAACGTATGTGTTGATTATTTTCTCTTTTTCTCTTTTTAAAAAAAAAGAAAACAATAGAAGTTTTTTTCGAGTTATCGCTGTCTGATATTACTTTATATTTCGTTCAGTTTAGTTTAAAATCTAGGCTGATGTTTTTTTCGGTCTTTATTCAAACTAGAAATACTTTTTTTATATATATACAAACTGAACATGAAACATTTGTTTAAAAAATAAATGGATGTGTGCAAGTGATATGGAGAAATGCGACATTTTATTCACTGTTGGTGTCTTGCATTTATTTTGTATAGTTATATATAAGTTTATGCAATCCTTTTATGCAATGTTTTTACCAACAGTGAATAAAATGTTGCATTTCTCCATATCACTTGCACACATCCATTTATTTTTTAAACAAATGTTCAGTTTGTATATATATATATATATACACTACCGTTCAAAAGTTTAGGGTCACTTAGAAATTTCCTTATTTTTGCAAGAAAAGCACAGTTTTTTTCAATGAAGATAACATTAAATTAATCAGAAATACACTCTATACATTGTTAATGTGCTAAATGACTATTCTAGCTGCAAACGTCTGGTTTTTAATGCAATATCTACATAGGTGTATAGAGGCCCATTTCCAGCAACCATCACTCCAATGTTCTAATGGTACATTGTGTTTGCTAACTGTGTTAGAAGGCTAATGGATGGTTAGAAAACCCTTGTGCAATTATGTTAGCACCGCTGTAAACAGTTTTGCTGTTTAGAGGAGCTATAAAACTGACCTTCCTTTGAGCTAGTTGAGAATCTGGAGCATTACATTTGTGGGTTCGATTAAACTCTCAAAATGGCTAGAAAAAGAGAGCTTTCATGTGAAACTCGACAGTCTATTCTTGTTCTTATAAATGAAGGCTATTCCATGCAAGAAATTGCCAAGAAACTGAAGATTTCCTACAACGGTGTGTACTACTCCCTTCAGAGGACAGCACAAACAGGCTCTAACCAGAGTAGAAAGAGAAGTGGGAGGTCCCGCTGCACAACTGAGCAACAAGACAAGTACATTAGAGTCTCTAGTTTGAGAAATAGACGCCTCACAGGTCCTCAACTGGCAGCTTAATTAAATAGTACCCGCAAAAGGCCAGTGTCAACGTCTACAGTGAAGAGGCGACTCCGGGATGCTGGCCTTCAGGGCAGAGTGGCAAAGAAAAAGCTATATCTGAGACTGGCTAATTAAAGGAAAAGATTACTATGAGCAATTGCACACAGACATTGGACAGAGGAAGATTGGAAAAAAGTGTTATGGACAGATGAAGCGAAGTTTGAGGTGTTTGGATCACACAGAAGAACATTTGTGAGACGCAGAACAACTGAAAAGATGCTGGAAGAGTGCCTGACGCCATCTGTCAAGCATGGCGGAGGTAATGTGATGGTCTGGGGTTTCTTTGGTGCTGGTAAAGTGGGAGATTTGTACAAGGTAAAAGGGATTTTGAATAAGGAAGTCTATCACTCCATTTTGAAACGCCATGCCATACCCTGTAGACAGCGTTTGATTGGAGCCAATTTCATCCTACAACAGGACGATGACCCAAAGCACACCTCCAAATTATGCAAGAACTATTTAGGGAAGAAGCAGGCAGCTGGTATTCTATCTGTAATGGAGTGGCCAGCGCAGTCACCAGATCTCTACCCCATAGAGCTGTTGTGGGAGCAGCTTGACCGTATGGTACGCAAGAAGTGCCCATCAAGCCAATCCAACTTGTGGGAGGGGCTTCTGGAAGCATGGTGTGAAATTTCTCCTGATTACCTCAGCAAATTAACAGCTAGAATGCCAAAAGGTCTGCAATGCTGTAATTGCTGCAAATGGAGCATTCTTTGATGAAAGCAAAGTTTGAAGGAGAAAATTATTATTTGAAATAAAAATAATTATTTCTAACCTTGTCAATGTCTTGACTATATTTTCTAGTCATTTTGCAACTCATTTGATAAATATAAGTGTGAGTTTTCATGGAAAACACAAAATTGTCTGGGTGACCCCAAACTTTTGAACGGTAGTGTATATATATATATATATATATATATATATATATATATATAAAAAAAGTATTTCTAGTTTGAATAAAGACCACATCAGTATATAACTGAATTATTCTATCCATACGTTATTACCTTAGAGGAGCGCCGTTTCTCTCTCTTTTTGTCTTTTTAAAAGCAAATAACCCCAAGGGGAAGTCTACACCATGCTGCAGATTTAATTTGCATCTTTTGAAGAAGTGGAACAATATTCAGAGTTTCAAAGTCTGAAATTCTAGCACTAATCTGAGCACCCAGGTATTTAAAATGAGGAACAATCTGCAGCCGCTCTGCTGACAGCCCACCGGGAAGAGAGGATTTAGTCCAATTAATAGTAAGACCAGACAATCTACCAAAATCAGTGATGAGCTGAATAGCATTAATCAATGAGATAGGCCAGTCATTTAAAAACAGTAACATGTCATCTGCATAGAGAGCACTTTTTTCATTGAGAGCCCCATACTGGAAACCCCTCACCTCATCAGCCTTTCTAATAACCGCTGCAAGCCGCTCGATGGCTAGGGCAAATAATAGGGGTGAAAGAGGGCACCCCTGCCTCGTCCCCCTATATAACTCAAAGGATTCAGAAACCAACCCATTAGCCTTAAGTCTAGCCCTTGGGGAATCATACAAAAGCCAGACCCACTTAACAAAGGTAACGCCAAATCCAAGACATTTCAAAGTGGCCCAGAGATACTTCCATTCAACACTATCGAAGGCCTTAGCCGCGACAAGTGACGCCACTGCCTTAGCACCCTCAACCGATTAACAGCCTCCTGAGATTAACAGCCGTGGACATATTTGGCATGAAGCCCGCCTGGTCCTGATGTACCACCTTAGAAATGATACGGGATACTCTATTAGCCAGGAGTTTTGCCAGAATCTTGACGTCAAATATCACTGCCTATATGAACGATTAAAATATAAATTTTATTGTAGAAATCAAGAACTAAAATAGGGCTAAATAGCCAAGAAACTATTAGAGGCGCAAGCACGATGACCAATATGTCTGTGTAACCACACGATGCATGTAGATATCTCCCCCTCTTGATAGTTCTCTGTTTTTTAGAATCCCCAAGGCCCCTAACATTCCATGATATAAATGTTACGGAGGTAGCCATAACACACCATGCATGTAAAATAATGGAAGAACAGCAACACTTGCTATGAGCATAGTAGGCTTTAAATCCTCACCAATTCCCTCCCAAACTAAAACCCCAGAACCAAAAAGAAAAATACAGAGCCCCATCCAACAATTCCCTGAAGGTGCAACCCAGGGACCAGGGCTAAAACGTATACAAAGTGCAGCAGAGCAGCTGCCCCTATCAAGGTACAGCTAGTCTGCTGGAGGTCCGAAGCAGGCCAGTGAATCACAGCTTTAATATAAACCGGTAGACATACATAAGGACTAACTGCTGTCGTCTATTGCATCCTGCTAAAAAAAAAGTTGCGTTATAGAAAGAAATTCAGGGGGAAGTGCAAATTCCCCCAATACCCATCTGTAAGATAGGAGAAGAAAAGGAAACAGGAATGAAAAGAAAAAATCTCTAACCCATTTCCCCCCCTCCATATTACAGCATCCTGCCACACCCGTCAAAGGAGCAAAACACAAACGTGATCATGGAAAGTCTATGACACCAGGAATACTCACGCCACCCGGGTAGCGATAAAAAAAATAATTGGGAAATAACTAGAGATGGAAAGACAAAAACAAGAAAGGCATGAGCTCTTATCCATCAGAGAGCCTATTATGCATAAACAAAAAAAGTCTCAGTCAGGAGGATTTCTTAGACGTTGCTCATGCTGATCCAGCCTTCTCACCGCCATCTTCGAGTGTTCAAAGAAATGTGTAGCCCCTAAGGCAACCACCCGTAAACGGGCCGGGTACAGCATCGCGTAGGGAACCTGAAGAGCCCTCAGACGTCGCTTCACATCCAGGAATTGTGATCTTTTCTTCTGAACATCCATAGAGTAGTCTGGATACAAGGATATGCGCCTGCCATCTATCCATAAGTCAGGATGATCCGAGCTTTACAAAGTAGAATATCGCGGTCTCTGTAGTGCAGAATTTTCGCCAGCATAGTGCGTGGAGGACTGCCTAGCGGTAACTTCCGCAAAGGAACACGGTGTGCCCTCTCTACCGCAAACAGCGGAGTCAGGTTATCTTTGCCCAAGATTTTAAGCAGCCAGGATTCAACATATTCTGTGGGGAAAGACCCCTCCACCTTTTCCGGCATACCGACTATGCGTATATTGTTACGTCTCAAGCGATTTTCCAAATCATCCTGCTTAGCTTTTATGGCCACAATATCATCAGAATGGCTGTCCACTCTCCTCTGTAAAGGCGTAACCGCATCCTCAACTTCACTAACCCGTTGTTCCAGGGCAGTGGTTCTCTCAGAGATCTTTTTAACATCCTGCCGTAGAATAGAAATGTCCGCCTTTACACTGCCAACTTGAAGAGCCAGAGATTTGTGGCAGTGGGCAATCGCCTTCATCACATCAGATAAAGGAAGAATGGGCTGCACAGTAATGTCCCCCTGCACAGCCGCACCCATATCTTCCTCCAGCTCCATATCCAAGGAACATGTCGGCATCTCCTCCCCTGTATCAACATCTTCCCCACTCACCGCTTTCTGAGTGGAATCAGTCTGAAGGACCCGCGGTACCATGGTGCTGCCTGAGGAAGCATGGCAGGCATACTTGCTGAGTCTTGCTGCAGCCTCCCGCTGCTGGTCTGAGGCGCGGCTAGCACGTGCTGATGTCTGTGGCGCGGCGCCATCTTGGGCCTCCCTCTCACCTCCTTTACCAACCTTCCCCTTCGCCATACTGCCTCTTACGAGGCTTGGAGTAATGCCGGAGTGTGACCGCATCGATCCTCCACAAGGTAGGACTCTTGTAGAAGTCACCAGTGAAAAAGAACGGGCACTAAAGGGGAAAATGTGAGGCTCTCAGCAGGAGCTCACAACCGCTGCGTCCACTCACATCGTTCGCCGGCTCAGCCCCCCCCCCCCCCCCAGCAGCTTATTTCTAACAAGAACTAAAGAACTGCAACATGCCCGATCCATCCTGCCCCAAAAACTGCCGTCAAAGGAGAGTCGGGTGGCCCCCATACACATTAGATTGACGGTTGAAGTTGGTGGGTTTGGCAGAGTTTTTTCTAGTGTTTATGGGCACCTTTAAGGTCCTTTTACATGATCAGATTTCTGCCGGTAAACAAGCGCTGATTGATGATATAGCATGTCGAACCAGGCTTGTTTTGCTCCATTTACATGAAACAATCATTGTACTGTATAGGGCAATCAAGATCGTTCATTCCCATACAGATTGTATCATCGGCAGCAATTACACTGCTGTTGATTACATGGGGAGATGCCCACAACAATGATTATTGAGATCACATAAAAGATGTAATCAGCCGACAAACGAGCATTTGCGTCTTTGTCTGCTAGGTCCTCTTATATGGGTTGATGATCGGGAATGAGCGTTTAGTTTAGTCTTCAGACTAGTGCTGTACTTTCAACAGATTTGTATTAGAAGGTGCCCTAAATAGTATTCTGTACCAATATTACCTTCATTGTAAGTCCATATGGAAAGGTGCAGAATACAGTGAAATCATCATTACTGCAGTTATAGTATGTGTCAGTAGAATGACCGGGCTATGTTGCGATTTTTGCAAAGGGGGTTACACAATATTTTTGTTCCCCTTGAGCCTCATGTCAAAACAGGTTAATTTTAAAGGTTTAACCAGGGTGGGCTGTACGACTGTACCATTGTGAAACGCTGTTCATACTTACTGTATAACAAAGAAAGAGAAGTTAGGCGAAAACTGTGATCCATGTAAGTGTGTGAATAGATGTCTCTTACCTTCATTGTTACACTTTTTATGTTGCTAGCCTCGCTAGTATATAAAACCCTTGATCCTTTAGAATTCTGTAGAAACCTGGCAGTTCTGTAACTTCAAAAGGAAAATTGCCTAAATTTAGAAAAGTTTAAAATTCTTACATCTAAAGATTTTTTGTTTTCATTGCTGGGAGGTACTAATTTCTCCATGGGCCTTAGTTGGAAATATGTTTACTTTGCTCATAAGTAGCCAGATGATATAATATTGGAACAACACTTTTGGCACAAGGGCAAATGCATGACTTCTGTAAGGCAGATTTCAAGTTCGAGAACAATATGAATGTGTATAATAGTGTAGACTCTGTTCCCATCACGTTTAGTGTGTATGTCTGATGTATAATCTTTTTGCAGTAAGCCCTTGTATTGGAAAGAGTAGTCAACTATGTTTTCCAATGAATGCATACATGCCAGAGGCGTATACCAAGGACATTCCTTTGGCATATATCCAGTCCATGTCTCTGGATACGTCTGGCGTATATGTCAGGAGATTTTTTTTCTGTGTGTCAAACATTGTGTGTACTGTGAACAGAACCTTACATGATAATCAACACTATTAACAATATAGCAGAACTTTTATGTGGGTAAGGACCTGGAAGGGTTATTTTAAGATTTTCCAGAGTAAACGCCACTGTCCTATCTTCTTCTTTAACATGATAGCTATGAATGCATCATCCCCAAAATATGTTACATGACTCATTTAAAAGTGTTCAATGATAGAATGAATTGCACTATAGTAGTGATTGTGTGGTGAAAACATTTAAGAATCATTGCATATACGATATGTGATCTCTATTGTTTTACCCTCCTTTTTTGTTTGTACTAGTATAGCCAAGCAGTAAGAAATTACATAAATATCAATAAAAAAAAATAGATCAGAAATTTAGTAGCAAATCTGTAGGCACATTGGCTACCATACTCCTGGGAATTGCCCAGCCCTGCTTAACCTTTAGGCTACATGCATACATTGCTGCGGAAAATACGCACCAAAACCGCAGTCAAACACAGGAAATTTGTAGGTAAAAACCGCACGTAATACGCATCGCTTGCGTTGAGCCTTAGGCTAAATGCACACGTTGTGTATTACGTGCAGATTTGCAGCGGCAAAGTAAAGTAAATGACATTTCAAGAAATCTTATCTACACGGTGCAGATTTTTTCTGCGTGTAAATTGACCTGTGGTGCGTATTTTCAAATCTGCAGCATGTCAATTTATCCTGCGTTTCCGCTTGCGAATTGTATTGGACTAGTTTTAAAGAAAAATGCACCAAAATACAAGGCATAAAAACGCACCTATTTCCGCATCAAAATGTAAATACCTCACCTAAAAACGCATTAAAAAAACATGCCAATAGCTGCGGTTTTAGTTGCAGAATTACGTGCGTACACCTGCGGTTTTAGTGCGAATTTTCCGCATCAAGTTACGCAACGTGTGCATGTAGCTTTAGGGTCAGTTCACATGTTGCGTAAGTACTGTGTTTTTTCCACAACGGAATTTGTTGCGAAAAATCCACAGCAAATACAGTAGCAGTAAAGTAGATAAGATAAAACAAATCTCATTCACACAATGCGTAAATACTGAGCGGAAAAAAACGCTAAGAAATTGACCTGCAGTGCAAAATTGTATTCCGCAGCATGTCAATTGTATTTGCGTAAACGCTGCTTATTTGTTGCGGGCTTTGCCCATTAAATTCAATGGGGTGGTAAATCCCGCAACAAATAGCAGTTGTTGCGTTTTTTACAGCGGGTTCGCAGTGAATCCGCCGCAAAAAAACGCAGTTTAGAAAAAAATAAACCCGCATACTTACACAGAAGTCTGTATTTCTCCCTCCAGAGTGGCCTCCTGGAACGTCGTTTCATCCCATCTGACCGCTGCATCCAATCACAGGCTGCAGCGGTCTCCGGGGATGAAAAGTCATAACAGGAGGCCGGTCTGCAAGCAGGCCGGCTAAGTGCTGCAGCTTTCCGCATTGGACATTCCGGGCGAACAACTGCAGCACAGTGTGGTGCACTTTATAGCCCGAAATTCCCTGCGGCATACAGGATGGATACGCTGCGTGCTTTTATGCAGTGTATCTGCCCCGTGTGTACTCGGCCTTAATCTTATGACCACAATTGAAAGTTCTGAAGTTGAGAAAGGTAATGATTGCAATTCGAGGAAAAATCCTGCAATTGGCCAGATTTTGCTGTGCAATATGGCAAAAAAAAATTATTTTTTTTTAAATATTAGTTGAAAGAATCTAAGAAAAATAATTATTGACATTAAAGAGGACCGGTCACCTTCTTGACATGTCTGTTTTAGTAAATAATTGTATTCACCATGAAAACACAATTCTGGAGCATCTTTTCTTTGTACTCTGCGTTGTGCTGTTCCTCTGTTATTCCTGTCAAATTTATGAATAACCAGTTAGGGGTGTGTCACTACACAGACTGACGCTGTCCAATCAGTGCTGACAGAGCGAGACTGTATAGGAACACACCCCTTTGGCAAGGGAAATGGTAACACCCAGTTGTCAATTTATTCATACATTTTTAGCAGGAATAACAGAGGAACAGCACAAGGTTGAATTCTCCAGAATTGTTATTTTATGGGGAATACAAGTTTTTACTAAAATAGACACGTCAGGAGAGGTGACAGCTTCTCTTTAATATAGAGCATTTTGGCAAATGTCAATACAATTTATACATATATTATAGTTTCCACATTGCTCTCCAAGTAAGGGCCTGTTCACATCACCGTTCATTTCTGTTCCGGGCGTTCCTTCGGAGGTTTCCGTCGTGTGAAGCCCGCAACGGAAAGTGAAAGCACAGCTTCCGTTTCAGTCACCATTGATCTCAATAGTGACGGAAACCTCGCTAATGGTTTCCGTTCGTCACCGATCCGGCAGGTTTCCGGTTTTCCGACGGAATCAATAGCGTAGTCGAGTCCGCTATTGATTCCGTCAGAAAACCAGGAACCTGCCGGAATGGTGACGAACGGAAACCATTAGCGATGTTTCCGTCACCTTTGAGATCAATAGTGACTGAAACGGAAGCTGTGCTTTCACTTTCAGTTGCGGGGTTCACCGGACGGAAACCTCCGAAGGAACCCCGGAACAGAAATGAACGGTGATGTGAACAGGCCCTTAGAAAGAATAGCATTCACATTTTACAGATATACAAGTGTAAAAACTATATGTAATTTTGATGGACTACATATTACAACAACAGGTAAAGGTATAATAAGCAGCTCCCTAATATAACATGTCATAATTTCTCCAGTAATTACTGGGGAAAAGCTGAAAATAGATGGAAGACACATGCTACTTCCAGGGTATATCCACCACCATTGCAACCAACTTTTTTATTGCTTTAATCAATCAAGAATAAATAAAAAAATTACTTTGTTAGGCCCCATGCAAAACGAACGTAAAAACGCCCGTAATTACGGCCCGTAATTACGGGCCCATAGACTTCTATTGGCCACGGGTACCTTCCCGTTTGCTTACGGGAAGGTGTCCGTGCCGTTCAAAAATATAGAACATGTCCTATTTTTTTATTTTACGGGCCGTGCTACTATACTTTATAAAGGGAGAACGGCCCGTAAAGACAACCGGCTGCCCGTGGCCGGCCATGCCCGTAATTATGGGCACGGTCATGGACATGAATTTAATAATTAAAAAATCTTATTGTTTCGTGTATGCAGTTCCTGTGCAGGCCTACGTGTCACCATGGATACAGGCAACAAACAAACAAACCTTGTGTGTAGTCTGATCCTGCCATCACGCACTACTCTTTTCCCTCTCTCTTCTACTGTCTGTAAGTTAGCAAGAAGAGGAGACAGAGAGTGAATTAAGAGGATTAACTTCAGATTCAGACTACACAGTTTTGCATAGGAGCTGTAGTCACAAAACTCCAGCACATTTTTAATTAAGACTATTTGAAAATTTGCTTAAATCTATATTTTACATGAATTGAAACAATAAAAATGGTTGTAAAAGTGTACATAGCTTTTAAAGGGGCTGGCCATATGGAGGGACTCGTGACAAGAGACGTGCGGCCGCAACCTCCGGTGAAACCCACCTCGCATGCGCTAGTTTCCAGAGGTCCCGGAGGGTCAGGAAACTTGCACATGTGCAACGTGTTTCACCGGACGTTGCTTGTCACGAGTCAATCTGCAGCCAATTTTATGGATGGAGCGGCGCGCTGTCC
Organism: Rhinoderma darwinii; assembly: GCF_050947455.1. Taxonomy (NCBI): domain Eukaryota; kingdom Metazoa; phylum Chordata; class Amphibia; order Anura; family Rhinodermatidae; genus Rhinoderma; species Rhinoderma darwinii. The sequence goes on from NC_134688.1 coordinate 101,411,264, forward strand.
GGTAGGAAAACGATATGAGAACCAGGAGGCGTGGGTTCACAAAAAGTAAAAATGCCGCAGAACTTCTTTTGAAAAAAAAAAAAAGTTGCTTATTGTAATACGTAACACAACTTTATAAATAGTACACCTATAGTGGGAAACCCTTTAAGTAACTTACCACTGACATTCTGTAGAAGGCAGTACGGTGCTATAAAACAAGTCATGATGCTAGATCAGTGGGATTTCTAATCTAGCGGATGCTTGTAAAGGCCCTTAAACACAGGACTATGTGACTTCCAGAGTTACTAAACATCTCCAGCCCAAAAGAGTTTAATTGAAAAGTCCTGCTGTTGGGCCAAACCTTACAAAAACTGAACTAGAATTCTACTTCTGAGCTCGGACCACAAAAATGAGATTGAATGCAGTTATCCCTTACATTAAAGTTATGCTTTGCAGAGAATTTACTTGGAGTCCATTTAAATTATTAGGATTAGTCGGGATGTAATTGACCTGTAGCCTCTGTTTCCTGTAAACAGGAGGGGTACGTTCATATGGATTCGGATAACCTGCGCAAAATTACCCCACTGCATCTAAATCTGGAACCCTCAGGCAATTCCGGATGAAAGACTGCATCAAATTGTGAAGAGCAGAAAAAAAAAATACTTACCTCACTGGCGTTGCCATAGCGATTTATCCCTGCTCCCTACCGCTGGTCTCCATGCAGCTCTGCCTCCTGTGATTGGCTGCAGCAGTCACATGGGATGAAACGTTATCCGAGGAGGCAAATAGCTCGGAGAACAACCAAGGGAACAAGGAGCCGTTGCCATGCCAATGCCAGACTTATTAGATTTAAAACAGAAAAAGGTTTCTTTTTTTCAGATTTGCGACGTTTGCGGCGGATTCGCAGCTTTTCCGACGCAAAAATCACAACATTTGCTATTTGTTGCAGCATTTACCTCGCCATTGAACTCTACAGGGAAAAACCGGAACAAAAGTGCAACGATTCCGCAGCAAGGGTCAAAACTTTGCACCGCAGGTCAATTTTTTGCATGTTTTCTCAGCTGATTTTTTGTTGAAACTTCATCCACTTTGATGCTACTGTAATACGCTGCAGATTTTCCTCAATGAAATTCGTTGCAGAGAATCCGCAGCTAATCCGCCCCGTAAGCACGTACCCGATATAGGTACAAAACAATCAGGCAGGACGTGTTAGTATGTATTCTACGTTTTTAAGATATTAATATCCTTGTAGAGAAGACATTGCTGTTTGCAATTAATATGTACACTAATTTACCCAGAACCCTAGAGTAATGTGACATCGAGAAATGTTTAGTTGACAGATAAGGGTCGTGCAGGTTCAGAGTCTCCATGACAACGGTTAAAGTCATGTAAAATGTTCCATGCGTGAAGCTGCTATAGGCGTCCGCTTAGGTGCAATTACAAGATCTGGGAGTTTTTCAGAACAGAACACCTAATGGAACTTCCCTGGTGAGATTTAGTTCTACTTATATATGTAACTAAAATGTCTACACCGGGTCAGGAAATCTGCAAGAGATGCACAGCACAAGTGAAAAGAAATCCTATCTGATATTGGGAATTATTTATAACACATACAGGGTAACGATCCTCTAATCCATTAAGGACGCAGGTATTGTGGGAGGAGAGGTTTTTTTTTTTAAAGGCACCATTTAGGGGTTCATATAATGCAATGAAAAACTTGTATTCATTTTTTGAGGGGGTAGAATGGAAAAAAAAACAGCAATTCCGCATTTGTTTCTTTTGGGTTTCATTTTTATGGCATTCACCATGCGGTATAAATAACATTAACTTTATTCTGCGGGTTACAGCAATAAGAATCTGCTATGGGAATTCAGGATCCCATTGTCTAATATGCTTTGGTTTAACCCCTTCATGTAAATTAAGAGGATAATGGGGAGGTTCCGTGCCGTTACCTCATTAATTTACATGCTCTGTTTGATGGCACTGAGTGCTCTTCCTGTACAATGTGATCAGCTGGATCTGGCTGTCACACCGAGATCATGGCCCTGTACTGTGACAGTGAACTTATTTTTTCATTCGTTAAAAGCACTGAACAAAGCGCTTATATTGGGCACTGGGTTCCTTAGAGCAAAAGTAACTGCTTCTGTATATGGATGGCTGCCAGAAAAACTGGTGATGTCATTGATGATGTCACAGGGATTCCCTGTGGCAGAGTGAGATAAAAGGTATGCTTCAATCATTGTGTGTGTAAGACAGCCACCCTGACTAGCTGGCGCAGAGAAGTCCTTGAGCCAGTATTTTAGAGAAGCACTTCCTGCACAAATGTTTTGGGTAACCCTGTTTGTAATTGACATGGCATAAATGATACTGTGGTTTGAAAACTCACCTATGGCTTTATCTTGTAGTATCAGACTCCGTTCTGGGCTGCCCTTAGGTCACAAGACTTCTGCTTTGATATCCTGACTCTTAAATCACATGCTGTGTGTACAGAAAGTCAGCCTCTCTATTCAATCCTATGAGACTCACATTGAGACTCTCAAAATAGAGAGACTGACTTCCTGTCCACACAGCAGGAAGTGCCCTGTTGCTCTTAGCTAGGAACGCTCGCTCTCTCCCCATTTATTACAATTTCTAAACTGCTGCATGTGACAACTACTCTGCCCTACAAACTCCAGTGGCTGTAAACTTAGGTCTACAGCTGCCATGAGGTCAATTAAGACAATGTCAGCAGACTGTTACTGCAACCAGTCGACAAGCTTGTTGACATAAAACCCTGTTTACACTGAGTTTTTTGCAGGCGGATTTTGCCATTGCCTTCACTTTTTTTGCAGCGTTTTTTTCCGCGGCCATTGAGTGCCGCGGGCAAAAAACTCAGCGAGAACCTCTTTCTCTGCCTCCCATTGATGTCAATGGGAGGTCGGAGACGGAAACGGCCAAAGAAAGGGCATGTCGCTTCTTTTTCTCGCAAGTGTTTTTTACCACTCATGGGTAAAAAAAACGCCTCCGCCTCCCATTGAAACCAATGGAAGGCGATTTCAGGCAATTTTTTTTGCGCGGTTTCAGTGTTAAAAACAGCGCCAAAATACTCAGTGTGAACTAAAGGTAAAACAATCTGTCTGTTTAATTATGCTGTGCTGTCTGCAGGGATGGAGTAGGAGATGCTGAGCACATTCAGGAGAGGCTTATAATTAGCTTGTTAATGTTCTTTTCAGTGATTGACAGCCAGTCTTCTATCTATACTCTTAGGCCCCATAGTAAAACCGCATGTAATTACGGGTGCATTCATTTCTATGGCCGACGGACACCTTCCCGTATGTCTACGGGAGGGTGTCCATGCCGTAGAAACCTGCCGAAAAAAATAGGACATGTCCTATTTTTTTTATTTTAAAGACCGTGCCCCTATACTTTATAATGGGAGCACCGGCTGTAAAAATGGCCGGCAGTCCGTGGCCGTCTGTGCCTGTAATTACAGGTCGTAATTACGGGCACGGTCGTGTGCATGGGGCCTTACAGAGACAGCTGTCAATCACTGACAAAGAGTAGAAGCAGCTGGACACAGGTCTCACTGCACACTGAACAGCACAGTACCAGCAAGTAATTGAAATGCTAATTCTAAGGGCCTGTTCACATCACCGTTCGCTTTCCGTTCCGGGGTTCCGTCGGAGGTTTCCGTCGTGTGAATCCCGCAACGGAAAGCGAAACCACAGCTTCCGTTTCAGTCACCATTGATAGCAATGGTGACGGAAACATCGCTAATGGTTTCCGTTCGTTACGATTCCGGCAGGTTTCCGGATGGAATCAATAGCGCAGTCGACTCGGCTATTGATTCCGTCGTTAAAACGGAAACCTGCCGGAATGGTGACGAACGGAAACCATTACCGATGGTGACTGAAACGGAAGCTGTGGTTTCACTTTTACTTTCCGTTGCGGGGTTCACCCGACGGAAACCTCCGACGGAACCCCGGAACGAAAAGCGAACGGTGATGTGAACAGGCCCTAAGCTGTTTTCTATAAAACGATATATGAATGTGCTCAGCATCTCCTTCTCTCTTGCATGCTGCTCACAGATAGGCAGTATACATAAGCTAAAAGGTCCTATAATGCAATGTGCGGTGTATTATGGTGTAAAAACTAGAGTTCCAAAAATGCAAATCCACAGAGTAAACTGTGTATAAACACTAAACAAGAACAATGTGTTGGGAGATTTTAGCAGCAGCAGCTTGCAGAACTGTGATTGCAGCTGTGAAGGATGTAAAGAGGCATACTATAAACAGGATTAAATAAAATAATGCAATCAATTTGCAAAACTCCAACTTTTTATGCAGTAAAAAAAGTTATATAGAAACTGTACAATTGTGTTCAAAAGTTGATATACAGTGCACTGTAACTTAAAGTCAACATTTACCTAAGACAATCAGCTCAAACATGCAGTTCTGCCTAATAACATGACTTACATTTACAACATACATTATCAGATATAGTTTTAGAAAACACCCCTAGACGCCAGAAAAGAATCAAAAAAGTCAATCTACTATAACTCAGCTGACTCTACCATGAAGATTATGGACAGAAAAACCCAACATGATGGATCCAATTTAACATTTTGGGTGGAAATTCTCTTTACATGGAAATTCTTACTTCATCTGTGATCTAGGTCCACCACGGATTTCCAGTTGACAATAATCTAAGCGAAGAGCAATTATAAATGAATGGCTCTTTGCTTAGAATGATGTGTTAAATCTCCAATAACAGGGGTGTAAGCGCTCTATAGCGCTTTTTGTTATGGAAATCATTGGTCTGAGATACAGACTTCACCAATATGATCTTTAACATGTATCTATGAATTTTCAGAAGATTATTTTGGACTGAAGATCCTTTTTAAGCATTCTATTAAGATTTTTTTTACGTGAGTCATGTGACACAAGTAGATCTAATTTTTCAACTAAAATATGAAGTAGTTCCAATTAAATGACTATTGCTGTAGATCTCACCTATTTTATGTAACAAAACCTTCATATAAGCAGGAGTGAACTGTAAATGTACAGTATGTTAGATACGTTCTATGAAAAGAAAAGTTGGAAATCTATGTGACAACCTGGACGTGAAGTTATTAAAGCAAACTGAGCTCTGATGTATATATGAAAGCTAGGAATTAAAGGGGTTCTCTGGGCATTTTACATTGATGGCCTATCCTAACTCTGGCGCTGTGCGCTCGTTGGCGTACTACCATTCCCAGTAAGCAAAACAACCAGGTTACCTTTGATACAAGTTGTTCGTTTCCTGGATCTCCACACTGCCGTGCACTTCCTTGTGTTGCTGGGTCTGGCTATAAAGCTGGGGCGCGCTCACTTCCTGCATCTTATAGGGCCAGCACGCGCACCCAAATCCATCCCCAGCCTATCCCTGTCAATCACCAGGTATATTAGTCTGCTTCACTGGACACACCCTGCCTGAGCAATATTTGAACAACCATAGAATTATCCAGCCATAGTTCCTGTATCCACTTAATCCTGTCTGGTATTGCCACCAGTTATTAGCCTGTATCCAGTTGTCCGTTACCAGCCTGTTTTCTGTTTGCTATTGCAATCCGGTACCAGCCTGCATCCACTAAACCGCTACCAGCCTGTATCCAGTTACCTGCCTGTGTCCTGTTATCCGCTGCCAGTCGCTACTCTCACTGGTCGAGTAGCCCAGTGGGTCACATCCCGTTTATTGTGTCAATAGGTCATCAATATCAGAACAGTGGTGGTCCGACTGTCGGCACCCCTGCCGTTTAGCTACCTGAAAGGGGCAGTGGCGACAAACGTGCCATCTCTTCAATGTTTACCAGGCACAGTGCCGTACACATTCATAGTGGATGTGCCTGGGTTTGCAGCTCAGTCTCATTCATTTGAATGGGACCGGAACAGAAATCCCAGGCACAGCCACTGTGCCTGGTAAGCTATGAAGAGTCCACAGCATTTGTCGCTGTGGCCCCATCAGTCAGCTGATCGGTCGGGTGCCAGCATTCGGAACTCCACCTATCAGATATTGATGACCTGTCCTAAGGGAACACCCGTTAATGTACAAATATTTTACTCTAAAAAGGTGCTGTCCAATAACCTTTTTTTTTTACTTTTATAACCCGTCATTGAATCTGTCCCATCTGAAACCCACTGCTGATGAGAACGAAGAGACCCATGGAGATGGGAGCTCAGAATCTGTCTCATGTATAAGGCCCCGTTCACATGTTGGCATTAAATCCCACATGTATTTCTGCAGCAGAAAGAACAGGCTTAAACTCCAATTTCTGCCGCGGATATGCTGCTGGTGTACAGCAGATCCGCACGGGGATTAGCCCCCATTGCCACTCAATGGGGCTAAACCTCAGCTTTTCCATGCGGAATCCGAGGGTAAAAATATGCTACTTTTTTCCCAAGGCTGATTTTTTTTTTCCGTGGAACTCTTTGAATATTTTTTCGGGGAAAAAAAGTTGCCTAAGAGGTTGGACAATCTCTACTTGTTAGAAGGTTCCCTTTAATGGGGCCCCAGCAATCAACTGTTATCTGTGAAAAAAACTGTCAGTAAGTGTTTAATTTCCCTGCAATGCCACCACAGGGGAAAGAAAGCATTACACAGCATCCATTAAAATTATGATCCCCTTTATTAACTCAGAATTACCTAATATGGTAAGTAAAAATTAGTTTTCTAAACTTGGCAAACCCTTTAATTGAGCATAATTAACAAAAAAACGTAAGTGTTGAATTATACGGTACACGAGTGTTCTAAGCATGGAATATTCAGTTTCTTCCTGAAGTGAGACTTACACGGTGAGCCGCCGCACTGACACCTATGGCTGCTAAAATATCTCTCCATTATCAAAACCACTGTCGAGCGTCTGAACGGTAATAATCAAATTAATATTACATTATATATTGCCAGGTTAAAGGGATACTTTTGAATTTTAATGTCTAGCAATATAAAAATAAGTTCTGAAATATTACGGTTTCACATTTGATATGACATCTCATTGCCATTGTATTTTGCAGCCCACAGTGAAAGTCAATGCCATCACCTCATTATCACTAGTATGTAGAAGATTAATGGCAGAGTGACAGGTCTATTCTACTGCTTGACCAAGATAAACAGCTTTCACACTGACAATAGCAATGGGAACAGTGTAAACGGCAGACACAGAGCTGAGAGGGCAGTGTTATATAGGAAGAGCTGGGGATATCACATTAATAAAGGAAGGGAAGACGACCCATTGGAGCATGCCTCTAAAATATGAATACATCATAATACCAAATAAATAATTCAATGATTAAAATTCAAAAAAAATTATAAATATACTATGCATTAGAAATACGTAGTTTCCAATATTGACATTATAATATTTATATCTTCCGATCAGAATATTCAAACCCGCCCCCTTCAGACGCAGCCATTTTGACATGCGGTTCTATGTTCTTCCTTCAAGCCCATGATAAGACACGGGCATCATTTTCTCTGAAAACCTGCAGTTTTGCGGCTTTGTAAACAGGCATTAATCCGTTTTTCTTCACATCCCTTTACTCCTGCTCCGTAAAGAACAGCATCCTAGCAAAGTAAATTAACGCTACTAGCACTTAGCAATGCTAATCAATTTTGCAACATTTGGTGGTAGCAGTGTCATTTTTAAAAAAAAATAAGAATCAGTGGCATCACCATGACACGGTAATTGTAACATCGTTTACTACTAATTCAGAGACACATAGCGGAACTAAGGTTACAAGCATATACCGATATCACCACAAACGCGCCATTGGTCTATTTCCAACGTCCAGAGTCATATATGACACATATATATATATATATATATACACACATACATATAAAACTAAAATCCATTCCTTATACAATGACCACTGACACACACTGTAGTTCTCTCACCCCCAGACAATAATAACAGGAACATACCTCTGACCCCCTCCCACTGAGAAATCAGGCACAACTTTCAGAATTAATCGGATTGAGGAGACCATAATGAAGAGCACTATCTGCAAATTTAGAACAAAGACGTAACTTCTAAATGCAGCCATGTTATTGTCTATATATAACATTAGACAATAAGAACATTGACGCAAGGCCCGGACATGATTATTCATCCAAATATCTTTCTGCAAATGATATCACGTTGGAACTTCATCATATACAAGGGCCTCCTATACGTCATCTTTGACACATACGAAGGCCAGAGCATTCAAGAATGACTTTATATATGTGGTGATCACAAGGCATTTTCGGGTAAATATATCTTCTTTAGACTTACTGTAGTATGCAAGTTCCCCATTATAAGTAACAATGAGAAAAACGCAGGGCCCTTCCTACTGTTGCTTCTACAAACACGGCCAGCACCCACTCATTAGATAAAATATGTCTGACTCGCCCACAAATATTTCCGGCTGACAGTAGAAAATGTCAGTGCTAACGGCTTCACCTACGTATGGCGTTTACCTTGTTAATGTGAAAAAACCTGGGAAGAGAACCAGGATGAATTTTACGCGCAGCCATGTAAATGCAAATGCTATTAGTACTAAAAGCAGACAGCAAAGCGGCGATTCTATTTACTCTGCAGCCTGCTGGAGGAAATCTTAGCCCTTAATGTAGTTATCTTCCTGCAGCCTTCTGCAAAATTGTATCATGTAATGAGAGGAGGGCTTCTTACCTGGAGAACCCATGGACTGTTTCCACAGCGAGAAATCCCCAAAGGTCCTATTTTACGTGAACTGGAAAAAAAGCACATAAAAGAAATAAGAGTTATAATGAAATGAAAGCAGCAGCAGCAGCAGCAGCATCCATCCATTCAGGCACTCGCTGCTGGCACTTTCACATTACACAGGCTGTCAGGGGCGGAGGCATGGCTTCTCACAGCAGAATAAGGGCCTGGTTTCTGCTAAAGTGAAACTGATGTATGAGGGAAAAGGACAACATAGAAGCAGCCATAGCACTAGCCACGCACCTCCTCCCCCGCAGTGCCGTTTATATACAATGTCTTTGTTACCTAGGCCCAGCATTGATATACTTACTGCTTTTTCCTGTCATGTGCTCTGGCCTGCCCATAAACATCTCTCCTGCCTCTTTCCAGCAGACACCATCTTTGCTGGGAGGCAAATTCCTATGGGATGCATGTTTTGCCACAGCAACCAGATGTTACACTGTAGTGAATGGGAATACTAGTCTGTTTTTGTTTTTTTGGGGTTTTATGACAGCCTGCATTGCATCTTTGATGTCCCGTGATTAAATATGAAATTTCTCCTGTTAGACCATGCAAAATATAACAAATTGTCAATTTGAATCAAGAAAAAAAAAATGTTGCTGTGTGTTGATATTGTTACATATTTGTTATGGCGCCCCCTGGTGTTCTTTTAATTCTCTTAGAATATCCCCCTTATTTGTCCAGTGCCCACACATGCCCAGAAGCCCAATCCCACCGCCCGGACAGCGGAGTGATTCCAACTATTGTGCAGGCCAGCCAATAAAAAACAGTGCACTAGGACAGCGGAGTGATTCCAATTATTGTGCAGGCCAGCCTATAAAAAACCGGTGCACTAGAAGATGTTTCTTCTCACCAGTATTGGACACATTAGATGGACATTCTAAGAGTGAATCATAAGAACAGCAGGGGGCGCCATAACTTGTATGTACAGCAATATCTACACACGAGAGCATTTGTTTTAAAGAGGCTCTGTCACCACATTATAAGTGCCCTATCTCCTATATAAGGAGATGGACGCTATAATGTAGGTGACAGTAATGCTTTTTATTTAGAAAAACGATCTATTTGAAACCACTTTATGAGTGATTTTTAGCTTTATGCTAATGAGTTTCTTAATGCCCAAGTGGGCGTGTTTTTACTTTAGACCAAGTGGGCGTTGTACAGAGGAGTGTATGATGTTGACCAATCAGTGACCAGTCAGCGTCATACACTTCTCTCCATTCATTTACACTGCACTAGCGATAGTTATATCACTATCTACATACACACACTATAACATTACTGCAGTGTCCGGACAATGAATATACATCACTACCAGCCTGGACGTGATGTTTATTCAGAATCCTGACCACTTCTGAATCTTTTCTCTGAGATTCCAGCAAGGCAAACGTAATCTCGTTTGAAATGACAGGTTACATCGTAATCTCACGAGATTACGTTTGCCTTGCTGGAATCTCACAGAAAAGATTCAGAAGTGGTCAGGATTCTGAATACACATCACGTCCTGGCTGGTAATGATGTATATTCATTATCAGGACACTGCAGTAATGTTAGTGTTTGTGTATGTGGCTGCACATAGCGATATAGCTATATCGCTATCTGCTGTGTAAATGAATGGAGAGAAGTGTTAGACGCTGATTGGTCACTGATTGGTCAGCGTCATACACTCCTCTGTACAACGCCCACTTGGTCTAAAATAAAAATACGCCCACTTGGGCGTTAAGAAACTAATTAGCATAAAGCTAAAAATAGCTCCTAACGTGGTAGAAATAGATCGTTTTTCTAAATAAAAAGCACTGCTGTCACCTACATTATAGCGCCAATCTCCTTATATAGGAGATAGGCCACTTATAATGTGGTGACAGAGCCTCTTTAAATGATTGTAAAATTTTAAAATTTTATGTGATCTAACAGAGATATGTAATTTAACCGTGGGTCACCAACAAATGTTCCTCCAGTTACATGTAGACTAGAAATTATTATTGTGTTGTAGTAATTATGTGGTTTATGTATCTGACAATTTAGCAAAGCACTTAATGCAAATGGCAGCTCAAAAAACAACACTGCCTGACCGCCAAGGGTTAAGTGGTAAGAATTTTGGAAATTCCCAGTTTAGAAAATGTGACATTTAGAATAAATAGTGTAGTACCGTGTTAGCCGGAAAAAAATGATGCAATGCTAAATACTTTTGTGTCAAAAAAAGACAAGTATTAGGCTGTGTTCACACAGAGTTTTTTTGCAGGCAGATTTTGCTCTGCCTGCACGCCGACTTTCGCAGCGTCTTTCGCCCGCGGCCATTGAGCGCCGCTGACAAAAAACGCAGCGAAATACGCTTCTTCTGCCTTCCATTGATGTCAATGGGAGGTCAGAGGCGTAAACGCCCGAAGATAGGGCATGTCCCTTCTTTTTCCCACGAGTCGGTTTTTCCGCTCGCGGGAAAGAAACGCCTTTGCCTCCCATTGAAGTCAATGGGAGGCTTTTTCGGACGTTTTTTTGGCACGTTTTCCGACGCGGTTTTCGCGTCAAGAAACTCCGTGTGAACTGGCCCTACTATGTATGATACCTTTATTGTCGAAACAGAAAAATGATGTTCGCACGCTTTCCTAGCACACAGGCTCCTTCATCAGGCAAGTTACAAATGAATGCCTTTTTTTTATTTTCAGTTTTGTTTTTTCCTCCCCACTTTCCAAAAGCCATAACTTTTTTATTTTTCTGTCGATATAGCCGTTTGAGGGCTTGTTTTTCGCGGGACGACTTGTCGATTTTCGCGGCACCATTTAAAGAGGCTCTGTCACCAGATTTTGCAACCCCGATCTCCTATTGCAGATCGGCGCTGCAATGTAGATAAGAGTAACGTTTTTTTGTTTTTTTTTTAAAACTAGCATTTTTGGCCAAGTTATGAGCATTTTTATATTTATGCAAATGAGCATTTCTTAAGTACAACTGGGCATGTTTAAAGTTATGTACAAGTGGGCGTGTATTGTGTATGTACATCTGGGCGTTTTTACTTCTTTTACTAGCTGGGCGTTGTGAATAGAAGTGTATGATGCTGACGAATCGGCATCATCCACTTCTCTTCATTACCACCAAAGCTTCTGGCAGTGCACAGACACAGCGTGTTCTCGAGAGATCACGCTGTGACGTCACTTCCTGCCCCAGGTCCTGCATCGTGTCGGACGAGCGAGGAAACATCGGCCCCAGAAGTGACGTCACAGCGTGATCTCTCGAGAACACGCTGTGTCTGTGCACTGCCAGAAGCTGGGTGGTAACGAAGAGAAGTGGATGATGCTGATTCGTCAGCATCATAAACTTCTATTCACAACGCCCAGCTAGTAAAAGAAGTAAAAACGCCCAGATGTACATACACAATACACGCCCAAATGTACACACACAATACACGCCCAGTTGTACTTTAACTTTAAACACGCCCAGTTGTACTTTAGAAAGCCTCATTTGCATAAATATAAAAATGGTCATAACTTGGCCAAAAATGCTCGTTTAAAAAAAAAACAAAAAACGTTACTGTAATCTACATTGCAGCGCCGATCTGCTGCAATAGGAGATAGGGGTTGCAAAATCTGGTGACAGAGCCTCTTTAATGTACCATATAATGTAGTGGGAAACTGTAAAAATTTCTTTGAGGGGTGGAATGTGAAAAAAAACATTGATTCCTAATTTTTTTTGAGGGTTTTGTTTTTATGGTGTTCATCATGCGGTAAAAAGAGCATGTGAATTTTATTCTGCAAGTAAATACGATTACGATGATACCAAATTTATGCAGTTTTTTTTATGTTTTACTACCTTTACAAGAAAAAAACTAATTGTTAAAAATAAAAATTTGTTTTGTGTTGCCATATTCTGAGAGCCATAACTTTCTTTTTTTCTGTTGATTGAGTGGTATGATGGCTTATTTTTTGAAGGGTGAGCTGTAGTTTCTATTGGTACCACTTCGGGGTACATGAGACTTTTTCATCACTTTTTATGCCATTTTTTGTGGCAGATGAAGTGACCAAAATACAACAATTCTGGCGTTTTAACTTTTTTCTTTATGCCGTTCACTGTGAAGGTTAAATAATATTATACATTTTCGAACTTTTACGGACGTGGCGATACCAGTTATGTAATTATTATTATGTTTTTTGTTGTCTTTTACACAGCGCTTGGGGAAACATTAAAAAATATATTTTTTAAACTTTTAATATATATGTATATTATATATATGTAAATATATATATGTAAATATATGTATAGTTTAAAAAAACTTTAAAGAGGCTCTGTCACCACATTATAAGTGCCCTATCTCCTACATAAGGAGATCAGCGCTGTAATGTAGGTGACAGCAGTGCTTTTTATTTAAAAAAACTATCTGTTTTCACCACTTTATTAACGATTTTAGATTTATGCTAATGAGTTGCTTAATGCCCAAGTGGGCGTGTTTTTACTTTAGACCAAGTGGGCGTTGTATAGAGGAGTGTATGACGCTGACCAATATGTTATTTATTCAACGCAGTGAACGGCGTAAAAAAAAACAACCGTAAAAAACAATGCCAGAATTCACTTTGCTCTACAAAAATTAGAATAAAAAGTGATCAAAGTCACATGTATCCAAAAATAGTACCTATAAAAACTATAGCTCGTCTCGCAAAAAAACAAGTCCTCATACAGCTCTGTCAACGAAAAAATGTAAACGTTATGGTTCTTACAACATGGCGACAGAAAAAATACATTATTTTTTACAAAAGTAATGTTATTGTGCAAAAGGTTGTAAAACATAAAGAAGTGATATAAATTTGGTATCGCCGGAATTGTACTGACCCGCAGAATTAAGTTAATATGTAATTTATAACGCATGGGGTGAAAATGCTCACTGCACCCCTTAATAAATGCCTTGAAGGGTGTAGTTTCCAAAATGGGTTCACTTCTCATGGGTTTCTTTTATTATTTCACATCAGAGCCCTGCAATTGTGAACCAATACTTTGTAAATCGCCACATTAGGCCTCAACTTCGCATGGTACTTTCACTCCTGAGCCTGGTCGAATGTCCAGGCAAAAGATTAGTGCCACATGTAGGGTGATTCTAAAACCGTGAAACACAGAATAATAATTAGAGAGCTGTCTTGTTATGGTGGCACTATCTAAGCAACACATATTGGCATATCTATGGAAAAAAAATCCCATTTTCACTCTGCAACATCGAGTGCACACTAATTTCTGCAAAACACCTGCGGGGTTAACATGCTCACTACACCCCTAGGTGAATACCTTGAGGGGTGTAGTTTTCAAAATGTGGTCACTTCTGGGGGGTTTCCACTGTTTTGGTCCCACAGGGGCTTTGCAAATGTGACATAGCGACCAGAAACCAATCCAGCAAAATCTGCACTCCAAAAGCCAAATGGCGCTCCTTCCCTTCTGAGCCCTGCCGTGTGCCCAAACAGCAGTTTATGACCACAAATGGGGTATTGCCGTACTCAGAAGAAATTGCTTTACAAATGTTGGGGTTCCTTTTTTCCTTTATTTGTTGAGAAAATTATTTTTTTTTTAGCTGAAAATAGAAGAAAATATTTTTTTTTATTTTCACTGCCCAATTCTAATAAAGTCTATGAAACACCTGTGGGGTCAAAATGCTCACTACCCCCCTAGATTAATTCTTAGTAGTTTCGTGAATGGTGTCAGTTTCCACTGTACTGGTACCTTAGGAGCTTTGCAAAAGGGACATGGTGCCAAGAAATCAATCCAGCAAAATCTGTGCTCCAAAAGGCGCTCCTTCTCTTCTGATCCTTGCCGTGTGCCCTAACAGCAGTTTGATACCACATATGGGGTATTTCTGTACTCTAGAGAAGTTGCTTTACAAATGTGGTGATTTTTTTCCTTTATTTGTTGAGAAAATGAAAAATTTGGAGCTAAAGCTACACCTTATTGAAGAAAATATTTTTTTTATTTTCACTGCCCAATCCTAATAAAATCTATGAAACACCTGTGGGGTCAAAATGCTCACTAAACCCCTAGATGAATTCCTCAAGGGGTATAGTTTCCTAAATGGAGTAACTTTTTGGGCGTTTTCACGTTTTTGGTCCCTCAGGGGCTTTTCAAATGCGACATGGCCTCCGCAAACCATTCCTGCTAAATTTGAGCTCCAAAAGCCAAATGGCGCTTTTTCCCTTGTAAACTCTGCTGTGTGTCCAAATGTGCTGTTTATGACCACATGTGGGGTATTGTTTTTCTCCTTTAGTCCTTGTGGAAATGAGAAAAAAATTAGCTAAACCTACATTTTCTTGGAAAAAATGAAGATTTTCATTTTCACGGCCTAATTCCAATACTTTCTGCAAAAAACCTGTTTGTTCAAAATGCTCACTATACCCCTAGATAATTTCCTTGAGGGGTGTAACTCCCAAAATGGGGTCACTTGTGGGGGATTTCCACTGTTTTGGCATCACAAGACCGCTTCAAACCTGACATGGTGCCTAAAATATATTCTAATAAAAAGAAGGCCCCAAAATTTACTAGGTGGTCCTTTGCTTCTGAGACCTGTGCTTTAGTCCATAAGCGCACTAGGACCACAGAATCTGGGCAATAAATATTGAGTTGTGTTTCTCTTGTAAAACCTTCTGTTGCAAAAAAAAAAAAAAAATTGATAAAAAATTAATCTCTGCAAAAAAAAAATGTCACCTCTACATTGCTTTAATTACTGTGAAATGTCTAAAGTGTTAAGAAACTTTCTAAATGCTGTTTTGAATACTCTGAGGGATGCAGTTTTTTAAAATGGGGTGACTTATTGGGGGTTTCTAATATATAAGGCCTTTAAAGCCACTTCACAACTGAACTGGCCCCTGATAATATAGCCTTTTGAAATTTTCTTCAAAATGTGAGAAATTGCAGCTAAAGTTCTAAGCCTTGTAACGTCCTAGAAAAATAAAAGGATGTTCAAAAAATGATGCCAATCTAAAGTAAACATATGGGGGATATTAATTAGCACCTTTTTTGTGTGGTATAATTACCTTACAAGCAGATACATTTAAATTTAGAAAACTGAAAATGTTTGCAATTTTTCGCAAAATTTTGTTGTTGTTTTTCACAATAAAATACTGAATGTATCGAGCAAATTTTGGCAGTAACATAAAGTCTAATGTTTCACGAGAAAACAATCTCAGAATCGCTTGAATAGGTAAAAGCATTCTGAAGTTTCTCAGGCTGTTTGTACTATTACTCTGTTTGGTGCATAATCAGGTCTTACTATCAATTGGAATAAGTCGGCCCTGCTTCCAGTAGATCCGCTAACATATTCTTTACCGTCTAATCTGGGTATAGTACCTGTTATGGCACAGTTTAAATATCTGGGGGTGCAAATCACTCGCCGGGTTTTAGATTTTATTCCTCTGAATATGTTGGCACTTCTGGGAAAATTTAAAATGGAAACTGAAGCGTGAGGTAAACTACCACTGGGATTGGTGGGTAGAATTAGTTTGCTGAAGATGATCTTCAAGAGGCTCTGTCACCCGATTTTGCAACCCCTATCTGCTATTGCAGCAGATAGGCGCTGCAATGTAGATTACAGTAACGTTTTTATTTTTAAAAAACGAGCATTTTTGGCCAAGTTATGACCATTTTCGTATTTATGCAAATGAGGCTTGCAAAAGTACAACTGGGCGTGTTGAAAAGTAAAAGTACAACTGGGCGTGTATTATGTGCGTACATCGGGGCGTGTTTACTACTTTTACTAGCTGGGCGTTGTGTATAGAAGTGTCATCCACTTCTCTTCACAACGCCCAGCTTCTGGCAGTGCAGCACTGTGACGTCACTCACAGGTCCTGCATCGTGTCGGCACCAGAGGCTACAGATGATTCTGCAGCAGCATCGGCGTTTGTAGGTAAGTCGATGTAGCTACTTACCTGCAAATGCTGATGCTGCTGCAGAATCAAGTGTAGCCTCTGGTGCCGACACGATGCAGGACCTGTGAGTGACGTCACAGTGCTGCACTGCCAGAAGCTGGGCGTTGTGAAGAGAAGTGGATGATACTTCTATACACAACGCCCAGCTAGTAAAAGTAGTAAACACGCCCCGATGTACGCACATAATACACGCCCAGTTGTACTTTTACTTTTCAACACGCCCAGTTGTACTTTTGCAAGCCTCATTTGCATAAATACGAAAATGGTCATAACTTGGCCAAAAATGCTCGTTTTTTAAAAATAAAAACGTTACTGTAATCTACATTGCAGCGCCTATCTGCTGCAATAGCAGATAGGGGCTGCAAAATCTGGTGACAGAGCCTCTTTCATGCCGCAGCTGCTTTATGTACTCCATAACTCGCCGGTTTGGCTTCCTAAATCTCTGTTTTGCAGAATTAATCAAATCTTTCGCGGATTTATATGGGGACGGGGTACGCCCAGAATTAAGCTTGAAACATTGCAGTTGCCTACGGATGAGGGGGGTTTGGCAGTTCTTAATCCCCAGATGTACATTTTGGCGGCTCAATTGCAACATTTTAAAGTTTGGGGGGACTCCGGATTGTGGAGGCTCAAGTGTATTTGCTGGGGCGTGGTTCCTTGTTTTCTCTGTTGGAAGCGCAGCGCTTTAGACTTCCTCCCGTTCCTATGCCGACCCTCTTTTTAATGCATAAAGTCTGGTGGAAGACCAGGGATCTCCATGGTATCACGGGAGTTACTCGGCTCACTCCTTTATGGCAGAATGTTACGATATGAGAGTTGTATCAATTGCAGGGGTTTGAGCAGTGGGAGTCTGCCAGAGTTACTCTTATTTCACATGTATAGACGGATGGTGTTCTTAAATCCTTTCAACAGTTAAAAGATAAGTTTACTCTAACTAATACTCTCTTCCATCAGTATTTGCAGCTGCGGCATGCTTTGACTGCGCATTATGGAGAATCCCCACCGGAATTACAGGCTTCTGTTGTTTTGAATGTGCTTGAGACTGGCGGCAACGTGAAGGGTGTTATTTCGTTCTTATACGGGCAATTGTTGGGTTTTGTGTTGGAGTCGCCTCTGGATCAGGTGAGGGAAAAGTGGTCACGTGATGTGGGAAATATTTCTGTAGATGTTTGGAAAAACATATTGGCGCATGTTCAATCGATCTCACTTAATGTGGCACACCGTAGATCTCAATTATTTTGCTTCATAGAGTTTATCGTACTCTGGTGTTGTTGCAGAAAATGGGTCTTCGACCTGATGCGGGCTGCCCACGCTGTTTGGAGGACCGGGCAGATCTTATTCATATGATGTGGGGGGTGTTCCATCCTGCAGGGGTATTGGGAGGAAGTATTTGCATTGGTTGATAGGGTATTTGGTCTCCAGGTGCCATGTGTTCCGCTAGTGGGTGTACTGGGGTACGTTGATGATCTTAAGGTTCCTGTTTTACAAAAACTGGCAATTCAAAAAATATTATATCAGGCTCGTAAGTTGATAGCTATGGGTTGGTTGGATTCCTTTGCACCGACACACAGGGAGTTGCTTAATCATATGAATGGTACTATTCTGCTGGAGAGGGGGATCTATCTCAAGCGTAGTGCTCCCAGAAAGTTTGAAGGTCAATGGACACATTGGTTGAGGTCGCCGGGGTTACCATCTACCGCTCTTATAAACGCTATGCGTGCTGGACTTATGCAATAATTTTGTTATTCTTTGTTGTGGATTTAATAGGAGGCCTGGGGGCAGGTGGAGTAGGGATGAGTGGCCTGTTGTGCTCGGGTGAATTTTTATTGTGCATAGTACGTTTTGCAAGTGGGTGGGATATTTTTGGGGGGTTGTCTTATGTACTGCAGGTTTGTATAATTTTAAAATTGTGTCAATAAAAACTATTTGATTTAAAAAAGAAAAAAAAGCATTCCGAAGTTATTACCACATAAAGTGAAACGTCAGATTTGAAAAATGAGACTGTCAGGAAGGTCAAAAGTGGCCAAAGAGGGAAGGGGTTAAGAACGACAGAGATAGAAAAATGTGGGAATTCAAGCTGATGATAAAATTCCAGTCATTGACACAAGGCCTCAATCTAACACCCGGATTTATGAGCTACTACATGGACACACGTCACATCCCCCATCAGACTGACTCCAGATCCCTTATCTCCTAAAACATCACCCCTATAACCTCAATTTTATTCCCCCGGCTTATCTTAATGATGTATCACCTCATGTAAAATTGTCTTTGTGTAACACCTTAAATGTTGTGCTTTTCAAGTCATTCATTTGTAAATTTGCCTGATGAAGGAGCCTGTGTGCTAGGAAAGCGTGCGAACATCATTTTTCTGGTTAGCCAGTATAGATATCGTACTTTTGTCTTTTTTTGACACGGGTTTTAAAACATTACATAATTTTTAACAGAACGAAGTGGAAGCATAGAACATCCTAACTAATATATCCCATTATAAACAAGCACCGCGTTTCCTGTGATTATACCTCATAAAATTCAGTCATGAGGTGAAATATAGTTAATCTTCTCACCTGGTTAAAGGTGTTGTCCTGGCACGGGGTGGTTTTTCATACTGGTATCCACAGGATAGGTCATTAGTATATGATAGTGCGGGGTCCTGGTGTTGGACCCCCACCTATCAGCTTTTCCGGCTATTTCCGGATATTATGCAGTGGACGGTGTCAGAAGCAGATGGCTCCGTACACTGCATAGCGGCCATGCTGAAGTACTGCAACTCTGCTCTTATTAACTTGAATAGGAGCAGAGCTGCAGTACAGCGGCAGCACGGGCGCTATGCTGTGAACGGTGCCATCTGCTTCCGTCATGGACATTCGTTGTCCGCAGGCAGCCGGAACAGCTGATCAGTACCCATCGATCATGTACCGGTGACCTATCATGTGGATAGGTCATCAGTATAAAAAACCGTACCCGAACAACCCCTTTAGGTTGTACTAGAAGGCACAAAATCAGCTTGGCATTAAGGAGGGTGCTGCAACCCGTGGGAAATTGTCACGGGACTGCTAGAGATACTTATTAGCGTTGCTTCAAGTGAAAATAAATACTTTAAAAAAAAATTAAAATGTGCGCTTCTAGCCAATTTTTTTTAAAAGAAGCAATAGAACAACAAGTTAACAAAAACTTTACTTCATTATTGATGTCCCATCGCCTCTAATGAAATTGCTTAGTCGTCAACGCACCTGCGGTGTTTTTTTATCTTTTTGTCTTTAATGGGATTTGCCAGGTTTCCATTTTATTTTACTCAACCAGTTCCCACCTGTATAAGATTTTATAATGTATTGTACTAGCGGACACAATCAATTTTTCCTAGATTCTCTACAACACCTGCTCCCTCCCAACCAACAAAAGGACAGACAAGGAGAAATGTGATAAATACATCTGTATATCTGCTCTAGGGCTATACCTGAGATTTCATTTCACTCACCAACCATTGTTGAATAGAAACCTATGGTCCTTATTGTTTGATCTTAGATGGGGCACTTACAATCATGTCCTATGATCCAGGTGCCACTCCCTTGACTAGTGAGAATTTAGTGCATAAAGCATCTGTAGATTTGTTATATTTTTTTTCTTCACAATTATGTTTATGAAACCTTTTCAAATTTGGGTTACAAGAATAAAAAATAAAGGGGGGGGGGGAAACAAATAAAACGGGGGGGAAGTTCTTTATGGAGGGATGCCTCCATCCAATCCATCTTAACCCCTTCCTGACATCCGTCGTATATATACGGCGCTGTCGGGAAGGTGTTCCCGCAAACCGCAGTACAGTTACGTCGCAGTGATGGTGCGGGCTCAGAAGCAGAGCCGACACCATCACCGCGGGGTGACAGCTGTATTATACAGCTGGCACCTTCCTGTAACTGCCAGGACCGGAGCTATTCTCCGATCCAGCTGATTAACCCCTCAGATGCTGCACTCAATAGAGCGCAGCATCTGATGGGTTTTAACCCGACCGGCAACCCAGCGACGCAATCGCTGGGTTGCTATGGCAATCGGAGGCCAAATAATGGCGTCCGAGTCTGCCTTGTACGGGAGCCGATAAGGACCCGCCTAATACAACTGACAGCGCTAATACAGTGCACTACGTATGTAGTGCAGTGTATTAGAGTAGTGATTGGCGCATCAGGCCCTCAAGTGCCCTAGTGGGACAAGTTGAAAAAGTAAAAAAAAGTTAATAAAAATGTTGTAAAACAATAAAAACACACAAGTTTCAAGTAAGGAAAAAAGCTAAACCGCCTTTTTTTCCATAGTAAGTCTTTTATTATGGGAAAAACCGTAAAATATAAAAAATACTATACATAATTGGTATCGCCGCATCCGTAACGACCCAAACTACAAAACTATTATGTAAATTATCCCGCAGGGTGAACGGCGTAAAAAAAAAACCATGAAGAACAACGCCAGAATCTTTGTTTTTAGGTCACATCTCCTCCCAAAAAATGCTATAAAAAATGATCAAAAAGTCACATTTACTCCAAAATAGTACTAATAAAAACGACAATCCGTCCCGCAAAAAATAATCCCTGACACCGCTTTATCCAAGCAAAAGTAAAAAAGTTATGGGTCTTAGAATATGGCGACACAGAAAACAAATGATTTTATAAAAAAAGTGATTTTATTGTGCAAAAGCTGCAATACATTAAAAAAAAACTATATAAATTTGGTATCGCCGTAATCGTATCGACCCGCAGAATAAAGTTAACATGTAATTTATGGCGCACTGTGGATGCCGAAACAAAACCAATAAAAAACTATTCCAGAATTGCTTGTTTTTGGTAATTTCCTCTACCAAAAAAAATAAATAAAAAGTGATCAAAAAGTCGTATGTGCTCCAAAATGGTAGCAATAAAATCTACAGCCCGTCTCGCCAAAAAAACAAGCCCGCACACCGCTCAATCAACTGAATAATAAAATAATTTGCACTAGTAATGCGGTGATGAAAAAAAATCTCAATGCGCAGGCCGGAGGGGAACATTCCTTCAGTTTCAGGGCCCTAGTATTTAGGAACTAGAAAAGGGAAGGGACAAAGCACATCCGCTGGAAGCGAGGGTGCCCGTATTATACCAGCGCAAAACTTTCCCAGCAATATTTCCCAAACTACGAAGGAGAAAAAGTCCCCAAAAGGTGCAGAGCGTTACAGAAGGGGGATAAGAAAGAAAACCGTTTATCAGTGTGACACCGGCCTGCGCATAACGGATTGCTTCACAGCGTAACACACATCTATGGATAATTGTATTATTTACCCCATTATTATACCCTGATGTTCTCCGCACAGATTACATATGCCCCCATATTATAAACTGAAATACCAGCAAAACCCCAAACAGAAAAACTACCAAGCAAAATCCATGCTCAAAATGGCGGTCTTTCCCTTCTTAGCCCTACAGCGTGCCCAAACAGCAATTTATGTCCACAAGTAAGGTATTACCATACCCAGGAGAACCCGCTTAAGGCCCCATGCACACGACAGCAAAAAACCTCCGTTGTCCGCAAAAACTGAGCCATTCACTTTCATTGAACACTGACACCTTTCCGTAGCACTACGGAAGGGTGTCAGTGCCGTGGAAATGTTCCGGGAATTATGGAACATGTCCGTTCTTTGGCATTTTGCGGGCCGTGCTCCCATACTTTGTATGGGAGCACGGCCCGAAAATGCGGCTGTCAGTCAGCGGCCGGCCGTGCCCGCAATCGTGTGCATGGGGCCTAACAATTTATGGTGTGAGATTCTCCAGGGGCACAACATATTGTGCGGTGAATAGGCAGATCAGTGGAAATATAATTGCCTGTCTTACAAGCAGATACATTTAAATTGAGAAAAATACAAAATTTTGCAATTTTGCGCAAAACTTTGGTGTTTTTCACAATTAAATACTGAATGTATCGGGCAAATTTTGCCAGTAACATAAAGTCTAATAGTCACGAGAAAACAATCTCAGAATCACTTGGATAGGTACAAGCATTCCGGAGTTATTACCACATAAAGTGACACGTCAGATTTGAAAAATGAGGCTCTGTCAGGAAGGTCAAAAGTGGCCAAAGAGGGAAGGGGTTAAATAAGTATGAAAATTTGTCAAGAAACCATTCAAAGGGTGGGGCCTGGACATGTAACCAGGTTTGTAAAATGGCCTTCACACCTGCCGCTGCCACATAATGTAGTAGTATAATGCCCCCTGGGAACATCTGTGTGTGTCTGGGTCTAAGTAACCAAAAATTGCCCACAATGCTGTGTCAGGAGTGTAATTTGTTAGGTTTTGAGTTGTGTAAGATCTAATACGGGACCAAAAAAAATCGGAATATTAGGGCAGGCCCAAAGACAATGATGAAGGCATTTAAAAGCATCTGTAGATTTCGTTGAGCAGGGGCTCCACATCACACATAGAGGATGCTGTTCCCTATAGAGGATGCTGTTCCCTATAGAGGATGCTGTTCCCTATAGAGGATGCTGTTCCCTATAGAGGATGCTGTTCCCTATAGAGGATGCTGTTCCCTATAGAGGATGCTGTTTTCAGCGTAGCAGAGTGTAAGTTACTAGAAACATTTCTAAACTTCATAAACAGCAATGATCAACATATAGTTATTAATGGAATGGTTTTCATGGGAAGTAAAATTATGCAAAAATTTGCGCATTTCAAGTTTCAGGTGGTTGCCAATCTGTCTATATTCTTCAAATGGGATGTCCCACCAGTATGAAGTTTTTTTTTTTAGGTCGTCACAATTAGTCCAGTGAAATGTGAACTATAACAGAAACCTGAGACCCCAACCCATTGGGCAGGAGGTTGTAATTTAATCCAACCCCTGTCATTACACTCATATAAGGAAAACATCTTGATTAGTTTCTGGCTTCTTTTCATGGTATTAACCTCGAATGACCAGGCCGGCAAAAGGCTTAACGACCGGCTACATTTTTTTGCCTCTCAGCAGCCATAACTTTTTTATTTTTCCATTGACGTGGCTATATGAGTATGAGGCCTTGTTTCATGTGGCAGAAATTGTATTTTTTTTTCTGTGCAGTTTGGTACAAATAAATTATTACGTTATTTTTGCGGCGTAAATCTTGAAAAAAAAGAAAAGATTTTTGGCATGTTTTTATCATTTATTTTTTATACCGTTCACATTTTACTCTAAATAACCGGTGAAATTAATTCTTCAGGTTATGACGGTCGTGTACATACCTAATATATGTAGGATTTTTGTTTTTAGGTAATGTATGGGCAATAAAATATATTTTATACTAAATAATGAGTTTTTTCTTTATTATTATTGTCACATTTGTTTAATCCCACTAGGAATAACTTTTTAGTAACTTTATTTTATACTTATAATGTATTAGCATACTCTCTTATGCTAATACATTACACTGTCTCACAGCACAGTGTGCCCTAACCGCAGGCGTATAGAACAGACAGCCCTGGGGTCTTTTCTAGGTCCCCAGGGCTGACTGCAGAGGGTTTCCCCAGTCTCCAACCGTGTCCCGGCTTTCCGGGGACACTATTGAAGAGGGGAATTCCCTATGATCATGCCACAGTCCCGGACCACGGCTATCAAAAGGTCAAACAGCTCGGATCAGAGTTTCCTCCGATCCCAGCTGTATTCAGCAGGCTCCTGTTTAGAGAAAGCGCGTTCATTACAGCGCTCATAAGCTTTTTCTACAACGCTAAAAGACGTTGCTGTAGAATTCGGACCTGCACTGCCCGCCGTCAAGAGACAGTTGCAGGCGGAAATGTGTTAAGAGTCCTCAAAACAAATACCGCTGAACTGTAACAGAATTACACAGAGTCCTAAAACACGTTTCTTCAATAATTTCTCAGTAAAGCGCTTCTATAGTTTGAAAAGGGGAAAGGTGATGATTTGGGAACTTCTTTTTGTGCCCTCTTTTTATGCAAAATGGAGAGGGTTATTACAGCCGAAAGGTGAAAGTGTTCTTTGGGCAAGGGAATATGTATTTCTGCAGTGAAGCTTTCATCGCACTGTAGACTTAGGGTATGTTCACACGACAGCGTCCGTAACGGCTGAAATTACGGGGATGTTTTCAGGAGGAAACATCCCCGTAATTTCAGCCGTAACGGCATGTGCAGGAGCTTGAACGCCGCGTCAGTTACGGACGTAATTGGCGCTGCTTTTCATTGGAGTCAATGAATAACGGCTCCAATTACGCCCAAAGAAGTGACAGGTCACTTCTTTGACGCGGGCGTCTATTTACGCGCCGTCATTTGACAGCGGCGCGTAAATATACGCCTCGTGTGAACAGACAAACGTCAGCCCATTGCTTTCAATGGGCAGATGTTTGTCAACGCTATCGAGGCGCATTTTTCGGACGTAATTCCGGGCAAAAACGCCCGAATTACGTCCGTAATTAGTGCGTGTGAACATACCCTTAGCCTTCATTATACACTTGACAATAGTAGGACAAGCCAGGAAGGTGTTGGTCAGGTTACAACAAGGCCTAGGTCCCTTTAGTCATGCCCACACTAGTTCAAGCATGTAAAATACATATCCATAAAACTCAATTAAAGAGGACCTATCATATACCCCTTCCCTGGGATTTGTAATTGACTAGTTTGAAAAAACAAAAACGCACCAAAATCCGCAGCATATAAATGCACCTATTTCGGTGTAGAAATCTAAAAACTGCACCTAAAACCGCAACTATTAGGTGCGGGTTTTACCTGCGGCACTACCTGAGGTTTTGATGCAGGTTTTCCGCACCAAATTCCGCATCGTGTGCATTCCGTCTTAAGGGTCAGTTTACATTTTTTTATTTTGGTGTTGATTTTGACGAGGAAACCACTTCGCAATCCTCGCCGAGAAATGCCCCAAATCGCCACCAACAATGGGAGGCAGAGTCGTTTCTTTTTCCCAGACTGCTTTTGGCCGCTCGCGGAAAAAAAAAAGATGCATGCTCTTTCTTCGAGCGGTTTCTGCCTCTTACCTCCCATTGAAATCAACGGGAGGCAGAAAAAACCTACGCTAGTTTGGAGCCAAACGAAAAAAAAAAAAAAAAAATCGGAAAAAAAAAGCGTGAAAAAAACGCTGCCAATTAAAAATCTGCCTCAAGGTTCCTGAGGAATTTTTTGTGCCTGTCAAGAAAACAGTCGACTGCGCTATCGATTCCGCCAAATCAACGGAAACCTTACGGAACGGAGACAAACGTTCCGTGTTTTTTTTCTGTTGATGGCTTCCTCTGACGGAAAGCATCAACGGAACCTAACGCTGATGTGAATAGGCCCTTACATGCTTCTATGATCTAATAATCCAGAATATTTGATCATCCGGCTCTAAATCTAATCTACACTCAATGTTATATTACTTTAAAACACATTAAAATAAATCATGATGTCGTTGTTTCAAATACTGGTGAACGTAACATAAAACATAATGTACAATATAAACACCGATGACGTCACCTCCACATCTGGACTGTACCATACTCGAACCTCAGGATTACACAGTATTACTGCAAAATAATGCTACAGCGTAAACAACAAATAGATCTGTCCCATTTCATTTTTACATGTTCATATTAATCTTAACCCTTTAATCTCCTCCTACAATTCATTTTCTTTTTCTCAGTAGAAATAAAGGGAAAGTTCTCCTCAGTCCACGCAGACATCCGGCTCAGACCTCTGGGACTTCGAGAACATAAGAAATGTAGATGATTTGTTTTAACCCCCTAGTCACTGCTGCGATGAACAATGGACTGTGCCGTGTGTGATACTAAACCAAAAACGGATCTTTAGGGAAGTATTGGGTTACAGTCGTCAAGTTCAATTATTAATATGGAGGCAATAACCCGCTCACAAACAACACAAAGAAAGACGCCTAGCGTCACCGAACACGACATTCATGAATAATGTATAATAAATAGGCAGAGAAGATCACGAGTAAACATATTCTTATCAAATACAAGGACTGGTACAAGTTATCTTATAATCTCCGATAACTGTAAGAACATATGTGCTGTATGAATATATATATATATATGTGCTATATGACTAGACACGCATGCATACACGTCATATGAACACACCTGTATATGTTTATGGTATGAGCATGTTAATGTGATATATGGATATACCTGATGTATGCATAGCATGTGTATGTACTATATGGATATACCTGTAGGCAGATATTTAGAACATCTATGTGCTATATGAATATATATATATATATATATATATATATATATATATATATATATATACACACACATATATATATATACACACACACATTGCATACTGCACTGTATCAGGCATGAATATATGTGTGTGTTGTATGGAGATAGATATATATATATGCATTGATGTACACGTATGTAGAGAGGAAACAAAGAGCTGGGCACGGAGTCCTGTGACAGAGACGCCTGTAAATGGTTAATGTATTATTCACTGATCCATAAACTGTCCTTCAGCATGCAGCTGCCAGGCAGCCACCCCAGCCTCTGCCCACTCCTTCCTCGCCCAGCCTCCTGTAATATAAATGCAGTACATGGCAGAATCCACATCTCCCCTCTCTGCCCCCAGTGCCCGGGTGGCTGCTCGGTGTGCTTATGGCATGGTAATAAGAAGATATTAATACAATACGCACCCCGATGCCAGTATGAGTGTCCAGGCCAGGCACGACCACCGCGTCCTGCTCTCACAGATGTGCCCTGTACCCGGCCCCCGCTAACACACGCCTCTCCCATACCAGGCGCCCGTCATGCCAGTGGCCTGCATGATGCCCTGTGCTATCAGTGCTATATCCTCCCAGCACCAGTGTCAGGGGCTGTGCTGCTGCCGCTGAACATCGCGGTGAGATGACATACCTCCCATCACAGCAGCCATCATAGAGCAGGTCACATGGGTGTTGCGTTGCAGGAATGGTCATAGCCATAGCAACAGCGAGGAGCTTGGAAAAAAGAGAAGAGAAATCCCTGCACTGGTGAGGAGGAGGGGGAGGTGCAGGGGATGAGTGACATTATCACGGTAGAGCCTATTCTTACTGGTCTAAAGGACCTATGATGACGTCATGACCATGTGACCAGACTCTTGCGCGAGAGGAGCAATTCAGAGGTTTGCTTGAAAGTGTGTCGTTTTCCCGGGTGTTTGTGCAGCGGACATTAATACACTGTAGACTGAATTTTAGCCCATGAGGAAATAGTATCTGCTTAGAATACCACCAACAGGAGGTAAGCCACAGCTGCAATGCTCTGCAGGGGCTGGGGATGTAATGCTCCGCAGGAACTGACTGGGTGCACTGTCCTAGAGAGGGAATATATTGTAGGGACTGGGTGCATTGGGATTCAATACTTTGCAGAGACTTCGGTTTCTCAGTGTCCTGTCCTCCTGGGGATGCAATGCTCTGCAGGAGCTGGGGACTGCGGGTGCACGAGGATGCAATGTGCTGCCTGGACTAGGGAATCTGGTAGCTCTCTCTTTCTTTTGTTTACACTGAGTTTTTTGCATGAGGAAAATTCCTCCTGCAAAAACTGCTCCAGACGTTTTTTGCACAGTGGTTTGACAAAAACTCATCAAAACACTCGTCGAGGCGTTTTTTTTTACCCTTTCTGACTGATTGAAATGGGGTTTTGGAGGCGGAAACCGCCTCAAGATAGGTCATGTCGCTTCTTTTTACTGCGACACGTTTTTTCCGCTCGTGGTAAAAAAACTTGTCAGCCTCCCAATGAAATCAATGGGAGGCATTTTCGGGCGGTTTTTGACGAGTTTTGCAGAGCGGTTTCCGCGCCAAAAAACTCATAAAAAAACTCTGTGTGAACAGGGCCTGTATGCTTTTTAGGCTTCATGCCCACTTCAGTCTTTTCCTTCAGGGTGCTATCCGTTTTTGTCACTGATAGCACCCTGAACCCATTCATTTCAATGGGGCCATGCACACTTCAGTTAGGGCCGGTTCACATCACCGTTCATTTCCGTTCCGGCGTTCCGTCGGAGTCGACTGCACTATTGATTCCGTCAGAAAACTGGAAACCTGCCGGAATGGTGACGAACGGAAAGCATTAGCGATGTTTCCGTCACCATTGAGATCAATGGTGACTGAAACGGAAGCTGTGCTTTCACTTTCCGTTGCAGGGTTCACCCGACGGAACCCCCGGAAAGGAAAGCGAATGGTGATGTGAACAGGCCCTTATTTAAACGGATCCGTTCCGTTCCGTCAAAAGTAGAGCATGTCCTATTTTGGTCAGTGATTCAGTGACCGTGTGGCCCATAGAAGTCAATGGGTCAGTCAAAAAAACGGATGGCACACGGAAGGCTTCCGTGTGCCGTCCATTTTTGACGGATCCGTTGACATAGCAACGGCTGGGTGAGCCAAAGTTCACAGACTCGCAGACTACAGTACACATTCATTCCTGAAGATGGATGTGGAGAGACTCATAGCATTGCTGCATGATCACCCAGAACTGAGGGATACGCGGGCAGAATGCTACCACGACCGCTATAAAAAGGACGCCGCGTGGGAGGAACTTGCCAAGGAGCTTTTGCTGCACAGATGGCAGCAGGGAACTAGTGCCCAGCGTCACAAAATAAGTAAGTAAATGCACACATTTCCCTCCAAAAAACCAAAGCAAGCCAAGCAGAGTAATCCCAAACTGTTCTCTATGCTCTGAAAGCTGCAGAAAACACCACCAAAAACTTCTTGTAACCTTTCTATGGGTGTTTCCTGGGACATGTGACAAGTTCAAATGAAGTCTACCTTCCGTTTTTTAAACGGAAGCACAACGTCCGTGTAAAACGGAAACACGGAACGGAAACCACACGGAAACAAAAACGGACACACGGATCAGTCAAAAACGGCAGATAAAACGGTGATGGAAGTGTGCATGAGGCCTTAGGGACTGGGATCCTGGGTGTGTTCTACTCTTGGGCATGTAATGCTCTGCATGAAGTAGGACTGTGGGTGCCCACGGATGCAATGTTCTGGGCAGTGCGGGTAAAACTATGCAGCGTCCTGGACTAGTGACGGTAATGTTCTGCAGTGCTTGGTGTAGTATATAATACCTACGGAAAACCAAGTGAAGGTATTCGTTCAAATTTAGGGATTATTCACTGCCTGTATGAACGTTTAAAATAAATTTATTAATGAGATATTAACCCCTTCCCCCTGCTTGTATTCTGGGCCCTAATGACCAAGCCATTTTTTACGTTTTTCCATCGTCACATTCGAAGAGCTATAACTTTTTTATTTTTGCATCGACATAGCTATGTAAGGTCTTGTTTTTTATGGGACACGTTGTATTTTTTAATAGCACCATTTTGGGGTACATATAATTTATTCATTAACTTTTTTTGGGGGGGGGATTGAAGAAAACCTGAAATTTCGCCACTCTTTTTTTGCATCCCGTGTGGTATAAATAACACAATAACTTTATTCAACGGGTTGTTACGATTGCAAAGATACTAAATTTGTATGTATTTTGTATGTTTTACTACTTTTACACAGTAAAAACACTTTTTTTTTAAAAATATTTTATTTTGTGTCTCCATATTTGAAGAGTCATAACTTTTTTATTGTTCTGCCGATGCAGTTGTATGAGGGCTTTTGTTTTGCAGGACGACTTGTAGTTTTTATTGGTACCATTTTGTAGTAGATGCGACTTTTTGATCACTTTTTATCACGGATTAACAGAAAACAGCAATTTTTCCATTGTTTTTTATTTTATTTTTTACGGCGTTCACCGTGCGGGTTAAATAATGTAACCGCTTTATAGTCGGGGTCGTTACGGTCGCGGCGATACCAAATATGTGTAACTTTTTGCTTTATTGTGTGGTTTTTTTTTTACTAGTAAAGCAGTTTGTAAGGGGAAAAAGTGGGTTTTTCATTTATTTATTTTTTTTCACTTTTTTTTATTAACTTTATTCAACTTTTTTTTTACTTTTTTACTAGTCCCACTTGGGGACTTCACTATGCGATCATACGATCGCTTTTATAATACACTGCAATACTTTTGTATTGCAGTGCATTCCTGCCTGTCCGTTTAAAAAAGACAGGCATCTGCTAGGACATGCTTCCGGCATGACCTAGCAGGCATTTACTACGGGCAGATCTGTGAGCCTTTATTAGGCCCCCGTCTGCCATCAGAGACATAGACACTCGGCCATCGTATCGCCGGGTGTCGGTGGGAGAGAGAGGGAGCTCCCTCCCTCCAAAACCACTCAGATGCGGCGCCCGCTATTTAGCACCGCATCTGAGGGGTTAAACCGGTGAGGTCGATACTAATATCGATCTCATGCGTTCGAGCAGGGACGCCCTCAGCTATATCTGGCAGCTGAGAGCAGGGAGATTTATCGGCTCCCTGCTCTGTTTACTTTATTCTCATGCAGCGCCGTGAAACGGCTATTGCATCAGGATAAAGCCCACTAATGACCGCTGTGAAAAGGCTTATCGGCGGTCATTAAGGGGTTAAAGCCTAGGCACTAATGCCCAAATAGATCTGATAACAGGTATTGGCAAACAGATCCAATGGCTGATACAATGTGTCCAAAGCGTTTATTCTATTTTGTTTTAATTATTAGTGTGAACACTTGTATCAGCAGTAGCAACTTTTAGTTTCTGCACCCCGATGATTTAGGGGAGCGTCCTCGGGGGTAACACAAATGTTAATTATTGTTGCCAGTCAGCACAAATGTGCTGTCAGAGAACGCCGGAGCTTTCAAGGCTCAGTCCCACCTCCTTGGTCGCGCCAACGGGACCGCCGACCACTCAGCGTGTCAGAGTGACGTCCACTGGTGCGGTCACCGCCCTTGTAACGGCGCGGACAATCCGATACATATGCAGCAGCATTACTGGTAACTGGGGGTGCTTCAAGTGGCCCCTATTCTCTGAATGTTGGCATTAACCTGGCAGATTACATGATATATAATGTAGGATGAATATATCGGAGAACGATCCTATATTCTCCACATACATGGTAACGCATATCGGATGCTTTAGTGTGTCATATTTGGAAGCGGTTTGATGCGGAGCATATAGGATCATTCTCCGATATATTCATCCTACGTTATATATCCTGTAATCTGCCAGGTTAATGCCAACATTCAGAGAATAGGGGCCGCTTGAAGCTCCTATATTTACCAGTAATGCTGCTGCATATGTATCTGATAGCCGCTACAAGGGGGCCGACTGCACCAGCCTGAAACGCTAAGTGGTCAGCGGTCCCATTGGCGCGACCAAGGAGGTGGGACTAAGCCTTGATAGCTCCGGTGTTCTTGCACCGCGTGTGCGACCAGATACCAGTGTCGTATACGCGCCGGGAGAGACTGACAGCACATTTGTGCTGACCAGCAACAATAATTAACATTTGTGTTACCCCTGAGGACGTTCCCCTAAATCATCGGGGTGCAGAAACGCGTAGGTAAAAGTACACGTCAGTGGCAAACAGACCAGACTAAAATTTTCTACTGCTGATACAAGTGTTCATACTAATAATTAAACAGCAACATAGAACAAACGCTCTGGACACATTGTATCAGCCATTGGATCTGTTTGCCAATGCCAGTTATCAAATCTATTTGCGCATTAGTGCCTAGTTTTTAATATCTCATTAATAAATTAATTTTAAACGTTCCTACAGGCAGTGAATGGTACCATATAATACCCAGATAAACTGTTTACAAAGGGTATTCCTAACTTATAAATTGATAGCACGTTGCTAGAATATGCCATAACATTATGATCAGTTACATTATTTTTTTTTTTCGTTTATCGCAAGAAGGCCTTCTTTAAACAATGGCGGGAGTTCCTCTCCTAGATCACATGTTACATCTAGGAGCGTGGTGACAAAAATAGATCATGGAAGTGAAGACAATGGAAAAAAAAAAAAGAAGAAAAGGTAATACTACATCGGAAATTATGTATTTGTGTGAAACGTAATTGACCATAAACGGATAATTTTTTTATTTTATTTTCTTCTTTATTTGCTGTAGGTATCCTGAATGGAAAAGGGCTTTAATTGTGAAGTGATGAGCTTTATCTTAGCTCAGTGAGTGAGTTGGTTATACTAGGCCGACTGGGCATGTAAAAAACACTATAAGGTGCGGTGGCAAACACCTCTGGCACTGCTTATTTAAATCTGTTTTCCTGAGAACATCTAAGTTGGGCAATCACACTTGTTTTGGTACTCTCCCGCCTATGGATGTTGGCACTGGCCATTCATGGGCACAAAAAAAAAAATTCAACCCCTTTGGCCAACCATCTAGTCCTTGTATGTCCAGCTTAAAGAGGCTCTGTCACCAGATTTTGCAACCCCTATCTCCTATTGCAGCAGATCGGCGCTGCAATGTAGATAAGAGTAACGTGTTTGTTGTTTTTTTTTAAAACGAGCATTTTTGGCCAAGTTATGACCATTTTTATATTTATGCAAATGAGGCTTTCTAAAGTACAACTGGGCGTGTATTGTGTGTGTACATCTGGGCGTTTTTACTTCTTTTACTAGCTGGGCGTTGTGACTGGGAGTGTATGATGCTGACGAATCCGCATCATCCACTTCTCTTCGTTAACACCTAGCTTCTGGCAGTGCACAGACACAGCGTGTTCTCGAGAGATCACGCTGTGACGTCACTCACTTCCTGCCCCAGGTCCTGCATCGTGTCGGACGAGCGAGGACACATCGGCACCAGAGGCTACAGTTGATTCTGCAGCAGCATCAGCGTTTGCAGGTAAGTAGCTACATCGACTTACCTGCAAACGCAGAGTGTGCTGTCTCGCCTCTATGAGGTGAACTTCCCACCTCTCCTTCAAAGGGTAAAGAGGGACTTGGACTCGTGGACATCGGGTACCTTTACCTGGTTCGGTAAATGTGCTATTTTTAAAATGAACATTTTACCGCGGATCCTGTACGTCTTGCAGGCTTTGCCGATACACATCCCACGCCCCTTCTTTCAGTCTCTGCTGTCTATGCTTCATAAGTTCATTTGGGCGGGGAAACCTGCACGTATTGCCAGATCCATGCTTTTCCGTGCGAAGTGTGAGGGCGGTGTGGGCCTTCCGGATTTCGTGTCCTATCATCAGGCCTACTACTTGGTACGAATTTTGGACTGGTTCAGACATGCGGAGACTAAAGAGTGGGTGTCCATGGAACAGGTCTTTATGGAAGTTCCGCTACAGGCCCTGCCGTGGTTAGGCACTCATGTCCCTCTGACAGCACGGACGCACCCGACAATAGGGCCCACTCTGGCGGTTGCGGCGCGGATTTTCATTCGTAAGGAATTCTCCCCCTTTCCATCCCCGATGTTTTGGGTAATCCTGCATTTCCACCGGGGCAGGAGGGAGGCCCTTTTCAGCACTGGTTGAAGGCAGGAAGAGGACGTGCGGCCCATTTTTTACAGGATGAGGTGTGGATGAGTAGTACCCAGCTGTCATCCTTGTCGGACCCGATCCCTTTTTCTGTATGGCAGGTCACCCAATTGAGACACTTCCTCATGTCCTTAAATGAGCCAGCGGCGTACGCGCGAGATCACTCCCCCTTTGAGTTATTATGCATGGGCACAATCCGACATGCATTATCTAGGCTCTATGCTCTCCTGATCTCCCCCTCCACTCTACCCACGCCTCCATACTTGCTTAGTTGGGAGCGGGACTTAGGCCTCACATTTACTCCTGAGCATAAGGAACACCTGTTCCACATGACACATAAGTCCTCTATGGCTAGTAGATTTCAAGAAGCAGGGTATAATATTTTGTCTCGATGGTATAGGGTGCCTTCCAGATTGCATGTGATGTTCCCGGCGGTCTCGTCGCTGTGTTGGAGATGTGGTGACCATGTGGGTACTCTCTTACATATTTTTTGGGATTGCCCCAAGCTGACGGACTTTTGGTCTGAGGTGTGGCACATTTCCTCAAAATTTACAGATTTCCTACTACCAAGAACACCGGGTCTCTTCCTGCTCCACCTGTGTGAGATGCCTCTATCGGTCTATCGACGGTTAGTGGTGCGCCATCTGGTGAATGCGGCCAGAGCGTGTGTCCCTGCGTTGTGGAGACAATCGTGCCCCCCGACGGTGGGCATGTGGTTCGGTAAAATTCAGGAGATTATGAGAATGGAGGATCTCACGGCATCAATGAGAGGATCCCATGCCGCCTTTCTCAAAACGTGGCGTGAATGGATCCGCTTTCAATCCTCAGAGGAATACAAGACCGTCATGGCGTCTTGAGTCAACTCAGTGGGTCCTAGTGGTCAGGTTGGTTCCTTCACCTTTTTTCCTTTTCTGCCCTCTTTTTTTCTTTAGTTGCGCTGCAACGCTTTTCTGCTCCGCCTATAGGTATATATGCATGGCTGCGGGTCCAGGATGCATACCAGAGCTGCTTTAGTTTTCATGTTGTTAGCGGTTGGAGCTATACTTATCTGTGACTAGAGTGTCTATATATTGTTATTTGTTGGCCTGCGAGCCGATGTGGGTGCAGCCTTGCGTTGAGCTATGCTGTATTGCTCTTTTGAAAATGAAAATAAAAGAATTTATAAAAAAAAAAAAAAAATGCTCAGCAGTTTTACCCTTTCACCTATGACAACACCCCTGCAGAGACATTACATTCACTGGACAGGATGCCTGATGATATAAAAAAGGATACATCTCTCCACACACCCAGTCAGGTTTCCTGTCCTCCGGATGGGATTGTCCTGTGATCAAGACACTCTCTCCAAAATTGCAGACCCTCTAGCAGGTACTCACCTGTGTTCCTGGAGGTATTCTGATGGTGTAAGACTCTTTACAGAGCAACCTTAAGTCTGAGGCTGGTATCCCCCTCCTCTCCCGGTCACCGCTTCCCTCTATGGAGGCGGTAAGCTCCCACTGTGGGTGGGGTCTCCTCTGGGGGAGAGGCTTCTCCTGGGGTCAGGCCTGTCTCCAGTTTACAGAGAGGGAGCCAGGACTCATGGCCCAGCGTTCGGCCGCTTGCGGCTCACTGCAGTGACCAATTCCTGTCGCGGCACATGTCACTTCCGGCGGACGTGCCGCACGGACATCCCATGAAGCGGTGTACCAACAGCCCTGTTGGGGAGGAGAGGCTACAGCGCGTCATAGCCTGGGAGCCTCCCCAGCCAATCCTAGGCCTATTTTAGGCCTGGACCCAAGATGGTTCCTTCTGCAACCAAGCAACCAGTATGGAAGCAGCAGGACACACCGATCGACCTGAGAGATCAGACCCAGCAAGATCCTCCAGTCCGGTACTTTAAATGGCGTGGGTTTTTCTAGGAATCATGGTAGGACAAACAAACCTTTTTTAATTTATTAACCCCTTCCCGCCCAATCACGTACATTTACGTGATTAAAGCTGGTGGCTTACCACCTTTTCACGTAACTGTACGTCATGGAGATGAAGCTGGCTCAGGAGCTGAGCCAGCGACATCACCGCCGGGTGACAGCTGTATGTTACAGCTGTCACCCTGAGGTATCGGCCAGGACCAGAACTAGCATCCGATCAGGCCAATTAACCCCTCACATGCTGTGTTCAATAGAGATCGCAGCATGTGAGGAGTTTATAGCCACCGGCACCCCAGCAACGTGATCGCTGGGTTGCCGGTGGCTGCAAAGGCGATCGGAGGGCTAATACTTACCTCCTGATCAGCCTGTAATGGAATCCTCCTATGCCCCGTCGTCGGCGGGGCCCAGGAGGCTTCCGGTACCATCGGCAAGATGGCGCCGGCTCAGAAGCTGAGCCGGCGTCATCAGCAGTGGGTGTCCGCTGTATGTCACAGCGGACACCCCGATCTATCGCCAGGAACTGGAGCTAGCTCCGATTCCTGGCATTAACCCCTTCGATGCAGCGATCCATTGTGATCGCTGCATCCTAGAGGTTTGTAGAAAATCGGCAGCCTTGCCACGCGATGGCAAGGCTGGCGACTGCTACTATGGCAACAGGAGCCCTAACAATGGACTCCTGTCTGCCATTACGTAAGCTGATTAGGCCCCGCCCAGAGGCGGAGCCTAATCGGCTTGCTGTCAGTGAACAACTGACAGTTCCAATAAATTGCACTACATAGGTAGTGCAATGTATTAGAACATCAAACAAACAGTTGGACCTTCAAGTCCCCTAGTGGGACTAAAAAAAAGTATAAAAGTTTCAAGTAATAACACAAAACACAATCGCCCTTTTTCCCTTATCAAGTCCTTTATTATTGAAAAAAATAATAAAGCCATACATATTTGGTATCGCTGCGACCGTAACGACCTAAACTATAAAAATATTATGTTATTTATCCAGCGCAGTGAACGCCGTAAAAAAAAAAAAACTCAAAAACACTGCCATAATTACTGTTTTTTTGGTCACCGTCTTCCAAATATTGAAATAAAAAGTGATCAAAAAGTCGCATGTATCCAAAAACGGTACCTATAAAATCTATACCTCGTCTCGCAAAAAAAAAACCCTCACACCGCTCCATCGACGAAAAAATGTAAAAGTTATGGCTCTCACAACATCGCGACAGAAGAAATACATTCTCTTTCCAAAAGTAATTTTATTGTGAAAAAAGTTCTATAAATTAGGTATCGCCGGAATCGTACTGACCCGCAGAATAAAGGTAACATGTAGTTTATAACGTACGGTGAACGCTGTATATAAAAAAAACGAGCTATGGCAGAATTTCTGTTTTTTTTGTCACCTCGCCTCCCAAAAAAAGGATAACAAGTGATCAAAAAGTTGCATGTACCCCAATATGGTACCAATAAAAGCTACAGCTCGTCCCGTAAAAAAAGAGCCCTCATACCACTACGTCTATGAAAAAATAAAATAAGTTAAGGCTCCAATAATTCAGGAAAGAAAAATATGCAGTTGTGCCGGCCCGAGGGGAACATTTCTTCTGTTTCAAAAGGCGATGTATCAAGGCACTAAAATTAAGGAACCGGGAAGGGGAGGGCCCAAACATATCTGCTGGAAGTGACGGTGCCCGTATTATACCAGGACAACACTTTCCCGGCAAAATTCCCAAAAGTGCAGAGTGTGGGCCAAAAGGGGGATAAGGAAGGACGCCAGTTATCAGTGCAACACCGGCCTGTGCAGAAAGGATCGATCACAGCGTAACACACATCTATGGATCATTTTATTATATTTTTTACCTTATTATTATACCACCTGACAATGCCCCGATGTTCTCTGCCGAGCTCACATATGCCCCACATTATAAACTGAAACAACAGTGATACTCCAAACAAAACTATTACCAAGCAAATTCCACGCTCCAAAAGCCAAATGGCGCTCCCACCGATCTGAGCCCTACAGCATGCCCAAACAGCTGTTTACGTCCACATATATGGCATCGCCATACCCGGAAG
This sequence comes from Rhinoderma darwinii, assembly GCF_050947455.1. Lineage (NCBI taxonomy): Eukaryota > Metazoa > Chordata > Amphibia > Anura > Rhinodermatidae > Rhinoderma > Rhinoderma darwinii. The sequence goes on from NC_134688.1 coordinate 101,449,180, forward strand.
AACCCTTTTAACAATTTTTGAGGTGTGTGTCCCCAGTGGCACAAGCTGGGCACGACATATTTGACAATGAATTGGCATATCTAGGGCAAAATTTTAATTTGTACCTTCGGCAGCGCAATCATTTATGGAAAGACACGTGGGGTGAAAATGCTCACTACACCCCTTAATAAATGCCTTGAGGGGTGTAGTTTCCAAAATGGGGTCACTTCTCAGTGGTTTCTTTTATTTCACATCTGAGCCTCTGCAATTGTGAACCAATACTTTATATGTCGCCAAATTAGGCCTCAATTTTACATGGTACTCTCTCACTCCTGAGCCCTGTCGAATGTCCAGGCAAAAGATTAGGGCCACACGTAGGGTGCTTCTAAAACCGGGAAACACCGCATAAAAATTGAGAGCTGTCTTGTTATGGTGGCACCACATATTGGCGTATCTAAGGAAAAATTCCCATTTTCACTCTCCCACATCGTGTGCACACGAATTTCTGCAAAACACCTCTGGGGTTAACATGCTCACTACACCCCTAGGTGAATACCTTGATGGTGTTGTTTCCAAAATGGGGTCACTTCTGGGGGGGACTGTTTTGGTTCCACAGGGACTTTGCAAATGCAACATAGCGACCAGAAACCAGAAATGTAGCAAAATCTGTACACCAAAAGCAAATGGCGCTCCTTCCCTTCTGAGCCCTGCCGTGTGCCCAAACAGCAGTTTATGACCACGTGTGGGGTATTGCCATACTCCAGAGAAGTTGCTTTACAAATGTTGGGGTTCTTTTTTTCCTTTATTTGTTGATAAAATTAAAAATTTTGACCTAAAGCTATGTCGTATTGAAGAAAAAGGATTTTTTTTATTTTCACTGCCCAATTCTAATAAAATCTATGAAACACCTGTGGGGTCAAAATGCTCACTACACCCCTAGATGGATTCCTCAAGGGGTGTAGTTTTCTCAATGGAGTCATTTTGTTTGGCGTTTTCACTGTTTTGGTCCCTTAGGGGCTTTGCAAATGTGACATGGCCTCCGCAAACCATTCCTGCTAAATTTGAGCTCCAAAAGCCAAATGGCGCTCTTTTCCTTTTTAAGCCCTGCCGTGTGTCCAAACAGCTGTTTATTACCACATGTGGGGTATTGTTTTACTCGGGAGAAATTGCTTTACAAATGTTGCGGTGCTTTTTCTCCTTTAGTCCTTGTGGAAATTAGAAAAAATTAGCTAAACCTACATTTTCTTTGAAAGAATGTAGATTTTAATTTTCACGGCCTACTTCCAATAATTTCTGCAAAAAACCTGCGGGGTCAAAATGCTCACTAGACCCGTAGATAATTTCCTCAAGGGGTGTAGTTTCCCAAATGGGGTCACTTTTGGTGGATTTCCACTGTTTTAGCACCGAAAGAGCCCTTCAAACCTGACATGATGCCTAAAATATTTTCTAATAAAAAGGAGGCCCAAAATCCACTGGGTGCTCCTTTGCTTCTGAGGCCTGTGCTTCAGTCCATTACCACACTAGGGCCACATGTGGGGTATTTCTAAAAACGGCAGAATCTGGGCAATAGATATTGAGTTGCGTTTCTCTGGTAAAAACTTCTGTGTTACATAAAAAATAGATTAAAAATGAATTTCTGCAAAAAAAAAATGAAATTTGAAAATTTCACCTCCACGTCGATTTAATTTCTGTGAAACATTTAAAGGGTTAAGAAACTTTCTAAATGCTGTTTTGAATACTTTGAGGGGTGAAGATTTTAAAATGGGGTGACTTTTTGGCGGTTTCTAATATATAAGGCCCTAAAAGACGCTTCACAACTGAACTGGCCCCTGTAAAAATAGCCTTTTGACATTTTCTTGAAAATGTGAGAAATTGCTGCTAAAGTTCTAAGCCTTATGATGTCATAGAAAAATAAAAGGACGTTCAAAAAACGATGCCAATATTAAGTAGACATATGGGGGATGTTAATTAGAAACAATTTTGTGTGGTATAACTGCCTGTCTTACAAGCAGATACATTTACATTTAGAAAAATGCTAATTTTTGCAATTTTTCACAAAATTTTGGTGTTTTTCACTGATAAATATTGAATTTATCAACCAAATTTTTCCACTATCAAAGTCCAATGTCTCACGAGAAAACAATCTCAGAATCGCTTTGATAGGTAAAAGCATTCCGGAGTTATTACCACATAAAGTGAAATATGTCAGATTTGAAAAAATGGGTCTGGTCCTGAAGGCCAAAATGAGCTTGGTCCTGAAGGGGTTAATATTGTCCTTCCTTGTATTTAACACAGCTTATTGGTACATTCAGAATAGATCTCACCACAAGAACATAATAGTAATTGTACTGTGAGAACTGTGACTATGGAATAGTCACCGCAGGTGCTGGTCACAGCAGGGACAGTTGATGGCTTTAAAAAAGGGTTACATAAAGAGATGCAAAAAAATTACTTTATTTAAATACATACAAACCGCTTACAAAATAAGTCGTACAGAGAATGGTAGAGCAAGGGCATGAAAAAACGGCAAATGATGTCATAAGAATAAAAAATATATCTGTAAGACCAAGGAAAACCCTATGTACAGGGTAAACCAAAATGAATGGATAGTAAAGTATTTAGTGTTTCATGTAAGTTACGAAGAAATGGCAATGTAAAAAGAGCCTTAACAGGTTAACTGAATCAATGCTATAAACATGTCTAAACCTTCAACATAATGAGGAGAGAAACCTACCCATATTGGGATCTTCTAGGAAGCATGGTAGGTCAAACAAACCTTTTTACATTTATTAATTTTGTCCTTCCTTGTATATTACATGTTTATTAGGTCAGAGCTGGTCCCAGGGAAAAGTTTCACAAAAATGTGCTATGTGTTGTAGGAAGCTAGCAGCCTCTTATCAGAAAAGTCTATGCCAGTTATGTTTAGATCAGATCCTGGCAAAAGAATCCACCATTGCCACAAGCATCAAAGATATGCTGCGAACTGAGGTTAGGAATTCCCTTAGAAAGAATCATGACCTTCCTAGCACCTCGTCTGGTAAGATGAGACAGGCCCTAGGTCTTTCTAATTTTACTAGTGAAGAGGAGATATTTGAGCAAGAGGGGGAGCTAGTTTTTCCAGACTGGATGCCTCAGTTAGCTAAGATATCCAGGAAGAATGCCTTACCCTTTGAAGATCTGGGTTCCCGACCCTATGGATAAGGCGCACTATTACTTAAAGAGGACCTTTAAACCTGGTATCGTGGCCACATGTGTAGCCAGGTCCCTTTAAAATCTGGATAGCTCAACTAGAGCTTAATCTCAGAGACAAATCTCCTAGGGATCAGATATTGGCTTCCCTCCTGGTTTTTGTCTAAAGCTGCAGACTTTTTGGTTGATGCCTCCGCGCACTCGGCCAGCTAGATCTGCAGCCCTATCCAACTCGGCCAGAAGAGCTATATGGCTGAAGACATGGAAGGGAGATGCGGGCTCCAAAGGGAAACACTGTTCTATCCCTTGTTCAGGAGACTATTTGTTTGGTCCTCCACTGGATGATCTCCTGGAAAAAGCATCTAACAGGAGGAAAGGTTTTCCTACTCAGAACAAACCAGACTCCTTTCGTCCCAGGAAGATCAATAAAAAAAAACAATCCCAAAGGACAGGAATTCAGATCCTCTAGCTTCCGCGAGAAGAATAGGGGTCCTTGTTTAGGTCTCCCAAGAAGAAGGATCACCAACAATAATGCCAGAAAGATTGGGGTAGGAGGTAGTTTATCCCTATTCTTTTAAGAATGGGAAGAGATCTCGTGAAACCAGTGGATTCTAGATATTATGAAGACGGGATACAAACTAGAATTCATGACCGCTCCTCCAGACAGATTCCTCCCCACAAAGAGGCAGAAAGATTCAGAGAAACAGATGGCTCTAGAATCAGAGGTTATTTCTCTTATCAGCAAAGGGGTTCTAGTACCACTACCGAAACCAGAGATAGGGAAGGGCTACTATTTCCCCCCCCCCCCTTTTTCTAGTAAAGAAACCGGAAGGCAGATTCAGGGTTATAATTAACCTAAAACAGCTGAACTCCTTATTGATTTACAACAGATTTCGGACAGAGAGTATCCCCTCTACTGTAAATCTCTTCAGAAATTGTATGATGGCATCAATAGATCTGGAGGATGCTTATTACCATGTCTCTGCCTGCATATCTCACCAGAAGGATCTGGCATTCGTTCTAAACAACTCCGTAATCCACCTCCAATACAGGGCCCTCCTGTTCAGCATCTTTCAGGTCCGAGAGTCTTTACCAAACTTATAGCAGAAATTACCTCATATATATGAACGAAGAACTTTCTTATCATTCCATACCTAGATGACTTTTTGATAGTGGAAGGCATAGCCCAGACTTTGACACTCCATCTACAGTCAGTATAATTGTTTTTTTTTGTTTTTTTTACCTCTTAAATGATCACGCTTGTTTGGACCTTAAAGGGAATGTGTTGCCAGAAAAACATGTTTTTTTTTTAAAAATTAAACATTTAGTGTGTGGGTGATTAAACATTGTTCAAATTTTTTTTATTTTTTTCACGAGTCAGGAAATAGTCAGGAAATATTATAAATTAATTCTAATTTATAATACTACCCATTTTTGGTCACTAGATGGAGCTATTCCCAAAATTGCAGCATTGCAACAATGGGTTAAAAGCCCTCGCTCTAGTGAGCTCTCAGCATCCCCCCCTCCTTTATCCTGGCTAGTGCCGGGATAAACGAGGGGTTTGAACGGTGTAACCTCCTACGCTGTGTGTCGCCATTTTTTGAGCTAACACACAGTGTAGTAGGTTTACATACAGTAGTAAACACACACAAACACGAACATACATTGAAATCTCTTACCTGCTCCTGCCGCCGCGGCTCCCTCCGGCCCGTCCGCTCCGTTTGCTGCCGCTGGTCCAAGTGCACAAATCCGGAAGCCGCGACCGGAAGTAGTAATATTACTGTCCGGCCGCGACTTCCGGTCCACAGGAAAATGGCGCCGGACGGCGCCAATTTCGAATTGGACTGTGTGGGAGCGGCGCATGCGCAGTTCTCACACAGACGCCGTACACTGAAGTCAATGGGACGGGAGCCGTTCGCAGTCCCTATGGGACTGTGGCTGCCGTATTCCATGTCTGTATGTGTCGTTAATCGACACAGACAGAAATGGAACAAAAAATGGCAGCCCCCATAGGGAAGAAAAAGTGTAAAAATAAGAAAAAGTAAAACACAAACACACAAATGAATATAAACGTTTTTAATAAAGCACTAACATCTTTAACATATAAAAAAATAATTTGTGATGACACTGTTCCTTTAATGACCAGGCCAGATTTGTCAAATACGGTATGTCTGAATTTATCAGAGAATAAGGCTGGGTTCACACGACCTATTTTCAGGCGTAAACGAGGCGTATTATGCCTCGATTTACGCCTGAAAATACGGCTCCAATACGTCAGCAAACATCTGCCCATTCATTTGAATGGGTTTGCTGGCGTACTGTGTCGACGACCTGTAATTTACGCGTTGTCGTTTGACAGCTGTCAAACGACGACGCGTAAAATAACAGCCTCATCAAAGAAGTGCAGGACACTTCTTTGGACGTAATTTGAGCCGTTTTTCATTGATTCCAATGAAGAACAGCTCACAATTACGGCCGTCAAAGACGCCTCGCAAAATGCGAGTACGAGCAATTAAGTCTGAAATGTCGGAGAGGTTTTCTCCTGAAAACAGCTCCGTAATTTCTGCCGTAAATGCAGTTAAGCGTGTGCACATACCCTAACTCTGCAATAGTTTTGCATATCCATGTAATTCTGACATTGTTTTTTAGTCACATATTGTACTTTTATTTTAGTGGTAAAAGTAGACTGATCCGATTTGCGTAAATTACTTAAAAAAATACAAAAATGTATCATTTTGAACTGCAATATTTCACATATACTGTACAATTTTTTTTATTAAATATATATTTCCATCTCTTTACTCTATTTTGGCTGTACTTTTGAAAAAAACAACATTTTTGAGCAATTTAGGCGACTTACAAGTTTAATAATAATTGTATAAATTTTGAAGTACATTTTGTTCTCCTGCACCAAGCCACAAACGACCATTTGAAAAACTACACCCTTTATGGTATTTATTAAGGGGTGTTGTAAAGTATTTTGAGCCCACAGTTTTTTTTGTAAGAATTCATGCAAAGCAGGTGTAAAAAAAATATAATTTTTTTTTTTCTCAAATTTGACATTTTAAAGACCGATTTCTTTGTAAAGCGAACATGAGAATGAAGAAACACACCCCAAAATCTATCACCCTGTTTCTGCTGTTTTCAAAAATACCCCCATTGTGGCCTCAATCTGCTTACTAGCCTTGTGGCTGAGCCAAAAAGTGAGGGAGCACCCTTTGGCTTTCAGGGCACAATTGAATAAATTCTAGGCATATCATGCATTTAGAGGCATTGAGCTGCCTGAACAAAAAAAACAAACACCCAGAAAATTACCCCATTTTAAAAACTAGACCCCTAAAGTTATTCATCTAGTGGTGTAGTGATCATGCTGACCAAACATTTTTTAAAGGAGGGAATAATGGGTATCATTTCAGACACTATGGGTATATAATGTTTTCTTCAAATTCTTATTACATTTCCACATGAAATAGAGGAGACGTGGTAAAAGGTTATTTTGTTCGAAATATGGCAAATTAATAAATTTGTGCGGCATACAAAGAAGAGAAGTGAAGACGTTTATTCATAACGGATACATGTTGCTATAGATGTATTTGCCTGTACTTATGACTATGCCTTGCTGAAGGAGCAGTTGTCCCGCATCTGTGCCATTATGATGTCATTGTGGGCAGCATTCTCTCCTTATATAAAATAAGTCAGAAAGGAAAAAAGAAACTGTACTGGAGTGACGGGTAATATCCTTCAAAAAAAATTGAGGAAAAGGAATCCAACCATGTGGCAAACTCGAGTTTGTTCACTAGAAAGGAAAACACCTGCGAGGCTGCCATTTTTTTTTGTGACCGGTTGTACAACGTCTCTTTAGCTCCATCAATCCCTATATGAGGGACGAATGTGCCAAGGGACGCGGTACACCATAATAGGCCCCTGCCCGACAAGGTAGGAACCACTATGTGCACAAAACAATAAATCGGTTCAAGTATATATAAAGGGACGGTGTCCAAAACCATCTGTAGGAACAGTAAAGGATCACTAATCCCCAAAATTCTGTCAGTATTTCCAGAAGAATTGTCGGGTGTACTACGTCCAGTAAAAACCCAAACAAAACTGTAACAAAGCCCATGGTGTATTGATAAGGAACAGCTCGATTATTGGAGCTCCTTCAAAAAAAAAAAAAAATGCCAGTGGCGTAACTATACGGGTTGCAATTGTGACCGGGCCCCGAAGACAGGGGGCCCGCGGCCCCCGCACCACTTCAATGAAAAGTTACTATAGCAACTGGGGCCTATGTAATAAACTATACGGGCCTATAGTAACTGACAGTGCTTACAATCCTCCTTCCGGAGCACAGCGGCGGTCCTGACGTCGCATCGCTGTACGCAGAGCATGATATCACAATGCTGTACGCAGCGCATGACGTCACAACGCTATGCGCTGCGCACAACATCCTGCCCCCTGAATGGAGTCAGGACCTCCGTTGCGGCCGAAGAGGAGGGTAAGTTTAATACCACTGCTGGAGCTGATAGGTCGGGGTCCGACTCCTTGGACCCCCGCCAATCCGCTGTATTGAAGGGGGTGCAGCTCTCGTACAAGGTTTCCCCTGTATTCCAGTCACTTTCTCAGACTGAATCGCCAACACGGACGTGTCAGCGATTCACAGTGTGTGCAAGTAAGGGAAACTAAGGGGAAGCAGCGCTTGTACCAGCGCTGCACCCCTTTCAAAACAGCGGATTGGCGGGGGTCCCTAGAGTCGGACCCCGACAATTAGGGACAGGACAACCCCTTTTAAGCCTACCATGTGCCAGGCTTAGATACAGGGCCCCAGCAGACCGTAATCTTATACTGTATAAGATTATTGTCTGCTGGGCCCTGTATCTAAGCCTACCATATGTGTTAGGCTGTGTTCACATCACCGTTGCCCTTCCGTTGAGGGGTTCCGTCGGAGGTTTCTGTCGGGTAACCCCTCAACGGAACGGAAAACTGAAACCTCAGCTTCCGTTTCCCTCACCATTGATCTCCATGGTGAGGGAAACGTTGCCAAAGGTTTCCGTGTATCACCGTTGTGGCAGGGTTCCGTTCTTGACGCAACCAATGGCGCTATTGATTCCGGCAAAACAACGGAACCCTGTCACAACGGAGACGAACGGACACCTTTGGCAATGTTTCCGTCACCATGGAGATCAATGGTGAGGGAAACGGAAGCTGAGGTTTCCGTTTGTCTTTCCGTTGAGGGGTTACCCGACAGAAACCTGACGGAAGGGCAGCGGTGATGTGAAAAGGCCCTTACTAATGTTTTTTTTGTGTGTTTGTGTTTTTTTAAAGGTTCGGTCGTTGGACCACGTTGGATTCGAGGACTACTTCGATGACGGCTTTCTTTTATTATCAATAAAATGGTTAATGAGGGTTGTGTGTTTTTTATTTTTTTTTATTTCAATAAACGTCTGTATTTTATTTTCATTTTTTTACTACCGCCTTATTAAAAGCTGCTGGCTGATTGACAGCATCCATTACTAAGGTGGGGCTTAGAGTTAGCCGGTGCAGAGTCTAACACTAACCCCCATTATTACCCCGGTACCCACCGCCACCAGGGGAGCTGGGTACAATCCAGTACCCGACCATCTGTAGTGATGGTCGGGCACTGGGGCAGCTGCAGGCTGGTATTATTAGACTCAGAAAGGCCAGACACAGTGGCCCCTGCCACCCTGGTAATGCTAGCCTGCTGCTGCTGTGCTGTATCTGGCTGGTTATGAAATAATGGGGGGGGACCCCACGTCCATTTTTATAACCAGCCAGATACAACATAGCATCAGCAAGCTAGCATTACCAGGGTGGGAAGGGCCACTGTTTTTGGCCTTTTCCAGCCTAATAATACCAGCCTGTGGCCGCGCCAGTGCCCAACCATCAATATTGGATCGTACCCGGCTCTTCCCGGTATCCCTGGTGGCGGTGGGTACCGGGGTAATAATGGGGGTTAGTTTTAGCCTCTTCATGTCTAACATTAAGCCTCGCTTTAGTAATGGACATGGTCAATCAGCCAGCGGCCATTACTAAGGTGGTAGTAATAAGGTTTACTGCGTTTGTGTGTGTGTGTATGTATATATATATATATATAGGTGTATTTGTGTGTATATGTTTGTGTGTATGTGTTTCTGTATATGTATGTGTTTATGTGTGTATGTGTTTGTGTATATATGGGTGTGTGTTTATATATGTGTTTGTGCGTGTTTGTGTATATGTATATGTGTGCGTTTGTGTATATCTTGTTGTGTTTGTGTATATGTGTGTCATTTTGTGTGTGTGTGTGTGTAGGTGAGTATTGGTATTGTTCATATTGCTAACTTATTTTATGTTGTTGCAGATTTTGATGTACCGATTGGACTACATCTTCGATTCTTTGGACTACTGTGTAGATCTACGTTTTTTCAAATTTTAATAAAATGGTTAACGAGGGTTTTGTTGGGGATTTCTTATTTCAATAAAAAAAATTGTTTGTTTTTTTTAAAATTGTATTAGTGCCTAGATAATGGCAGTTGGCTGATTGACAGCGTCCATTATTAAGGCGGTACTTAGTGTTAGCTCTAACCACCCATTATTACCCCGGTATCCACCGCCACCAGGGGTGCCGGGAAGAGCTTGGTACGATCCAGTACCCGACCATCTGTTGTGATGGTCGGGCACTGGGGCGGCCGCAGGCTGGTATTATGAGGCTGGGAAGGGCCAAAAACAGTGGACCTTCCCACCCTTGTAATGCTAGGCTGCTGCTGCTGTGTTGTGGGCTGGTTATAAAAATGGGGAACCCCACGTCGGGGTTTTTTTTTTTAAATTTAACAATAGACGTTGGGTCCCCCACATTTTTAATAACCAGCCATATACAAGGCCGCAGCAGCCTGGCAGTGGCATTACACGGGTGGGAAGGGCCATTGGTTTTGTACATTCCCAGGCTAATAACACTGTGTTGTATGTGTCTGGTTATGATAAATTGGGTGGAAGACTGCGGCCGCCCCAGTGCCCGACCATCACAACAGATTGTTGGGTACTGGATCGTACCTGGCTCTTCCCGACACCCCTGGTGGTGGGTACCGGGGTAATAATGGTGGTTAGTGTTAGCTTCTGCACCGGCTAACACTAAGCCTCGCCTTAGTAATGGATGTTGTCACTCAGACAGCGGCGGCCATTACTAAAGTGGTAGTAATAAAAGAAGAAAAGACAAAGATATAGATAAAATATTTTATTTAAATAAAGCACCCCCAACACAATCCTCATTAACCATTTTATTGTAGAAAAAAAGCCATCATCAAAGTAGTCCTCGAAACCGACGTAGTCAACGACCAAATCTGTAAAAAAAAAAAGTGAATAAAACATGTCGTAGGCTTAGTTTCAGTTTCATGTGTGATGCTGACTGTTGTACCATGTATAGAAGCCTGCCGTAAAGTTGGCTTAGATACAGGGCGCTAGCAGACAGTATCATACATGGCCATACAGACATATATATATATATATACATACATATATCCAAACATACATGCATGCACATATATACATGCCAACATACATGCATGCATACAAACATACATGCATACATACATACATGCAAACATACATGCATACATACATTAACATATATACATACATGCCAACATACATACATGCACATATATACATACATGCCAACATACATACATGCATAAATAAATACATGACAACATACATGCATGCAAACATACATGCACATATATACATACATGCACATATATACATACATGCCAATATACATACATGCAAACATACATACATGCACATATATACATACATGCCAACATACATACATGCCAACATACAGTGAAGGAAATAAGTATTTGATCCCCTTCTGATTTTGTAAGTTTGCCCACTGTCAAAGACATGAACAATCTAGAATTTTTAGGCTAGGTTAATCTTACCAGTGAGATATAGATTATATTTAAAAAAAAAAAAACAACAGAAAATCACATAGTCAAAATTATATATATTTATTTGCATTGTGCACAGAGAAATAAGTATTTGATCCCCTACCAACCATTAAGAGTTCAGCCTCCTCCAGACCAGTTACACGCTCCAAATCAACTTGGTGCCTGCATTAAAGACAGCTGTCTTAAATGGTCACCTGTATAAAAGACTCCTGTCCACAGACTCAATTAATCAGTCTGACTCTAACCTCTACAACATGGGCAAGACCAAAGAGCTTTCTTAGGATGTCAGGGACAACATCATAGACCTGCACAAGGCTGGAATGGGCTACAAAACCATAAGTAAGACGCTGGGTGAGAAAGAGACAACTGTTGGTGCAATAGTAAGAAAATGGAAGACATACAAAATGTCAATCGACATCGATCTGGGGCTCCATGCAAAATCTCACCTCGTGGGGTATCCTTGATCCTGAGGAAGGTGAGAGCTTAGCCGAAAACTACACGTGGGGAACTTGTTAATGATCTCAAGGCAGCTGGGACCACAGTCAACAAGAAAACCATTGGTAACACATTACGCCGTAATGGATTAAAATCCTGCAGTGCCCGCAAGGTCCCACTGCTCAAGGCACATGTACAGGCCCGTCTGAAGTTTTCAAATAAACATCTGGATGATTCTGAGAGTGATTGGGAGAAGGTGCTGTGGTCAGATGAGACTAAATTTGAGCTCTTTGGCATTAACTCAACTCGCCGTGTTTGGAGGAAGAGAAATGCTGCCTATGACCCAAAGAACACCATCCCCACTGTCAAGCATGGAGGTGGAAACATGTTTTGGGGGTGTTTCTCTGCTAAGGGCACAGGACTACGTCAACGCATCAATGGGAGAATGGATGGAGCCATGTACCATCAAATCCTGAGTGACAACCTCCTTCCCTCCACCAGGACATTAAAAATGGCTCGTGGCTAGGTCTTCCAGCACGACAATGACCCGAAACATACAGCCAAGGCAACAAAGGAGTGGCTCAAAAAGAAGCACATTAAGGTCATGGAGTGGCCTAGCCAGTCTCCAGACCTTAATCCCATCGAAAACTTATGGAGGGAGCTGAAGATCCGAGTTGCCAAGCGACAGCCTTGAAATCTTAATGATTTACAGATGATCTGCAAAGAGGAGTGGGCCAAAATTCCGTCTAACATGTGTGCAAACGTCATCATCAACTACAAAAAACGTCTGACTGCTGTGCTTGCCAACAAGGGTTTTGCCACCAAGTATTAAGTCTTGTTTGCCAAAGGGATCAAATACTTATTTCTCTGTGCAAAATGCAAATAAATATATATAATTTTGACTATGTGCTTTTCTGTTTGTTTTTTTAAATATAATCTATCTCTCACTGGTAAAATTAACCTAGCCTAAAATGTCTTTGACAGTGGGCAAACTTACAAAATCATTAAGGGATCAAATACTTATTTCCTTCACTGTACATACATGCAAACATACATACATACAAACATACATACATAAATAAATAAACTCACCTAAGACGTTCCCACGAAGATCTGAACGGTACCATCACTTTTCTTCTTACTGTTCCCATTCACAATAACAGAGCGGTGGGCACAGATGATGTAATCACGTGTGCCTGATATGATTACGTCATCTGCGCCACAACGCATTCTTACTATGAATGCGAGCGGCGCCAAGTAGCAGGAAGATGGCAAGTGACGGGACCGTTCCGAGCTCCATAGGAACGTCTTAGGTGAGTTTATTTATTTATTTATTTTTTATGTTGTTCGCCGTGTGCTGATCCAGCACTGGTGCGGCGGCTACAGAAGTTACATGTAGTGAGAGGGTGGGTGAGGGAAAAGTGGCTAGCTGAAACGGCTTGCCGAAACAGGAAGAATGTAGTGTAGTTGACATTCACGGTGTGTTCGTCTCAACCGGGCTTACCATGCCTGCTTGAGACGAACATTCTCCCGATGTTGCTAGAACTACAGTTCGCAACGTCGGGAGCGCGCACACTGCAGAGCGGCTTGATTGACATCAAGCCGCTCACGCCCCTTTTTTGAAAAGATAACCAGCACTTGCTGAGTTATCAAGTGTAAGAGAATTAATTTTTAAAAAATGTTAACAGCAAATGTTTTAATATTAAATTCCAGCTTAGAATGTATATAAAAAAAAATTTGACTCAACTTGGGAATAACCCTTTAAGTCTATAAATTTATATGAAACTGGTAAATGACAGATAATCATTTAATACCCTCCGGGCTCAATGTTTTAAGCCAGTAAATCCACCTACATTCCTTCTGAAGTAGGAGTCTTTCTAGATTGCCTCCACAATCGGATGATCTGATCACCTCTATAATTTGGAATGTAATTTCTTCCTCTCTATTATTGTGTATTTCTTACATATGTCTTGCTAGACATGTATCTTCCTTTCTACGGATATTTCAATGTGATCCAGGATACTGCTCCTGAATTCCCTGATCGTTTTGCCAACATAGTTTTGTGGGCAGGTACATGTTGCCATGGAAACAACCCCCTTGGATTTGCAGTTTCCAAATACCCTATTCTTGAAAATTTGTCCTGTGACCGCACTCTGAAATGTTTTACTCTTGGTTATGTATTTACATGCTTTGCAGGATCCGCATATACATGTTCCCGTTTCTATATCGAGCAGCCACCCTATCAGTGGTGAGCACTCGGTAAAATGACTGTGAAATAAGAAGCCCTGAAGTCTCTTTCCCCGTCTGAATATAATCTGAATATAACTGCTTTGTTAACCCCTTCCCTCTTTGGGCACTTTTGACCTTCCTGACAGAGCCTCATTTTTCAAATCTGACATGTTTCACTTTATGTGGTAATAACTCCGCAATGCTTTTACCTATCCAAGTGATTCTGAGATTGTTTTCTCGTGACACATTGGACTTTATGTTACTGCCAAAATTTGCCCGATACATTCAGTATTTAATTGTGAAAAACACCAAAATTTAGCGAAAAATTTCAAAAATTTGCATTTTTCTCAATTTAAATGTATCTGCTTGTAAGACAGGCAGTTCTACCACACAAAAATTTTGCTAATTAACATCCCACATATGTCTACTTTAGTTTAGCAGCGTTTTTGGAACATCATTTTATTTTTCTAGGACGTTACAAGGCTTAGAACTTTAGCAGCAATTTCTCACATTTTCAAGAAAATTTCAAAATGCTATTTTTACAGGGGCCAGTTCAGTTGTCAAGTGGCTTTGAGGTCCTTAGATATTAGAAACCCCCAATAAGTCACCCCATTTTAAAAACTGCACCCCTCAAAGTATTCAAAACAGCATTTAGAAAGTTTCTTAACCCTTTAGACATTGCGCAGGAATTAAAGCAAAGTAGAGGTGATATTTACAAATTTCATTTTTTTTTTGCAGAAATTCATTTTTAATCCCTTTTTTTTTGTAACACAGAAGTTTTTACCAGAGAAACGCAACTCAATATTTGTTGCCCAGGTTCTGCAGATTTAGGAAATATCCCACATGTGGCCCTGGTGTGCTTATGGACTGAAGCACAGGCCTCAGAAGTAAAGAAGCACCTAGTGGATTTTGGGGCCTTCTTTATATTAGAATATATTTTAGGCACCATGTCAAGTTTGCAGGGTTCTTGCGGTGCCAAAACAGTGGAAACCCCCACAAGTGGCACTATTTTGGAAACTACACCCCTTGAGGAAATTATCTAGGAGTATTGTGAGTATTTTGACCTCACTGGTTATTTGCAGAAATTTTTGGAAGTAGGCAGTGAAAATGAAAATCTACATTTTTTCAAAGAAAATGTAGGTTTAGCTAATTTTTTCTCAATTCCACGATGACTAAAAGAGAAAAAGTGCCACAATATTTGTAAAGCAATTTCTCCCGAGTAAAATAGTACCCCACATGTGGTCATAAACGGCTGTTTGGACACACGGCAGGGCTCAGAAGGGAAATAGCGCCATTTGGCTTTTGGAGCTCATATTTAGCAGGAATGGTTTGCAGAGGCCATGTCGCATATGCAAAGCCCCTGAGGGGCCAAAACAGTGGAAACCCCCCACAAGTGACCCCATTTTGGAAACTACACCCCTTGAGGAAATTATCTAGGGGTATAGTGAGCATTTTGACCCCACAGTTTTTTTGCAGACATTTCTGGAAGTAGGCAGTGAAAATGAAAATCTACATTTTTTCAAAGAAAATGTAGGTTTAGCTAATTTTTTCTCATTTCTACGAGGACTAAAGGAGAAAAAGCTCCACAACATTTGTAAAGCAATTTCTCCAGAGTAAAACAGTACCCCACATGTGGTCATAAACGGCTGTTTGGACACACAGCAGGGCTCAGAAGAGAAAGAGCGCCATTTGGAGCTCAAATTTGACAGGGATGGTTTTGGGAGGCCATGTCACATGTGCAAAGAACCTGAGGGG
Organism: Rhinoderma darwinii; assembly: GCF_050947455.1. Taxonomy (NCBI): domain Eukaryota; kingdom Metazoa; phylum Chordata; class Amphibia; order Anura; family Rhinodermatidae; genus Rhinoderma; species Rhinoderma darwinii. Next base: position 101,464,710 of record NC_134688.1, read on the forward strand.
CCAAAACAGTGGAAACCCCCCACACGACCCCATTTTGGAAACTGCACCCCTTGAGGAAATTATCTCGGGGTATAGTGAGCATTTTGACCCCACAGTTTTTTTGCAGAAATTTCTGGAATTAGGCAGTGAAAATGAAAATCTACATTTTTTCAAAGAAAATGTAGGTTTAGCTAATTTTTTCTCATTTCCACGAGGACTAAAGGAGAAAAAGTTCCACAACATTTGTAAAGCAATTTCTCCCGAGTAAAACAATACCCCACATGTGGTCATAAACAGCTGTTTGGACACACTGCAGGGCTCAGAAGCGCCATTTGACTTTTGGAACTAGGATTTAGCTGGATATGTGTGTGGACGCAATGTTGCTTTTGGCATAATAAAGGGGTTAATGAATCATGAAATTACAAATTTATGGATATATGGTACTCTTTGAAGCAATCCTTGATACACAGGCCTGGTTTTTCGGGGCAGGTTTCACAGTGGTAAATAGTGTCTTTTCTTATTCCCCTTTTGGAACACACTCTGCACCTTTTTTGTGTCTTTCTCTTCTTCGAAATTTGGGGCACTTCATTGGGGAAATGTTGCCCTGGTACAATGCGTGGAGTATCGCTACCAGCAGATGTGCTTGGGCCCTCCCCTTCCTGGTTCCCAAATAGAAGTGCCTTGATCACCACCTCTTGGAAGTTAAGGAATGTCCCTGTCCGGCCTGCACATCGGGATAGTATGTAAGCATTATACATTGCCATCTGTACAATGTGCACGGCCAGCTTTTTGTACCATGTCTTTGTTTTCCGTAGGGCACTATAAGGCTTCAGTACTTGATCAGAGAGATCAACCCCGCCCATGTACTTATTGTAGCCCAGGATGCAATTTGGCTTCTGGGTCACTGTGGTGGTACCTCGTTCAGGGACAGGGGTGCTGCCGCTGCCATCAATTGTGGTCAATATAAGGACATCCCTCTTGTCCTTATATTTGACGAACAGCATGTTCTCGCTGCATAGTTCCCTGCTCTCACCCCTTCTGAGGCTTTGGCTAAGCAGTGTTTTAGGGAGGCCTCTCTGATTTTTGCGCACAGTACCGCATGCTACAGTACTTCTGGCAGAAAGGCACTTAAATAGTGGGATGCTGGTATAGAAGTTATCGACGTAAAGGTGATAACCCTTGTCCAGCAATGGGTGCATCAAATCCCACACTATTTTCCCACTAACTCCCAGGACGGGGGGGCATTCTGGGGGTTCAATAATAGAGTCCTTCCCTTCGTAAACTCTAAACCTGTGTGAATACCCAGATGTACTCTCACACATTTTGTACAATTTAATTCCATACCTTGCCCTCTTATTGGGCAGGTATTGGCGGAATTTAAGCCTCCCCTTAAAATGAACAAGGGACTCGTCTATGGAAATATATTTATTGGGGGTGTACACTTGTGAAAATTTGGTGGAGAAATGATCAATGAGTGGCCTGATTTTAAAAAGACGGTCAAATGTGGGGTCGTTCTGGGGCGGGCACTGTGCATTATCATTATAATGCAAGAATTTTAAAATGGCTTCAAAGCGAGTCCGGGCTTCCTCACTAGTCCCATATGCAGCACAAGGCCCCAAAATGTCATCATCTCCGCTGCATCTACTGGGGTCCACCTAACAAATGATGAAGTGGGGTTTTGGGTTAAAAATTGCTGGGTGTACAGATTCGTCTGGGCCACCATTAAATTAACAAACTCCTCAGAGAAAAAGACCTTGAAAAAGTCCATTTCTGTGAGGCCTTCAGTCTCAAACTGAATTCCTGAGCTGCCTATAAAATCAGGAATTTGAGGCTCATAATTTTCAGGGAGTGGAGTCCACACGGGATCAATCATTGGGGTTGGCTCAGCTGCTCTCCTGGGTCGCCTTTGGGGGGTTCCTCATCACTGGAGGAGGAAGAGGAGGAAACTAAAAGGAGTGGGGCATATTCCTCCTCTCCCTCGCTGGCCGACTCAGTGTCAGAGGCAATGATGGCGTATGCCTCCTCGACTGAATACATCCTTCTGGACGATTGAGACATTTTGATTTATTACAGGGGGTTGTGTGGTGTTTTTACACGTGTAATCAACTTTTATTTTTACACAGGGGGGGTGTGTGTATGTGTCGTGTTTTTACACGTGTATAGTGAACAGAAATTAGAAGATAAGAAAGAAGAGAAGAAAAGGAAAAAAAAAAAAGAATAGAATTTACTGTACGATCGTCAGTTAGAAAAAAACAACTGAACGTTCGTCAGTAACTGACGCTATCTATTACTAAAAAAACCTGTAGTCTAACTAACTTGCTACAGCAAAACTAGGTTCTAAAAATTTACTGGACGAACGTCAGTAAAAAAACAACTGAACGTCCGTCAGTAACTGACGCTATCTATTACTAAAAAAAACCTGTAGTCTAACTAACTTGCTACAGCAAAACTAGGTTCTAAAAATTTACTGGACGAACGTCAGTAAAAAAACAACTGAACGTCCGTCAGTGACTGAGGCTATCTATTACTAAAAAAACCCTGTAGTCTAACTAACTTGCTACAGCAAAACTAGGTTCTAAAAATTTACTGGACGAACGTCAGTAAAAAAACAACTGAACGTCCGTCAGTAACTGACGCTATCTATTACTAGAAAAAACCTGTAGTCTAACTAACTTGCTACGCACACTATGGAAAGCTGCGGGTGAAAAAAAGACCTAAAAAAACCTGCGTAAAAAAATTACCACAGATGCTGATAACTAATCAGCAGTCTGTAGCCGCAGGGTGCACACAGATAGATGGTGAAAATTTATAATTGGAAAAAAATGACAAAAATAAAAAATTCCTGGACCAAAAGTTGAGCACAAATGCCGATCAGTGATGGCGGTCACTGATCAGCGCTCAGCGGTCACAGGACCCACACAGGTAATTGGTGTGGGTGAAAAAAAGGCACAAAGAAAGAACCTGTGGGAAAAAAAAAAACACGGATGCTGATCAGTGATGGCGGTCACTAACCAGCATTTCGTAGCCGCAAGGCGCACGCAGGGAGATGGTGCAAATGAAAAAAAAAAAAAAACCTGCGACAAAAATTGAACACAGATGCTGATCAGTGATGGTGGTCACTGATCAGCGCTCAGTGGGCACAGGACTCGGACAGGGAGGGGGTGGGGTAGATTGGGACAGGGAGGGGGTGGATTGGGACAGGGACAGGCCCAAGGACAGGGACAGGGCCAAAAAATCTGTCTGATCACAAAAAAAAAAAAAAAAAAAGGTGATCAGACAGAAGCAGCAAAAGGGCTTTCTTATTTTTGACACAGTAGTGCAGGACGCACTACAAATTCCAGAAAATCCGCAGCAGACACTCTCTCAACCGCTCTGCACGCTGCCTCAAACTGGAATGGCGGCGTGCAGAGCAGTGTCGATGTTCACAACACTGCCTGGTGCACTGATTGGTCGGTCGTTACAGACCGACCAATCAGATCGCTCCTAGAGGTAGCATCACTGCCACCTCCCTAGGTGACGTTGGTGGCGATGGGTGTTGTCTTAGACAGCACCAATCGCCACTGTCTAACTGTGCCCTGTGACTCCAGAAAAATCCCTGCTATTGGCCGGTCAGAATTGACTGGCCAATAGCAGCGATTGCCGATGCGGGGGGGCCAAAACGGCACCCTGGGCGAGTAGTAGAGATGTCATGGACAGCAGCCATCTTTACTTTGTCACGGTGCAGTTAGCACCGATGACTGTTTCCCGTTGCGCCGTATATATACGGCGCTTTGCGGGAAGCACCTCCCGACAGCGCCGTATATATATACGGCGGATGTCGGGAAGGGGTTAAAGGAAAGGTGTCATGATTTATTAATTTATGTGTGTTTATTTAATAAAATATTATATTGACTATTTATTTTTTCACATACAATGTTTTTTTTTATTCACACATTCTTACTTTACTGGGGGCTGCCATGTTTTATTTAATCTGTGTATGTGTTAGGGATCTGCCAGGTACTTCATCTAGCTATACTCCTGGGATTAATCAATCCACACCTGAGGCCAGACCTGTTCGACTGACACCATCTCCCACCAACCAGGGTGGCAGGCTCAGGAGTGGGAGAGCCTATCGCGGCCTGGTCTGTCGGAGTTAGCTCCGCCCCCTGCCCTTTATTACCTGCCCTGTGCTCTCCCTCAGTGCTTGTAATTCTTTTGGATTCCTGGCCCCACTGCTGCTTGCTCCAGCCTGCTTCTGCCGTGCTTCTGCCTTGCTGCAGTTCTGCTCGACCTGCTTTGCTTTGCCCCTGGCTTGCTTCTGTCTCCGTGCCCGCTCGGGTGTACTCACTTCGTCCTGGTCCTGACTGTTCGTTCGCCGCCCCGTTTCCTCGTGGCGTTCCGTGGCTACTGCCCCTTCCCTTGCGTGTTCCCTGTTTGTCTTCCCGTGCACTTAGCCAGCGTAGGGACCGCCGCCCAGTTGTACCTCGTCGCCTAGGGCGGGTCGTTGCAAGTAGGCAGGGACAGGGCGGTGGGTAGATTAGGGCTCACTTCCCCTTCACCTCCTTCCTGCCATTACATAATTACAAGCCCTTACCTAGTCTACCATTTCTCCTACGCTGACGCTATCATGGACCCCCTTGAGACCCTGACCCAGCAGATGCAGGGCCTCTCCCTACAGGTCCAGGCCCTGGCCCAAAGGGTCAATCAGGGTGACGCTGCTTTAGTAGTACCCCTCACCTCACCTCTAGAACCTGACCTCAAGCTACCTGACCGGTTTTCAGGGGACCGTAAGACGTTTCTCTCCTTCCGGGAGAGTTGCAGACTGTATTTCCGCCTAAAGCCCCACTCCTCAGGTTCCGAGAACCAGCGGGTGGGTATCATCATATCCCGACTCCAGGAAGGGCCCCAAGAGTGGGCCTTCTCCATGGCTCCTGACGCCCCTGAACTTTCCTCTGTTGATCGTTTTTTCTCTGCCCTCGGACTCATTTACGACGAGACTGACAGGACTGCTTTAGCCGAGAGTCAGCTGGTGACCTTACGTCAGGGTAGGAGACCGGTTGAGGAATACTGTTCTGATTTTAGGAAGTGGTGCGTAGCTTCTCAGTGGAACGATCCGGCCCTAAGGTGCCAGTTTAGGTTAGGATTATCTGACGCCCTGAAGGATCTGCTGGTTAGCTACCCCTCGCCTGACTCCCTTGACCAGGTTATGGCCCTAGCAGTACGACTTGACCGACGTCTCAGGGAACGTCAGCTAGAACGCTTCAGTGTGCTCCCCTCTGACTTTTCTGCGATCCCCCCCGAGGTCCCGTCTCCTCGCCCCTCCACGGAGGACTCGGAGGTACCTATGCAACTCGGGGCCTCCATGTCCCCTCGACAACGTAGGGAGTTTCGCAGAATGAATGGTCTCTGCTTCTACTGTGGGGACGACAAGCATCTACTCAACACCTGTCCCAGGCGCAAGAATAAGAAGCCGGAAAACTTCCGCGCCTAAGTGATCATCGGGGAGGTCACTTGGGCGCACAGGTATTTCCCGTTAATGTGAAACGCAATAAAATTTTGCTTCCCTTTCAGGTCTCGTTTGCTGGCCGGTCTGCCACGGGCAGTGCTTTCGTGGATTCTGGCTCATCTGCTAATATCATGTCTGTGGAATTTGCTATGTCTCTAAAGATGCCTTGTATTGATTTACCTTATCCTATCCCTGTAGTAGGAATCGACTCAACCCCCCTTGCTAATGGTTATTTTACTCAGCATACTCCTGTTTTTGAACTCCTGGTTGGCTCCATGCATTTGGAGCAGTGCTCTGTACTGGTGATGCAGGGATTATCGTCTGATCTAGTTTTAGGCCTTCCCTGGTTGCAGTTGCATAATCCCACATTTGATTGGAATACTGGGGATCTCACCAAATGGGGTAATGAATGTCTTATGTCATGTCTTTCTGTTAACTCTATTTCTCCCCGGGAGGAGGTAAACACGCTTCCTGAGTTTGTTCAGGACTTCGCCGATGTGTTTTCTAAGGAGGCCTCCGAGGTGTTGCCCCCCCATAGAGATTACGATTGCGCTATCGATTTGGTGCCTGGTGCCAAGCTTCCTAAGGGTAGGATATTTAATCTTTCATGTCCTGAACGTGAAGCGATGAGGGTGTATATCCAAGAATGCCTGGCCAAGGGTTTCATTCGCCCCTCGACTTCTCCTGTAGGTGCTGGCTTCTTCTTCGTGGGGAAGAAGGATGGTGGTCTTAGGCCGTGCATTGATTATCGTAACCTGAATAAAGTCACCGTAAGGAACCAGTACCCACTTCCTTTGATTCCGGATCTTTTTAATCAGGTTCAGGGAGCCCAATGGTTTTCTAAGTTCGATCTACGGGGGGCATATAACCTTATCCGCATCAAAGAGGGGGATGAGTGGAAAACTGCGTTCAACACACCCGAGGGTCATTTCGAATACCTGGTCATGCCCTTTGGGTTGTGTAATGCCCCTGCTGTCTTCCAGAATTTTATTAATGAAATCCTGAGAGAGTACCTGGGTAATTTTCTTGTTGTGTACCTTGATGACATACTGGTGTTTTCCAAGGACTGGTCCTCCCACGTGGAGCATGTCAGGAAGGTGCTCCAGGTCCTTCGGGAGAATAATCTGTTTGCTAAGACTGAAAAATGTGTCTTTGGGGTACAGGAGATACCATTTTTAGGGCAAATCCTCACTCCTCATGAATTCCGCATGGACCCTGCCAAGGTTCAAGCTGTGGCGGAATGGGTCCAACCTGCCTCCCTTAAGGCGTTACAGTGTTTTTTAGGGTTCGCCAACTATTACAGGAGATTTATTGCCAACTTCTCGGTCGTCGCTAAGCCTCTTACGGACCTTACCCGCAAGGGTGCCGATGTCCTCCATTGGCCCCCTGAGGCCGTCCAGGCCTTTGAGACTCTCAAGAAGTGCTTTATCTCGGCCCCCGTGCTGATTCAGCCCAACCAAGAGGAGCCATTTATTGTGGAGGTTGACGCTTCCGAGGTGGGAGTGGGGGCCGTCTTGTCCCAGGGTACCAGCTCCCTCACCCATCTCCGCCCCTGTGCTTACTTTTCTAGGAAGTTTTCGCCCACGGAGAGTAACTATGATATTGGCAACCGCGAACTTCTAGCCATTAAATGGGCTTTTGAGGAGTGGCGGCACTTCCTGGAGGGGGCCAGACACCAGGTAACGGTCCTTACGGATCACAAGAATCTGGTTTTCCTAGAATCGGCCCGGAGGCTTAATCCTAGACAAGCTCGGTGGGCACTATTCTTTACCAGATTTAATTTCTTGGTTACCTATAGGGCTGGGTCCAAGAATATTAAGGCTGACGCTCTGTCACGTAGTTTCATGGCCAATCCTCCTTCCGAGAAGGATCCTGTTTGTATTTTACCCCCTGGTATAATCGTCTCTGCCACGGATTCTGATTTAGCTTCTGATATCGCGGCTGATCAGGGTGCAGCTCCCGGGAACGTCCCTGGGGACAAACTGTTTGTTCCCCTGCAATACCGGCTGAGGGTACTCAGGGAAAACCATGACTCCGCTCTATCTGGTCATCCTGGCATCTTGGGCACCAAACACCTCATTACCAGAAACTATTGGTGGCCTGGGTTGCCTAAAGATGTTAGGGCTTACGTCGCCGCTTGTGAGGTTTGCGCTAGGTCCAAAACCCCTAGGTCCCGACCTGCGGGCCTACTACGTTCCTTGCCCATCCCCCAGAGACCTTGGACCCATATCTCCATGGATTTTATCACCGATTTGCCTCCATCTCAGGGCAAGTCGGTGGTGTGGGTGGTAGTCGACCGCTTCAGCAAGATGTGCCACTTTGTGCCCCTTAAGAAGCTACCTAACGCCAAGACGTTAGCTTCTTTGTTTGTGAAACACATCCTGCGTCTCCATGGGGCCCCAGTCAATATCGTTTCTGACAGAGGGGTACAATTTGTTTCCTTATTTTGGAGAGCTTTTTGTAAAAAGTTGGAGATTGATCTGTCCTTCTCCTCCGCCTTCCATCCCGAAACTAATGGCCAAACGGAAAGGACCAACCAATCCCTGGAACAATATTTAAGGTGTTTCATCTCTGACTGTCAATTCGATTGGGTCTCATTCCTTCCCCTTGCTGAATTTTCCCTGAATAACCGGGTCAGTAACTCGTCAGGGGTCTCCCCGTTTTTCTGTAATTTCGGGTTTAACCCAAGGTTCTCCTCCGTCTCCCCTGGTTGTTCCAATAATCCTGAGGTAGAGGAGGTTCATCGGGAACTGTGCACTGTCTGGGCCCAGGTTCAGAAGAACCTAGAGGCGTCCCAGAGCGCACAAAAGATTCAGGCGGATAGTAGACGTTCTGCTAACCCCCGGTTTGTCGTCGGGGATTTGGTCTGGTTGTCGTCCAGGAACTTGCGCCTTAAGGTCCCGTCCAGGAAGTTTGCTCCCCGATTTATTGGACCTTATAAGATCATTGAAGTCCTCAACCCTGTATCCTTCCGTCTGGAGCTCCCCCCATCCTTTCGCATACATGACGTCTTCCATGCCTCCCTCCTTAAACGCTGCTCCCCGTCCTGGTCCCCCTCGAGGATACCTCCTGTTCCCGTTCTCACCCCTGAAGGGGTGGAATTCGAGGTTGCCAAGATTATGGACAGTAGGATGGTCCAGGGCTCCCTCCAGTACCTGGTCCATTGGAGAGGATACGGGCCGGAGGAGAGGACTTGGGTACCTGCCCGTGATGTTCACGCTGGGGTATTGATCAGGAGGTTCCACCTCCTCTTCCCCACTAAACCGGGTCCCCTTAGTAAGGGTCCGGTGGCCCCTCATAAAAGGGGGAGTACTGTTAGGGATCTGCCAGGTACTTCATCTAGCTATACTCCTGGGATTAATCAATCCACACCTGAGGCCAGACCTGTTCGACTGACACCATCTCCCACCAACCAGGGTGGCAGGCTCAGGAGTGGGAGAGCCTATCGCGGCCTGGTCTGTCGGAGTTAGCTCCGCCCCCTGCCCTTTATTACCTGCCCTGTGCTCTCCCTCAGTGCTTGTAATTCTTTTGGATTCCTGGCCCCACTGCTGCTTGCTCCAGCCTGCTTCTGCCGTGCTTCTGCCTTGCTGCAGTTCTGCTCGACCTGCTTTGCTTTGCCCCTGGCTTGCTTCTGTCTCCGTGCCCGCTCGGGTGTACTCACTTCGTCCTGGTCCTGACTGTTCGTTCGCCGCCCCGTTTCCTCGTGGCGTTCCGTGGCTACTGCCCCTTCCCTTGCGTGTTCCCTGTTTGTCTTCCCGTGCACTTAGCCAGCGTAGGGACCGCCGCCCAGTTGTACCTCGTCGCCTAGGGCGGGTCGTTGCAAGTAGGCAGGGACAGGGCGGTGGGTAGATTAGGGCTCACTTCCCCTTCACCTCCTTCCTGCCATTACAGTATGTGTCTCTTAACGACACATACACATACACAGATGGAATACGGCAGCTACGGCTTCCGTTCCTTATATCCTGTGCTTCTACTGTCTTGCTCTGTACTGCGCAAGCGAAGTTCAGAGCGACCCAGCATAGAAGCTGGTTTGCAGGGGGAAAGCCGGCGCCATTTTGAAGACCAGCCACACTTGCAGGTAAGGTGTGTGTGTCTTTGTCTGTCTCTCTCGTGGCCCCCTCACTCGCGACCCCCTTGCACACCTGCTGTTATAACTGTGTGTGTATATGTGTGTGTAGCAAAGCTGTGTGTGTACCAGAGCTCTGTGTGTGTGCACATGCAGCAGAGCTGTGTCTGTGGTGTGTGCAGCAGGGCTGTATCCTATTTTTGTGCAGCGGATTATGCACTGGCGCTGCTGATCCTTATCAGCTGTTTTGAAGAATCCGTGGCAAGCAGCCCCTCACAAACAAATCCTCAACCAACATGCAACTGCGCCACACACAACCCCACCTGTCGGGGGGGGGGGGGGTTGTGTGCAAGGTGCTTGTGGGGGGGTTGTGTGATGGTTTGTGTGGGCATGTGTGTGTGGGGGGATGCGTGCAGCGTGCTGTTGGGGACCTCTATTGTTTATTGTGGGGAAAAGACAGAAGTCGCTGTAGGTGAGTAGAAGTGTTTATATTTTTCATATTGCTAACTTTATTTATTTTATGTTCTGCAGGTTTTGCTGGACCTATTGGACTTTTTTTAAATAAAATGGTTAACGAGGGTTGTGTGGGGGAGTTTTTATTTCAATAAAAATATTTTCTTATGTCTGTGTTTATTTAAATACTTTATTGCCACCTTAGTAATGGCAGTTGTCTGTTTGACGACGTCAATTACTAAGGCGGTGCTTAGTGTTAGGACCGGCTCCTCCCGATAACCCAGGTGGCGGTGGGTACCAGGGTAAAAATGGGGGTTAGTATTAGCCTTTTTACTGGCTAATATTAAGCCCCGCCTTAGTAATGGACGTCGTCAAACAGACAACTGCCATTAATAAGGTGGTAATAAAGTATTCAAAAAACAGACATAAGAAAATATTTTTATTGAAATAAAAACTCCCCCACACAATCCTCACTAACCATTTAATTTAAACAAAAACCGTAGATGATCGCAGTAGTCCACCGAATCTACAACGTAGTCCAACGGGTCCAGTGGAACCTACAAAAAAATAAAGTTAGGCCTCAAGCGCACTTCAGTGTGCTATCCGTTTTTTTAACGGATAGCACACTGACCCATTCATTTCTATGGAGCCATGCACAGTTCCTTTATTTTTTTTTATTTTTTTTTGCGGTTTTTGTGTACTTTTTGCACGTTTTTGGGCGCGTAGTTAGGACTCCCACTGACTGGGAACATTTGGCGCATTTTATGCACCAAAGAGTTGATCCAACGCTTTTTTACGCAACATATTTTTTAAAAACGCTTTCGTAAAAAATGGCTCGCTTTCCCATTGATGTAAATGGCAAGCTTAATCAAGTATTTGACACTTTTTTTTGCATGTTTCACACATTTTGTGTGCGCTTTTTGGTGCATAAATTAGGACTCCTATTGACTATGAGAATATTTGGCACATTTTAAGTACAAAGGAATTGACTCAACACTTCTTTATTTACACGTGTTTTTTTAAAAACGCGTGTGTAAAAACGCACGTTATATGTACTGATAGCGCACGTTACCAATTATGTAAATGAAAAGTGTAATCAAGCGTTTTTTGATGCGGTTTTTGGCACGTTAACTGAACTAAAAAACAACGTCAAATCTTTCATCATGCTTATCCTTTTGGTGTGTCCTATAGCTTCTACCAGCTGCATTATACAATCTCTCCCAAAATGGCAGCCGGACAATGCTTAGCAATTTGAAGACTTTCCTGGCTTGCAGCCAAAAATGGGGGGTGGGGGGTGAGATTCCCACATTTACAGCAGCTGTGAGTCAGTTTGCTTTCCCTTATTCACCTTGCTGTAATTTTAGGAAGTGCACCCTCTGGTGGCCAACATAGGAAAACATGTCAAATTATTATTTAATTTTTAATACTCCCCCCTCCCCCCCATCTGGAAGAAAAAAAAACCGCAAAAAATGTAAATACCGTATATGTCGGCGTATAAGACGACTGGGCGTATAAGACGACCCCCAACTTTTACCCTTAAAATATAGAATTTAAGATATACTCACCATTTCGTGCAGGAGCGCTTCACTATGGCCATCGGCGGCAGGACCCAGGACTCTCTGTCTCTTTGAACTCGCGCATGCGCAGATAGGCTGCTTCATCGCGCGAGATCTGAGAGGCAGGGAATGAGAGGAAAGGGCGGGCCAGAGCATCTTACAGAGATGTTCCCTGGCGGCTAATACCGGCTTCCCTCAGATCCGTGGCGGATTCCGTGCATCCCGGGAGCCTGTGTACCGGACTGCAGGCTCACAAGGTAACACACAACCTGTGTGTAGACAATATGTAGACTAGGGATGTCACGATACCAGAATTTGGACTTCGATACCGATACTTCGTTTAGTATTGCGATTTCGATACCAATTTCGATACTTTTGCCAACAGTAATAAAAAAAAAATTCTTCCGTTTTCTGATGTGAGGCGCGACGTGTGATGAATTTTGAACGCGCCTCACATTAATAGTAATTAATCCCATCATGTTTCTCAGTCATATTGGGTTAATGTGCGAGGTACATTATGGGGTTAATTACTATTAATGTGAGGAACATGGAGGGTAAATTCATCGCACCTCATGCCTCACATTAATAAGTGAATGAAAGCCGTGTTTATTTCATTTTTTTATTTTAATGTTTATTGTAAAAAAGGTGAAGGTGTATTTTTTTTAAAATTTAACAATACTTTGTTTTTACTTTATTTTTAAACTTTAATGTACTGACATATATCAGATATGTGCCAGTACATTAACCTGTGGACGGATAATACACAGGCAGTTGTTAGGACATACTTGGGTATGTCCTAACAACATGAAATATGGTAAGACAGCCCTGGGGTCCGTCAATAGACCCTGGGCTGTCTGCCCATATATGGTATGGCCCTCGATCGCGTCACAGGAATTCCCTGTGACGCGATCCAGGGGCATCCCCCCTTCTCACTTTCCCCTGAATGCTGCAGTCAGCTGTGATCGCAGCATTCAGGGGAATAACGGCGGAGATGAGCGGTTTCTCTGATCTCCGCCGTTATAGAGCGGGGCTGCGGCTGTGTAATACAGCCATTGCCCCGCTCCTGACAGGAAGTGCGCGCGCGGTCAGCATGAGGTGATGCGGCCGGCGCTGCACTAATGAGCGGCAGTTCAGGCACTGAAGACAGAACATGGGGGTGTTTTGTAGCGCGCCCGCCATGTTCTGTCTCCAGTGCCGCCGCTCATTAGTGCAGCGCTGGCCGCATTGCATCATCCTGACCCCGCGAACTTATCATGACTCAGGAGCGGGGCTGTGGCTGAATTACACAGCCGCAGCCGCGCTCCCATACATTCATGTGTCACTATACTGAGCTGTGCGGCTGCAACGTGCATCCCTAATGTAGACAATATCCGGCATATAAGACGACCCCACACTTTTGACATTTTTTTAAGGGTGTAAAAAGTCGTCTTGTACGCCGATATATACGGTATAATAAAGGTAACTTACTTAAAAAAATATTTCATTTGTGACACATTCCCTATAAGATCTTTGTCAGCAGTTAAAATCCTCCAAAACTTTTGAAATATAGTCCTGATCTCACTATGTCTATTGTCATAAGTTCCCACTGTTCTAATCCGGACAAATGCCTCCCCCTTCATTTTTTTTATTTGGGACCAATAACTTGGTTCTGTTATGCATATCTCAGGATAGCCTCTTATTTGGAACCTTTGGCGCAATTGTTTAGATTTGTCCATAAAGTTCCCTAAATCCGAACAATTTTTCCTGAGTTTGAGATATTGTCCTTTGGGGATCCCCCTTTTCAAACTCGTTGGATGATGACTGTCCCATGCTAGGAGGCTGTTCGTTGCCGTAGATTTACGAAAAAGGGTTGTTGTCAAATTACCCCTTGCCATTTTCGTGATTATGTCTAGAAAGTTAATTGATGTTGCATGTATCCATGAGGTGAAAAATAGACCCAGTCCATTTATATTCAATGTGCTGACAAATTTATTAAATTGGTCAACAGAGTCGTCCCAAATAATCAAAATGTCATCTATATACTAGGTATATGATGCAATGCTGTCTAAGAGGACCACTTGGTCCTCCCACCAGCCCAAGCAGAGATTAGCATAACTGGGGCACAGGAACCCCTGTGTAGCCCCCCCTGAGTTGGTGAAAGAGTTGTCCCCCAAATAGAAAAATGTTCTTAGTCAGAATGAATTTCAGCATAATGAGAACTAACTCATCGTGGGCTTTAAACTGCATGGCCTGTGTTTCAAATAAGCTCTGCACAGCCTCACATCCTTGGTCATGGGGTATGGAGCTATAAAGAGCCTCCACATCCAAGCTTGCCAACATTGCTCCAGATCTCTATCCCTTTAAGATGTCAGTAGTATCTCTTACATAAGAGAAGAGGGCATGGACAAAGTCTCGCAAGACATTGTCTACGTAGACTCTGATGTTCTGTGATAGGCCATCTATACCGCACACTATTGTCCAACCTTTCAAGGGGTTCGTGCCCTTGTCTATTTTAGGTACACTATAAAATGTGGGACTCTGTGGGTTTTTTGGACACACAAATTAAAATTCATGTCTACTAATAAGTTTGTCTCTCATGGCCTTTCATAAGATAGTTTGATACTCATTTATATCATCATTTATTTGGTTATTTGCCAATTTTTGATAGTTATCTCTATCATGTACTATGCATTGGCACATCATTTTATATATGGATATATGTCCATGACTACTAGTTTCCCCCCTTGTCGGACGGTTTTATAATGATAGATTTGTAATTTCCGAACTTCAATAGTGTAGCAATCTCTTGTGATGGAAGGTTGTTATTGTCACATTGGGTTCGTGGACCCACTGGGCCGTACTGCCTTGGCGGTATGGCAGCTGGCCAACAGGGCGCAGGTAACAGTCTATAGTTCGTATAGGGTACCTGTGGCAGCTCGGACAGTAGCAAGGCAGGCTCAGCTGGGACTAGGCAGCAGGCAGACGTCAGGCGTGGTGTAGCAGAACAGATGTGGTATGCAGCACAGCACGACTACAGCTCAGCACAGCACTTAACCAGGATAGCACTGGATACAGGATACAGGTACGGGAAACACTGGGAACTGGAAGACACTAGGAGACCGTTTGCATAGACAAACTTTGAGTACAACAATGTCGCTCAGGCATGGGAGGAAGGGGCTGGGCCCTTCTTATAGCCCAGGGTGCTCTGGGAGCAATCAGCTTAATCTCCCACTTGCGTGCGCTTTGGCGTCTTAAGTCTGGACTGAGCTCGCGAGCGCACCCTGGTGGTCACTGTGCAACAGAACGACCGTATGTTCAGACATCTCTGGAGAGAAGGGTGTCGACTGGATGGAAGGAGTTCGTGGTCAGCAACCACGGACGTTACAGTTATAATACTGGCATAGACCTTTGTTAGCCCCTAGTTGTTTTTCTTCGTTACCAGTTCAACAAACAGATCAACGTTGTGTGTCTTTCCCAGTAGTGCAGATTTTGTGCTCTTTTCCTTTAATTTAGTAAAGGGGCCCTCGCCCAAAACTCCCTCATTTTCTCTCAGGAGGTCATTAAATTTAGAAAATCAGGGTAATCTGTCTCTTCTATTCCCAGTTCCCTGCACTGCTTAAAGTCATGGTTCTTATCAAATTAAACCCACTGAAATTTTTGTGCGAACAGATTAAGATTCCTAATCCAGTCAAACGTTTCAAACCGAGTTGTGGGGACATATGACAGTCCCTTTGTCAATAGTGTGATGTCTTCTGCTGTTAGGATTTTTGGGGAAATAATAATTTGCATCTTATCGGTACTACTTTCTTGTTCCCTTTTATACTCTAAGTAAAAGCCTGTTAGGCAAATATTGGCAAATAACCCAATAAATGATAATAAAAATGAGCTTCAAACTATCTTATGTAAGGCCATGAGAGACAAACTTATTAGTAGACATGAATTTGAATTTATGTGTCCAAAAAACCCACAGATTCCCACATTTTATAGTGTACTTAAAATATGAGCACGAAACCCTTGAACGTTCGGCCAATAGTGTAGATGGCCTATCACAGAGCATCAACATCTACGTAGACAATGTCTTGCGGGACTTTGTCCAGGCTCCCTCCTCTTACGTAAGAGATACTACTGACATCTTAAAGTGGTTAGAAGGGATAGAGATTCCATCTGGAGCAATGCTGAACTTCATTCTGACTAAACATTTTTGTATTTGGAGGACAACTCTTTCACCAACTCAGGGGGACTGCCCTGGGCAGTCCCTGTGCCCCCACTTATGCTAATCTCTACTTGGGCTGTTGGGAGGACCAAGTGGTCCTTTCAGACAGCCTTGCATCATATACCTAGTATATAGATGACATTTTGATTTCGGATGACTGTTAACCAATTTGAATTTCTAATCACTACTTGGGCAGTTGAGAGGACCAAGTGGTCTTCTCTGACAGTCATGCATCATATACCTCGCCCATAACCTTATGGGCAAGGTATATAGATGACATTTTGATTATTTGGGACGACTCTTTTGACCAATTTAATAAATCTGTCAGCAACCAACCCTTTTTCGTAAATCTACGGCAACAAATAGCCTCCTTGCATGGGACAGTCATCATCCAACGAGTTTGAAAAGGAGGATCCCCAAAGTACAATAGGGACTTTATGGACAAATCTAAACAAGTGCGCCAAAGGTTCCAAATAAGAGGCTATCCGGACAAAATACTGAGATATGAATATCACAATGCATTATCCAACAACAGAACCAAGTTATTGGTCCCAAATAAAATAAAATAAATCATTGGAGGGGGAGGCATCGTCCCCAATTAGAATAGTGGGAATTTATGACCTTAGAAAAAGTGAGATCAGGACTATATTTCAAAAGTTTTGGGGGATTTTAACTGCTGACAAAGATCTTAAAGCAGTTGCTCCTTTCCCACTGATTACATTCAGAAGGTGAAAGAACCTTCAGGACCGCTTAGTTCAGTCATTTTACCGAGTGCCCACCACTGATAGGATGGCTGCCCGATATAGCAACGGGAACATTTAAATGTGGATCCTGCAAAGCATGTAAATACATAACACAGAGTAAAACATTTCAGAGTGCGGTCACAGGATACATTTTCAAGAATAGGGTATTTGGAAACTGCAAATCCAAGGGGGTTGTTTACATGGCAACATGTACCTGCCCACAAAACTATGTTGGCAAAACGATCCGGGAATTCAGGAGAAGAATCCTGGATCACATTGGAAATAAGATACATGTCTAGCAAGACATGTAAGAGAAACATAATAATAGAGAGGAAGAAATTACATTCCAAGTTATAGAGGTGATCAGGTTATCCAATCGTGGAGGCAATCTAGACAGACTACTTCAGAAGGACTGTAGGTGGATTTACCGACTTAAAACATTAAGCCTGGAGGGTATTAATGATTATCTGTCATTTACCAGTTTCATATAAATGTATAGCCTTAAACACAGATTGATCCTCTACCCATGCCCTACAAATGGGACAGGTTATTCCCATAACACTGGCTCATCCACTCTAGATTTTTTTGGACTAGTTAGTTGCCAAAGAATGTTAAAGTTATAATTACAGCAAATTTTGAATCCATTAACATCGGTTCCTAATAAGAATAATAGCCTACACACATTGAATTAACATTTGAACCCCCCACCATATGAAACTATGATTGACAATTCAGGTCACAGTTTATACTGTATTATGGACGATTACTGTGTGCCATGACATGACTCTATCCCCCCTGACGTGGAGGCAGGGTTTGGAGCAATGTCTGATCCATGCCAGCAATGGGGATAGATCATGCACTGTTACACAGTGCAGCGCCGATACTCCAATCACTACCCCGAACGTCATCCAGGGGAGGCCGGGTTCAAGCCGGTCAGTAATTGGCTGTACTTGACTACCCCCTTACGAATGGGGCGGGATATGCACTATGTGCTGTGCCCTCTTATTGGTTAGAACACACAGGGGGAGTGCACTTTGCTTCAAGACGGAGTGTTCGGCCGCCAACAGCGGCTAGCTATCCATGCCACGCATGAATCGATGCTCCTAGTACATTGTGCACAAGGACTTCTAGAATGCTAGAAGATTTAACAGATGAATTCTGCAGGCCCCTGAAGATTTACGGCAGATATATAAAGTAAAGAAACGCATAGGGCTGGTATTTGGTAGCCATATCGACAAGTATGCTCCTATAGCACAGGAGCTATTCACCTTGTACTTGGTGCAGGTGATTAGGATTGTAATATATACAGAAATAGCCCAGTGCTGACGCTTTTACAAGTGAGGTTACCGGTCCCCACATGGAACAATAATATTTTAAAGGAAAATATCTACTATTATATATAAATACCAGTATAGTTATATATATATATATATATATATATATATATATATATATATATATATATATATAAACCAACAAAAAGTAATATATAAAAATCTATAATATAATAAAAACAACAAACAAGTTAGATATGTAACATATGTAAATTCTGTGAATTTTTGAAGTACACATAATATTGTCTACCAAATCACTTTAATTAATGTGTCAATGTAAAGTGCGAAAGCACTAGACAAATGATTATTGATACAATTGTGTCATCAGTCAGTTCATGCAGATATACTGAACGAACTTGTGTGACGTGGAGTTTTCTCCCAGCCGGTGGTAAATTTGATGGTACTGAACAACGTCTGTTATTGTAAAATAACTCATTGAAGTCATTGAAGATTACTCTAACAATTTGGAGGCCCCAGCGAGATTCCCTCATCACCCCTGCCTGATCCAAAACAAGTGTAGAAGTACCCTCTGGAGGATGGGAGAGACACAAAAACCACAGTGAATAAGCCATTGTCTTACTATTTTTAACTCTCTCCCTCCGTGGGGTAAGTCCCTTTCGGGTCTGGTGGGCAGCAGGGAATCTCAGTGAATTTGTCTAAGATCTTGTCTTTGTTATACCTGCTTTATGGAGGCTAAGCATGTGATTGAACCATGAGGGGACTACGCTTGTAGAACTCTTTGAGAAGTGACAGGTATCCACTCCTGACCATTCGTTCAGGACAGCTCTTCTGCAGTTCCGATCTGTGACCGATATGAGGCTCAGACGGCCAGGAGTGAAAATAGGAATATCAATGAGTCATAGGTGCATGATTCCGTGAATGCATGATGGGAGCCATTTATGAAGGGAGAGCCTCCAATTTTATTTCTTAATTTAAAAATTGTGATGACCTTTCTTGCTCTGGTGTACACCACCTATTTGTTCATAGAGTTTATAGGAATAGGGAAAGAGGGAAAGTAGAGAAAGAGTGGTCAGTATCGCCTTCAATTATTTAAATTGATACAATCTGGTATAGTAGGTGAAGAAATTTGGTTAGTGCAATGTCCCCTTTTTTTTACACAACCGTATTCACTTATTTATATTTTTATTTTTATTATTTAATATTTTTATTAATTTGTTGTAAATATTTTTTGTTATTTGTTTTATTGTATTTTTCAAATCCCATTGACTAGGAGACCATTCGTTGGCTATTCCTCTTCAATGGGAAAAGGAGGGAGTACTCCAAAGATTTATATCGTATTTGTGACTTGTTCATTGATGTGCACAATACAAAGGTATCAGCTGCAGCTTGAGGTAAACAGGCAGCTGATACCTTTGTATTGTGCACATCAATGAACAAGTCACAAATACGATATAAATCTTTGGAGTACTCCCTCCTTTTCCCATTGAAGAGGAATAGCCAACGAATGGTCTCCTAGTCAATGGAATTTGAAAAATACAATAAAACAAAACAAATTAATAAAAATATTAAATAATAAAAATAAAAATATAAATAAGTGAATACGGTTGTGCAAAAAAAAGGGGACATTGCACTAACCAAATTTCTTCACCTACTATACCAGATCGTATCAATTTAAATAATTGAAGGCGATACTGACCACTCTTGCTCTACTTTCCCTCTTTCCCTATTCCTATAAACTCTATGATGGGAGCCATATCTGATTCAGTGGAATAGTCCTCTTCATTATGGTGTAAAAGACTAACCTAAGGACTGCAGCTGGCTTGACCAGCCTGACTGTTGGGCACCCCAGACACTGAAACTGAAGGATTGACTAGCTATCTACTCTGTGAGGCTGCTAGAAGTGGCGGTGTATAAAACTGTCCAGCTCGAATGGTTAATCTCTGAGGTTCTATGAAGCACCCATATGAGGTGCTCACAGCCAGTGATCAATAGGTGTCTTGTCCTGTATGTGTATGTTCTGTAACATTATTGGAAAGTAGTAGTTTTTAAGTGGGTTTTGGCTTTTCTAGATGCAGAACAAGGTCCTACTACATTTGGGCAAGTGTATATAACATTTAATTGTCAAGAGTTTGTTAGGTAAACGTTGGTCACATTTAGAGATTAAGAGAATACATGTGTAGCCAAGTTGGTGCTGACTGAAATTGCTGCAGCGTAAAATCACACAACAAAGGTCATTGAATAAGTCGGAATAAGGATGGCTACATCTGTATAGGCATTAATAGTACTCGCTCCTGTAGATATAGCCAAAATAGTAGCTGCAGTGTTGTTCTTACTTGTGGTGTTATTCTGTTTGAAATATTGATCTTAAAAGGTCAGAAACCCATCCTTTTAAAGATAGGTGCAAGTTTCCAGGATAAGGGAATTTTAGGTTGATATTTCCAAGATTAGACTCAAGAATTAGGGCTCGCTACTCAAAAGGTAGAGGTTGGGAATAAAATTGGCTCACTAAATAGCAAATTAGGTTCTAAGGGCCAGGAAAAGGAGGAGAACCAGGCTATGGATATAGTGAGACAACAGAAGGGAGGATGGTTGGCTGAAGGAATAAGGGAGGTTTAGAGGAAAGTAAAGATGCCAGGTACAGGTTGTTTAGATCCTGACAGATGGGTGGAATTTGCTGTAAGTGAGAGAGATTGGATCTATAAAAAGGGATTCATAGAGAAAGTACAAGCTTGGTTAGAAGCATCAGAGAAAGTGATGAAAAGGAAAGGAAAAAACTTTTAGTGCCAACATTTGTAGAACTAGTTATAAACATACAAGGTCAGGAATCAGAAGGAAAAACACACTGCAGCTAGAGACACATCTACCACTATGATAGTCCTCTCTTCCCAATTGATACCTCAGATACCTGACCATCCACCTCCCACAGGACAGGTGCAGGTTATATCCCCCCCCCCCTAGCCCCATCTCTGGTATCAATATGGAAAGAACTATAAGGGAATGATCTCGGTTGTATCCAGAACTTAAAACTTATCTACAGAGGGTGCGAGTGCTCCATAGACAATCAATGTAATCCCCCCTTTGTTCTAAATGTAGAAATGGCAAACCACTAGGGGTTAATGAGTGTTGGCGTGCTTGCTCACAAGGATAGACAGCTGCTACTCAGCCCACTGCGGTTCCACATACTCCCTACACACATTCACCAAGAGAAACAAGACAAAATACCTGGGTTTGTTCCTGCAATGTTTCACACCCACACGTAAATGAAATTTGTGAGAAATGTGGTGACAGTAAATTTGGAAAGGCATACCATTCCCTTATACTTCTCCCTCAACTGTAGAGACTAATTGGCCGACCGCACCTAAATACCCAGTTATCTCTAATAACCCATTTTATGTTGATGCCTTTCCAGTAATAACCCAGACCACTAGAATTCTGCAATCAGCCGGTGCGTATGGTATGGTTCCAGTAAATAGAGAACAAACTACTACTTGGTATAAGCCATGGACCCAACCTGAATATCTGGCCATGGCAAGTAAGTTGCCAGATTCTCACAAGAATCCATTAGGTTTCTGTAGACCAAATGGATTCCAAATCACCCAAGTGCTGATGGCCAAGTCCAACTGGTCCCAGTAAGAGGCAATACAGTCACCTGAGAGGTGAAAATTGGATCCAGAGATGTACTAGGTACACTGACCATTTGGCCAATGAGGCAGCGCAGGATTACCAGAGGCTGCACAGAGGGCTAATGAGATAGTAGACTAATACCACAGCAGAAGCACTACTATTTTCACAGACCAGGGATTTGACTTGACATTAGCAAAAGACAGAAAACTAGTCCGACAAATGCTCACAAATGGACTGAGAACAAGATTGAGGGAAAAATTGCAGACGAGCAAACCGGACAGTATTCTGATACCTTTGGTACAAACAATTTAGGTCCTAAAGGCATTAGAAGAGCAGGAAACAAGGCAGAAACCGAAAAAAGGCAAATATATCTCAGCCCAAGATGATTAATTTAGTCACAGAAACCCAGAGCAATGTCAGGCAACAGGGAAATAGATTCAGGGGAAACCAAGTAAGGAAGCCAGATCCTGAGAAGGCAAAGAGAAAAGGGTCTGTGCTTCCATTGTGGACAACAGGGACACATTCAAATAAATTGTCCCAAACTACCTCAGCATCCCCAAACCCAAATTCAGGTAGTACAAGAAGGGTATGATGGTGATAAAAAAGGCAATCCAGTGTCCCCCGTACCAATATTGCCCATTAATATAAAAGCCAAACCTGGACCTAATGCCCAAGTGGAATTAACGTTTCTGCAAGGCAAGGTCCTACGCTGCCTAGTGGATACTGGAGCAGCCAGAACAGTTCTGAAAAGTGCTGAAGCACCTATAGAACGAATATCAGAAAAAACATTCCCAGGAACAGGCCTCTTAGGAGAATTAACCCCCCCCCCTTGATGGAAACAAAACCCATGACCATTAGACTTCCAGACACTCCAGAAATTGTAGGAAGATTTTTAATATTAGAACGTTGCCCAGTCAATTTGCTAGGCGTGGATATCCTCAGCGCAATTAATGCAGTGATACAATATTTAAAAAAAGGGTCAGGGTTGGTGGTCCATTACCAGAAACAATATTGACCACTCTGATAGCAGTTTGTGACCTTCCCGAATATGATGATGAACAATGAAGCTCAGAACATTTAGGAGCATTCAGAATGGTTCCACTATATCTATGTGCAAAAGGGAAAACAGATATAGGACACATGGAGGTTAATCCAGTGATTATAAAAATAAAGCCAGGGGCTCCAATTGTAAAAATTAGACAGTATCCCCTCAGGAGAGAAAAATTGCAGCAATAGAGCTACAAATTGAGGAGTATCTAAAGGATGGGTTAATAAGAAAATGTAGGTCCCCACACAATACTCCCTTGTTCCCCCGTGAAGAAAAAGGTAGCCCCCCAGCAATCACCAGTGTATAGAATGGTCGATGACCTAAGAGAAATAAACAAACACACACATGGTGATCAATACACTAATTGTACCCAACCCACACACCTTACTCTACCAGATTCTAAGGGACAGTGAGTATTTTACTATAATTGACCTTGCAAATGTATTCTTTTCAGTCAACAGTATCTGGCCTTTTCTCATAAGGACCAGCAATACACATGGACTAGGTTACCACATGGGTGGCTGCATCGCCATCTACATTTAGTGAGGCAATCGCTTAGGTTCTAGCTGGATGGCGATCTCTACATGAGGATAACCAAGTAACCCAGCATGTGGATGATCTAATGGCGTCAGAGACCAGGCAGAATGTATAAAAAATTTGATAAGTCTACTAACTTATTTGGCACAGGTAGGATTCAGGGCACCCAAAGACAAATAACAGTTGTCGAAAACACGTTACTTTTTTAGGCCGTTGTACATCGAGAATTACTAAACATTTGACCACAGCAAGGCGTAAAGCTATTGAACATGCAGCTACACCCACTACAGTAAGAGAGTTATGAGTATTTCTAGGACTAGCGGGGTACTGCAGCGAATGGATACCAGCTGCCTCGACATTACTACAACCATTGTATGATGAAATAGCTAGGACACACAAAAGAGAAAAATGTTTTACTTGACAGCTGAGGAGTTGACAATACTTCAGCAGCTCAAGGAGGCAACTTTATCTGCACCAGCATTAGGCATACAAGACTACACAAAACCCTTTAACCTCATTTGTCATGAGACAAAAGGACATGCACAAGGTGTCCTTACACAACTACATGAGTCAAAACAAAGACCATTGGGTTACTACTCTGTACATTAGACCCTGTGATCAGCGGGGCACCATCATGCATCAGATGTAACGTCTATGGCCAAGGGTCGTCGCTCAGACTTACCCCCTGACCGCCCGGCCATGGACATCTGTCTTCTCGGCGACATCTCCCTTCATGGAGATTCCGGCACTCACTTCTAGGTCCTAAGACTGTACGCGTGCACGGCCTTAAAGGGCCAGTATGCGTCCAGCTGTCATAACTCAATAATTAGCCCAGAGTGCTGCTGGACTATAAAAAGGGCTCTGCCCACTTGATCCTTGCCTGAGCATTGTTGTCTTTTTTTTTTTTTAACTCGTTTTATTGAAAAGTAAACAAATTTTATCACAAGACATGTTCAAAACAGTGAGTGGACAACACTGTCCTATAACATCGTAACAGAGCACTCGCAGGTGCTGAAAATATAAGTGCAATATTTCCACATAATGCAAGCAGTGCCTTGCAAACCTAGACACCATAGTTATGCAACGTAACCATCTGAGCGTACATAACAAAGGAGCAGTACAAGTGCTTATTTATGCGAGAGGCCCGGGACATTCACTATCTCCATATCCATCCGCGATTATCTCCCCCCCCCCCCCCCCCCACCAGCGCTTCCACTGCCTGCCCCAGTTCTCTGGATGAATAATTAGTATCTGAAGATCCACACCAGAGGTCCCAAATTTTGTGGAATTTATCAGGCCGATTTCTGTGTTTGAAGATGACGCGTTCATACGACACCGTTGAGTTGACCATATTTTTCCACACTGTAACTTTAGGAGGTCGCCTATCCATCTCATCTCACCTTTGCGAGCTAGAAATAGTGTCTCCTGTATAAAGATTCTGGTATAGTATGGCCCCTGTTCTTCCTCCATTATGCCAAACAAACAAAGTTCTGGAGAGCTTGCAATAGGGGAAAGTAGGATCTGGTTTAGGAAGTCAACCACTTCTGCCCAGTACGTCTTGATACGAGGACACATCCACACCATATGCCAAAAATCTACAGGAGCATAAGGACATTTGGGGCAGGAAGGTTCAGTAATACAATGCATTTTAAACAGTCGTACAGGTGTCAGGTAGGCTTGATGGATATAGTATAACTGAATGAGCTTGTTGTTAGCCGCCGGCGATACATGTAGGTGAGACTGCAACAGATCAACAATATTCTTTTCAGTTAGCGATGGTATCAGTTGGGCCCATTTAGAGGTAGTTGGCAGCGGGGCCGCTGAAGCCTTTTTGTCCAGTAGATGGGCGTATATGGTAGAGATCAGTCCTTTAGGACCCTGAGATCTGACCACCCCGATGAGAGGATATGAGGAGATGGGCTGACGAGGTGCCGGAAACTCTGTAGAAAGTAGATGGCGCAGTTGTAGGTATTTGAAGAAGTTTTGCCTCCGAATGTGAAATCTTTCCTGCATCTGTTCAAAGGATATAAAGGCATCATTTTCGTAGACATTGTTGAGCACCTGTATGCCCGCCGCTATCCAGTACGCTGCATCCGGATAGGTGTATAAGGAGTCCAGGTCCATATTGTGCCATAATGGAGTTTCCGCCGGGATTGTAGAGGAACCGGAGATGTCCACAGCCGCCTTCCAGACTCCTCTGGCCAATCGACAAATGGGTAACAAAGATGTCCCTGGAGTCCCATGATGGAACAAGACAGGCCATAATATTTCATGTGCGGAATACTCCAGTAATATCCCCTCGGTGCCAGGTGGTCGATTTGCTTGTGTCCAGGGGGCCAAATATTTGAGTTGGCCAGCTAAGTAATATAAGTAAATATCTGGAAGAGCAATACCAGCCATCTCTTTTGGGCGTTGCAATTTTTGTAAGGCCAGTTTAGATCTGGAGCGTGCCCATATGAAGGATATGATTAGTGAGTCCAATTGCTCTTTGGCAATACCATCATTTTAATTAAATTGATACGGCCCATGACTGATAAGGGAAGGGCTGCCCATACCTTGAATTTTTGTCTAAAAATGGCCAGGAGCGGTGAACATTGAGTGGAAGTGAGAGTGATGCTTTGCCAGCTATATGCAGTCCTAGATATTTGAAGTGTTCCACTACAGCAAGACCTTCCATCGTGGAACCCACCGGCTGAGATTCGACCGTATGAAGAAGCATTACTGTCGACTTTGACCAATTTATACCTAAACCGGAGTAGTCTCCGAATGTATTAATGAGGCTCATTGCCCTTGGAAGGGAAGACTGCACCCTTGAGAGGAAAAGCATGATGTCATCGGCATATAAGGCAATTCGATCCTCGCTTGCTGCATGTTGGATACCCTGCAACTCTGTGTCCGATCTGATGAGTATCGTCAGTGGTTCCATTGCCATAGCAAAGAGTAAGGGCGATAGGGGGCAACCCTGCCAAGCTCAAATGAAGTCGATGTTAATCCATTCAATGCCACGTTAGCCTTTGGGTGTTTATAACTGAGCTGTATCCAGGACACAAAGGCCAGTCCAAAGCCAAAGCAGGCAAGAACGCCAGAGAGATAGGGCCACTCCACGGAGTCGAAGGCCTTAGCTGCATCCAAGGATGCCAAGGCCCAATCATTGCTGTTCCGTTCCCCTATTTGTGCCACCGCGTGGACTCTCCGCAGGTTATCAGATGTGCTCCTCCCCGGTATGAATCCCGAATGGTCAGGATGGATGAGCTTAGCGATGATCGAGTTCAGCCTGTTCGCGAACACTTTCGTCACTAATTTATAATCGGTATTGAGCAAGGAAATAGGTCTGTACGACCCGCAGTCTAGTGGTGACTTGTCCGGCTTAAGAAGTACAATTATGATAGCGTCATAGATTGAAGCAGGCAGCATTCCTTTTTCTAATGACGTATTCAAGACAGCAAGTAACTGAGGCAAGAGTTGTTCCTGGTATTTGACGTACACTTCAAGCGGTATGCCATCCTGGCCGGATGCTTTGCCCTTCGCCATTGAGGCTAGTGCTTCTGTCAATTCCTGCAGGGTTAGAGGAGCATCCAAAAATGCCCTTTGTGTGTCAGTCATTTTGGGAATATTTATTTCCGACAGGTAGTCCCTGATGTTTTGAGGGGATACCTGTAATGTCGGGCTATATAGGTCCTTCTAGAAGTCCGAAAAGCAGTTGAGGATTTGCTCATTATCATGCAGCGTGGTCCCGTCGGTTGTATTAATACGTAGTATGGCAAGAGATGCAGAGTTGCAGTGAATGAGATGCGCCAAGAGACTACTGGATTGATTGCCATGTTCGAAGTATCTCTGCTTAGAGAAGAAGATGCGACGTTTAGTCTTTTCGTGAAGAAGATGTACGTATTCTCTGCCTTTCTGTAGCCATCGCTGTTGAGTGGTGAGGGATCTACAATGAAAGCGGCCTCCAGGTTGATGCATTAACTCTCAAGCAATTGTTCCAACTTAGAGGACTGTCTTTTATGATAGGATATTGATGACTGCAGACAGCTACGTAAGTATGCCTTCATGGCGTCCCAAAGAGCCGAGTGGTTATCAAAGGGAAGGTTATCCGCAAAGTACATCTCCAGTTGATCTGGTAATCGACCTTAAGCGCCGAACACTGTGAGCCAGAATGGGTATATCTTCCTAGGACCCCTATTTACGTGAGGGCGGAGGGTAAGTTTAACCAACATTGGTGAGTGGTCAGACATTGCTCGGGGTAAGTGTGAGATAAGTTCCATCATACTATACACTTTGGAGTTGCTGCACATATATTCAATCCAAGACAGCGTGTTTCTCACAGGTGTGAAGCAGGTAAACTCTCGTTTATCAGGGTATCACTGTCTCCACATATCCAGCCAGCCCATCTCTCTCAAGAACCCAGCCAAGGGAGAAGTTACAGGTAGATTTTTCTCGGTATCGCTCCCGGGTAAAACTTGTCAGTAGACGGATCCAGTAAAAGGTTGAAATCGCCCATGCACAACACTCCGGCCATGGGAAACTGTGAAGCAAATTTTGCCGCTTCATAGAGCACCGACATGGGGGCCGGTGGTGGAAGATATAGTCCAACCAGCACAAAAGGATGTCCCTCTATCCAAGCATGTATGAATAGCCACCTACCCTCTGGATCTTTCAGTACCACATCCAGTTCCCATCTAAGCGACTTATGGACTAAAATGGATACCCCTCTGGAATAGGAGCTGTGAGTGGAATGGGCCAACCACTGGATCCACGCTCGATTCAGACAATGAACAGTGGAGGGAGTGAGGTGTGTCTCCTGAAGGCATATTAATTGTGGCCCTTGGTTGCGGATAAAGGAAAACTTTAGATTTCTTTTATGGGAGTCTCCCAGGCCTCTCACATTTACAGATAAAACATTCAGAGTCATGTCACTTATTGCATTATATAACAGTACAGATCACTTGTTGAAATGAACAGCAAGTGCAAAGAACAATACACCAGTACGAACAGTTTGTAACCAAAGCTTTCAGGGCTTTGAAGTTACGTTATATCACAGGTGTGATATTGTGGGCAAATGGGGGGATCACCTATATACCTTATTGCTGATATAGGTAAACAAGTTAGAAAAGTAACAGAAGAAAAAACCAGCATTATGTTTCCTTATGTGTGAATTGTATTGACCGCTACTACAAGTATCAAATCATGGCATTAGCTATACGATGCTGCCCAATATCTATCCCTACCAGGGGCCCGCAACAGGTTCGATTGATTCTACACAAGGCAGCTCTCCGCTATCTCCATCATATTGTATATCAAAGAAATGCCCTTTAGAGGATATAGGGAAAAAAGGAGAACAATAATACAGTAATGGTACCAGCGGGTCACGCTCTCAGGCCCACTATTCCAGGAGAAATCTGCGTCTACAGCAGACATGGGCAAACTACGGCCCGCGGGCCACATACGGCCCGTTAGGCTTTTTAATCCGGCCCGCCGAACTTGTCCAAATCATAGTAAAAACCTCCTTTTTTTTCCCCTTTCCCTGCAATGCCCATGTTTTCCCAATAGATGGCGCACATTGACCGTTGTTAACTCCTTAACGCCGAAGGACGGATATATCCGTCCTCAGCAGCTGCTAGTTCGCGCAGGAGGACGGATATATCCGTCCTGTGATGGCGCGGGTACTGCCAGTGTACCCACGCGATCAGCGGCAGGAGCACGGCTGTTATACACAGCCTGGCTCCTGCTGCAACTGCCGGAATCGAAGCGCGCTCCGATTCCGGCAGTTTAACCCATTAAATGCCGCTGTCAATAGTGACAGCGGCATCTAATGTGTTTGACAGAGGGAGGGAGCTCCCTCTGTCACCCGATCGGCGCCCCCGCAAACAAATCGCGGGTCGCCTTCGGGTTTCCATGACAGCCGGGGGTCTAACAAAGACCCCCAGGTCTGTCTTCCGCAACTGCCTGTTTGGCGATGCCGGAGGCATGACCTAACAGGTTGCCTGTCAGTTTTACACTGACAGGCAATAATGCTTTGGTATACTAAGTATACCAAAGCATTATATATGCGATCGGCACATCGCATAGTGAAGTCCCCTGGTGGGACTTAAAAAAAAAAAATGTCAATCAGTTAAATAAAGTTTGTTGAAAAAAAATAAAATAATTACAGTCAAAATCAAATAAAACTACTTTTTTTGCCCAAAAAGTGGTTTTATTCAGTAAAAGTGTCAAAACAAATCACACATACACATATATGGTATCCCCGCGATCATAACAACTTGACCAATAAAATGAACACATTAATGAAACCGCCGGATGTACGGCGTCCAAAAAACCCGCAAAAAACAACGGCAAAATTCTCTCTTTTCTCCCATTCCCCCCATAAAAAATAAAATAAAAGTTAATCTATAAGTCCTATGTACCCCAAAATAGTACTAATGAAAACTACGCATTGGCCCGCAAAAATCAAGCCCACATACGGTCACATCGACGGAAAAATAAAAAAATGACGGCTCTTGGAACGCGGCGATGCAAAAACAAGTAATTTTTTTCTAAAAGGGTTTTTATTGTGCAAACATAGGAAAACATATAAAACCTTTACATATTTGGTATCCTCGTAATCGTGCCGACCCGTAGAATAAAGGTAACATGTTATTTATGCTGCATAGTAAAGGGCATAAATTTATAACGTGAAAATTAATGCTGGAATAGCTGCTTATTTTCAATTCTCTCCTAAAATAAAGTTAATAAAAGTTAATCAATATATTGTAAGCATCTAAAAATGGTGCAATTACAAAATACAACTCGTCCCGCAAAAAACAAGCCCTTATACGGCTATGTCGACGTAATAAAAAAAAAGTTACGACTCTTGGAATGCGACCATGAAAAAACAAAAAATAATCCTTGGTCATTAACGTGCAAAATGGCCCGGTCATTAAGGGGTTAATGTGGCGCGTATTTCTCTTTATTTCACTTTAATTTTCACTTCGTTTCACGTCACCATTAAGCCCTTCGGTTTTCAAAGAGTACAATATCAGCCGTCACTTTGCCACGAAGCATGCAAACTATGCTAGCAAGCAGTCAACACAAGAACGGGCGGCTACTGCTCAGAGGTTGGCAGCTAATTTACAGAGTCAACAGAACTTTTTTCTTGATAAATCACAGTGCGTATGTTATTTTAATCTATTTACATTTCCTCCTCCCAGTATCTGCGAAATAGTATGTAAATGCCATATCTTGCATATTCCTTGAGACAAATTTATTAACTGATAAGGGCTATTTTTCACATTTGAAAGACAGTTAATAAATTGGGTTGTAGTGTTCTTACTGTGCTATGAGGTTTGCACACACTACATTTAATGCTTTAGTATATCCGGCCCAAACACTCCCTCCAAATGCTCCTGGCCCGGCCCCTCTGTCAAATTTTAGAACCCATTGTGGCCCGCGAGTCAAAAAGTTTGCCCACCCCTGGTCTACAGTATATGTGAAGTACGTAATAAGGCCACCATCGGCAGAACAAACAGCATGTCAAAATCACAGTATCCATACGTTGTATACTCATCTGAAAGTCCCATACGATATCCCGCAAGGGCAGATAATGTTGACATGGCGAACATATAGAACCGTCCCCGAGATAACAGATGATGCAAAAGTTAGCGGTGGGGGGAGCGACCGACAGAACTCAGCCACTCATCAGCCTCAGCCGGATCAGTGAAGAGGATAGTATTTTCTTGATGTACCACCCTCAATCTTGCCGGTAACGCCATCGAGTAAGAGATTTGTAAGTCCCGAAGTTGCCTCTTGACTTGCACAAAGGAAGCCCTTGTTTTTTGTAATGCAGCGGAAAAATCCGTAAAAAGCATTATGGTGGCATTCTGAAAACGAATCTCTCCATGTTTACGCGCCGCTTGTAAAATGGCGTCTCGATCTCTGCTGCTGAGGAGGCGGGCTAGCATGGGCCTCGGAGGAGCTCCAGGGGGTGGTGGTCTGCCCGGCAGGCGATGCGCTCTTTCAATAGTATAGGAAGAAGACAAAATGGCGTCCGGTAATATTTCCTTAAACCAGGCCTCTATAAACGTGCAGGGGTCTCGTCCTTCACTATGCTCGGGTAGCCCGAGGATCCTAATATTATTGTGCCGAAGGCGGTTTTCCAACTCGTCTGCTCGTTGCGCCCATTGACCAGCCACCTTATCCAACTGAATCAGCTTTGATGTCTGCGGAGCCACTCTGTCTTCCAATCCAGAGATTCTATCTTCTGTCTCTCTCACGCTTTCCCTTAAATTCTGCAGATCCTGCCTCAGAAGACCCACATCCATCTTTACCTCTGCAATCCTGCCAGTCAAGGAAGATGTAGATTGTTGAATCGCATCCAGTAATCTGGAAGACACTTGTGCCAAAGTAAGTTCTGCCTCTGGAGCTGGGGGAGGCTCAAGCTGTTCCAGCTCTGAGGCGGGAGTCGGTGAAGATGCAGAGGCGCTGGCGCCATCTTGTGGAACAGCCTGGGCGTATTCCTTCAGCCGCTCAGCCGCCAAGGATTGCCTTGTGCAGTTCATGACAGCGTGTCCCCCGTCGGTGTGTATGCTGTCCGGGTCTGAGAGTAGTTATGGCGGTATATCAGCAGGATAATAATAGGAAAACCTTAGCTGGGTACGGAGCACCTAAAACATGCGACCGCTCATGTCCGTCATTGGCCACGCCCCCCGAGCATTATTGTCTACCTTAAGTTTGCCTTGCAAATGCTCTCCCAGTGTTTTCCAGTTCCCAGTGTTACCCGTTCCTGCTCCCTGTATCCTGTGCTATCGTATCTACAGAGAGAGTCAAGTCGTGTCTTCCGCTGCATCTACCGTGCCAGCTACAGTGAGAGTCAAGTCGTGTCTTCCACTGCATCTACTAGCCTTCTACAGTGAAAGTCAAGTTGTGCCTCCGCTACTGTCTACATTGCCTCAGGTACCCATTCTGGACTATAGACATTGTTTTGTACCTAGTTGGCCAGCTGCTAACTCGCTACGTGGTACGGCCCAGTGGGTCCACACCCTGCACCGTGACATCAGATCAGTAGCAGCTGCAGCACTTTTAAAAGATAAAGTAGTAGATATTGTACTTAAGAGCCCTCTCACCAAACATGTACCACATTCATTACAGGAAGCTTTGTCACAGGCCAGTACAACATTTTTATCAGCAGCAAAGACTTACAAAATACGAGGCAGCATTACTCACACCCCGCAACCTCACCATCAAAAGATGCAGTTTTGAATTTAGCTCCGTAACTTCCGCTTGGTCCAGAAGAGGGAATTGAAAAATGGAAAGAAAGGGTAGAATAGAAAGAAGAGGCCTATGAGAAAGCATTAGAGAGAGCAGAGGATGAAGCGGACAGTCACGTAGGTTGCGAATGGAGAAACAAATGTGATCATAAGATACCTCACACATTTTTCTCATTTGCTGATCCAAATGACATGCAGGGCTGCTTTAAATGAATGAAACAAGAAGCAAAACAACTTGATAAGTTGAGTTGGTGGAAATTCCCATCTGCAGATCTTGAGATTTTTGTAGATGGATCCAGATCATATCACAACGGAGAACCCAAGACAGGATATGCCGTTACCATCCTGAATGAAACTTTGATTCAGCAACCACTCCCACCTGGGATTTCAGCTCAGGAGGTGGAGTTGAAGGCACTCACTGCAGCGTGTACACTGTCTCAAGATATGCTTTTGGTGTTGCACATGATTATGGCCCAATTTGGAGGAGCAGAGATTTTGTTGGCTCATCCGGTAAGCCTGTGAAAAACAGTGGAGCTGTAGCAGCCCTATTCAGAGCCTTAGGCTGGATTCACACAAGCATTTTCGGTCCGTAAAGGACAGAACGTATTTCGGCCGCAAGTCCCGGACCAAACACATTGCTAGGAGCCGGGCTCCTAGCATCATAGTTATGTATGACGCTAGGAGTCCCTGCCTCGCTGCGAGACAACTGTCCCATACTGTAATCATGCCTTCAGTATGGGACAGTAGTTCCACGGAGAGGCAGGGACTCCTAACATCGTACATAACTATGATGCTAGGAGCCCGGCTCCCTGCTGTGTGTTCGGTCCGGGACTTGCGGCCAAAATATGTTCCGTCCTTTACGGACCAAACATGTTCGTGTGAATCCAGCCTTATACTCCTAAAAAGGTAGCCATTATAAGAGAGAGGCACATACAAGGTAACAGTCGCCCGTGGTCATAGGTAATCGAAGGGCAGATGAGGCGGCAAAGGCATACGCACTGATGCCTCTCCCCACAATTATGCTATGTGAACCTACTGAAGCAGTCCAGGTGGGGCGGTTGACATGACAATGCTCAGATTGCTCCAAAAACCGGCTACATTGGAAGAAAAAGAAAACTTGCAAAAAAAAAAAAAAAAGGGGCAAAGGAGGATCTAGAGGGGCTCTGGCAGACAGAAAGTAAGCTGTGCCTACCCTGGGTTTTATACCTCATTATGACACATGGACCAACACATGCGGCCAAGGAGGAAATAGTGAGTTTAGTTTCCAGGTTCTGGGTTGCCCCTGGGTACAACAACACTGCTACTCGATATATGCAAACATTTCTTCTCTGTGCCAGCGATAACATGACAGTAAATGTCCCCCAGAAGCATACCCCAAGGCCACTGTTCCAGCCTTTGCAGATTGATTACATACAGAAACCCAAGGTTGGTCGGTATGAATATATCCTTGTCGGTGTTGATATCTTTTCAGGATTGTCCGAAGAATGGGCCACGGCAACAGCCAAAACAAAAACCACGGCTAAGAAGCTGCTCAAATAAGTGGTATATAGGTATGGTGTTCCAGAAACCATAGAAAGTGACAGAGGAACACATTTCACAAGAGAAATACTTAGAGAAGTAATGCCAGCATTAAATATTGAACAGGCTGTAATGACGGGGGTGGGGAGACAGACAAGTGAGCCCTAATCTACCTGCCACTCAGTCCCTGCCTACTTGCAACGACCCGCCCTAGGCGACGGGGTACAACTGGGCGACGGTCCCTACGCTCAATAAGTGCACAACAGACAAACAGACAAGTGTACACAGAGCTAGGGGGAGAAAGGGGCAGTTGCCCACGGCAACACCGTGAGCAACAAGAGAAGTGAACAAGCCGAGTCAAACCAGGAGAGTACGAGGTGCCAAACGCAGAGCAGGAGAGTAGTGAACAAGCCGAGTCAAACCAGGAGTGTACGAGGTACCAAACGCAGAGCAGGAGAGTAGTCAGCAAGCCGGGGTCAATATGAAGCAAGGACAATGGTACAAGAAGCTGCAGCAGGGCCAGGAAACCAAACGAGAAGACTCACAAGCAAAGGAGGAACAGGAAAGGCAGGTATAAATAGACAGAGGGCGGGAGCTAGCTCCGTCTGGCCAGGCTGTGATAGGTTCTCCCACTCCTAAGCCTGCCACCCTAAGTGGTGGAAGATGGAGTCAGTCTCACAGACATAGAAGCAGGTGCAGACTGATTATCTATGAACGCTAACCCCGAAGCTGTGCCTGGCAGATCCTTTACAGTACCCCCCCTTTTATGAGGGGCCACCGGACCCTTTCTAAGTGGACCTGGTTTACTGGGGAAACGAAGGTGAAACCTCCTGACCAATATCCCAGCGTGAACATCCCGAGCGGGTACCCAAGTCCTCTCCTCCGGCCCGTATCCTCTCCAATGGACCAGGTACTGGAGGGAGCCTTGGACCATCCTGCTGTCCACAATCTTGGCCACCTCGAATTCTGCCCCCTCAGGGGTGAGAACAGGGACCGGAGGTTTCCTTGAGGGAGCCAAGGACGGGGAGCAGCGTTTAAGGAGGGAGGCATGGAACACGTTGTGTACTCGAAAAGATGGGGGTAACTCCAGTCGGAAGGAGACAGGATTGAGGACTTCAATGACCTTGTACGGCCCTATAAACCGGGGAGCAAACTTCTTGGACGGAACCTTAAGGCGCAAATTTTTAGACGATAGCCACACCAGATCCCCGACCATAAACAAGGGGTTAGCAGAACGTTTTCTATCTGCCTGAGTTTTTTGTATGCTCTGGGACGCCTCTAGGTTCTTCTGAACCTGAGCCCAGACTGTGCACAGTTCTCGATGAACGACCTCTACCTTGGGATTGTTGGAACTACCAGGTGAAATGGAAGAGAACCGTGGATTAAACCCAAAATTACAGAAAAAGGGGGAGACCCCTGACGAGTTACTGACCCAGTTATTAAGGGAAAATTCGGCGAGGGGAATGAATGAGACCCAATCATATTGACAGTCAGAGATAAAACACCTTAAATATTGTTCTAGAGACTGATTAGTCCTCTCAGTTTGGCCATTAGTTTCAGGATGGAAGGCAGAGGAGAAGGACAGATCAATCTCCAACTTTTTACAGAAGGCTCTCCAAAACAATGAAACAAATTGTACCCCTCTATCAGAAACAATATTGACAGGGACCCCATGGAGATGCAGGATGAGTTTGACAAACAAGGTAGCTAACGTCTTAGCATTGGGTAGTTTCTTGAGGGGCACAAAATGGCACATCTTACTGAAGCGGTCTACTACAACCCACACCACCGACTTGCCTTGAGATGGAGGCAAATCGGTGATAAAATCCATGGAGATATGGGTCCAAGGTCTCTGGGGAATGGGCAAAGAACATAGTAAGCCCGCTGGTCGGGACCTGGGAGTCTTGGACCTAGCACAAACTTCACAAGTGGCGACGTAGGCCTTAACGTCTTTAGGCAACCCAGGCCACCAATAGTTTCTGACAATGAGGTGCTTGGTACCCAGGATGCCTGGATGGCCAGATAGTGCAGAGTCATGATTTTCCCTAAGTACCCTTAGCCGGAATTGCAGGGGAACAAACAGCTTGTTCTCAGGAAGGCTCCCGGGAGCTGAACCTTGATCAGCCGCAATTTCAGAGACTAAATCAGAATCAATAGCGGAAATGATTATACCTGGAGGCAAAATACAAGCAGGATCTTCCTACGAAGGAGGGCTGGCCATGAAGATACGTGACAGTGCATCAGCCTTAACATTTTTAGACCCAGCCCTATAGGTAACCACAAAGTTGAATCTGGTAAAAAATAACGCCCAACGAGCTTGTCTCGGGTTTAGCCTCCGGGCAGATTCTAGGAAAACCAGATTCTTGTGTTCGGTAAGGACCGTTACCTGGTGTCTAGCCCCCTCCAGGAAGTGGCGCCACTCTTCAAATGCCCATTTAATGGCTAAGAGTTCGCGGTTGCCAATATCATAGTTACTCTCAGTGGGTGAAAACTTCCTGGAGAAGTAGGCACAGAGACGGAGATGGGTGAGGGACCTGGTACCCTGGGACAAGACAGCCCCCACTCCCACCTCGGACGCATCAACCTCCACGATAAATGGCTCCATTTGGTTGGGCTGAACCAGCACCGGGGCCGAGATAAAGCACTTCTTAAGGACCTCAAAAGCCTGGACAGCCTCAGGAGGCCAGTGGAGGAGATCAGCACCTTTGCGAGTGAGATCCGTAAGAGGCTTAGCGATGACCGAGAAGTTAACAATAAACCTCCTGTAATAATTAGCGAACCCCAGGAAGCACTGTAACGCCTTCAGGGAGGCAGGTTGGACCCATTCCGCCACAGCCTGGACCTTAGCAGGGTCCATGCGGAATTCATGAGGAGTGAGGATTTGGCCCAAAAATGGTATCTCCTGCACCCCAAACACACATTTTTCGGTCTTCGCAAACAGTTTGTTTTCTCGAAGTACCTGGAGCACCTTCCTGACATGCTCAATGTGGGAGGACCAGTCCTTGGAAAACACAAGTATGTCATCAAGGTACACTACAAGAAATACCCCCAGGTAGTCTCTTAAAATCTCATTTATGAAATTCTGGAAGACCGCGGGAGCATTACACAACCCAAAGGGCATGACGAGGTATTCTAAATGACCTTCGGGCGTGTTAAACGCAGTCTTCCACTCATCCCCCTCTTTGATGCGGATAAGGTTATACGCCCCCCGTAGATCAAACTTAGAGAACCATTGGGCCCCCTGAACCTGATTAAAGAGATCAGGAATCAGAGGAAGGGGATACTGGTTCCTTACAGTGACCTTATTCAAGCTTCGGTAGTCAATGCATGGCCTAAGACCACCTTCCTTCTTCCCTACGAAAAAGAAGCCAGCACCTACCGGAGAAGTAGAGGGGCGAATGTAACCCTTGGCCAGGCATTCCTGGATATACTCTCTCATGGCTTCACGTTCGGGACAAGAGAGATTAAATATCCTACCCTTAGGGAGCTTAGCTCCTGGTACCAAATTGATTGCGCAATCATATTCTCTATGAGGAGTTAACACTTCGGAGGCCTCCTTAGAGAAAACATCGGCGAAGTCCTGAACAAACTCAGGTAGCGTGTTCACCTCCTCAGGGGGAGAAATAGAATTAACAGAAAAACATGACGTCAAGCATTCATTACCCCACTTGGTAAGGTCCCCAGAATTCCAGTCAAACGTGGGATTATGCAACTGCAACCAGGGAAGGCCTAAAACCAAATCGGACGATAATCCCTGCATTAACAGTACAGAGCACTGCTCCAAATGCATGGAGCCAACAAGGAGTTCAAAAACAGGGGTATGCTGTGTAAAATAACCATTATCAAGAGGAATAGAGTCGATACCCACTACCGGGACAGGTTTAGGCAAATCAATCAAAGGCATAGCTAGAGACATAGCAAATTCCACAGACATGATATTAGCAGAAGACCCTGAATCCACGAAGGCACTGCCGGTAGCAGACCTACCACCAAAAGAGACCTGAA
The DNA here is from genome assembly GCF_050947455.1 of Rhinoderma darwinii. Classification (NCBI taxonomy): domain Eukaryota; kingdom Metazoa; phylum Chordata; class Amphibia; order Anura; family Rhinodermatidae; genus Rhinoderma; species Rhinoderma darwinii. The sequence goes on from NC_134688.1 coordinate 101,502,453, forward strand.
AGGGAAGCAAGATTTTATTACGTTTCATATTTACGGGAAATACCTGTGCACCCAAGTGACCTCCCCGATGATCACTTAGGCGTGGAAGTTCTCCGGCTGCATTCTTACGCTTAGGACAGTTGTTCACTTGATGCTTGTCATCCCCACAGTAGAAGCAGAGACCATTCTTCCTGCGGAAATCTCTACGTTGTTGGGGGGACACGGAGGCCCCGAGTTGCATAGGTACCTCCGAGTCTTCCGGGGAGGAACGAAGCAACGGAACCTCGGGAGGCATCATGGGGGAGTCAGAGGAGAAAACATCAAGACGTTCAAGTCGTCGTTCCCTGAGACGTCGGTCAAGTCGTACCGCTAAAGCCATAACCTGGTCTAGGGAGTCAGAAGAGGGATAACTAACTAGCAGATCTTTCAGGGCGTTCTACAGACCCAACCTAAACTGGCACCTTAAGGCAGGGTCATTCCACCGAGAAGCTGCGCACCACTTCCTAAAGTCAGAGCAATACTCCTCAACAGGTCTCTTACCCTGACGTAAGGTCACCAGCTGACTCTCGGCAAAAGCAGTCTTGTCAGTCTCGTCATAGATGAGTCCGAGAGCAGAAAAGAAAAGATCAACGGAGGAAAGTTCAGGGGCGTCAGGAGCCAAGGAGAAGGCCCATTCTTGGGGCCCTTCCTGGAGCCGGGACATAATTATACCCACCCGCTGGCTCTCAGAACCTGAGGAGTGGGGCTTTAAACGAAAATAGAGCCTACAACTCTCCCGAAAGGAGAGAAAAGTCCTCCGGTCCCCTGAGAACCAGTCGGGCAACTTGAGGTGGGGTTCAAGAGGTAAGGTGAGGGGGACTACTATGGTAGCATCAGGCTGGTTGACCCTCTGAGCCAGGGCCTGGACCTGTAGGGAGAGACCCTGCATTTGCTGAGCCAGGGTCTCAAGGGGGTCCATAGTGGTGTCAGCGACCAGGGTAGACTAGGTATGGGCTTGTGATTATGTAATGACGGGGGTGGGAGACAGACAAGTGAGCCCTAATCTACCCGCCACTCAGTCCCTGCCTACTTGCAACGACCCGCCCTAGGCAACAGGGTACAACTGGGCGACGGTCCCTACGCTCAATAAGTGCACGACAGACAAACAGACAAGGGTACACAGAGCTAGGGGGAGAAAGGGGCAGTTGCCCACGGCAACACCGTGAGCAACAAGAGAAGTATACAAGCCGAGTCAAACCAGGAGAGTACGAGGTGCCAAACGCAGAGCAGGAGAGTAGTGAACAAGTCGAGTCAAACCAGGAGTGTACGAGGTACCAAACGCAGAGCAGGAGAGTAGTCAGCCAGCCGGGGTCAATATGAAGCAAGGACAATGGTACAAGAAGCTGCAGCAGGGCCAGGAAACCAAACGAGAAGACTCACAAGCAAAGGAGGAACAGGAAAGGCAGGTATAAATAGACAGAGGGCGGGAGCTAGCTCCGTCTGGCCAGGCTGTGATAGGTTCTCCCACTCCTAAGCCTGCCACCCTGAGTGGTGGAAGATGGAGTCAGTCTCACAGACATAGAAGCAGGTGCAGACTGATTATCTATGGGCGTTAACCCCGAAGCTGTGCCTGGCAGATCCTTTACAGTACCCCCCCTTTTATGATGGCCACCGGATCCTTTCTAAGTGGACCTGGTTTACTGGGGAAACGAAGGTGAAACCTCCTGACCAATATCCCAGCGTGAACATCCCGAGCGGGTACCCAAGTCCTCTCCTCCGGCCCGTATCCTCTCCAATGGACCAGGTACTGGAGGGAGCCTTGGACCATCCTGCTGTCCAAAATCTTGGCCACCTCGAATTCTGCCCCCTCAGGGGTGAGAACAGGTCCTTTACACAGGCATTCCATACACCCTATCACCCCCAGATTAGTGGGAAGGTAGAAAGAATGAATGGTGCACTGAAGTTAAAAATTCAAAAGGCAATGGCTGAGACAGGAAAACCATAGACAAAATGCCTTCCTATAGCATTACACTCAGTCACAGTCACTCCAAACCAAAAGATAGGGTTGAGTCCAGATGAGATATTGTTTGGATGTCCACCCAAAACAGGGCTATACTTTTCTCAGCAGCTCCAACATTTGCACTTAGATCTTACTGTATATGTAGGAGCATTGAATCAGAATCTAATCTCTTTGCATCATTGTGTATATGGTTCCCTTCCAGAGCCACACTCCCTTGCAGGGTCTCATTGCGTTAAGCACAGAAACGTGTCTGGAGAGCTCGAGCCCAGATTTGACGGACCATATCAAGCCCAGCTTACCACTCCCACTTCAGTAAAGCTTGGAGGGAAAGCTTCCTGGATACATGCTAGTCACTGCAAGCAGGTACTGAACCCCGAGACTTCACTATTCTAACCTATATTCCACTCCTGTATATGGTCCTCACATGCATCAAAGCCTCAAACGATGTCCTAATGAAGGATTAGGACAACAAGTTTATCAATGACGACTGATTGCTGGATATGCACTCCTTCAGCTATAGCAGCCAAGAGCAAGCCCTATCTAGCAGTCCCCCTTACAGAAGAACTCCTTGGGCCCGATTGTTGTAACTTCACCTTGTATGATACAATATGTGGACGAATGTTAGTGTCCCTCTTCCGATAGTGGGAAGACATTTTGGACAATTGTATGCTCCCAACGTTGCGGGAACTGTTTGGGAGAAGGACCTTTTCTGTTCATGACTGTGCCCCAGTGCGTAAAGCAAATTCCATATAGGCATGGTTGGGTGAGTTTGGCGTGGAAGAACTTGACTCGCCCGCACTGAGTTCTGATCTGAATCCCATCGAACACCTTTAGGATGAACTAGAACGGAGATTGTGAGCAACAACAGTGTCTGACCTGACAAATGCTGTTCGGAACGAATGGACAAAAGTTCTCACAGACACTCCAAAAAATATCAAGTCACTAGCACCTCGGAATTGGAATTGTTACTCCACTTCAATGGGACAGTGCTGCAGTACCTTTTAGTCGCTATAAAAGCAACAAGCGTGTGCAAGTACGAACAGCCTAAAACCCAGAGATGAACAATGCAGAGGCTGCAGTGCTTGGTTAGGCGCCATAGCCCCTTCAAAGAGCTTAGCAGGGGTGCTGAGAGGTGTACCCCCACCGATATAATATTGTGTACTGGGAAACTGAAAAAGAAAAATCTTTGTTGGGTAAAACTGGTACAGTAAAAACTACGTTTTAACTTTATTCTGCGAATCAATACGATTAAGACGATACCAAATTGATCGTTTTTTGAGGATTTTACCACTTTTACAAAGAAAAAACTATTTGTGAAAAACAAAATTTCTTTTGGAGCCATATTCTGAGCCATTACTTTTTTTTCCCTGTCAATTTTGTTTTTTTAAACTTAATATTTTTTGGAATTTACTGTATCTTACTTTTTTATTAGTCCCGCTAGGGGACTTGAACCAGCGATTGTTGGACCGCTTGCACAATATACTGCGGTGTTGCAGTATATTGTATTTTTACCAGCTCCTATTAATACCTGCCTCTGGCAGGGTTTAATTGGAGCACAAAGATGGCAGGCCTGGGGAAATGCCATGACAATTATCGGCGCGCCGTGAGGGAACTGATAAACTGTTGTAGGCTGCCTCCCTCTTTCTAAAAAATGGAATTAAAAAAAGGGATCTAGTCTTGTGTAGCCTAAAATGGTACCAATAAAAACTCCAGCTCTTAGAATATGGACACACAAAACACATTTTATTTTTAACAATTAGGTTTTTCCTTTTAAAAGTAGTAAAAAATATTTTTTTCCCAGTACATTATATGGTAAAATAAACGGTGTCGTGAAAAACCCCAACTCGTCCATCAAAAAAAACAATCCCTCATACAGCTATAATAGACTGAAAAATAAAAACAGTTATGGCTTTTTCAAGGAGGGGAAGAAAAAGCGAAAATCAGAAAATGGCTGCAGAGGGAAGGGGTTAAACATTACCACATTCTACCAACAGATGGCGCTGAAGAATATCAAAATACTACATTCTTTTAATTTCTGAAGACTTCAGGTTACCATGGGCAGCTTCGATCAATAAAAGAAAAGAAAATAATAAATACATGTATTGCTAAGCGTACAGTAATCAATTCCTAATTGCATGTGTATACAACAAGAACAGGAACAAACCACCTTTACCTTAATGGCTCCTATTAAAGAGATCAAAGCCACCACGGTCACCCCAATGCTTTTTAATTGTACTATTCGAAAACTGCGATTTTAATAGCTTTTTTAGGTTTTACTACTTTTACAAAATAAAAATAATTTCTTTAAAAAAATTAAAAATCTTTTGTGTCACCAAATTCTAAAAACCCATAATTTTTTTTTATCAATGAAGTGATGTAAGTGCTTTTTTTTTTTTGCAGGGCGAGCTGTAGTTGTGTTGATCATTTTGGGGTACATGATCACTTTTTATTCCATTTTTTTTTTCGGGAGGCGAGGTGGCAATAAAATAGGCATATCTGGCGTTATTTTGACTGTGCGGATTAAATAACATTGTAATAGTTCAGGTTGTTATGGACACGGCAATATACTTGTTTTTACTTTTTACAATATTTTCTGTGTAAAAAGGTGGGATTTTTTTCACTTTAAATTTTCTATTTATAGAATGTTGAATCTAAAAGTTTTTTTTTTTTTTTTTCATTTTTTCCTTCAGTCCCACTAGAGGACTTGCGATAGTTTGATCAATTGTACAATACTCAAGTATTGCAGCGTATTGTGCTTTTGCCGTTCTATTAAGCCCTACCTTTATCAGGGCATAAAGGAAGACCAAGATGGCAGACATGGTGGCCCTCATTGCCATGACAACTAATCGGCACTAGGAAATCGCATTGTGGGGGAGACAGATTGGATCACTTTGGTCCTTATTGACAGCAGCATCTAAGTGGTTTAACGCCTCACGAGCTGAGCCCGCTCCTTAAAGGGGTTGTCCGAGATCCCAACATTTTTTCAAAAACTCTGTCATACATTACCCCTTATACAGACAACCTAAATAAAGCATTATTTTTAAAAAAAATTCTACTTAACACATTTCTTCTTTGAATTCAGCACAGTTTGTTTACATGCAGTTCAGCTCTGGTTTGTTGATCTTTCCTTGTGATGAAACTTTTTTCACGTGCACGCTCATTGCAGGCTGCAATGAGCGTGCACGTACCTTCCAAGAGTTCATGTGAGCTGTCCTTGCTCCTCCCGCTGACCTCCTTCACTGCACTTGTCTTCTTGATGACATTCTTGAAGGATGATGAGCAAATGTTCTCCCCCCCATTATGTTTTTCACATTTATGTTTTATTTCTCTTTTCACCTCTTCGTGTCTACCCTAAGGGTATGTTCACACGCACTAATTACGGACATAATTCGGGCGTTTTTGCCCCGAATTACGTCCGAAAATAGCGCCTCAATAGCGTTGACAAACATCTGCCCATTGAAAGCAATGGGCAGACGTTTGTCTGTTCACACGAGGCGTATATTTATGCGCCGCTGTCAAATGACGGCGCGTAAATAGACGCCCGCGTCAAAGAAGTGACCTGTCACTTCTTTGGGCATAATTGGAGCCATTACTCATTGACTCCAATGAATAGCAGCGCCAATTACGCCCCTAATGGACGCGGCGTTCAAGCGCCTGCACATGCCGTTATGGCTGAAATTACGGTGATGTTTTCAGGCTGAAACATCCCCGTAATTTCAGCCGTTACGGACGCCCTCGTGTGAACATACCCTAACCCTTGTCCGCCCTCCTCTATCTCATGTCTCTCTCCACTAAGGCTATGTTCACACAGAGTTTTTTGGCAGGAACAATATCTGCCTCAAAATTCCGTCTTGAAGCTTGCGGCAGATTTACCTCTCCCTGCACGCTGTTTTTTGCGTCGTTTTTCCCGGCGTTTTTTGTGCGCTGTTTGCGTTTTTCTTTGCCGATTTTTTTCGGGGCGTTGTTCGCTTACTTTATCTTGGCGTTTTTTGCTTGTTTGTTTGCGTCTTTTTTTGCGATGTTTTTGAATGTGTTTTCCGTTTCGTTTATCGTATCCTTTTTTTCGCGTCGTTTATCGTTTCTTTTTTTGCGTCGTTGTTGTCGGAAATTTTTTATGCGTTTTTCGTTGCGTCTTTCGTGTGGTTTTCCCCGTTTTTTTTCGCAGCCTTCTTTGCCTCTTTGTTTGCGGCTTTTTTCGCGTCATTTTCCACTATATTTTTTTCGTCGTTTTGCGTGTCGTTTATCATAGCCTTTTTTTCTACGCTTTTCGCGTATTTTTGGGGGGTTTTTCATTTCTGCGTTTTTCGTTGCGTCTTTCGTGGCGTTTTCCCTGTCGTTTTTCGTGGCGTTCTTTGCCTCTTTGTTTGCTGTTTTTTTCACGTTTTTTTTTTAATGTTTTTCCCCGCGTTTATCGTAGCCTTTTTGGCGTTGTTTTTTTATTGTTTTTTGCGGCGTTGTTTGCGGCTTTTTTTGCGTTCGTCCAGCCCCGTCTTATGCCTCATGCACACTTGCGTGTAAGATTGACGCCCGTGAGAAACGCATATGAAAACAGGCCAATTTAAAATAATGGGTCGCGTGTGCTGTGCGTGGTTTTCACAATCAGCACACGGGCGAGATTCACCCTGTTGAGAATGGGGCCTTAGGCACGATTTACACAAGCGTGAATCACGTCCGTGTGCTGTGCTTTGAAAAAACGCACAACACACGCGACCCATTTATTTCAATGGGGCCGTTGACACATGCGTGACTTTTCACGCAGCGAGAGTCCGCTGCGTGAAACATACTGCATGTCCTCTATTGGTGCGTTATCCTGCACCTACACTCACATTGAAGTCAATGCATGCGTGAAAACCACGCACCGCACACACGTGTTTGGTGCGTGATTTACACAATTTGTTAGATGAAAAAAATGTGCTGGCTTTGTGAGTGCGTGAATAACACATGACAATCGAAAAGCACACTGATGCATAAGGGCGGATTTACACGAGCGTGTGCGTTTTGCGCACGCAAATACAGTGGCGTTTTGCGTGCACAAAATGCACTTGACAGCTCCGTGTCATGTTCATATGGTGCGCAGCTGCGTGCTTTTCGCGCAGCCACCATCATTATGACACTACGTTTGGATGTTTGTAAACAGAAAAGCATGTGGTGCTTTCCTGTTTACATTCATACTTTTTACTGCTGTTGCGCGAATCACGCACGTCCCACGGAAGTGCTTCTGTGTGGTGCGCGTGATTTTTACGCACCCATTGACTTCAATGGGTGCGTGATGCTCGAAAAACGCAGAAATATAGAACATGTCGCGAGTTTTACGCAGCGGACTTACGCTGGGCAAAACTCACGGACAGTCTGCATGCCCCCGTAGACTTGCATAGGTCCGTGCGACCCGCGTGAAAACCACGCGGGTTGCACGGACGTATAGCACGTTCGTGTAAATCCGCCGTAACGCACACACAGACATGATTGACGCAAGTTTTTCACGCGTGTAAAATACACACGCTCGTGTGCATGAAGCCTTACTAATGGACGCTGTTAGACAGTAATGAACTAGTAATACATTTTAAAATAAATGAGGACATAGAAAAAATATTGTAATGAAATAACACACACAACACTGGTTAACGATTTTATTAAAAATAAAAAAGGGTGTCATTGAAGTAGTCCTTGAACTGTAAAAAACACATAACTAAGAAAAAAAAAGTGATGCTTAGATACACTGCTCATGTGTGATACTGTCTGTTTGACCATGTATCTAAGCCTACCACAAGGTAGCCTTAGATACATTACCCAAGCAGACAGTGTCACACATGGGCCATGTATCTAAGAATACATGTTAGGCTTAGATACAGGGCCCCAAAACACAAATCTTATACAGGAATAAAAAGAATGTCATCTGGGGTCCTGTATCTAAGCATACATTGTGTTAGGCTTAGATACAGGCTCCATGTGTGACAATTTTTTTTAGCCACTGTATCTAAGCCTAACAATGTAGGCTTAGATACAGGACCCCAGAAGATCTTTTACAGTTTAATATTATACGCTCTGCTCCGGGACTCCTGACATCGTAGCAGAGCCTATAATAGCGTAGTGCGGCTCCTCCTTGGGCCTGCTCGGTGCTACGGCGCAACGGTGTCCCGCGGGCCGCAGATAACAGCCTCAAGGGCTGCATGCGACCCGTGTACTGCATCGAGTTGTCTGATCCCCTATCAAAGCCTACTATGTGTAGACTTTGATAGGGGAAGAACTAAAAGTACAGAGGTCACTGTACCTCTCTAGTCCGCGGGTGCCGTCCCTCTTCACTTTTTTCACTGTGAACACGCATAGGCGCGCTCACAGTGAAAAAAAGCTGCATAGGCTGGGCGGGCACCCACAGAAACGACACATCTCCAGTGACGTGTCGTGTCCCATCCGAGGTCTCGCTGGGGCGAGACCATGTGATCGGGACACGACACGACAGTGGAGGAGGAAGAAAACGTGACGTCAGAAGACATGTGATCGGCAGAAAAGAGCTGCCAGAACGGAGAACAGAAGCAAGATTGCACAGGTAAGTATATTAGGGAATAGTTAATGTGTGTATTGTGTGTTTAACTTTTAAATAAAAATATATCTCGGACAACCCCTTTAAGTGTCAGTTGTGTATTAAAGCGGTCATCTGTTTTAATACACAAAATAAAACAACGTGAAAGTGTTAAAATAGTCCCCTCTCCTTACCAGAAATATTATAGGACTTTTGGTAACCTGCCAAATCACACACGTTTATTAAAATGACCAAGAATACAGCAAATAAAAAAAAAAAGGGGGCAAGTCAACAACTGCATGACTTCCCTGACATTGTAAAATCAATGCTGTAGTTTGTTAATTTCTGGATGCAGTACCAGCCCGATTATAGTAGGTATTTTCAGATTTTTGGCCAGAATGGTGCTATGAGGATAATCTTTGCTTTCGTTGATCCTATATTTTTTTTTAGGAGCTTTGGTGGGAAGGGATAAGGAAGATTGTTAGGCCAGAAATGGGAACAGGCGTCCAGTACCCAGTAATTGTCATGATGAAACTGAATAGAACTTGGTTGTTTATTTGTTATGTCAAAAAAGTTCAACCTCGAGGTGTCCCCAATTTTATGAATCATGAGGTTTTTCCTTCAGATTTCGGACACCATTTTCATAGAACTTGTCTGCTAAGATCATTGGCCAGCATGTTTTCCTTTACCTTCAGATGAATCAGTGTCCGGGAGGATAGGTGCATCTTTCGACTTTTCATGTCACCCTGCTTGTTGAAATAAGTAATGATTTACACCATTCCCCTGGACCTCTATTTTTAGGGTGCTTCCCAGACTGCTAATTCTCTGAGGTTGGATGAAATGGATTGTAAAAGTTTTCCCCAAGCGTCTTAAACCGGTCTTTCTGGTGAATGTACTCCCCAGCCCCAAATGCTGCCTTTTGGGTGTGATCACCACCAGGTTTGGCTTGGTATTCCAGTTCTTAAATTGTTCTCTCTGCATCTACCACAATCGTTTGTTTTATTTATTTGGGGAGTAACGGGAACCTTGCTATGCAAAAAAATTACTCTTCTTGTCCTAATAAGAGAAGAGGTAGGCTTGAAGACACGTTGGTTGTGCCTCAGCCCACTTGACTGCTAGGATGCATGATGTGAGGAGGCCCTGCAATCCCATGATTTTTCTAAAGGAAGGTGTTGAGAAGAAAAATAAAAGGGGAATGTCTTCCAGATTACATTTTCTACTTTATTCAACCGAATTCCCCAATACACTGGATTCTACTTCAAAGATCTTTGATGGTTGCTGATCCACCACAGTTACCGTATTTTTCAGACTATAAGATGCTGCTGACTAGAAGATGCACCCAGGTTTCAGACAACAGAAAATAGGAAAAATGTAAATATTTTACTTCTTTTACAAAAAAAAACAACTATTGGTTAAAAAATATAATTTGTTCAGTTTCACCACATTATGAGAGCCGTAACTTACATGTTTTTCATCGTTTAAGCGGTGTGAGAGCTTTTTTTTTTGCGGGACGAGCTGTAGTTTTTATTAGCTCCATTCTTTTGGGCCATACGATTTTTTTTATCACTTTAATTCTTTTTAGCGCTATGGTGACCAAAAAAACAAAGTTTCTGGGGCTTTAAATAAATTTTTTTACACCGTTCACTGTGCGTCAAATATTGGTATATTTTAATCGTTTTGGAATTTTACCGACGCAGCTATACCAATTTTTTTATTTTTACATTGTGCTTGGGGAAAAATGGGAAAAGGTTGTTTCTTTTAACTTTTAAAAAAATTTTTACGCTCCTGAAAACGTAAGTAACTTTTATTTTTACACATTTTATTACTTCCCCTAGCTGGTACAATACACTACAATATATGGATTAGTTACGGAAACAGCATAACTCGATGAGCTATGCTGTTTCCGTAGCTCCCATAGTAGTGAATGGCCATTACAGTAGCAGCGTAGCACGTTACGCTATTTCCGTAACTACTATTCAGTTCTATGGGAGTTACAGAATCAGCGTAGCTCACCAAGTTACGCTGTTTCCGTAACGCGACCATGTAACCAGGAAGTGGCCGGGAGACAGGTAAGATAGAACGGGGTTTAGGGGGCCCCGTTCTAGAGATAGATGCGGGTCCCAGAGGTGGGACCCACATCTATCTGACATATCCTGTCGATATGTCATAAATGCCCTTCATGGGAAGGCCCATATAAATGGCGCGGTCGCTTTTGACTGCGGCATTTAACTAAATGGCCAGGAACAGCGTCATTGCTGATCCTGGCCGTTAGAGAAGCATGTCAGCTGTAAAACACAGCTGACATCTGCAGTGTATGGAGCGGGATCAGCGAATGAGCCTGCTCCGCTACATACATCCCCTCCATGCTCCATGATGTGCCGGCACATCACGGGTCAGGAAAGAGTTAAGTAAGAAGCGGTCAGGGGGCCCGGCGCTGCCGGGTCCCTTGACTGCCGACTATAAGACACAGGAACTTTTTAGCAAGATTTATTTTTGCTAAAAACTGCGTCTTAGGCCCCATGCACACGGACGTAAAAACGCCCGTAGTCACGGCCAGTAATTACGGGCCCATAGACTTCTATTGGCCACGGGTACCTCTCCGTATGCTTACGGGAAGGTGCCCGGGCCGTTGAAAAATATAGAACATGTCCTATTTTAGGCCGTAATTATGGCACGGGCAGGCCCATAGCAGTCTATGGGGCTCCCGTAATTACGGGTGACTACGTGTGTGCGGCCGTAATTACGGGAGCGTTGCTAGGCGACGTCAGTGGATAGTCACTGTCCAGGGTGCTGAAAGAGTTAACTGATCGGCAGTAACTCTTTCAGCACCAGGGACAGTAACTACCGATCACAATATAAATCAACGTGTAAAAAAAATAGACGTTCATACTTACCCAGAACTCCCTGCTTCTTCCTCCAGTCCGGCCTCCCGGGATGACGTTTCAGCCCATGTGCGCTGCAGCCAATCACAGGCTGCAGCGGTCACATGGACTGCCGCGTCATCCAGGGAGGTCGGGCTGGATGTCGAAAGAGGGACGCGTCACCAAGACAACGGCTGCGTAAGTATGAATTTCTTTTACTTTTACCTCGGAAAGGGCTGCCCCTTCTCTCTATCCTGCACTGATAGAGAGAAGGGGCTGCAGATTAGTGCAGTGCAATTTTGCAGCGAAAACGTGCCCGTAATACGGGTGGAATACTGGTGACACCGGACTCGTATTTACGGGCACGGGTCCGTAAATACTGTTGCAATACGGGTTGAATACGTGTGACCAAGGACCCGTATTTACGCCAGTATTTACGGAAGGGAAAAAATAAGTTTGTGTGCATGAGGCCTTATAGTCAGAAAAATTTGGTAGGTTAGTAATGACTGGATTGACTGAAGGTGGCAAGACACTTCTCCTCCTGAGGCTGTGATGAGGAAAAATCGTCCAAGTAGGAAATGATTAGGATTCCTTGATAATGAGTAAAGGCCTTAGCCATGATATTTTAAAACTTCTTGGCGCACTTGATAGAACAAATGGAAGGGCTGCAAATCAAGTGTCTTAAGCCCTGATTTGTCTTGACTGACTATTCAGCCAACTTCACACCGCATATGTTTAGACTGAAAAATACACGGCCGATTTAAAGAGAAAACGTGTGTACATAAGGAGTAACACCATTTCTAGCCATCATATGGCTTGTATTGCTAATTCTTAACAGTTTTACCCACAGCAGGCTCTATCTGTAAATCTCCTGAGCTAACTGCTACCATGTCTGCCATACTTTACAAACAAAGAAGAGAACATCCTATTCCCCTCTCTGTAGCACACCCTCAGAAACAGAAGCAACATGGGAGGACATTATATAGCAGTGTAGCGGTGAATCCAGCACTGGGGTGAAATAGAACACTTACTAGAAGCTGCAGCAGCTGAATCAGATGCTGAAGAGGTCTCAAGTGTGCTTTACACCAGGGTTCTGCTGGAATACATGAGGGCATGGATCCTAGAACAGACATAGCTTTACCTACTAAGCAATTTGAAATTTTCTGGAAGCGGGAATTTCTAGAATGATCTGTCTCTGCTTTTAATGAAAGGAAGTACATTTGCTTTTGGGAGTGTAGAAGTATCCCTAGAAAAACCTTCTGACTTGTAGGCACGAGATGATATTTTTTTTTTGCCGGTTTATTATACACCCCAGTTGACGACATGTCTTGTTAAGGTGGTCTTTAGTAGAGGGGCAGAATTTGAGAGCATTAACAGATCATCCAAATATTGAACAATATTGGTCCTCTGTTTTCACAGATAGGCTACCATCTCCACCATTAGTTTTGTGATAATACATGGAACAGATGAAATCCCAAATATGAGTGTTGACCACCTATTAAACCACATGGATCTTTTGGCTGTGTTGGCCAATACGACAGATCTTGCTGCCACTCGTATTGGCCGTAAATTCCGTAGCCATCTTTAAAAGTAGAGTTTAATCTCTTGAAGTTTTTCTCCTTAACCCCTTAAGGACACAACCTGTTTTTTCAAATTTGACGTGTATATTTATGTGGTAATAACTCTGGAATGCTTTTATGTATCCAAGCGATTATGAGATTGTTTTCTCGTGACACAATGTCCTTTATGTTAGTGGTAAAATTTGGTCAATATTTTCAGCGTTGATTTGTGAAAAACCACAAAATTCAGAGAAAATTAGCATTTTTCTAAATTTAAATGTATGTATGCAAGGCAGATAGTAATACCACACAAAATAGTTACTAGCTAACATTTACCATATTTCTACTTTATATTTGCATAGCTTTTTAAAAGTATTTTTATTTTTCTAGGACGTTACAAGGCTTAGGATCAGTGCGAAAAATATGTGTATATATATATATATATATATATATATATATATATATATATATATATATATATATATATATAATACATATATTAGAGGAAGTCAAGAAGCGCTACTCCATCCGGAGGTGGAAAGAAATAGAATTAATAAACACTCCTTAAATACTTAAGGTAACGCGTCTCAACGCCGGACTGGCGCCTCCATCAGACCTAATACCTGGTATTAGACCTAATATTTGGTATTAGGTCTGATGAAGGCGCCAGTCCGGCGTTGAGATGCCTTACCTTAATAAATACTCCGTAAAGAGGCTCTGTCACCACATTATAAGTGGCCTATATTGTACATGATGTGATCGGCGCTTTAATGTAGATTATAGCAGTGTTTTTTATTTAGAAAAACAATCATTTTTGACGGAGTTATGACCTATATTAGCTTTATGCTAATGAGTTTCTCAATGGACAACTAGGCGTATTTTACTATATGGCCAAGTGGGCGTTGTGGAGAGAAGTGTATGATGCTGACTAATCAGCGTCATCCACTTCTCTCCATTCATTTACACAGCACATAGCGATACAGCTATATCGCTATGTACAGCCACATAAACACACTATAACGTCACTGCAGTGTCCTGACAATGAATATACATTACCTGCAGCCAGGACGTGTATTCAGAATCCTGACACTTTGCTAACACAATCCCGACACTACAGCACGCGTAATCTCGTTTGAAATGACAGTTTACAGCGTAATCTCGCGAGATTACGCTTGCTGTGCTGTAGTGTCAGGATTCTGAATACACATCACGTCCTGGCTGGAGGTAATGTATATTCATTGTCAGGACACTGCAGTGACGTTATAGTGTGTTTATGTGGCTGTACATAGCGATATAGCTGTATCGCTATGTGCTGTGTAAATGAATGGAGAGAAGTGTATGACGCTGATTGGTCAGCATCATACACTTCTCTCCACAACGCCCACTTGGCCATATAGTAAAATACGCCTAGTTGTCCATTGAGAAACTCATTAGCATAAAGCTAATATAGGTCATAACTCCGTCAAAAATGATTGTTTTTCTAAATAAAAAACACTGCTATAATCTACATTAAAGCGCCGATCACATCATGTACAATATAGGCCACTTATAATGTGGTGACAGAGCCTCTTTACGGAGTATTTATTAAGGTAAGGCATCTCAACGCCGGACTGGCGCCTTCATCAGACCTAATACCAAATATTAGGTCTGATACCAGGTATTAGGTCTGATGGAGGCGCCAGTCCGGCGTTGAGACGCGTTACCTTAAGTATTTAAGGACACTGCAGTAACGTTATAGTGTGTTTATGTGGCTGTACATAGCGATATAGCTGTATCGCTATGTGCTGTGTAAATGAATGGAGAGAAGTGTATGACGCTGATTGGTCAGTGTCATACACTTCTCTCCACAATGCCCACTTGGCCATATAGTAAAATACGCCCAGTTGTCCATTGAGAAACTCATTAGCATAAAGCTAATATAGGTCATAACTCAGTAAAAAATGATCGTTTTTCTAAATAAAAAACACTGCTGTTATCTACATTACAGCGCCCATGACATCATGTACAATATAGGCCACTTATAATGTGGTGACAAAGCCTCTTTAAATACTTAACTCAATTTCTTTCCACCTCCGGATGGAGTAACGCTTCTTGACTTCCTCTAATATATGTATTTTATATATATATATATATATATATATATATATATTTTTTATTTTTTTTTGTTTTGCAGTGATCCATTGCCACGCGGTGGAACTTTTTTGGTCCCATTGGCTAGGAAGCAGCAGCAGCAACTTCATCCATTGTATGCCTTTCAACAGCGTTGTGCCTGGACACTGCACAACTTTCCCAGGTGAGGATAATTCTTAGGCCTCATGCACACGACCGTGGTGTTTTTCTGGTCCGCAAATTCCAGGACCGTGTTCCGTGGAATGTCATCCGCAGTTCATCCGTATGTAATCCGCAGTTCATCCGTATGTAATCCGCAAAAATGCGGATGAAAAAAAAAAAAAAAAAAAAGGGACTTTTAAACAGGATGCCAAAAGCTTGGTCAAACCCCCTTTAGAAGGTCACATGATCCGCAAATCCGCAAACTGCGGATGACACACGGCGGTGTATCCGCAATTTCCACGGGCCCATTGACTTCTATTGGCATGTCCGCACCGCATTTGCGGCCCATAATAAGACATGTCCGGAGTTTCTGCGGCACGGATGTGCGGACATGCGGAGAGCCGTGAAAACACGGATAGTGGGTATGGCCACATAGAAATGAATGGGTCCGCAATTAACCCGTGGATTTGCGGTTGAATTGTGGACGCAAAAACACGGTCGTGTGCATGAGGCCTTACACCTGCATTTCTGTTCGGTATTGTTGTGGGATTCCGCACCATGAGGCGCTTCTTCCTTTGATTTATTTCAGATATAAAGTGTTACAAGGCTTAGAACTTTAGCAGCAATTTCTCACATTTTCAAGAAAATTTCAATAGGCCATTTTTTCAGAGGCCAGTTCAGTTCTGAAGTGGCTTTGAGGGCCTTATGTATTAGAAACTAGACCCCTCAAAGCATTCAAAACAGCATTCAGAAAGTTCTTTTAACTCTTTAGGCGTTTCACAGGAATTAAAGCAAAGTAGAGGGACATTTCACAATTTACATTTTTTTTGCCAAAATTCATTGGTAATAAAAAAAAATTCTGTAACACAGGTTTTACCAGAGAAACGCAACTTAATATTTATTGCCCAGAATCCGCAGTTTTTAGAAATATCCCACATGTGGCCCTAGTGCGATAATGGACTGAAACACAGGCCTCAGAAGTAGAGATGAGCGAACTTATCAAAAGTTCGGTTCGGCTAGTTCGCCGAATTTCACAAAAAAGTTCGATTCGGACCGAACCTGTCATTTCCGTGCGCCGAGCATGATACTGTCCAGGGTGCTGATAGAGTTAATGAGCTGCACTAACTCTTTCAGCAACCTTGACAGTACATGCTCGGCGCGCGGAAAATAAAATTTTAATGTAATAAAAAAATAATAATAATACGTTCATACTCACTTTCCTCCTGTCCGGCCTCCAGCGATGACGTTTCATCCATGTCGCCGCTGCAGCCAATCACAGGCTGTAGTGGCGGTCACGCACGTCAGGATGACGTCAGAAGGCCGGCCTCCAGGGATGACGCTTCATCCCACGTGACCGCCTCTGCAGCCAATCAGAGGCTGCAGCGGCGACATGGATGAAACGTCATCGCTGGAGGCCGGACAGGAGGAAAGTAAGTATTCTTAAAGAGCTTAGTTCAGTTATTTCTGTCCCCCTTTTCATAATATTCAGAGAATCTCTAGTGACTGGTATAGTGCCGAGGGACTGGCGCAGCGCAAATGTGGTGCCGATTTTCAAAAAGGGCTCTAGGTCTTCCCCGGGTAATTATAGACCAGTAAGCTTAACATCCATCGTGGGGAAAATGTTTGAGGGGCTATTGAGGGACTATATACAGGATTATGTGACAATAAATAGCATTATAAGTGACAGCCAGCACGGTTTTACTAAGGACAGAAGTTGTCAAACTAACCTAATCTGTTTTTATGAAGAGGTGAGAAGAAGTCTAGACAGAGGGGCCGCTGTGGATTTAGTGTTTTTGGACTTTGCAAAGGCATTTGACACTGTCCCCCATAGACGCCTAATGGGTAAATTAAGGACTATAGGTTTAGAAAATATAGTTTGTAATTGGATTGAGAATTGGCTCAAGGACCGTATCCAGAGAGTTGTGGTCAATGATTCCTACTCTGAATGGTCCCCGGTAATAAGTGGTGTACCCCAGGGTTCAGTGCTGGGACCATTATTATTCAACTTATTTATTAATGATATAGAGGATGGGATTAATAGCACTATTTCTATTTTTGCAGATGACACCAAGCTATGTAATATAGTTCAGTCTATGGAAGATGTTCATGAATTGCAGGCAGATTTAAACAAACTAAGTGTTTGGGCATCCACTTGGCAGATGAAGTTTAATGTAGATAAATGTAAAGTTATGCATCTGGGTACCAACAACCTGCATGCATCATATGTCCTAGGGGGAGCTACACTGGGGGATTCACTTGTTGAGAAGGATCTGGGTGTTCTTGTAAATCATAAACTCAATAACAGCATGCAGTGTCAATCAGCTGCTTCAAAGGCCAGCAGGATATTGTAATGTATTAAAAGAGGCATGGACTCGCGGGACAGGGATGTAATATTGCCACTTTACAAAGCATTAGTGAGGCCTCATCTAGAATATGCAGTTCAGTTCTGGGCTCCAGTTCATAGAAAGGATGCCCTGGAGTTGGAAAAAATACAAAGAAGAGCAACGAAGCTAATTAGGGGCATGGAGAATTTAAGTTATGAGGAAAGATTAAAAGAATTAAACCTATTTAGCCTTGAAAAAAGACAACTAAGGGGGGACATGATTAACTTATATAAATATATTAATAGCACATACAAAAAATATGGTGAAATCCTGTTCCTTGTAAAACCCCCTCAAAAAACAAGGGGGCACTCCCTCCGTC
This sequence comes from Rhinoderma darwinii, assembly GCF_050947455.1. Taxonomy (NCBI): domain Eukaryota; kingdom Metazoa; phylum Chordata; class Amphibia; order Anura; family Rhinodermatidae; genus Rhinoderma; species Rhinoderma darwinii. The sequence continues at coordinate 101,520,342 of NC_134688.1, forward strand.
TGGAGAAAAAAAGGTTCAACCTGCAGAGGCGACAAGCCTTCTTTACCGTGAGAACTGTGAATCTATGGAATAGCCGACCGCAGGAGCTGGTCACAGCAGGGACAGTAGATGGCTTTAAAAAAGGGTTAGATAATTTCCTAGAACAAAAAAATATTAGCTCCTATGTGTAGTAATTTTTCCTTCCCTTTTCCCGTCCCTTGGTTGAACTTGATGGACATGTGTCTTTTTTCAGCCGTACTAACTATGTAACGTATTTTTTTTTCCCCGCATGTATGTATGTTGGCATGTATGTATGTTGTCATGCATGTATGTATATGCATGTATGTATGTATGTTTGCATGTGTGTATGTTTGCATGTATGTATATATGTGCATGTATGTTGGCATGTATGTATATATGTGTATGTTTGTATGTATATTTGCATGTATATATGTTTGCATTTATGTATGTTGTCATGTATGTATGTATGTATTTATTTTGTCATGTATGTATGTTATCATGTATGTTTGCATGTATGTTGGCATGTATATATTTGCATGCATGTATGTATGTATGTATGTATGTTTGCATGTATGTATGTTGGCATGTATGTATGTTTTTATTTTTGTATGTTTGTTTGTCTGTATGGCCATGTATGATACTGTCTGCTGGCGCCCTGTATCACACATTAAACTGAATCTAAGCCTACGACATGTTTTATTTCATTATTTTTTTTTACAGGTTTGGTGTTTGGACTACGTCGGTTTCGAGGACTACTTGAATGACGTTTTTTTTTTTTTTCTACAATAAAATGGTTAATGAGGGTTGTGTTGGGGGTGCTTTATTTCAATAAAATATTTTATCTATATCTTTTTACATTTTATTACTACCACTTTAGTAATGGCCGCTGTCTGAGTGAAAACATCCATTACTAAGGCGAGGCTTAGTGTTAGCCGGTGCAGAGGCCAACACTAACCACCATTACCCCGGTACCCACCACCACCAGGGGTGCCGGGAAGAGCCAGGTACGATCCAGTACCCGACCATCTGTTGTGATGGTCGGGCTCTGGGGCGGCCGCAGGCTGGTATTATGAGGCTGGGAAGGGCCAAAACCCGTGGACCTTCCCACCCTTGTAAGGCTAGGCTGCTGCTGCTGCTGCTGTGTTGTATCTGGCTGGTTATAAAAGTGGGGGGGACCCCACGTCATTTTTTTTATTTCTTTTTTATTTTTAATTTTTAAAAAAAAAAGACATGGGGTTCCACCCAATTTATCATAACCAGCCACATACAAAAAACGGTACCACCGGCGCTGCTTCAGTCGTAGAGATTACACAACCACCGTGATAGGTAATGTGTATGGAGTTTTATTGATAGGCTACGCGTTTCGACGTCGAACTGACGTCTTCCTCAGGCCTGAGGAAGACGTCAGTTCGACGTCGAAACGCGTAGCCTATCAATAAAACTCCATACACATTACCTATCACGGTGGTTGTGTAATCTCTACGACTGAAGCAGCGCCGGTGGTCCCGTTTTTTCTACTCCCAAATGACTACAAACTGACAGCAAACTTCGTTTGGCTGTGTTGTGGACCTGGCTGCAACTTCCTAAGCCCTGTTGACACCCATTGGTGTCCATCACCTGAGGTGAGCGGAATTGTCTCACCGACCAGTTTTTCATTACGTGGGGGACCAGTCTATTGTTAAATTTTAAAAAAACAAAAACCCAGCCCGATACACCGCAGCAGCAGCCTAGCATTACAAGGGTGGGAAGGTCCACTGTTTTTGGCCCTTCCCAGCCTCATACCAGCATACGGCCGCCCCAGTACCCGACTATCACAACAGATGGTCGGGTACTAGATCGTACCAAGCTCTTCCCGGCATCCCTGGTGGCGGTGGGTACCGGGGTAATAATGGGTGGTTAGTGCTAGCCTCTGCACCAGCTAACACTAAGTACCGCCTTAATAATTGACGCTGTCAATCAGCCAACTGCCATTATCTAGGCACTAATAAAGTTTAAAAAAAACCACAAAGACAATTCTTTTTTTATTGAAATAAGAAATCCCCAACAAAACCCTCATTAACCATTTTATTAAAATTTGAAAAAAATGTAGATCTACGCAGTAGTCCAACGAATCGAAGATGTAGTCCAATCAGAACATCAAAATCTGCAACAACATAAAAAAACAGTTATCAATGTGAACAATAACAATACTTCTACACACACACACACACACACCAACACCAAGAGATATACACACACCACAAGAGACAAACAAAAAAACACACACATACCCAAACACACACACATACACAGTTATACACAAACACAACAAGATATACACAAACACAACAAGATATACACAAACACAAGATATACACAAACACACAAAGAGACAAACACACACACAAACTAACACATATACACAAACACACATGTACACAAACAGACCCATATATACACAAACACACACCCATATACACACACACACACACACACAGTAGCACAGAGTATTTCAGGAGATGAGCGTGCGGATCTTGTGCGGGGTGGTGACTTGCCAATCATGTGAAAGTGTTATTGAGGACAGGAGTGGAGGAGAGGTAACAGACTGAGCTACGTAATGGTAAGAGCAGAGTTCACAGCAGCACAGAGTATTTCAGGAGAGGAGCGTGCAGATTTTGTGCTGCTGTGAACTCTGCTCTTACCATTACGTGGTGACTTGCCAATCATGTGAAGGTGTTTTTGAGGACAGGGGTGGAGGAGAGGTACAACTGAGCTACGTAATGGTAAGAGCAGAGTTCACAGCAGCACTGAATCTGCACGCTCATCTCCTGAAATACTCTGTGCTGCTTTGAACTCTGCTCTTACCATTACGTAGCTCAGTCTGTTACCTCTCCTCCACTCCTGTCCTCAATAACACCTTCACATGATTGGCAATTCACCACCCCGCACAAGATCCGCACGCTCATCTCCTGAAATAATCTGTGCTGCTTTGAACTCTGCTCTTACCATTACGTAGCTCAGTCTGTTACCTCTCCTCCACTCCTGTCCTCAATAACACCTTCACATGATTGGCAATTCACCACCCCGCACAAGATCCGCACGCTCATCTCCTGAAATAATCTGTGCTGCTGTGAACTCTGCTCTTACCATTACGTGGTGATTTGCCAATCATGTGAAGGTGTTATTGAGGACAGGAGTGGAGGAGAGGTACAACTGAGCTAAGTAATGGTAAGAGCAGAGTTCACAGCAGCACTGAATCTGCACGCTCATCTCCTGAAATACTCTGTGCTGCCTTAAACTCTATGGACGGGTCAGGATCCTGTTTCTTTTAAATGCTGCACTGTAGCGCAGCCTTATATAGTGGATCGAGCGGGTTCCCCAGCAGCATTTAAAAGAAACAGGATCCTGACCTGTCCACAGAGTTTAAGGCAGCACAGAGTATTTAAGGAGATGAGCACGGCTGGGCACGGGCAGCCGGTCGTTTTTCCGAGCCGTGCTCCCATTCTAAAATATATTACCCGTAATGACGGGTGGCTACATGTGTGCACCCGTCATTACGGCAGCGTTGCTAGGCGACGTCAGTAAATAGTCACTGTCAAGGGTGCTGAAAGAGTTAACTGATCGGCAGTAACTGTTTCAGCACGCTGGACAGTGACTACCGATCACAATATAGAGTAACCTGTAAAAAAAAAAAAAAAAGACGTTCATACTTACCGAGAACTTTCTGCTTCCTCCAGTCCGGTCTCCTGGCCATTGCCTTGGTGACGCGTCCCTCTCGACATCCGGCTCGACCTTCTTGGATGACGATACTGCCCATGTGACCGCTGCAGCCAATCAGCGGCTGCAGAGGCCTCTGCAGCCAATCACAGGCTGCCGCGTCATTCTGGAAGGTCGGACTGGAGGAAGAAGAGGGACTCGTCACCAAGACAACGACCGGGTACGTATGAAATACTTTTTATTTTATTTTTAATCAGCAGCCTCTTTTCTCTATCAGTGATTGATAGAGATAAGTGGCTGCCGATTTGTATAATATTTTTGACCGGGTTCGGTCAAACCCGGTGAAGTTCGGATTCGCTGCGAACCAAACTTTTCCGGAAGTTCGGACCGAAACCGGGTTCGGTTGTCCCGGTTCGCTCATCTCTACTCAGAAGCAAAGGAGCACCTAGTGGATTTTGGGGCCGCCTTTTTTAGAATATATTTTAGCCACCATGTCAGGTTTAAAGAGTTCTTGTGGTGCCAAAACAATGGAAACCCCCCAAAAGTGACCCCATTTTGGAAACTACACCACTCAAGAGATTTATCTAGGGGTATAGTTAGCATTTTTGACCCCAGTTTCTTTACTAGACTAATTGGAATTAGTCTGTAAAAAAGAAAATCTTTAATTTTTACAAGGAATAAATGAGAAAAAGCACCCCAACATTTGTAAAGCATCTTCTCCAGATTACAGCAATGCCCCATATGTGGTAATAAACGGCTGTTTGGACCCACGGCAGGGCTCACAAGGAAAGGGGCACCATTTCGATTTTGGAGAGCAGATTTTGCTGGAATAGTTTTCAATGCCATGTCGTGTTTACAACGCCCTGGAGGGACCAAAACCGCAGAAACCCCCCAAAAGTGACACATTTTTGAAACTACACCCCTCAAGGAATATCTCTAGGGGTATAGTTAGCATTTTGACCCCACACGTTTTTTGCTGAATTTATGGGAATTATGCAGTGAAATTGAAAATCTAATAAAATGCAGTTTTAGCTCAGAGATTTTCATTTTTACAATAGATAAGGGAGACAAAGCACCCCAACATTTGTAACGCAAACTCTTACCCCATATGTGGTAATAAACTGCTGTTTGGACACACGGCAGGGCTTAGAAAGGACGGAGCGCCATTTGACTTTGAGCTCAAGTTTTGCTGGAATGGTTTGCGGCACCATGTCACGTGTGCAAAGCCACCGAGGGGCACAAATAGTGCACACCCCGAAAACGTGACCCCATTTGGCAAACTACACCCCTCGTGGAATTAATCTATTGGTATAGTCAGCATTTTGACCCCACTGTTTTTTTTTGCTGAATTTATTGGATTTAGGCAGCAAAAATTAAAATCTACATTCTTTCCACTAAAATGTTGAATTTTTTTCATTTTCACAAGGAATAAAGGAGAAAAAGCCCCCGAACAATGGTAAAGCAATTTCTCCAGAGTACGGCAATACCCCATATGTGGTATTAAACTGCTGCTTGGGCACAAGGCAGGGCTCAGAATGGCAGGAGTGCTACTTGGCGCTCAAAAAACAACCAACCAAAATCTACATGCCATGTCGCATTTGTAGAGCCCCTGAGGTACCAGTACAGTAGAAACACCTGAGCAGTGACTCCATTTTAGAAACTATACCCCTCAGGGTAATAATCTAGGGGTGTAGTGAGCATTTTGATCCCTCAGGTGTTTCATAGATTGTATTAGAATGAGGCAGTCAAAATGAAAAATTATTTTTTTCCCCAAAAATATGTAGCTTTGCACTCAATTTGTTTTCCACAGGGGGTAATAGGAGAAAAAAACAATCACACAATTTGTTACCCAATTTCTCCAGAGTACGGCAATACCCCATGTGTGGCCCTAAACTGCTGTTTGGGCACATGGCAGAGCTCAAAATGTAAGAAGCGCCATTTGGCTGAGCACTGATTTTGCTGGACTGGAATACGGGCGCCGTGTCGCATTTGCAGAGCTCCCTTAGGTCCCAGAGTAGAGTGTAAAACCCTGAGAAGTGACCCCAGTTTGTAAACTACACCCCTCAAGGCATTTATCATTTGCCTGGACATATGACAGTGTTTAGGAGTGAAAGGCGCATGCAAGGCCTATTTTGGTGATTTTCGCAACATTAGCCCACAATGGCAGTACTCTGGGGTCAAATAGTAAAACAAACCCCCAAGTAGTGACACCCCATTTTGGAAACTGCACTCCTGAAGGCATTTTATTAAGGGGTGTAGTGAGCATTTTGACCACACAGGTTTTTGGTTTTTTTAAAATGAGAAATGAATGCTCAGTGGATGGTGCAAAGTGAAAATTGCAAATTTCCACAGGTATATGCCATTTTAGTGCATAATATCTTGTACCCAGTTCGTGCCACTGAAGACAAATACCTCAAACTGTTAAGCGGCTTCTCCCGGGTATGGCAATGCCATATATGTGGACGTAAACTGCTGTTTGGGCACAGTGTAAGACTCAGAGGGGAAGGAGCGCCATTTGGATTTTGGAGTGCAGATTTTGCTTGGTAGTAGTTGTTTGGGGTTTTGCTGGTATTTCAGTTTAGAATGTGGGGGTATATGTAATCTGTGCGGGGTAGATTAGGGTATAATAAGAGGGTATAATAATGGGCTAAATAAATAATATTTCATAGATCTGTGGCCAGTGTCTCATTGATAACTGGTGCAAGATGTTATCCACTTCTGGACACTCTGCACATTTTGCGTCGCCATATTCTGTGAGCCAGAACTTTTCTTTTTTTATTTGTTGCGGGACAATCTGTACTTTGGTACCATTTTGGGGTACATGCGATTTTTTGATCACTTTTTATTTCATTTTTGGCAAGCAAGGTGACCAAAAACCAGCAATTCTAATGTTTTTTTTTTTACGGCGTTCGCCATGCGCTATGAATGACAATTTTACTTTACTCTGCGGGTCAGTAAGATTACGGCAATACCAGATGTATATAGTTTTTTGCAGCGTCTGCACAATAAAATCACTTGTTTCAAATTATTTATTTTTTGTGTCACCATATTCTGAGAGTCATAACTTTTTTATTTATCCGTCAAAAAAGCTGTGGGAGGGCTTGTTTTTTGAAGGACCGGCTGCAGTTTTTAATGGTATAATTTTGGGGTACATGCAACTTTTAGATCCCTTTTTTGATTCCGTTTTGGGAAGGGTAGTGACTAAAACAGTGATTCTGTGTTCACCGTGCGGGTAAAATAGCATGATATTCTTATAGTTTGGGTCGTTACGGACGCGGGGATACCACATGTGTACTTTTTTTTTTAATGTTTTCCGGTTTTTTTCCTATAATAAAAGACTTATTATGGGGAAAAAAGGCTGTTCGGGTTTTTTAACATGAAACTTATTTTTTTTCACTTTTTTACAACATTTTTATTAACTTGTTTTGACTTATTTTTTGTCCCACTAGGGGACTTGAAGGCATGAAAGCCCTGATCGCTATTCTAATACACTGCACTACCTACATAGTGCAGTGTGTTAGAGCGGTCAGCCATTCACTGACAGCAAGCCTATTAGGCTTCGCCTCACGGCAGGGTCTTTTGGACTTCCATACTAGGAAGCGATTGTTAGTCTACAGTTGCCATAGCAACGATCGGAACGCCCACGGGTTCTGATGGTTGCCATTAGCAACCATAGGATGCAATCTAAGGGTTAATTGGCCAGATCGGAGCCTAGCTCCTGTCCTGGCCGTTAGAGCACGATGTCAGCTGTGGCAAACAGCTGACACCCGCGCCCGTGGCAACCATCATGGTTGCCGACAGGCTAGAAGACACTTTGATGCAGCGATAACTGAATCTAAGGAGTTAATCGGCCAGATCGGAGTCTAGCTCCGGTCCTGGCCATTACAGCGGGGGGTCGGAGAGCCAATAACCGGCGGTGATGGCGCTGGCTCAGCTTCTGAGCCAGCGCCATCACATACACCTTCTCATGGAGCTGTGATTGGTCCCCTGTGATTGTTCCCCTGCCGTCTTACTGTGTCGATCAACTGTAATTAACAGTTGACGGCACAGTTCTGTCACCGTCCTTTGACAGGGTGAGTTTTTAGCCAGGACGCACCGGTACGTCCTGGTGCGGTAAGGGGTTAAATGACTTTCAAGCTGATCAATCCAGACACAGACTTAGCCACACAGGTTCCAGATATGTCGGACTTTAAACAAGGCTGCAGAAGTTTCCTATACTTTTTTTCATCTTTCCTATACATGGGTTCCTTCAATTGGGATGAGTATTCAAATGTACTTTTTATTTGCAACCTTCACCACCTGTACATCTATTTTTTTTTATTAATAACAAAATGACAACATCTAAATCTGAAAAAAAAATATATATATGTTCTATCATCTTCTACTTTTACGGTAGTCATCCTCTGAATAGTCAGGACGCACTTCAGAATTAGAATTGGGCATTTTTGTTATTAGGCTTTGATTTTTAAACTTGAGTAGCTAGTGATAATGTAGTAAGGGAGATTTGAATTTCCTCCCGAACCATCTACCTTAATTCCTCTAGAAGTGATTGCTGTTACTTTATAAAGATTTTAGCGGTGCATGCCTGGCATACAGGCTTCTTATGCGTTAATGGTAGTTTCTGCAGGTAGCGCACACGGAGAATTTTGGCTTTTTGGGACGGTTCCTTGTCTCTCTGAATAAGAGAGGAGATGGAGGCATAGGAATGCACCTCCTACCCACACAATACCTCCTGGTCTATACACTTAGGGTATCCACACATAGCAGATTTGTTGCCGATTTTTCTGCTGCAAATCCACACTCATTACATGCGGATTTCACAACTTCTACATTGAAAAGGGTGAAATCTGCAGTGAACATTATAGACCAGTAAGCTTAACATCCATCGTGGGGAAAATGTTTGAGGGGCTATTGAGGGACTATATACAGGATTATGTGACAAAAAAAATAGTATTATAAGTGACAGCCAGCACGGTTTTACTAAGGACAGAAGTGGTCAAACTAACTTGATCTGTTTTTATGAGGTGAGCAGAAGTCTAGACAGAGGGGCCGCTGTGGATATAGTGTTTTTGGAATTTGCAAAGGCATTTGACACTGTCCCTCATAGACGTCTAATGGGGAAATTAAGGACTATAGGTTTAGAAAGTAGAGTTTGTAATTGGATTGAGAATTGTCTCAAGGACCGTATCCAGAGAGTTGTGGTCAATGATTCCTACTCTGAATGGTCCCCGGTAATAAGTGGTGTACCCCAGGGTTCAGTGCTGGCACCACTATTATTCAACTTATTTATTAATGATATAGAGGATGGGATTAATAGCACTATTTCTATTTTTGCAGATGACACCAAGCTATGTAATATAGTTCAGTCTATGGAAGATGTTCATGAATTGCAAGCAGACTTAAACAAACTAAGTGTTTGGGCATCCAGTTGGCAAATGAGGTTTAATGTAGATAAATGTAAAGTTATGCATCTGGGTACCAACAACCTGCATGCATCATATGTCCTAGGGGGAGCTACACTGGGGGAGTCACTTGTTGAGAAGGATCTGGGTGTACTTGTAAATCATAAACTAAATAACATAATGCAATGTCAATCAGCTGCTTCAAAGGCCAGCAAGATATTGTCGTGTATTAAAATAGGCATGGACTCGCGGGACAGGGATGTAATATTACCACTTTACAAAGCATTAGTGAGGCCTCATCTAGAATATGCAGTTCAGTTCTGGGCTCCAGTTCATAGAAAGGATGCCCTGGAGTTGGGAAAAATACAAAGAAGAGCAATGAAGCTAATAAGGGGCATGGAGAATCTATGTTATGAGGAAAGATTAAAAGAATTAAACCTATTTAGCCTTGAAAAAAGACAACTAAGGGGGGACATGATTAACTTCTATAAATATATGAATGGCACATACAAAAAATATGGTGAAATCCTGTTCCATGTAAAACCCCCAAAAAACAAGGGGGCACTCCCTCCGTCTGGAGAAAATAAAGGTTCAATCTGCAGAGGCGACAAGCCTTCTTTACTGTGAGAACTGCGAATCTATGGAATAGTCACCGCAGGAGCTGGTCACAGCAGGGACAGGAGATGGCTTTAAAAAAGGCTTAATTTCATAGAACAAAAAAATATCAGTTACTATGTGTAGAAATTTTTACCTTCCCTTTTCCCGTCCCTTGGTTGAACTTGATGGACATGTGTCTTTTTTCAACCGCACAAACTATGTAACATCTATTACAGAATGCGAATACGCTGATATCCATTCGGAAAAGGTTCCAAGCCATGTGGATGGGATTTGCTCACAGCTTATCCACATGGTTGTGCCAGTATTCCACTGCGTATTTTCTAGCATATCTTTTCAGTGTGCAAGGGGGGCCTTACTGGGCCAGGGTGGGACTTCAGGCAGTGACTTTGTTACCAGACACCACTAAAAAGTGTTATCTTTCAAAAGACAGACCTCAGATGAGGGCAACCACACTGAATGCTGGTGCTAAGAAACCAAAACGTATTGTTTTCTCTGTGCATGCCTCGGTGTTGCCCCACGCCAACATCAGACACCGCCTTCTCGCCAAGTAGCTCACAGGCTGGGGAGCTCTAAGGATACCAGTGCTTGCAGGCGTAGCACAGAGCACAGGCCTGAGGCAGTAACAAGGGGAGACCTGCTCAAACTCAACCGATAGGTGGTGAGTAATGCAGGGGAGGAATCACATCACTACAGATTCCTCTATCTGATAGCCCCTTAGTGGGGACAGGAAAACACTGGTGAAGGCAGGGTGGGGTATTTAACCTCCCGTTTCCTGTTCATATTCTGGCCAATGGTCAACTCCTGTCCTATTATAGTAAGTATTTGAATTCCCCATGAAATAAGAGAGCGGACATCATTTTTTAAGAATACAGGCAAAAAAGGGTGAGAACACAGTTTCTAACAAAAAATAGAAATATACGATCAGTTCCAATTTCAGTGCTGTGGTTTAATTGCACAAACATCTATTTGTAAAGAAAAGAACCGGATTCCTGCCCATTTACAGAACAGTATAAGGCACTTATATAAAAGAGAAAACATGAAGATTGGCATAATTAAAAACACTTTTACAGCTAGCCTGCAGCATAGTTTTATGGTGCCATGCATTCTGGCTATGCTCTTGCAGGTTAATGGAGAGGGCAGAACATGGACCTGCTAAAAACAGCAAATTTTGTCAACTAAAGCATATTAGGGCATTGCAAAAGGTGAACCTACACATTGGCTTATTCACATGGCTGCATTTTTGGTCTGTGTTTGATCTACACATTTATTTTTTTTGTACGTAGAAGGAATGAAAGCAGGAAAAAAAGACAAATATATTTTAGTAGATATATTTTCTAAATGTATGTGTGACGCATGAGGAAGGGGCGTGGCTGCCCAAACCGTTGCGTGACAGGATCCCTCGGAAAGGGAGGATTCAGCTTCCTCGGGTGGTAACACTGCTGTTAATTATTTGAAGGATGAAATAAAAGGAGATGTCAAGAAAGGGAGCAGTCTGTGCAGTTTAATACTTAATAGCCCTGTGGAAATCTATTGTTGCAAATATTGCGCTTGGGATATTTGGCAGAGTTGATGGATTCAGCCCCTTAAATCCTCACCAACTCATTCTGCTCTATATTGCATATAAAACACTCACTAATCAAATGTAAAGATAATTTCAAACCGGTTCCATTTTCTCAAGGTAGCCGATGTCTGACAAGTTTGTGTGACTAGTTCTGGCATTTATCTATTGAAACTAAGTCATAGAATGAGTGTCTCTAAATTTCCTTTCTATTGCATGCCCACTTTATTACCCTTCCCACTCAATTAAAAGGTAACACCACCCAGTGTATGGAATAACCTTTATATACCATACCTGTTCTTTTAGGTGGACATTTAAAATTCAAGGCTCCATTGGAATCCACGCAGTTATACCAGAATATGATATACAGGAGACAACCACTTCCCTTGTATACGCTATTCACTATCAGTAACTTGGTAAGGTAATTACATTTCTGCATAAGCCAACCTTGTTCACATCAATTGCAAACAACCCATAAAGTTAGGCGTCAGCAGCCAACGTTGAGGCACACCGGCTACCTGTCTGTCCAACATCGTCTTAAACAGAATATTTCATTCGAAAGGAAAAGCAATTTTAAATACAAGAAACACACTCAAAATAAATATACGTTTTTATCCTCTAAAATACACCACAATTAGTCAGCTCCAAGTAATGAACCCAAAATATGCACACAAAGATAAATTATGAAACGTATACATCTACATAAACAAACATTTACTAATAACCTATAACTGCAGTTAAGGATTTTGCTTGTTTTCCCATTTACCAAACCCAAGTGCACAGGCGTATAGCACAAACTGAAAAAAACGGGGGTACATATAAAACGCTAATGGTTTGTCGAAACTGTAGCCAATGGTCCCATCCATTTTATTTTGCCATAGACCGTAGTGTGGTCACAGGAAAGAAGGAAAGGTTAGGGCTGACCAAAAGTAAACTGAAAAAAATCAGAGGTAAACACCCCGTCAAGTTATACCATAAACATAGAACATTTCCCATAGACGGCCCCTTATTTGGTTTTATATGTGACCACTTCAAACCGCAACTGGATTTCGGCATTTACACCGTGCGCATCATATTAGGCACGTACGCAAGAACTCCGAGCTCAACCTGTTTGAAATACAAAAACATTTTCTTATGGCAGATCAAGTGACACAATGCTGCCTGGGCTGTTTGTTAGAATGGTAGTAACAATATTAGTAAGGGGTGACATTTTTTAGTTGCAGGCCTAGTATTTGGTCATTTGCACAAAGGCAGTTAAACCTCGTACCATTAGAATTAGATATTTTTTCTGCTATCACTGTGGTCCATAACCTTATATTGATTTTTTTTATTGCTTGAAAACTTGCACCCAGGATGGCTTTGCGTTTCGTTTTACACGTTATTTTGCCTCCTATGTGCTAAAGACAAACAAAATTCCAGGACGCCATTTGGATTGGGGGTCAGAATTCAAAGAAGGATTTCTTGTTCAATTTAGTCAAACGGCAATAAATCCATGGGAACAAAGTCCTGACGTTTTATGCAAAGATGTTTGTGACAAACTCTAGGAATCTTTTTCCGTACTGATCTGGGTGCACTGTAGAAATCTCCGCACCAGCCTGGAAAAAAAAAAAAGTAAAGACTTGTAAGCTAGTTTACAAATACAAAAACATGTAGGTCTAAATCTATAGGGCCAGGGCTGTATGTAAAGTAGAATGGGCCCCACCCCATACGGAAAGCTCCGATAAATACACCACTTTTTTTTAAATTAAAGTTAGGGTATGTTCACACGGCCAAATTTCAGACGTATACGAGGCGTATTATGCCTCGTTTTACGTCTGAAAATACGGCTCCAATACGTCGGCAAACATCTGCCCATTCATTTGAATGGGTTTGCCGACGTACTGTGCAGACGACCTGTCATTTACGCGTCGTCGTTTGACAGCAGTCAAACGACGACGCGTAAAAATACAGCCTCGTCAAAAGAAGTGCAGGACACTTCTTTGGACGTTTTTGGAGCTGTTTTCTCATAGACTCCAATGAAAACAGCTCCAAAAACGGACGTAAAAAACGGCGCGAAAACGGCGCGAAAAATGCGAGTTGGTAAAAAAACCGTCTGAAAAGCAGGGTCTGTTTTCCCTTGAAAACAGCTCTGGATTTTCAGACGTTTTTGTTGACTACGTGTGAACATACCCTTAATGTCAAATGCAATTATGTAACTTTAATACCGGCTCAGATAAAACCAACCTGATTGGTTGCTATGGACAACACGGAACCTTCCTCAGAATAGAATTTAGGCACACGACCCAACGGGCCTCATTTAACAAGAATTTATCAGGACAACTGGACTTGTTGCCTATAGAAACCAGATTCCTTCTTTCATTTTGATAAGGGCCTTTGGCCATTTGGAGATGGAATCTGACTGGTTGCTATGGGCAACTGCTCCAATAGTTCTTAGAATACTCCCCCATTGTGTTTAGCAGTTCTATGAATAAACTTCCATGCCGTTTAGATACTGAGCCTGAAGTGGCACTGAACATGCAGCAGATCAGTCAAACCATGGACATCGGTGTTATTTAGAATCAACCAAATTATCCCCTAGGTGAGATCCACATAATCACCCCATGCTTCACAGTTTTGGCTGCATGAGCGGCTTTCTTCTTTGCATCGTACTGTGTAAAAATGTCAATCAGTCCCATAAAATAGACTTCCTTCTGTGGAGCACCTGTATAAAGACAGAAGTGATATCAGCTTTCTGAGAAAAACAAACCCCACAATACTAAGTGGCTACGTTTCCCCTGCAGTGGCCAGAGAACAGCTCATCATTGCTGCTTAGAGAGGCCAGACAACAGCTCATCTCAATTTCATGGTCATGTGATGGACACACAGCTGCTAGGATCGTTAGCAGACACAGCTGATACAGTAACGAGCCGTGCACCTGGGTGTACGTCACATGACCATCATTTATCCACAATGAATGTTTCTACTGAACAACAAGCAGAGATTTTGAAAATCGTAAGGAATACATCAAGTAGACTGGAAAATCATATAACAATTATACAAAAAAAACATTAAATTTGCTGAAACCAGGCAACCCCTACATCATAAAATAAAATGAAACCCTTACACTCAGAGCTTTTGATGGCATAAACATCGATGAATGGCGCAAATTCTCCAGGGCCTAGAGGTTTATGGGCGTTCAGGTAGCCAGCTATTCCTTCAGGAGAGGTCCCATAGGAACCAACTGTTGCATGAACCGTTGCCTCATTTTCAGCATCCTCTTCCTCAATCTCCTCGTCCTCTTCCTGCTCCGCTCGAATGCCATCATGAATTCCCAGCAAAAGACTATAATCCATAATTCTTAACTGCACCAGAAACTAGAATATAAAAACCAATAAACGATTGTTTCATTGCAACCTCGCACTTTCATTTGTTAGCATTTCACAAATTACCCAAATATACATTACAAAGACAATTATGTGGTATAACAAGACTAACAGCTGAAGCGGCGTCATAACAGAACTGGATATATAATGCTATATATTCTAGTATCATACAACCCCGGTCCATGACACCGGGAGTAAAAGCAGATTCTGCTCTGGTGGACATAGCCTGGCCATGCATTACATTGGTAATGCTGCGTTTCACCAGTAGAGGCCGGACGCCGCTTCCCCCAGCGATAACCGATTATCTCCGCTGGTTAGAGATACCAGACCTTTAAATTTCGGTTGCGCTCTAGCCCGGCTTATAATTAGAAGAAAAACAAGGTGTGTTTGTGCGGCAACTTTTTTAAGGTTGCAGAACGGTGCGGCTGAGAGCATACATGCACTTTTCACAAAAATTTTGGTTCTCAGCTACCGCAATCCGGGTAGAACCGCAGCAAAGAAAAAACCAAAAACGTGCATGCTTGGTACTCTCATACACAATGTGAATACACTGAGACATGAGAAAAAGCGGATGTCAGAACTTTCCAATTTTACATTCAGCTGAACCTTTAGGCCTCATTCACACGAGCATATCCGATTCACGCGTGTGAAAAACGCGAGTGAATATGGTCCGCCTGTGTTGCGTTATGCATCAGTGTGCTTCGCGAGTAGCATGCGTTATTCATGCACTCGCAAAGTACATTTTTTTTTTTACATTATTTTCAACTGAATTGATGGGCAAGTAACGTACAGCACACGCATGTGCGGTGCGTGGTTTTCACGCACCCATTGACTTCAATGGGCGCGTAGGTGCGTGATAACGCACAAATATAGGACATGCAGTGAGTTTCACGCAGCAGACTCTCACTGCGTGAAAAATCACGCATGTGTGAATGGCCCCATTGAAAATCAATGGGTCCTTGTGCTGTGCATTGTTTCAACGCACGGACGTGATTCACGCCGTGTTCACACCACGCAAAAAAAAACAGACGTGTAAACGTGTCAAAAACGCTAGCGTTTTTGTAAAGTGCTTTTTAAACTACAGGCATTTGATGCGTTTGTCAAATTTTTACGCTTTTTTGGCGCATAATTAGGACTCCCAAAGAATTGCCGCAACTTTTAATTATGCAACGCGTTTTTAAAACAAGCGCACATAAACACGCATCGTATGCACCAACGGGGAGCTTCCCATTGATCTCAATAGGTAGCTTAAATTATGTGTTTGGACGCGTTTTACACACCGAAAAACGCAACAAGTATACGCCGTGTGAACAGGGCCTTATGGAGATGGCAAAGAGGAGAAAAATAAACTACAGATGTGAAAGTGACAGAAGCATCATATTCTACAAGTGCAGATCTGACAACATCACAAGACTAGACAATCCACACACTAAACCTCTGTAGTGGGAACATTTTGTTCTAAGGATAAAAAGTCATTAAGGAAACTAAATTAGCCAGAGGACATGGAAAAAGAGCGACGTGAATGAGCAAGACACAAAATGAGCAACTAAAGCTCGCAGCCTGAATACAGAAACTATTGTTACGCTTTTGCTCTTCATTCTATAAATTGTGTACTGTGGTGCCTTATGGCAAGAGTCATCAGCAGCAACATGGTAGAGAGAGAGAGACCTCAAACTTTCACACGCAGGATAGCTGTAGGTTATTAACCCTTTCACCTCTTGTCCCCATAAATCAGCAGATGCCAGTTAGAGTCAGAGACGTCAAATGTTTCCGATTAGGAGAAAAGGATGATTAGATGTGTAACTGTTAGGCTGGATTCACACAACCATGTTACGTCCGTAAAGGACGGAATGTATTTCGGCTGCAAGTCCCGGACCGAACACACTGCAGGGAGCCGGGCTCCTAGCATCATAGTTATGTACGACGCTAGGAGTCCCTGCCTCTCCGTGGAACTACTGTCCCGTACTGAAAACATGATTACAGTACGGGACAGTTGTCCTGCAGCGAGGCAGTGACTCCTGGCGTCGTACATAACGATGATGCTAGGAGCCCGGCTCCCTGCAGTGTGTTCGGTCCGGGACTTGCGGCCGAAATACGTTCCGTCCATTACGGACGTAACATGCTCGTGTCAATCCAGCCTTAATCTTCTCACTCCTGTAGTAGGGAAACCGGAAATGTACAAAAGTTCCTGTATTCTGCCCACCTGAGAGGCTGTACAGGGGGAGAGATGACCGTATGAAACAGACAGCTTTCCTCCTGCTGTCACTTTCAGCTATCCCCTTACTACCTCTCCCTTAGGCGAAATTCATACGAACGTGTGCGTTTTGCACGCGAAAAAAAACTTGTTTTTTTGTGCGTTGCAGTTCCCTGTGTCATAAGTGTTTTGTGCGTGGCTGCGTGATTTTCGAGCATATGCCATCCTTATGACACGCAGTTTTGAGGTTTAGAAAAAAAAATTGAGGTGGATTTATTTTTCCCTTCATTTCTTGATCTACTGTTGCGCAAATCACACGCATGAACACGGATGTGCGTCCGTGTGTTGTCCGTGATTTTCACGCACCCATTGACTTCAATGGGTGCGTGATACGCAAAAAACACTCAAGTATAGGACATGTCACGAGTTTCACGCAGCGGACACGCTGCGTGAAAAACACAGAATGTCAATGTCCCCATTGCCTTACATAGGTTCGTGTAAATAAGGCCTAAGGCTAACTTCAGACATAGCGGAAAACATTAGCTGCAGGTTTCACGAGTTACATGAGGAATTTGCGGATTGTGCTACGGTTCACTGTGGATTTCACCCTATACAAGGAAATGTTTAAATCTGCAGATTCTCCGCAACATAAGTATTCTGTGGATTTGAAATATGTTCATATTTGTTTGGATTTGGGGTGCGGAATCCCCACAGCAGATCCGCCACGTCTGAATATGGCCCTACACAGAATCAGTAAGAAAGAAAAAGAACAACTTTCATACAAGTGCTGCGCCCCGAGTAGATCACCTAGAACATTAGAAGTGGTTGAAATTTTGTGGTTTTTTTTGTATAATTAAAACTTACCATTTTCCAATATATTTTCTATGTTAATTCTCAGTTTTCAAGATCCCTGCTCCTTGTTATTCATTAGGAACATTCATGGTTTACTTCTAGTGGATACAATTCTGTCCATGGTCATGTGATGAACACACAGGTGCTTTAATCGTTAGTAGACAGAGCTCTGATACACACTGTAATGAGCCGTGCACCTGTGTGTCCGTCACATGACCATGGACAGAATTTTATCCACTGAAAGTAAACAATGATTGTTCCTACTGAATAACAAGCAGAGATCTTGAAGACGATGAGGAACACAGAAAACATATTGGAAAATGCATAACTTTTCATTAAGCAAATTAATATTTTTTGTATAAACAGGACAACCCCTTTAATCCTAATATAATTCGAAATCTAAGATATTAGGCTTAATGGGAACGTGTCACCAGATCATTACCTCTTGTTTAAATCAAGTTTTTACGTTAAACATTTTTTTTAAATAATTTTTGGTGATTTTTTTTTAATTAAATCTTCTATGTCAATCTACATATTCTGTATAATAAGAAACAATCCAAATGTTGGCTTAATCAAAATAATATGTTTATTCACCCATAGTATAACTACATTCAAAAAGCCTTTGATATTTCGTATGAAGAGACATACCAGAAGTTTTGAATGGTGGGGGTCCTCCACCGCAGCTGAAATTAAGGTGTTGAAGTGCCCCAGCTGAGTGCTATGCACCTTTGGCTGTGATCGGCGCTCATCAGCCTGATCACAACGTCTATGAGCCAGTCTTCAGCCTAACCGGAAGCGCTGATCACAGTCAAAGGTGCATAGCACTAAGCGGAGCCCCCACAGATGAAAACCTCTGATATGTCTCTAGGACATAACAAAAGTTTTATGAAAGTGGTGTTACTCTTTAAGGCCCCCTGTACACAGGAAATAAATGCCGCAGATTTTCTATGCAGAAATTCCATAGCGGATTACAGTCCCAGCCATGTAGATGATTTGTACAAGTCCTCCCCCACCTAATGCGGAACATTTTCCACACAGAAATCAAAGCATGTTGGGGATTTGTAAATCTGCACCATTCTCCTGTTACGGATGTTCACAGGATTTCACCCTTTTTATAAGACATGCAGAAGCCCGCAAAGTGTGTGGGTACCATTAGGGTAGATTCCAAGAGCCAGACTTGCAGCAGAAAATTCTGTATCAAGTCAGACCCAAATTCCACAGAGAAATCTGTCCGAAAATCCGCAACAAATCTGGTTTTATTTGGTCCAGATTTTCCGGCCCCAATTTGTTCAGCATTCCCAGGAGGCCGGGGAGTATTGCATTATAGAATTGTAATATATATATATTTATTTTACAGTGGAAAAGGTTTTTTCTTCTAGTTGCAGAAAAGCAGCATAGAACTCAATGGAAAAAATCTGAAACAGATGCGCAACCATTCCGCAGCATAAATTGACATGCTGCAGATTTAAAAATCGCCACTGCAGGTTAATTACAGCATAGAAACATTCTGCAGCATGTATGAGATTTGTTACAGATTTATCGCCTGCAAAGTCTGGACAGAAAATTCAGCAATTCTGCTACGTATGAACATGGCCTTAATGCGATACCAAGGTCTAATCTTTAGACCGAGTATTCTACGCAGCAAGAGTTTTTAAAGCGTATTAAATACATCCTTGCAGTGAAAGGGTTAAGGCACTTTTACACCAGCCGACACTCGGCCAGTGCAGCGAGCGCCGATCAACGAGACAGTGAACGGCACTCACTTGCTCCTGTCACACGGAGCTATGGATGGGGATGAGCGGTCGTTACTCCGAACGCTCGTCCCCATACATAATCATGTCCGGCAGCGCATCTCCCTGTTTACACATGGAGATGTGCTGCCGGCAACGATCGTTTGCTCGTTCATCTGCGGATGGCTGCCCTTTTTACACAGGGCAATTATCGGCAACGAACGTTATAGGAACGCTCGTTCTGCCCGATAATAATCAAGTGTAGAACCCCCTTCGGGACAGGCCGTGTTCATTTGCAGCGGGTATTTTCCACCACCACAAATTTTACCATTTGAATAGAAATGGGTAAAATCAATATGTTGGCATGCTAGGGATTAGAACATTTGTGCAGTGTACACAAGCAATGTACTACTGTTGCTTAGTTGCAGTATCAATATACGTATGCTTTGTGTGATCGTGTCCGAAGATAAATTGAACATGAAAATCACTTTACATAGATACATGTTGAAGGCTATATAAACCGTTAAGTTTTATTTATTTTTTTAAATAAAATTGTGCATCCGTGTGATTCCTAAATACATTTTATTCCAAATTCTTGTTACTTTGAGATACAGCTGCTTTGTATTCTGTTTACAGAGCAGCTGTAGACCTGAGTCAGGTCCGCGGGACTGACAGGTTCAGTTTCAGTGGGTACACCGTGTCTGGCACGTAGGATCCTCCTGTAAATCGATCACATCTAAGTCATGAACATAGATGTGATCGTTAACAGCTCGATCCTGCGTGTCAGAAACTCAAGATCCGCGGTCGCTGAACCGGTTAGTCCTGCGGACCTGTGGGATACAGGATCCAGTGCAAGTTACAGTTGCTCTATATACAGAATGCAAAATAGCTGCATCTCAAAAAGTAAAAATTATTTTTAATTAGTATTTAGGAAGTTTCACCAATCACATGGATGCCCAATTTTATTTAAAAAAAACACAAAAAACATGTACACACCTGCACTGCACTGAAAATAAAACATTTATGGTACCTCAACATCACGCTTCAGCTTCTCCATGAAGACTTTCTTTTGTTCCTCATCAACATACACTTTCTGGCTCATGTTTAGAAAATCCATGTCCTTCAAAGTTGGAAGTTCCTTTATCTTAATACAAAGTAAACAAAAGTGGAGCATTTAAAATGTGCTATGTACACCACTGAAAAGTTGTTGTTTTTTTAAATAAAAATGTATCAGTGTGTTTGGTGCAACTCTTTAGTTACTTTTAATTAGAAAATTATTTTAACTTTTTGAGATACAGCTGCTTTGTATCCTGTATGAAGAGCAGCTGTATCTTGTGTGGAGACCTGAATCTGTCGATCGGTAACTTAGATGTGATCGGTAACTTAGATGTGATCGGTAACTTAGATGTGATCGGTAACTTAGATGTGATCGGTAACTTAGATGTGATCGGTAACTTAGATGTGATCGGTAACTTAGATGTGATCGGTAACTTAGATGTGATCGGTAACTTAGATGTGATCGGTAACTTAGATGTGATCGGTAACTTAGATGTGATCGGTAACTTAGATGTGATCGGTAACTTAGATGTGATCGGTAACTTAGATGTGATCGGTAACTTAGATGTGATCGGTAACTTAGATGTGATCGGTAACAGCTCAATCCTGCGTGTCAGAGCCACGCAGGACCCGCTGACACAACCCGTCATTGCCGCTGTCCTGACAGATACAGGTTTCAGCACTAGATATAGATGCTCTGTATACGTGATACAGAGCAGCTGTATCTCAAACTAAAATGGCTTCTCATTCCTAGTCCCGAGCATGGCTTTGCGCTCATTCAGTCCAGTACACCGGCATGGATCCCCTCCTCCTTCGCTCTCAATATCCCCCCTCACTACTAACCTTCAGACTCTAGTGGTAGTGCCCAGGCTCCCTTGCTCACCAATCCCACGTTCTATTGATACGTGCTGCACCCTCTCCTCTTCTGATCCTTCCTCCTGCTCTTCCTTCTTTCCTATGACACTTCTGCTCTCTCTGCCCCAATGAGGTGAAGTGACACTGGCAGCCAGTCTCCTCCACCTGCTCACTCCGGTCTGGTGATGCAGTGTGGCTCTAATCTGCATCCAGATGATTTACAGCGCAAATAAGTCCAATTTGTGTTTTTTTCAAATGGGTTCCCACTGTACATTTGCTCAAAAAAAGTGGTCTTTGGTTGGTTTGGGGGAAGGGGTCTGCTTATGGAGGGGCAGCTTCCATAAACTATAATGATGGAGAAAATCGGTTTGGATTGGGTGGTCTTCTGGGGAGGTTTCACTGTACATATGAAATCTCATGTGCTTGTAGGGCCTGATTTTTCAACTTAATTTGCATTTACAATATATTCATTGTAATGTAATCCATAATTCTGACTACAATTTATTACATTTCAAACTTTAGATGAGCAAGTTGGTGCTTTTTTGTTGCCACTTTGCACATTAAGACCTCAATCCTGAAAGACTTCCTTTACACAGCATATTTTCAGACATACACTATATGAACAAAAAGTATTGGGACACAGACAGGAGCTTTTATGACATCCCATTGTAAATCCATTGGCATTAATATTGAGTTAGTGCCCACTTTGCAGCTAAAACAGCTTCCATTCTTTTGGGATGGCGTCTACAAGATTTTGGAGTGCGTTTGTGGGAGTTTTTGCCCATTTATCCCGAAGAGAAATCTCAAGGTCAAAAACTAGAGGACTAGAGGGTTGCAATATCCATTCTAGTTCATCCCAGAGGTGTCCGATGGGGTTGAGATCTGGGCTGTGTGGCCCAGTCATGATTCTCCACACCAAACTACTCTTTTATGGCTCTCTTTGTGCACTGGGGCACAAGTTAAGCTGGAACAGAAAAGGGCCTTCCCCAAACTGTTCCCACAAAGTTAAAGGCATACAATTATCCAAACCGTCTGGGTATGCTGAAGCATTAAGGTCTCCCTTCACTGGAACTAAGGGGTCTCGCCAAACCCCTGAAAACAACCACATTAGTCATCTCTCTCCTCCAAATTTACAGTTTGCTCAAACTGTACTCCACAGAAGACGTTTCCAATGCTCCAGTGTAAGGCTTGCATACTGCTGCTCAGCCATGGAAACCCATGCCATAAAGGATGTTAATGCCAGAGGAGATTTAGAAGTCTGCAGTTATAAGAGTCTTGGCATTTTTTTGCACTATGTGCCTCAACACTCCACCCCCAAGCGGTCTGTCCCTTAGTGGTGAGTTGCTGTGGTTCCTAAACACGGCAAATATGAATGATATTATTGCAAAGCGGATCAGGGAATATCTAGGAGGGAATACATTTCACGAACTGACTTGCTACAATGGTGGCCTCCTATTACAGTACCACGCTCGCATTCAGTGAGCTCTTTAGAACGACCCATTCTTTAACAAATATTTGTAAAGGCAGACTGCATGGCTAGGGGCTTTATTTCATACACCTGCAGCAATGGAACTGAGTGAAAGACCTGAATTAAATAATTAAGAGGTCCCAATACTTTTGTCCACATTCTCTATATTCAGATGGTTGCATTTTAGAGCCTATATTCCAAATGTTACACCTGGACCCCGATTGTTCTACTGTATTTACATCACCCGCGTAGCCTTATAAAAGGGCTTGTTTTTTTTTGCGACGAGTTGTAGCTTTTAATGGCACTGCATATTGTACTGGGAAACTGGCTGCTGTGACAAACATCAGCACCTCGCGACCGCGTATTATGGGGGAGGGAGCAGCTCCAAACTCCCCCCACCGACTTTGAAGTACAGTCGGTGAGGGGTTAAATGGGCATTTATCTGTGCAAAACAAATGTTGACAGCATATTTAAAAAAAAATAAAAAAAAGCAGCTGTGTCTCGCCACAAAAATATGTTCCTAAAGGAAAAAGTGACATCCGGTATTTATGCAATGTTACATTTATAGCAATGTGGCCTTAACTGTACTGAACTCAGATCCAAATAAGGCATCCGTGACACTTATTTCATGCAGCAGACAAGAAGTTGTGCCCAGAACCTAGCGTGCAATAAAATCCAGGTCAGCAGTAACCTCGTTGTGGCTTCCATAGGAATGCATTGAGAGCCTGAGACAGGTCAGAGTGAAGATCATGCGGCCAGCGCTGAACTGGAAAACGGCATGATGCAGGGATCGGTAAGTTTTCCTGCACACAGCACCCCACTGAAAACCAAGGTATAAATGAAGAGGGCAATAAAATAAAAAAAGTGGAGCGCTTTTTTAAGGCTACGCTCAAACAGGGCTGCGCAAAAGTACACAGAATATCCACCCTGGCAGCCGCAGAGAATTCTGGCAAAAAAAAACGCACTAAAAATTGGTGCAGTTTTTCCGCCGGAATGTCCGCTGCGGAAAACTGCTTGTAAATAAAAGAAAATAACAAACATGCTTACCCTCTGAGGTCCTGCAGACCGGCCTCTTGTGAAGTTTTATCCCATGTGACCGCTTCAGCAGTCACATGGGATGAAACGTCATCCCAGGAGGCAGGCCTGGATGAAGCAAAGAATTCTGGGTAAGCATATTTTTGAGTTGCTCTTTTTTGTGCGGCAGAATCGCAGCTTTTCCGCTGCAAATCTATTTGTTGCAGGTTTTACCTCCCCATTGAAAACCCACAACACTAAAGCAGCGAATACTGAAATACAATTGACATGCAGCAGATTAAAGAGGCTCTGTCACCAGATTTTGCAACCCCTATCTGCTATTGCAGCAGATAGGCGCTGCAATGTAGATTACAGTAACGTTTTTATTTTAAAAAAACGAGCATTTTTGGCCAAGTTATGACCATTTTTGTTGTTATGCAAATGAGGCTTGCAAAAGTCCAAGTGGGTGTGTTTAAAAGTAAAAGTCCAAGTGGGCGTGTATTATGTGCGTACATCGGGGCGTTTTTAATACTTTTACTAGCTGGGCGCTCTGATGAGAAGTAACATCCTCTTCTCTTCAGAACGCCCAGCTTGTGACAGTGCAGATCTGTGACGTCACTCACAGGTCCTGCATCGTGACGGCCACATCGGCACCAGAGGCTACAGTTGATTCTGCAGCAGCATCAGCGTTTGCAGGTAAGTCGATCTTACCTGCAAATGCACGTTACAAATTAAAAAATACATAAAAAAAAAAAGTAACAAAAACGCAATAAAACACTTGAAACTCATGTTTTTTTTTTTAGCTTGTTAAAAAGTATATGTGAAGGAGGCCTTGCAAAGATTAAGGCCTCATGCACACGACCGTAGCCATGTGCACGGCTGCGATTTTCAGGTCGGCCGGCCATGGAGTGTCAGCCGTGAGCCCGGACCGCAAAACACGGCCGTAATAAGGCTTGCCCGTTCTTTTTGCGGTCCGGGCTCCGGGGCCATGCACGGACTGTGCAAAACACGGTCGTGTGCATGGCCCCATAGGAATGAATGGGGCCGCAATTCTCCCGTGGATTTTAGGGGGAATTGCGGCCGCAAAAGCACGTTCGTGTGCATGGGGCCTAACAGCAAAATACTATAGAACTTTCTGTAGCTATGATGCAAACTTAAAAAAAAATCCATCCAGCTTTATAATTCGGTTCCATAAAAATATAGTATGAATACAAGAAAAATGGAGGAAACGTACCTTCTCTTTATCACTAGCCTCTCGAGATACCAAAGATCCCTGTAGAAGATGCAAAAAAATAAATAAATCAGAGAATGGCACAAAGCCCAAGTCCGCAAAGAGAAAACCTCTGTATCCATCATCTCATCCCAGAGTTAACTACAAGATATATATGGAATTGAAAGCATATTCATTTAATATCACATTTTCCCCCACGACAGGGGTCAGACGATGAGCCGTTCATCACCCCTGTGGCTAATAAGACCATTACCAGCATCTGCATCGCGGGGATTTCTATGCTGTTCTGGTGAAGATATGTGCATGAAGACAGAAGTATGAACTCTGCACATCTTGAATTTTATTTTTGGGTGCGATTTGTGTCAGACTATGTTGGGTCAGACTCTTTGCCTCGCGGGAGAAAGAAGGGACATGCCCTATCTTCACGCGTTTACGCCTCTGACTTCCCATTGACATCAATGGGAGGCAGAGAGAACGTATTTCGCTGAGTTTTTGCCCGTAGCACTCAATGGCAGGGGGGCGAAAAACGCAAACGAAAACCACGGCAAACGACGTGCAGGAAGGACAAAATCTGCCTCAAAATCCCAAACGGAATTTTGAGGCAGAATTTTCCTCCTGCAAAAAACTGTGTGAACACAGCCTTAGAAGGTGAAACTTGGGAGCTTCACTTAAATTTGGTTGGGTCATTTTTGGAGAATTTGGAAACTTGTACTTGAAATCACTTGAGGCCATGTTCACATGCTGCAAATTCCTTCCACTGCACAACCTGGAAACATCAGCAAGTGAATATATTTACATTACATACGGATTTCACCACGGATTGTTAACGTGTGACCGGGGTTTCTAAAACTATTTACTTTGCACTGTAGTGTGAGAACAATTCTGCAATTTTGGTTCGCCATGAAGCCCCACTTTTTAAATAACTTTGGCCCCGCAGCAGGTAAAGAAGGATGTATTAACCCCTTAAAGACTAGGCCAATTTGAGTTCTCTTCATTTTCGTTTTTTCCTCCCCGCCTTCCAAAAGCCATAACTTTTTTTATTTCTTCATTGATATAGCCGTGTGAGAGCTTGTTTTTTGCGAGACAAGTTATACCATTTAGGGTATGTTCACACGGCCTATTTTCAAGCCGTAAACGCCCGAAAAATCGGAAGCAGAACGCCTCCAAACATCTGCCCACTGATTGCAATGGAAAAAACGGCTATTGAAAACAGCACCAAAAATGGATGTAAAAAACGCTGCGAAAATCGCGAGCGGCTTAAATAACGTCTCAGAAAATCAGGAGCTGTTTTCCCATGGTTTTTGACTCAGCGTGTGAACATACCCTTATTGTAACGCATAATGTACTGGGAAGCTGAAAAAAAATATTTGTGGGGTGAAATGGGCAAAAAACAGCCATTATGCAAATTTTTTTTTGGGAAGGGGGGGGGTTTGTTTTTACGGCATCCATCAGGCGGTAAAAACTGCATATTCACCTTATTCTACAGGTTAGTACGATTACGGCAATACCAAGTTTATATGTTTTGTTTTACCACTTTTATAAAAATAAAACTATTTGCTAAAAAACAAAAAATAAAATATGAGAGCCATAATGGTTTTAATCCTCCATCAATTTAGCGGTGTGAGGGCTTAAATATTTGCAGGGCAAAGTTTAGTTTTCACCGACACCATTTTGGGGTACATGCAACTTTTTATCCCATTTTTTTTTTTGGGAGGGCTAAGGTGACAAAAACAGCAATAAAAAAAATAAAATTATATATACACATTTTTAAAAGAAAAAAAAAATGCTGGAAATAGATCACTATGTGTGTAATGAATCTATATAATATAGGAATTGCACTTTTTGAATTGAATTACTGAAATAAATAAACTTTTTGATGATATTCTAATTCATTGCGATGGACTAGTATGTGTACATGAGGAATGACTTTCTGGCCATTGTAGGACTTTTTTCTTTTAGCAGTTTTCCCCTCTGCAGGTTTTAAATTCTTAGTCTTCTCTGAGCTAGTGGGCGGAGCCTAATTGTTGTGTCTTCTATACACTGCACACATAGAAGAGGAGAATCCTGCTCTCCTATCTCCATCACGTAAATAGAAGCTGCAGCAGCATGGAGGACATTATACAGGAGGTTTGAGCAGCTTACTTAAGAATTCAGGACTGGGTAGATACTTATTAGAAGCTGCAGTACATCTGTCTGTCTCTCACTCTGCTCCCCCCTCCACTCTTAACAGACTTGTATAGGCAGCTGGTCTGTGTCGCTCACTCATTCTGCTCCCCCTCCACTCCTCATAGCCTTATATTGACAGGAAGTGAAGAGACACACCCCAACCTTCTGCAGCCCATTTGTAACTAGGAACAGATTTTGTTTAACAAGGGCTGGACAGCAAACTACAGGAAGGGAGACACCTAGTAGCAGTGACTTCACACAGAATTTGCATGGATAAAGCACCTACATTGTAACAGTAAGTAAATTACCAAGTTGATCTAGATCAGGTAGATTATTAGATCATAAGTTGTATGAAAAGTTGATGTCCATTTAAGCAATAAATATAAAGGGCGTTAAAACATTGAAATGTGATGTGTAAAAAAAGCACCACACAATGGTGTCCGGTCTGAAGGGCGACATGAGGAATCCCTATGGTTTCATACTACAAAAGCCGTAGGCACAACATCATGGAGCAACAATAGTGGGAGACAACTATGATCTGTAACCACAATATTAAATAAAAAAAGGTTTTAAACAAAATCCAGTTTATTAAAGAGGCTCTGTCACCACATTATAAGTGCCCTGTCTCCTATATAAGGAGATGGGCGCTGTAATGTAAGTGACAGTAATGCTTTTTATTTAAAAAACCGATCTTTTTTCACAACGTTAGGAGCGATTTTAGTTTATGCTAATGAGCTTTCTTAATGCCCAAGTGGGCGTACTTTTACTTTCGACCAAGTGGGCGTTGTACAGAGGAGTGCATGACGCTGACCAATCAGCATCATGCACTCCTCTCCATTCATTTACACTGCACTAGCGATATAGTTATATCACTATGTGCAGCTACATACACAAACCCTAACATTACTACAGTGTCCTGATAATGAATACACATGAACATCCAGCCTGGACGTCATGTGTACTCAGAATCCTGACACTTCTGAATCTTTTCTGTGAGATTTACAGCAACGTATACGAAATCTCGTTTATCTCGTAATCTCGCGAGATTTCGTATCCGTTGCTAGAATCTCACAGAAAGAGTCAGAAGTGTCAGGATTCTGAGTACACATGACGTCCAGGCTGGATTTCATGTGTATTCATTATCAGGATACTAGTAATGTTAGGGCTTCTGTATGAGGCTGCACATAACGATATATCTATATCGCTAGTGCAGTGTAAATGAATGGAGAGGAGTGCATGATGCCGATTGGTCATCGTCATGCACTCCTCTGTACAACGCCCACTTGGTCGAAAGTAAAAGTACACCCACTTGGGCATTAAGAAAGCTCATTAGCATAAACTAAAATCGCTCCTAACGTTGTGAAAAAAAGATCGTTTTTTAAAATAAAAAGCATTACTGTCACCTACATTACAGCGCCCATCTCCTTATGTAGGAGACAGGGCACTTATAATGTGGTGACAGAGCCTCTTTAAGCTCTGCATACAGGAGAAAATGATCATTCGGAACATACAAATTAAAGCAAATTCTGGTGATCAGTCAGTAGAATTATGAATCTGCACAAACCGTATATCCATAATATAACCAACCAACTCTAGGCAGGAAGTGTCTGTATTAATAGTTGAATGTGCACAAAAGTGAAACAGGGAAGACCCCATACAAAAAAAGGAGAGAGGAGAAGAGTGAAATAACTAAAGCAAAGTGAAGTAACCTCAGGGTACCGATGTGTTAAGGGGTATACGAGCAGAGGCGGAAGGAATATTGCTAGAATCTTGTGTGTGGGATGAGGAAGTCCAACAGAGCAAGATTTTAAGAAACTGGACTTTTTTGTGGTGACAAACAAACTTATTTTTAAAGTGGAAAGTGGCAGTGACTGAAGGTATCCAGTCTTAGGCTGGGTTTACACTGAGTATTTTGCAGACGGAAATTCAGCCTCAAAATTCCGTTTGGAAGTTTGAGTCAGATTTTCCTCTCCCTGCACGCTGATTTTCGCCTGCGGCCATTGAGCGCTGCGGGCATAAAACTCTAAACGCCCGAAGATAGGGCATGTCCCTTCTCTCTCCCGCGAGACTGTTTTACCGCTCGCGGGAAAAACACACCACCTCCCATTGAAATCAATGGGAGGCATTTTTTGGGCCGTTTTTGATGAGTTTTGCGCTGCGGTTTCCGCGTCAAAAAACGCGTAAAAAAAACTCTGTGAACCCAGCCTTAGAGTTCGTGTGTGATCGGCCAGTCAACATCTTGCCACACATTTTTGTCCTATAAAAAGAGGATGTAGGTCAAAAAGGTTCGATCAGGGACAGAGGGATAATCTTCTGGGTCTAGAAACAAAAGACACGTCTTGGGTCACTCGCAACAGGACAGCCCATTTCATCATTGCCGAATCTAATCTGTTGACTAAATGAAAGGAGATTCCAGAGGAATTATGGATTTGGGGCATAGGTCAGGTGAATTACATTGAAACCTCCGTTGTGTAGTATGCACGGTGTAACCTAATGGAGTGGCACGTTAATTTTGAAAACCAATTTGAGGGTCTCAAATATTCATCTCCCATATTTTATTTTGTGCCTAGAAAGAAGTACCCAATTTGTGCCTTCAAAGCATTGAATAAAAGAACAGAACGATAGAAAGAGAAAAGAAAGAGACC
Organism: Rhinoderma darwinii; assembly: GCF_050947455.1. Taxonomy (NCBI): domain Eukaryota; kingdom Metazoa; phylum Chordata; class Amphibia; order Anura; family Rhinodermatidae; genus Rhinoderma; species Rhinoderma darwinii. Next base: position 101,550,189 of record NC_134688.1, read on the forward strand.
AGAGTGCACAAAAAAGCCAAAAGTAGAAAGGTAGATTTTTATTAATCCAAATACATTAAAAAGGAGTCAAACAAAAAAGAAAAGACATCATTCACGAATCAAATGAACCCATATGTTTAATAAAATATAGTGCTGCTAAGCCTGTCCCCTCCGTATATAGAATTCAATACATGGAGGGTAGAGCGCGAAGAGACCTGTGAGCTGAAAATGTCGAGGAGACCACATCATGGACATTTTTTTCTGCTAGGACAAATGCTTCACCATCGGCACACAATGAAACATGCCACAATTTATTTTATTTTTTATATCTGATTACACATGAATCTTAGGAGGAAAAAAACCTGTGTATGAAATCTGAGGCACATGGAGGTACATAATGGACCTGTGGTTTTCTATGGGTGCAGTAAGAAAAAAGCTAGAAGGGGATTTATTTGAAATCCATAAAACACACTCTCTCACCTTAAGATCATACTTCCTGTGAACGGTTAGGCGATGACTAAACATATTTCTCATTACCAGCATGTAGAAGTCTTCGTTGTCTACACTTAAACGATACATCCCCAAAAACTGAGGTAAAAGTGTGCTACCATGACATTTCACGATATGCTAGAAAACAAAGAAAAATCTATTAAATCAACCTCCAGGAAAAAAATGTTTGTGCAGGATTTTATTTACAAGTGAAATTTTGTATCCATAGAAAATATTTATGTACTTTAACTTCGTATTAAGGACCTCTTAGGCTATGTTCACACGGGGTATTTTGCCGAGTTTTTTTACGCGGAAACCACGTCGCAAAACTCGGCAGAAACGGCCCGAGAACGCCTCCCATTGATTTCAATGGGAGGCGTCGGCGTCTTTTTCCCGCGAGCAGTATAACTGCCTCGCAGGAAAAAGAAGCGACATGCCCTATCTTCGGGCGCTTCCGCCTCCGACCTCCCATTGACTTCAATGGGAGGCAGGAGAAAGCGTATATCTCGCTGTTTTATGCCCGCGGCGCTCAATGGCCGCGGGCGAAAAACGGCGCGATAATTGCCGCGAAAATCGGCGTGCAGGGAGAGGAATATCTGCTTCAAAGTTCCAAACGGAAATTTGAGGCAGATATTCCTCCCCCAAAATACTCCGTGTGAACATAGCCTTAGAAATGAGAAAGTGAGAGAGAGAAAGAGATAAAGATCTCAAAGTCCAGGTAATCAGTCAGGTCTCCCTTCCCATCTTATCTGTTGAGGGGGGGGGGAGATGCTAAGCTTAGAGATATAAAGTTTTCTATGATTTGATCCAATGTTTTCAAGCCTGAAAAGGCTATTTAACCACTTGATGACCCATGCTATAATAGTATGATGCAGGTAAAACACTCAGAGAACCTGCGCCGTACTATTACGATGCTATGACAGCGTGGGCGCTGTCACGGTGTCTGCAAGATCAGGCCAGCAACTGTAATACACAGCTGTTGGACCGCTCGAATGACCGAGATCAGAGACACCTCAGATCTCCGTTGTTTAACCCGTTGTATGCGGTTATCAAAGCTTAAAATTGGCAGATTGCTCAGAGCCCATTGAATAACCCTAGGGCAGTCTATTAATGCCAGTTAGGGCATACTTCGTTTTTCTTATTAAGGTTTTTTTTTTACATAATGTATCTATTATGGGATTAAAAAGGTTAATAAAAATGGATTAAAAAGTAACAGAATATAAGAAACACATAAATAATATTGCATATAATACATTATTATTTGGTGCTTTGTAACCTTTCTATATTCAGATATTTGGTATAAGCATTGCAACCTGTTCTACAGATCTATAATATTTTATAAGAAGAGAAGTGAATAAAATAAAAAAACATTACGGAAAAAATAACTGCATTTCCGTCAAAATATAGATTCAATTGCGAACATAAATGTGCTTAGAAAGGGTACCAAAAAGAAACAGCTATCCCCCGTTTGTTTTTCTTACTTGGTGGTAGTCTGATAGGATACTATGCATGTTTGCAATATCTTCACTTGAGACTTCCTTAACTGCCAGGGTCTTGTCGTAAGACAGAAGAAATCTTCCATCATGAGCTTCACTTTCAGTATATGGGGAACTACGTGTCAGAGAGACCTAAAATGAAGTTAAGAAATTAGATGTACAGTAGTAGTGCTAAAGTATGAAAGACAAACTTAACCCGGCCACACTATAGTCCATTTTATATGTGCACAGAAATACATCAGGGACTGGTATGGCCATCATACCCAATTATTATAGTCGGTCAGAACAAATTCTTTAATTTAATTGGAAGGAAAAATTATTTCTTAGCGGTAATCAAATTTTCATGTAACCTCCACGACGGCACCATAAGGGTCAGTTCACACGTTGCGTAAATACTGCGGTTTTTCCACAACGGAACTCGCCGCAGAAAATCTGCAGCAAATAGAGTAGCATCTAAGTGGATGAAATAAAACAAATCTCATCCACACTCTGCGTAAATACTGAGCGGGAAAATAACGCTCAAAAATTTACCTGTGGTGCGGAATTTTTAAACGCCGCCTATCTGTTGCAGGTTTTCCCCATTGAATTCAATGGGGAGGTAAAAACAACAAATAGCAGTTATTGCATTTTTTTGCGGCAGAAAACCCCCCCAAAACTCATACTTACCCAGAAGTCTGTGTTCCTCCCTCCAGTGCGGCCTTCTGGGATGAAGTTTCATCCCATGTGCCCGCTGTAGACAATCACAGGCTGTAGCAGCGGTCACATGGGATGAAACATCATCCCAGAAGGTCGGTCTGGAGGGCCTGCCTCCTGGGATGACGCGTCACAGGCCGGCGGTCTCCTGGGATGAAACGTCATGCTAGCAGGCTGGAAAGTGCTGCAGTTTTCCGCAGCTGACATTCCGGGCGAAGATGTGCACCACAGTTTGGTGTGCTTTTTCCGGAATTCCCTACGTCGCACAGGGCAGATACGTTGGATGCTATTATGCAGTGTATCCATCCCGTGTGAACTCAGCCTAAGGAGGGATTCCCGCCTTTCAGAGGGACACGAAACAATGAGGAAGGTTAAATACACCCTTCTCCTTACCTTCCCCAGTTAACACCATATATCGCGATATATATGCAGGTCAAATACAAAGAGAAATGTATTGAACAATATAGGTATCATACAATGAAAGGAGGGAAAAAAACCCTGTGCTCTCCTAAAAGTTACAGGAAAATACGATAACGGTAAGTAATCTTTTTTTTTTTTTACTACACCTCCACAACAGCATCCCTAGGAGAATTAACAAATTTTTTATTTCTGAGTGGGACTACAGCATGAAGGACCTTACGGCCAAAAGTCATGGATGAACACTACATCCAGTTTATAACAGCGATAGAAGTGTTTGGACTTTGCAGATCTGATCTATCGTGACAGAAGCACTCCCAGCCCAGGAAGTAGATACAGCTCCTGTTAAAGAGGCTCTGTCACCACATAATAAGTGCCCCATCTCCTACATAAGGTGATCGGCGCTGTAATGTAAATGACAGTTCACAGCGTGATCTCGCGAGATTACGCTTGCTGTGCTGTAAGTCCCACACAAACATTACCGAAGCGTCAGGATTGTGAATAGACATCACGTCCTGGCTGGAAGCGATGTCTATTAACTCTCAAGATAATTCAGTAACGTTAATGTGTCAGTAAGTGACTGCACATCATGATCTAGCACGATTACTATGTGCTGAATAAATGAATGGAGAGAAGTGTAGGACGCTGATTAGTCAGCGTCCTACACTTCTCTCCACATTGCCCACTTGGTCAAAAAAGTAAAAGCACGCCCAACTGTCTATTAAGAAAGTCATTAGCATAAATTAAAATCGATCCTAACGCCGTCAAAATTTATTGTTTTTCTAAATAAAAAACTGCTGTAATCTACATTACAGCGCCGATCATATTATGTAGAAGATAGGGCACTTATGTGGTGACAGAGCCTCTAAGTAAGCTTTCAGGATCAAAGCAATGGCCTTCTCTATGAGACTGTAGGCAAAGGATGTAGCTACCCTAATTTAACTAGAGGTCGTGATCTAGCTTGCCGATGAAGAGTTAACAGTAGTGACAATTTCCAGGAGGAAATGTCCCTAACGTTATCTGGTAGCCATGACTATTTCTGTAATTCAAGGAGATGAAGGCATTTCTGACCATATTTGAGGACTTCCCTTCTGACCTCTGCACTGGTAGGATTGAAGAGAAAAACCTTTGTTTCACGAATGTGAATTGCGTCCGTGCAGGCCGCGTTGTTTTCACGCGGCTCGCATGGACCAATAGAAGTCTATGGGGCAGTACTGTCCGTGCTTTTTGCGCAGCGTTTGTCCGCTGCGTAAAAAGCGCAACACGTTCAATATCTCTGCGTATCTTGCGCATCACACACCCATTGAAGTCAATGGGTGCGTGAAAACCACGCAGGTCGCACGGAAGCACTTCCGTGTGAACTGCCTGATTCGCGCAACAGCTGTCAAAAGGATGAATGTAAACAGAAAAGCACCACGTGCATTTCTGTTTACAAACATCCAAATGGCGTGTCATAATGATGGCGGCTGCGCGAAAAGCACGCAGCCGCGCATCGTATGATGCTGCCTCACGGAGTAGGTAAGTGGCTTTTGCGCAGGCAAAACGCTGCGTGTTTTGTGTGCGCAAAAACGCCACGTTCGTCTGAATCAGCCCTTAGGATGGCTCTCTTTCTGGACATTTTATCTTTGACCTCGAAAAGACAGTCTGCTGAAAATAACAAGAAAATTAGGGAAAGCCTTCCCTTTTATCAGAGGATTGATATAAAATTTCATCTAGCCCTGTGCCTAACAGCCTATCACCTTCACAGGCTATGGAGCATAATCTGAACTTGGAACCAGCGTCCCCTGACCGAGGGAAGCCAGAGAGCTCTTCTGGCAGAATTGAATGTGATAGATGCTCTGGCAGAGTCCGACTGTCAGCTGAGGTATCCGAGAGAAAATCCACAGCTTTCATAAGGACAGGGAGAGAACAGAATTTGCTCTCGGAGGGCTCTGGATTTTAAGTGATCTTCCATATCCTACAATCATATTTTAAAAGATCTCATCGTACATGTTACAGCAATACTTGGCTTGAATGCCACAGTACCATCTTCCTCCCAAGTGCGCTTACAGATACCCTCTGCTTTTTTTTATCCATTCTCCAGACCCATTTCTTCAAATGGATGTAAAGAACGCTTAGAAATTCTAGCTACTGGAGCGTCTATTCTTGACATCTTGTCCCATTTCTCAAAATCTTACTTTGCAAACTGATACTTCCGTTTGATCCCGAAATTTTTTTTTCTCCTAGAAGCTTCAGACCATTCTTTGTGGCTCCCTTTTTAATGTTCTAATGGATTGGAAACACTTTTTTTTTCTATTTCAGATGCTTGAAAATGTGATCCTGTATTGATTTAGGTTCTTTAGCCTCCTCAGTCTTCATGGTGGCTCTTAGGCTATGTTCACACGGAGTATTTTGCCGAGTTTTTTGACGCGGAAACCGCGTCGCAAAACTCGGCAAAAACGGCACGAGAACGCCTCCCATTGATTTCAATGGGAGGCGTCGGCGTCTTTTTCCCGCGAGCAGTAAAACTGCCTCGCGGGAAAAAGAAGCGACATGCCCTATCTTCGGGCGCTTCCGCCTCTGACCTCCCATTACCTTCAATGGAAGGCAGAAAAAGCGTATTTCGCGCTGTTTTATGCCCGCGGCGCTCAATGGCCGCGGGCGAAAAACGGCGCGAAAATCGGCGTGCAGGGAGAGGAAAATCTGCCTCAAAGTTCCAAACGGAATTTTGAGGCAGATATTCCTCCCCCAAAATACTCTGTGTGAACATAGCCTTACTGCTTTAAGCAGATTTTCAGAATTCTTCTGCTAGAAATAAAGGTTTCCCGTCGTTATCGGAGGAAGCATACGTCTCAATATTTCCTTCTTCAAAATCAGAGGAGTCTCGTGAAGAGTATCTGAAAGTGAAAGGCACCGGCGAGAAAAGTCGATATTTCTGGAATTGGCCAGTCCACTCCTCACGGATCATAACTGATGTTTTGTAGCAAAAAGAAATATTCGTTATTAACTCCTTCCCTATATTGGGCGTGACTGTACGTCCTGATTTACAGTGCATTTCTGCAATAGGGCGTACAGTCATGCCCTGTAGATGAAGCGGGAACAGGAGCTGTGCGTTTCAAATTCAGCGGGTGGCAGCTTTTAATATACAGGTGACATCCCTCTGCAACGGCGGTGTTGGCAGTTACCGCCGATCTAACCCCTTCAATGAGGCGGTCAATGCCGTCCGCCGCATTGAAGTGGTTGACAGAGGGAGGGGGCTCCCTCTGTACACCACCGCCCCCCCCTTTGACAGACCGCGGGTGCCGATGGTTGCTATGGCAACCAGGAAGCCTAGCAACGGCTTCCTGGTCGGCCAGGTACGTAAGCCTATTAGGTCCTACCCAAGGCAGGACCTAATAGGCAAACTGTCAGATGAAGAATAACAGTTACAATACACTGCACTACATAAGTAGTGCAGTGTATGGTACAGGGGATCAGAAGACCAGATCTTCAAAATCGACCAAATAAGTGTAAAATAAAAAGTTTAAGAAAAATAAATAAATAAAAAGTATTAACTAACAAAAACAATAAAATCACTGTGTTTCCTTGATGAAGTCCTTTATAGTTGGAAAAAAACGATATATAATACATATCCCCGCGTTAGGAACGGACTGAACTATAAAAAAAAATATCATGTTATTTTTACCGCATGGTGAACACCGTAAAAAAATGTAATAAATAACAGTGACAGCATTTAATTTTTTGGTCATCTTGTCTAAAAAATTTTTTTCCATAAAAAGCAATCAAAAAGTCGCAAGTACTCCAAATGGTACGAATAGAAACTACAGTTCGTCACGCATAAAACAAGCCCTCCCACAGCGATATCAACTGAAAAATCAAAAAGTTAATGTGGTCAGAAAATGGCGACACTAAAACAGGATATTTTCTTTTTAGAAAATAGTATTTTTACTGTGGGAAAGTAGTAAAACGGAAAAAAAACTATATAAATTTGGCATTACTGTAATCGTATCGACTCACAGAACAAAGTTAACATGTTGTTTAATCTGCACTGTGAACACTGTAAAAAAGAAAAAAACACTGCGAGAATTGCCGTTTTTTGGTTTCCTCGTCTCCCAAAACATGGAATAGTGAGGGAATTTTTTTTTTTTTTTTTTTAAAGAATCGCATGTACAGAAAAATAGAACCAAATACAAATTACAGCTCATTCCTAGGTATGAACGATGCATCGAAACTTCGATACGGTTTCGATACTCTGCATCCCCAAACGGTTCAATACCGTTATTTCATGTATTTCGATACTTCGCTGTGCGGCTGCACAGCTCAGCATTGTAACACATGAATGTATGAGAGCGGAGCTGCGGCTGTGTGATACAGTCATTGCCGCACTCCTGAGTCCTGATAACAGGTGCGCGTTCAGGATGATGCGATGCGGCCGGCGCTGCACCAATGAGCGGCGGCACTGAAAACAGAACATGGCGGGCACGCTGCAAAACACCCCCATGTTCTGACTTCAGTGCCTGAACCGCCGCAAATTACTGCAGCGCCGGCCGCATTACCTCATGCTGACCACGCGCGCACTTCCTGTCAGGAGCGGGGCAATGGCTGTATTATCAGAGAAACCACTAATCTCCACCGCTATTCCCGTGAATGCTGCGATCACATCGGACTGCAGCATTCAGGGGAAAATGAGAAGGGGGGATGCCCCTGGATCGCGTCACAGAGAATTCCTGTGACGCGATTGAGGGACATACCATATATGGGCAGACAACGCGGGGTCCAATGAAGGACCCCAGGGCTGTCCTACCATATTTCCTGTTAGGGCATACTTGGGTATGTCCTAACAACTTCCTGTGTACTATCAGTACACAGGTTAATGTACTGTAATAGAGATATATGCCAGTACATTAAAGTTTAAAAAAATAAAGTAAAAACAAAAGTAATGTTAAATAAAAATAAAAAATACACATACACCTTTTTTACAATAAACATTAAAATAAGTCTCAATACATAAAATATACACACAATCAATATTGGCGCAGCCGTAATAACCTGCACAACAATTTTTTTGCATCACTTATGTGTACGCTGTAAAAAATAAAATAAAAACTGCTTTCTATCACTTATTGTGGGGCACGAGGTGTGATGAATTTAACATCCATGTGTTTCACATTAATAGTAATTAACCCCATCATGTACCTTACATATTAACCCATTATGACTGGGAAACATGATGGGGTTAATTATTATTAATGTGAGGCACATGGAGGTTAAATTCATCACACCTCGCGCCTCACATCGAATTGGTATCGAAATTACAATAGTAAACGAAGTATCGGTATCGGAGTTCAAATTCTGGTATCGTGACATCCCTAATTGCAGCATATTATTTCCGGTCAGTGTAAAACTTACAGCTACCAGTTAGGTCATGCCTCAGGCATGGCTTAGCAGGCATCCACTACAGGCAGACCTGGGGGCCTTTGTCAGGCCCCCGGCTGCCATAGAAGCCATCGGCATCGAGCGATTGCAATTGCAGGGTGGCGGTGGGGTAAGGGGGAGAGAGAGCGCGAGCAAGCACCCTCCCTCCAAAACCACTGGGACGCGGCGCTCGCTATTGAGTGCCACATCTAAGGGGCTAAAGGGGTGAGATCGATGTTGATATCTATCCCGCTCGTTAAATCAGGTGCCCAGCTGTCTTTAGATGCCCGACATCCGCTTTAGCCGGCACAGGTCACCCGTGCTGGGCTTACGTCACAGCGCCGTGAAAAAGCGGCGCTCTGGCATAAGTACGCTTAACGGCCGCCGAGAAAAGGCGTATTGGCTGTCGTTAAGGGGTTAATAGTGTCGAGACATTTTTTCCTTCCCTGAGATAAGCGATTACAGGGAGTTCGTGCGAGCGCAGATTTTCCAGACGTAAGGATAGTTTTTAAGCTGTGTGATCAGAGAGCATTGCTTGAGATGAGTAAATAAGAGCGGCCTCAGATTCTATATTTTATCAAAGAAAATTACTATATCAATAGAAACACGTGAATGGGGCAGTGAGATTACGTGGTTAAATAGGGTTTGTAACATCTCAACAAAAAGAGCTTAAAACAAGAGTAGTTATCTCATAGTGAATATTACTGAAGCAGCATATATTATATGTATTATATATATATTACTTTACTGCATACGGCTTACCATTATGGTAGAAAAATAAATGGATTCGTTTTGTATTAAAGCACGCCTTAATAAAAGCACATCTTTTTCTACCGCTGCTTTCCCTTTAGAGCCCTTAGGAATTCAGACATTTCATTATACAGCGATAAGCAGATTTGCTTTAATAAGAGGATTTTATGTATTCTTTTCCAAAAAGTAAGACAGACTTGTGAATATAAACTACTTGGCATACAACTTCAATAGTGGTTAAAACTTAATTAGAACATAAACCCTTAAAGAACTTCAGCCCTTACAAGCTGTGAAATCTGCAGTTACAATAAAGCATTTAAAACTTATAAAGGAAACCCTTTCCCAGATATGAAAAGTTTTAACTACAGTGGTGTTCTCTTAAATTCTTTATCACTATCTACAACACTTGCTAGGATTACGCAGTCTATTAAAAATGATAGAAGTGATCCCATTCATCGCTATAGGAATCGGCTACTTATTTCTTGCAATAGTTTTAATACACGGCTTAGAAGTGATCTCTACAGAACAGGAAGTGTCAGCCCATTAGGACCATCAATGGATAGTAGCAATTTCCCCTCTTAATATACTAGCCCTTCACAATGAATTAGAATATCAAAAAGTTAATTTCAGTAATTCAATTCAAAAAGTGAAACTCCTATATTATATAGATTCATTACACACAGAGTGATCTATTTCCAGCATTTTTTTCTTTTAATGTTGATGATTATGGCTAACAGTTAATGAAAACCCAAAATGTAGTGTCTCAGAAAATTAGAATATTATATAAACCCAATTTCAAAAATGATTTTTTATACTGAAATGTTGGCCTACTAATAAGTATGTGCAGTATATGCCCTCAATACTTGGTCGGGGCTCCTTTTGCATGAATTACTGCATCAATGCGATGGGACATGGAGGAGATCAGCCTGTGGCACTGCTGAGGTGTTATGGAAGCCCAGGTTGCTTTGATAGCGTCCTTCGGCTCGTCTGCATTGTTGGGTCTGGTGTCTCATCTTCCTCTTGACCATATCCCATAGAGAATCTATGGGGTTTAGGTCGGGCGAGTTTGCTGGCCAATCAAGCACTGTGATACTGTGGTAATTAGACCAGGTATTGGTACTTTTGGCAGTGTGGGCAGGTGCCAAGTCCTGCTGGAAAATGAAATCAGCATCTCCATAAAGCTCGTCAGCAGAGGGAAGCATGAAGTGCTCTGAAATTTCCTGGTAGACGACTGCGCTGACTCTGGACTTGATATAACAGTGGACCAAACACTGTTGCTCAGTGTCCAAAGTCCAAATTTTCAGATGAAAGTAAATTTTGCATTTCATTTGGAAATCAAGGTCCCAGAGTCTGGAGGGAGAGTGGAGAGGCATCAATCCAAGTGGCTTGCGCTCCAGTGTGAAGTTTCCACAGTCAGTGATGGTTTGGGGGCCGTGTCACCTGCTGGTGTTGGTCCACTGTGTTATATCAAGTCCAGAGTCAGCGCAGCGTCTAGCAGGAAATTTTAGAGCACTTCATGCTTCCCTCTGCTGACAAGCTTTATGGAGATGCGGATTTCATTTTCCAGCAGGACTTGGCACCTGCCCACACTGCCAAAAAGTACCAATACCTGGTGTAATAACCACAGTATCACTGTTCTTGATTGGCCAGCAAACTCGCCCGACCTAAACACCATAGAGAATCTATGGGATATTGTCAAGAGGAAGATGAGACACCAGACCCAACAATGCAGACGAGCTGAAGGACGCTATCAAAGCAACCTGAGTATCCATAACACCTCAGCAGTGCCACAGGCTGGTCACCTCCATGCCACGCCGCATTGATGCAGTAATTCATGCAAAAGGAGCCCAACCAAGTATTGAGGGCATATACTGCACATTTCGACATCAAATTTTTTTGAAATTGGGCTTATATAACATTCTAATTTACTGAGACAAAATTTGGGGTTTTCATTGACGGTTCGCCATAATCAACATTAAAAGGAAAAAATGCTGGAAATAGATCCCTCTGTGTGTAATGAATCTATATAATATAGGAGTTTCACTTTTTGAATTTAATTACTGAAATAAATTAACTTTAAGATATTCTAATTCATTGAGGATTAGTAGACGCTCACATGAAAAACTCCCAAAAAATAAAAGCTACCTAACCCTTTAAAAAAAATTGTTAACATTAAAACTTGAGTTAATCAATAGCTCATTGTCCATTAAAAATTATATAGAATATTAAAGAGGCTCTGTCACCAGATTATGTAGGCGATAGGGCACATATAATCGGATCGGCGCTGTAATGTAGATTAAAGCAGAGGTTTTTATTTTGAAAAACACAATTTTTGAGGACGTTATGAGCAATTTTAGATTTATGGTAATTCGTTTCTTAATAGACAACCGTGCGTGTCTTTACTTTTAACCAACTGGGCGTTATGAAGAGAAGTGTATGAGGCTGACCAATCAGTGACCAATCAGTGTCATACACTTCTCATTGTTCCAGCCCAATGTTCCAGTGTGATTGTGCAGTGAAAGAAGCTGGGCTGGAACAATGAGAAGTGTATGACGCTGATTGGTCAGCGTCATACACTTCTCTTCACAACGCCCAGTTGGTCAAAAGTAAAGACACGCCCAGTTGTCCATTGAGAAACTCATTAGCATAAATCTAAAATTGCTCATAACGTCCTCAAAAATTGTGTTTTTCAAAATAAAAACCACTGTTATTATCTACATTACAGCGCCGATCATATTATGTAGGAGATCGGGCACTTATAATCTGGTGACAGAGCCTCTTTAATTTGTTAGCATTTACTCTTCTTTTCCATGCGCAGATTTAGGCTGGGTTCACACCTGCATTTTCCATTCCGTCGTTCTGCTCCGTCAGAGGAGCAGAATAAGGGAAAAACCGGAAGCGCCGTTTTCATTGCACGCTGCACTATAGTTTCTGGTCATTTCGGCCGGGCGTGCGACAGATGCCGCTAATTTAGCCTCCATGCAAATGTGAACTAGACTGTCGATGTCAACGTGATGGCACAGTGTATTATCAATGCTGCAAATGTGTTTTTCAATAAAACTTAATAGCAAAAGTCCTTAATTTAGATCAAGAGGTACGTGTCAATTTTGTCAGCTTACCTGGTAGTCAAGGTCATCTATTCCAAAACGCTCACGGAGATTTCGGAAAACTTGGGGACAGTACTCTTTAAACTTGAAGTGACTAGGTAAATTCTCCCTGAAATTGAAAAATAATTAGATTGTAGGCAGAGTAACAAAGGAGCAAATATGCATAACTAAACTGCATGGCCATGTCTGCATATATAAGTTACAGCACTTCCCGTTTCCACCAGACTATTTATGAACTCTGTGGGGATCCCCTGTAGCGGAGAGAAGTTAGACAGGTGCATAGAATAGGGATGTCACAATACCAGAAGTTGGACTTCGATACCGATACTTTGTGTATTATTGCGATTTCGATATCAAAACGATACTTTGCCAACAGTAATAAAAAAAATTAAAAAAAGTTCTTCCATTTTCTGATGTGAGGCGCGAGGTGTGATGATGAATTTAACCTCCATGTGCCTCACATTAATAGTAATTAATCCCATCATGTTTCTCAGTCATAATGGGTTAATGTGTGAGATACATGATGGGGTTAATTACTATTAACGTGAGGCACATGGAGGTTAAATTAATTAAACCTCGTGCCTTACATTAATAAGTGAAACGTTTTTTGTTTTTTTTTACAGCGTACGCATCATAAATGACGCAAATTGTTGTGCAGCTTATTAAGGCCGCGCCAATACCGAATATGTGTGTTTTATGTATTGAGACTTATTTTAATGTTTATTGAAAAATAAGGTGTATGTATTTTTTTTAATTTAATATTACATCCCGATTCTCATTTTCATCCTGTACGCTACAGTCCGCTTTGATCGCAGCATTCAGGGGAATAGCGGCAGAGATGAGGTTTCTCTGATCTCCGCCGTTATAGAGCGAGGCTGCGTCTGTGGCTGTGAAACACAGCCATTGCCCCGCTCCTGACATAAGGGCGCGCGCGGTCAGCATGAGGAGATGCGGCCGGCACACCACTAATGAGCGCAGGCACTGTAGACAGAACATGGGGGTGTTTTGTAGTGCGCCCGCCATATTCTGTCTTCAGTGCCGCGCATCATCCTGACGGTGCGCACTTGTCAGGACTCAGGAGCGCGGCAATGGCTGTATTACACAGCTGCAGCCCCGCTCTCATACATTCATGTATTACAATACTGAGCAGTGCGGCCGCACAGCTTACTATCCAAATACATGAAACAACGGTATCGAACCGTTTGGGGGGGGGGGGGCACAGTATCGAAGTTTCGATGCATCGTGCATCCCTAGTATAGAATGCCACCTAGTATTTTGGAGGTAGCTGCTGCAGTCACTGTATAAATACACCAGTAAGGTTCTTTTATCTTATAATTGGGTATGTTTATCTTTAAAAATAAATGCAAAATTCCTTATGTATGTCACAAGGTTAGACCGTGCCCCTTTTCTACCTAATTTTTTAAATGTAACAATTTTATGTAGCTTATTTATTGTTCAATAGAAAGTTATAAACACTGTAGTAACGTAAAATATGTTATTACAGCATATAGACATTTTGCTGCAGGATATGAAAGGGCCTTTGAAAACAAAGCGCAATTTAGTGCAGTTTTCTAAGTATTCATTGCCCCACATATTTCTGAGGCGTGTACTGCTACTGACCAACAGAAATTTTGAAGCTGGTATGGCAGATTTTGATTGGTCAGATTAAGATTATTCACATTTGCCTTGTGATTTAGAACAGAAACCACGATGCAGCGTCAGATCCGTTGTACAACGATACCACCGGCGCCCAACGAACCTATTGACTTAGAATAAGTTCCATCATGTTGTCCGTCGTTCTGACTGGAAGAATAGTGCTGCATGTAGTGATAATATGTCTGTCAAATCTGACGGAATTTGTGTTGGAGTCTCCGAACAGATCCTCTGACTTGGATGTAAACATTGCCTTAATGGTGTTCAGTACTATAGATTATTGTAAAATCACTTGGATTACAACGTCTATGGACACCATATGGAATCCCAGAGTATGATACTGCTAAATAGATTACTTGGATCAAAGAGGATAAGCAAATGATTACTCATATGTGGTGTCCACCATCATAAAATACATGTTTCTAGGATTTGGTTTTTCACATTTCATATTAACACAGGTTAATATTTTAGCATACTGTATGTAGCCATGTAAGATGCAAATAATACATGTAGGGCGCAGTAATAGTTATACTGCATATACTGAATATTAAAGTAGTTGTAGTAGTTAAAGGGTAACTAAACTTTGAAAAAACTCCTGACATGTCGGTTATGATCGGTGGGGGTCCAAGCACGGAGAAAAACAGTGGTAGAAGCAGTCGGGTGAGCACTGTGCCGCTTAGTTTCTGATTGGCTTTGCTCAGAAAGCCGAGCAAGCAGTATATGGGCTCCAAAGAAAATCTATGGGTCCGTACACCCCTCACTTGGCTTTCCGAGGAAACGAAGTGGCACATCGCTCATCCAAAAACTTTAGCTGCTTCATTTTAGAGATAGGTGGGGAACTCAGTGCTTTGACCTCCACCGATTAAAACTTCTGACATGTCAAGTTTTATCAAAGTTAGTTACCCTTTAATAACAAGAGTTTGCGGACATCGAACAACCACTTTAAATGGAATAGAACTGGGGATAACAGAATAATGGAAAACTGTCATGTAAATCTCAAAACATGCTGGCACATCCACTTGTTAGCATATGAGTGTCTGGAAAGTCAGATAATAAACCCTGTATCTGGATTCCAAACATTTTTGTAAGAGACAACTTGGCAGTTAACAAAACAATGTGTACGGTATTAAATATACTTTCCACTGCGCTCTAAAAATGAACAAAAAACGGTTTATGCTTTTTAAATATTAAATAATGGTTTATCTGAAAACTGTCCACTTTTGTTTACTAAAACTTCATTACATTATTTAAACAATACAGTTGTCTGGTATTGATTTTACCCAATTACAAAAAAATTAAAAAAACAAGAAAAACAGAAAAGCAATTTTCAGGAGAAACACATACATTAACCCCTTCACGACTGCCATACGGCTGTATACGTTCTAACTGCCGATGCCCTGTGCAGTTAGCACGTGTATAAACGTTGACAGCCTAGAACGGGTTTAAGGAGTGCAGTGGTGCTTCAGTGTGAGCAGCACTGCACTTATGTCGGCCGGGGCTATGAGAGCCCCGGAATACACCCCCCACTCTAGATAGTGCCAGCCACAACCCTCTGTAGGCAGCGCAAAACCCTCTGTAGATAACGCCACCTAAGCTCCCTCCAGCATCGGAACCCCCGGCCAGCACTCTGGCCGAGGATTCCCCTCCTAGAGAGAGCCCCCGCCATCTCTCAGTCCCCCCACCCCCCCCCACAGACCGCAACATCCCACTGTAGACAGCACCACCTGAACTGACTGGTCAGTGCGATCTGACACCGGGGATTCCGCTTCTAGAGAGAGCCCTACGTCACTGTTCATTTGGACGGTATCGTTAGTGGCTCTCTCTAGGAGCGGAATCCCCAGCCGACGCTCTGGCCGGGGATTCTGCTACTGGAGAAGCCCCTGGTGTCACTATCCATATATGAACAATCACGTCAGCGGCTCTCCCTAGGAGCAGAATCCCCAGTGTCAGATTGCTCTGTGTCGGGGATTCACTACTCGAGAAGCCCCTGGTGTCACTATCCATATATTGACAGACGTCAGGGGCTACTCCTGGAGCAGAATCCTTAACTTTTAGAGTTAACCCCTGACGTCACTGTCCATATATGGACAGAGACATCAGGGGCTTCCTGTAGGAGTGGAATCTTCGGCCAGAGGGATTCCGCTCCTACAGGGAGCTACAGTGGCACTATCTGCAGCGGGGATAAAGCTAAATACAGGGGGGATGTTGCTATTTATAGGGGGGAGTGGCGCTATTTACAGGGGGGTGGCACTATCTACATGGGTACTGTGGCATTATATTGGCACTATCTACCGTGGTATTGCGTCACTATCTACATGGGCACTGTGGTGTTTTCAGGGGGTTGGGACAAAAAACCCTAACAAATAAAATTCATCCATTTTCACGTCCATGAAAAAACGGATGGCAAATGTTGGTTAAAAACGGCCAGGAAATGGATTCAAATTTTGAGACGCATTGATGCAAAACGGACAGTTGATTCGTTGTTCACTGCCATTTTTTTCATGGTCATGAGTATATAGCCCTCTTTATATATATATATATATATATATATATATAAACACAAGTGTTTTTTTTTTATTTTTTGTGATTTGTCTGCTCATAAATATTAAAAACACTGAATTAAACTACTCTAACAAATGAAAGCCTCATAAGTCCTGTAGAAAACAAATTTAACCTCGACACAGGGGCATCAATGACCCTTGGTCATGAAAGGGTTAATCTACTATGAGTAAAGGCAATCAAAAACCCTTAGGATAAGGCCACACAGAGCAGCCCTGAAACGGCCAACACTCACACCGCCACCATGTTTCGCACGGCTGTTAAATACAGTTAATGGCTGCGTGTTAAAGGGACGTTTTACCCGCATTATCTGCAAAATCGTGCGGCCATTAATTAATACACCCTTTATGGCTGCATGATTTTGCAGGTAAAGTGCAGTTTTACCGGATATGGTATAACATAGTAATTGACAGCTGCGCCGAACATGGTGCCGGCGCGGTTGTTAGCTGTGTGGCGACTGTGTCAGGGCAGCTCTGTGTGGCCTTACCGTTATTCACCCAACAGCTGATTGCAAACATGACACCTAAAGTGGTTTACAGAGTGCGGGGGCTCCAGGTCTGCCATGTTCGGAAGTCTTTTATAAACTTCAAGAAATAATACATTGCAAAACAGAAGTCTTGAAATTATTATAGAAGCAATCAAAAAGGTTCACCTGTTGAATTTCCCTACAAAAAAAAAATAAAAGTTCAAATAAGTGTTAACCAGTTCAGGACCGGGCTATTTTGCGCCTTCAGGACCAGACACCGTTTAGCCATTTTTAGCACGTGTTAGTTAAATGGCTATAACGTTTTTATTTGTTGGACTAACGACGTGATTTTTGCGACGTTTTTTCCGTAGACAATGCAGGTTTCATTTTTTATCGTTTTTATACACACCTTTTTTGCGATTTTAGAATTTTTATTCATAAAGTTTGAAAATAATAGTAAAAAAATAAGCTTTTTTACGTTTCAGCTATTTTTTGGGGGTAATAACATAGTTTTAACCTAAAATAGACCTTTTGTTTGTGATCGTCATTGTCTACCGTAAATTTTAATATATTACATGTCTATATTAGAGTAATTGGGTCAGCGCTAGCGTTACAACAATGATTGGCGGGGGGGAACATGTTTTTTTGGGGTGGGTATTTTATGTGTATTTATTATTAAATTTTTTTTTGCACTTTACTTTATTATTTTTTTTTTACTATGGTCTGTCCCCCAAAGGTCAAAAAAGACCTTTGGGGAACTTTATATATATTTTTTCTTTCTTTTACACCATCTTTTCCACTGTAACTGGAGCTGCACAGCAGCCCAAGTTACAGGGGAAATCAGCCCTCTCATAGTGACGATTGTCACTAATAGGGCTGTGCTGGGTCTTGTAAGACCCAGCAGCAGTCTGCCACTAACGGCACCCGGCGATCATGTGACCTGTCACATGATCACCGGGAGGAATAGAGACAGCGCCGCTGCTGCTGTCTCTATTCCTATACACAGCGTTCATTGAACGCTGTGTAAAAACACATCGGAGAAGACAGAAGCAGTGAAAGCTGCTTCTATCCTCTCCTCAGGGTCCCCGGCAGTCACTGACAGCCGGAGACCCGACATTCAGCTGCCCGATCGCGCGGGCAGCAAGTTAAAACCCGAGCCGTAAAAAGTCTATGGCTCGGGTTTTAAGGACCCTGACCGCAGGCAGTAAATATACAGCCAGCGGTCGGGAACCAGTTAAAGAAAATCTCCAATTTTTTTTTTCCCTTTACAAAAGACAAATGACATAAAAAGAAATAAATGCCGGAATTGCTGTTTTTGTTTATCCCACCTCTCAAAAAAAGTGGGGAAAAAAAAAGTGGGCAAAAAGTACCCCATAATGGTAGCAATGAAAAATTACAACTGGCGTAACAGTATCAATTGAAACAACCCATAAAAAACAAGCCCTCACAGAAAGGAACTTGGCGACAAAACTAATTTTTTTTTAAAGAAGAGATTTAGTGAGCAAGAGTAGTAAAAAAAAATTATTATGTTATTTATACCAAATGGTGAATGCCGTTAAAACAAATACAGAAAGACAAAAAGGAGGAAATGCGGTTTCTATTTCCCTCCACCTAAACAAACGAAACATTACACAATAAATTATACGTACCAGAAAATAGTGCCATTAAAAAAGACAACTGGTCCCACAAAAGAGAAGCCCTCATATGGTTACGTCGACCAAAAAATAAAAAAACTTTATGGCTCTTGAATACAGAGATAGAAAGGGCCAAAATAGGCTGGTCTTTAAAGGGTAAGGCTGGGTTCACACGACCATGTTACGTCCGTAATGTACGGAACGTATTTCGGCCGGAAGACCCGGACCGAACACACTGCAGGGGGCCGGGCTCCTAGCATCATAGTGATGTACGACGCTAGGAGTCCCTGCCTCTGCGTGGAACTAATGTCCCGTACTGTAATCATGTTTTCAGTACGGGACAGTTGTACGATGCTAGGAGTCCCTGCCTCGCTGCAGGACATCACTATGATGCTAGGAGCCCGGCTCCCTGCAGTGTGCTCGGTCCGGGTCTTCCGGCCGAAATACGTTCCGTACTTTACGGATGTAACATGGTCGTGTGAACCCAGCCTAAAAGACAAAAATATGACAAAAGTGCTGGCCCATCTCATCCCCTACATGAAAGATGAAAAGCAAATATATTTCTAACCACGTGACAACTGGGGCATCAACCAACCTGTTAAAGAGGTGATTAGTGACCTTAATTTTTGAGTTAGCCTTAAAATCATCAGGTAAAAGCATCACCGGAACAGGAACTTGATTGAGTTCATTGACCTGAAAAACAGACAAACACGTATCAGCAGCAATGAAAATAAAGGGTAAAGGGAATAAGTCTTACGTCTTTAGACTTTAGTTGAATTTATTAGACGTAAGATTGTGGAAGATGAATAATGTGTTTGTTCTGTTTTTTTAAATGTCTTTTTTTTATTCCCTGGGAGCGGTCATATTGGAGATACACACTCAAAGGCCGACTGCGCGTGCGCCGTAACTTAAAAGTACACCCGGAAGAGCTCCGCCCAGCTTACTTCTGTGGCTGCAGCGGTTACGAGTTACGTGCATGTAAACAAGAACCGGGACTGCTGCCAGAGTGACGGCGCTGGATCGCCGAGGGCAAGGATAGGTAAGTATTGCTTTTTTGTTTTATTTCATTTGCAGACCCTAAGGGAAAAAACGTTTCACTTCCCGGATAAACGCTTTAACGAGCCAATTATTTGCAGGCTGGCTTATGTACACTGCTCTTTAAGGGAAGTTCACACAAAGATTCATGGCGCTGATTTAGATGCGGAAACTGCATCTGAATCAGCGCCAAAAATCGCATTCCATTGATTTCAATGGGAGGAAGAGGCTCTTTTCCGGACAGCTTTTGGGCACTCGCGGGAAAAAAACAAACAAAAAACAGCATGTTCTTTCTTGCCACAGTTTCTTCTTCTAACCCGCCATTGAAATCAATGAAAAAAAAACAACCTTCGGCTCTATTTTCTGAGCGCTTTACGCCCGTGGTCCTTGCACTAGATTTAATAGCCACAGGCAAAAATTGCAGCAGAAAGAAAAAAGCGCATGCAGTTCAAACTCTGCCTCAAAATTCCTGGAGGAATTTTTAGGCACTTTTTTCTGGCGGCAAAAAACTGTGTGAACAGGGCCTTAAACAGCGAACAACCTTTCAAATGTTTAGACTGAATAGATTATTTGCATTATTGCAACAAAAAAAGTGCAGACACCAAGTTCAACAAAGTAATTTACCAATCAGCTGGCATGGGTTCCATGTAACCAGACAAAAATAAGAGTAGGGACAACCACAATATCTCATTGAATTATACATACCACTTTAAGGAATCCTTCACACTCCCTAATGAATAATCTATGCAAGTGCCAAGCTAGCCATGCAGAGCCTGAGTTTAGCTGGTTGCCTAGCAGCAGCCTGGCCGCCAGGGGTGACCATGCTTTTGTCACCTACTAGGTTAGGCACCTGCACATGGCTGTATTCCCGGTTCGTGATTACGGCTACGGTCGTCCACGGACAGTCACCCGCATAGTATTGGAGCACGGTCAGTAAAATAAAAAAAATAGGACAGGTCTTTTTTGCGGAGCCTTTTCTAAGGCCCGGACACCTTTCCGTAAATATACGGGAAGGTGTCCACTGGCAATAGAAATTAATTGGTTCGTACTTACTGTCTGTAAGTGTGGATCAAAATTAAGGCTGTGTGCACGGGGCCTAAGGCTATGTTCACACGCAGTCAAAAACGTCTCAAAATACGGAGCCGTTTTCAAGAGAAAACAGCTCCTGATTTTTAGACTTTTGTGCCACTCGCGATTTTCGCCGCGTTTTTCACGGCCGTTTTTGGAGCTTTTCTCAATAGTCTATGGAAAACGGCTCCAAAAACGTCCCAAGAAGTGACCTGCACTTCTTATTCGCGGCAGATTTTTTACGCGTAAAAAAAAAACGCAGCGTCGGAACAGAACGCCGTTTTCCCATTGAAATCAATGGGCAGATGTTTGGAGGCGTTCTGCTTCCGATTTTTTGGCCGTTTACGGCCGTGCGAACATTCCCTCACTGTGTTTCCATATTGTATAGTTTATTTGCCATCAGCACAAGAAATTCTAAGGCCGGATTCACACGAGCTTGTGCAGCGTTTTGCGTGCACAAAAGGTGCATAAAAGTTCCGTGTGTCAGCAGCATATGATGCGTAGCTGCGTGATTTTCGCGCAGCCGCCATCATTATGACACTCTGTTTTTATGTTTGTAAACAGAAAAGCACGTGGTGGTTTTGTTTACATTCATAGTTTTGACTACCCTAGCGCGCATCACGCACGGCACACGGAAGTGCGTCCGTGTGCGGTTTTCACACTATAGGACATGTCGTGAGCTTTTCGCAGCGGACATACGTTGCGTGAAAATCACGGACAGTCTGAACGGGCCCATTGACTAACATAAGTCCATGCGACGCGCGTGAAAATCGCGCGCGTCGCACGGACGTATTATACGTTCGTCTGAATAAGCCCTAAGGCCGTGTTCGCACAGCTAAACAATCAGCTCACCAATCATACGGTAATTGATATGTTTTTTTTTCAAGACAATCAACATACTAACACATTAACAATACTGAAGTGTTTAGACAGTGAATAGACATTCCACGAGATGTCTATTCACAATCCTGGCACTTCGTTACTGTTTCGATGGTAGTTACAGCAGAGCAAGCGTAATCTCGTTGTAACCTGTCATTTACAGCGTAATCTCGCGGGATTACGCTTGCTCTGCTGTAACTACCACAGAAACAGTAACGAAGTGCAGAGATTGTGAATAGACATCCCGTGGAATGTCTATTCACTGTCTAAACACTTCAGTATCGTTAATGTGTTCGTATAAGACAGCACATACTGATCTAAAAGGATCCCTATGCGCTGAGTAAATGAATGGAGAGAAGTGTATGACGCTGATTGGTCAGCGTCATACACTCCTCTGTACAACGCCCACTTGGTCAATAGTAAAACACGCCCAGTTGTCCATTGAGAAACTCATTCGCATAAAACTAAAAACGCTAATAAAGTGGTGAAAATAGATTGTTTTTCTAAATAAAAAAGCACTGCTGTCACCTACATTATAGCGCGGATCTCCTTATGCAGGAGATAGGGCACTTATAATGTGGTGACAGAGCCTCTTTAAGCGAAGGATTGTTTCAAATGAAAATGTGACATGGTAAGGTCCTAATGTGCTTAGAGGTGAAAATGTACCACCCATTTGACAAATCAAAGTCTCTCTTAGTGACTCTCCCCCACATAAAGTAAAAAATCTGTTTAATATCACAGCTTAAAAAATTATTATTCCAGTTTTCACACGGATAACTATTATGCTTCCTATTCTCTGTAGCTCACTTGTCAGCTTTGCCGTTTAGACTTGGAGAAAACAAGTAGAGTCATCTCATCATTATTAGAGGGTGAGCGAGGTAATGACAATTTTATTGTACTGCTAGAGGTCTAGATAAGGTAGGATTGCAACACTATACACTATAGTCACAGCAACACCATACACACTGATAAGACTGTATGCATCTCCTCGGTCACTCCCTGGTCTCTGGAAGAGGGGCTGTCACTTCCTGGAGAAGACTAACGATGATATTCTGCTGTAAATTAAAGAGTTATTAGGGTATGTTCACACAGAGTTTTGAAGAGCTTTTGGACGCGGAAACCGCGCCGCTAAACTCGTCAAAAAAACGTCCGAAAATGCCTCCCATTTATTTCAAGCCCTTTCTTCGGCGTTTACGCCTCTGACCTCCCATTGACATTAATGTGAGGCAGAGAAAGCGTATTTAGCTAAGTTTTATGCCCGCGGCATGGCCGCTCAATAGCCGCGGACTAAAATCAGCGTGCAGGCAGAGGAAAATCTGCCTCAAACTTCAAGATGGAATTTTGAGGCAGAATTTCCGCCTGCAAAAAAACGCTGCTTTTTTCTAAAGAATGTCATGTTTTTATAATCCTGCAAAACCCTTTTAAGTCGTTTGAGTATTTATATATTATACATGCGGTGCGCGGCCAAGTATATTCAAGCTCGGCCCCGGTTGGTGTGTAGTGTCCTTTTTCTGCCAGACAAAACTTTGTGCTAAAAAGTTCCACCTTTGTCTCATCTGTCCAGTCAACATTTTCCCAAAAGCATTGTAAAACAACCAGGTGGTCTCGGGCAAACTTGAGACGGGCCTCAACGTGTTTTTACAACAGTGGCTTCCTTCGTGGTATCCTTTCATTAACACCATACTCGTTCAGAGTTTTTCTATGGGTGCGCTCACACGTAGAGTACTTGCATTGTATTTCCGCAGCGTAAAAGTACACCACCTTTATTAACTGTTTAGATACTTTTTGCACTTTGCTCGACAAGGCAGTTTGGTCTAGCTGAAAGGGGGTGCTTAAATGCCCCACAGTGCGCAAAACCACTAACCTAAACTAAGCCAACAAAGGGGTGTTTTAAAGGGAAGGTGTCATGATTTTTATTTTATTTTTATCATATTGCTTTTAATATAATATTTTCAAAAATTTTATTTTATTGTGTTCTCTTGTTTTACATTTTAATGTATTCTTACTTTTACTTCTCTATGGGGGCTGGCATTTTTTTTTTCATCTCTGTATGTGTCGATTAACATGCGCCGCTCCCACACAGACCAAAACGAAGCTCGTTCGTAGAGCGAAATCCAGCGCCATTTTCATGTGGACCGAAAGCCGCTGCCGGACAGTAAGATGACTACTTCCGACCGCGGCTTCCGGCCATATGTTCAACGAAGTGAAGGCGCAAGGAAGAGGAGCGTAGACCAGCGGAGGCGGCAGGAGCAGGTAATTTATGTTTGTGTATGATGTGTGTATTACTTTCGTGTATGTCCGTGTGATACGGTCTGCTGAGCCCTGTATCTAATGCTTCTAGCACTGTGCAGTTGCTCAGAAAATGGCGGCACACAGTGTAAGAGATTTAAAGAAATTGAAACCCTTCCTTCTCCTGGCACTAGCCAGAAGAAGGGGGTGGGGAATCGTGTGAGGACACTAGAGGAGAGTGTGTCCACCACAAATTTGCAGTATAAATCAATGAGGTTGCTTTACCAGTGACCATTCTGCAATTTTGGGAACTGGTCCCTCTAGTGGCCAGCACATGGAAATGTTATAAATTAGAATATAATTTAATATTTCCTGACTTGTGAAAAAATTAAAACAATGTGTAATCACTTAAATACTAATTGTTTAACTAAAAAAAAAAAATTCTAGCGACACATTCCCTTTAAGGTAGAGAAAACTGTATAACATATCTAGCAAGTTGCGACAAATTTATCATACAGAATCTGCCACTGATAAATTTGGCGCATCTTCTGATTGCCTGGTCTAAGTACTTTATATGGGAGCACGGCCCGCAAATGCGGTGGCTGTCTGTGGCCAGCCGTGCCCATAATCACAGACATTGATTACAGGCACGGTCGTGAGCAGGGGGCCTAAGACAGTATTAGTAAATCTGCCCCAGTTTCTCCAAGGGTATGTGCACACACAAAATCAAAAAAGTCTGAAAATACAGAGCTGTTTTCGCTGCGTTTTTTTACGGACGTTTTTGGAGCTGTCTTTCTATAGTCAATGAAAAACTGCTCCAAAAACAACTGAAGTAGTGACATGCACTTATTTTTCGTTGCCTTTTTGAAAAATGGCCGCGTAAAAAAAAGCCCCGTTGGAACAGAACGCCATATTTCCAATTGAAATCAAGGGCAGATGTTTGTAGGCGTTCTACTTCCGATTTTTAAGCCGTTTTTTGGAACGTTTACGAAATACGCCTGAAAACACTCCGTGTGAACATACCCTAAGGGTATGTGCACACACACTAATTACGTCCGTAATTGACGGACGTATTTCGGCCGCAAGTACCGGACCGAACACAGTGCAGGGAGCCGGGCTCCTAGCATCATAGTTATATACGGTGCTAGGAGTCCCTGCCTCTCTGCAGGACAACTGTCCCGTACTGTAATCATGTTTTCAGTATGGGACAGTAGTTCCACGGAGAGGCAGGGTCTCCTAGCGTCGTACATAAGTATGATGCTAGGAGCCCGGCTCCCTGCACTGTGTTCGGTCCACTACTTGCGGCCGAAATACGTCCGTCAATTACGGACGTAATTAGTGTGTGTGCACATACCCTAACTGTGGATTGATGTACACCCAGGTCTTTAGCAATTATTTGTAGTATTTTCCAGCTTCATGCCTCTCTCTAACACGTGTTCTGAGGTCTTCACAAATGTATTTGCCTTTGCGGAAATGTTCACACTAACTAATATTTCTTAAGAAAAGATTTATCAGTAACCAGTTTTTTGTTCCCTTATTTAATGGGTAAAGAAACCACACTTCCAATCTCATCTCTTTAATTGAAATACCTTTTGCCAATTAACTCTTAGAGAAGTCATTAATAGAGGTTCACTTTTTCACCCTGCACTGCAGAGGTTTACTCAGTGGGGAAAAACTTATTATTCATTCGACACCAGTCTCCTCACATAGAAAAGTCGCAAATGCCTCAAATGTCTTAATCTGCGACAATTTTTGGGCATTTTAATAAGTGGGCGGGGCTTAGTAGAAAGAGGCCTACGGTGGGCCAATAACTTTACTATCATTTACGCAAGAAATTTGAGTAAATTATAGCGCAAATCTACTATACCTCATAGCTGGAGAAAATTTTAATTTCTGGAGCACGGATTATCAGATGCGCCAAAATTGATTAACATGCATGCACCTCTTAAAGGGTAACTAAATGTTCAAACTTTTGACATGTCATAGTGACACGTCACAAGTTTTAATCGGTGGGGGTCCGAGCACTGAGACCGCCACCAATCGCTAAAACAAAGCAGTAGAAGCGATCGTGTGAGCGCTAAGCCGCCTCGCTTCTGATCGGCTTTTCTCGGAAAGCCGATGTAGCGGTGTACGGACTCAATAGAAAGTCTATGGACGCATACTCTGCTACATCGGCTTACCGAAAAGAGCCGAATAGAAACGAAGCAGCTCAGTGCTCACACAAGCGCTTCTTCCTCTTCGTTTTAAGGATTGGTGGGGGCATCAGTGCTCGGACCCTCACCGATCAAAACTTGACATGTCACTATAACATGTCAGAAGTTTGTTGAATGTTTAGTTACCCTTTAACGAATTAGGTGCATCTTACTCCAACGCTCTTTAGATTAAGACTGGCGAATGAAACACCAGTCCTAATAAATTCCCTCCAATGTGCTCACTAAAAGATATGAACAGTACAACAGTTTGTGTTATTAGTTTAGGTTGTTGTGGTTTATGATTGTGACTTCGATAACAATCAGACCTAATTTTATTAGTAATCAATGCAAAAATTCAGGTCATTCCAAAGGGTCACTTACTTTTTCTTGCAACGGTTTGCACTGTAAACGTCAAACGATTAACATCTACAGGTACCGATAACTATTTTTATGTATGCACAATCCTGATAATTATGATATCATTTTGTGCGTTTAGTTTTCTCTAAGACTCAAACATTTACATTTAACAAGAAGGCACGGATTTGTGGAGCTTTGTAAGGCCTCATTGACCAATACTGCTTGGTGTGACATCACTATGTAGCCCTAGCCTAAGGGGTATACTAAATGCTTTGGGGGTGACAATTTATACTGTAATAACACAAATATCTAATACATAAACGCACAACAATAACAGAATCTATATCAGTAAGTGACCAGATCTGCATCACTGACTCCGAGCTATGTATCCCTCTGCCCCCACCAATAATGTCCCTGCTGTTTTGCAAATCAGGAAAACAAAGTGATTATTTCTGGTGGATGAACGTTTACTGTGAAATGGCAAAATATATAACCTACTTAAAGGGCAACCGCCAAAGCCTAGTGCACAACGGACTACATAAAAGACCAGAGAAATGCTTCACATGCCAGCTGAAGACAACGTGGGGATTTCTATGTAATACATTCTAGTTAATACCTAGAACGGTCACAATATTAACAAGGCCACATGACAATGAGAAAATACACAACGTTTTGCGCAGTGCCCGGCTCCTGAGCTTGCAGGAAAGAAGAATCCTCTTAACTGTCATCCAATTACAATCCAGAAGATATGATTGTGTATTAACAGTATATACTACAACCAGGTAAACAGCCCAACAGCACGACCAGGTACACAACCCACAAGCACCACGGTACCACCAGGAACACAGCGGTACAATGTATGCACACACACTCTATGATGCCACCAATACACCTGTGGGAGCACCGCAGTATACCCGATGCATGCTCTATAGTGCCACCCGGTATATGACGTGAATGCAATAGGAAACAAGCTGCATCCCATGTATTACAATACTATAAAAGTAACTGTGCACCACACAACACTAAAAAGCACTGCACCACACTTTCCTATAATAAATGGTGTATCAGGCCATTAAGCACCGAAATATTAACCCTATAGAAACACATTGGAACATTACAGAACATTTGTTTGGTATACCAACATATAAGACAGTAGTAAGCCCCAAACGTAATGTCAACATAGCCTAACCCCAGGTAGGCTATACTATGGCTAGGTTCACCATATCCTAACAGGGCACGCTATACTATGACCATATACAACAGGGTACACTTTATTAGGACGAGATTCACCATATGACCAAGATGACAATATAACGGGGTACACTATAGTATGACCAAGATGACCATATAATGGGGTCCACTAAAGTATGACAAAGGTCACCATATATTAGGGTCCACTATAGTATGACTAGCTTCTGCATATAACAGGGTACACTATACTATGACAAAGCTCACTATATAACCGGATACACTACAGTAGTTTTTGCATATAACTGGGTGACCTAAGGTACGACAGGGTACACCATACACCGGGGTACCCTACGGCAACACGGGGTACACCATTCGACTGGGTACCCTACGGCGCGACGGGGCACACCATACGACTGGGTACCCTACGGCGCGACGGGGCACACCATACGACTGGGTACCCTACGGCGCGACGGGGCACACCATACGACTGGGCACCCTACGGCGCGACGGGGGCACACCATACGAAGGGGGCACCCTACGGCCCGAAGGGGGCACCCTACGGCCCGAAGGGGGCACCCTACGGCCCGAAGGGGGCACCCTACGGCCCGAAGGGGGCACCCTACGGCCCGAAGGGGGCACCCTACGGCCCGAAGGGGGCACCCTACGGCCCGAAGGGGGCACCCTACGGCCCGAAGGGGGCACCCTACGGCACGACGTGGGTACATCATATAACGGGGTACACTACAGCACGCCGGGGTACATCATATAACGGGGTACTCTCCAGCACGTCGGGGTACATCATATAACGAGGTACTCTACAGCACGCCGGGGTACATCATATAACGAGGTACTCTACAGCACGACGGGGTACATCATATAACGGGGTACTCTCCAGCACGACGGGGTACATCATATAACGGGGTACTCTCCAGCACGACAGGGTACATCATATAACGGGGTACTCTCCAGCACGACAGGGTACATCTTAGAACGGGGTACTCTATAGCACGACAGGGTACATCATATAACGGGGTACTCTATAGCACGACAGGGTACATCATATAACGGGGTACTCTATAGCACGACGGGGTACAACATATAACGGGGTACACTACAGCACGACGGGGTACATCATATAACGGGGCACATCATATAACGGGGTACACTATAGCACGACAGGGTACATCATACCGGGGTACACTATAGCACGACAGGGTACATCATATAACGGGGTACTCCAGCACGACAGGGTACATCATATAACGGGGTACTCTCCAGCACGCCAGGGTACATCATATAACGGGGTACTCTCCAGCACGTCGGGGTACATCATATAACGAGGTACTCTACAGCACGCCGGGGTACATCATATAACGAGGTACTCTACAGCACGACGGGGTACATCATATAACAGGGTACTCTCCAGCACGACGGGGTACATCATAGAACGGGGTACTCTCCAGCACGACGGGGTACATCATAGAACGGGGTACTCTCCAGCACGACGGGGTACATCATAGAACGGGGTACTCTCCAGCACGACGGGGTACATCATAGAACGGGGTACTCTCCAGCACGACGGGGTACATCATAGAACGGGGTACTCTCCAGCACGACAGGGTACATCTTAGAACGGGGTACTCTCCAGCACGACAGGGTACATCATATAACGGGGTACATCATAGAACGGGGTACTCTCCAGCACGACAGGGTACATCATAGAACGGGGTACTCTCCAGCACGACAGGGTACATCATATAACGGGGTACTCTCCAGCACGACAGGGTACATCATAGAACGGGGTACTCTCCAGCACGACAGGGTACATCATAGAACGGGGTACTCTCCAGCACGACAGGGTACATCATATAACGGGGTACTCTCCAGCACGACAGGGTACATCATATAACGGGGTACTCTATAGCACGACAGGGTACATCATATAACGGGGTACTCTATAGCATGACGGGGTACAACATATAACGGGGTACACTACAGCACGACGGGGTACATCATATAACGGGGCACATCATATAACGGGGTACACTATAGCACGACAGGGTACATCATACCGGGGTACACTATAGCACGACAGGGTACACCATATAACGGGGTACTCCAGCACGACAGGGTACATCATATAACGGGGTACTCTCCAGCACGCCAGGGTACATCATATAACGGGGCACTCTCCAGCACGCCAGGGTACATCATATAACGGGGTACATCATATAACGGGGTACTCCAGCACGCCAAGGTACATCATATAACGGGGCACTCCAGCACGCCAGGGTACATCATACCGGGGTACACTATAGCACGACAGGGTACATCATATAACGGGGTACTCCAGCACGCCAGGGGACATCATAACGGGGTACTCTCCAACACGCCAGGGTACATCATATAACGGGGTACTCCAGCACGCCAGGGTACATCATATAACTGGATACTCTCCAGCACGCCAGGGTACATCATATAACTGGGTACTCTCCAGCACGCCAGGGTACATCATATAACGGGGTACTCTCCAGCACGCCAGGGTACATCATATAACGGGGTACTCTACAGCACGACAGGGTACATCATATAACTGAGTACTCTACAGCACGACAGGGTACATCATATAACGGGGTACTCTACAGCACAACAGGGTACATCATATAACGGGGTACTCTACAGCACAACAGGGTACATCATATAACGGGGTACTCTACAGCACGACAGGGTACATCATATAACGGGGTACTCTCCAGCACGACAGGGTACATCATATAACGGGGTACTCCAGCACGACAGGGGACATCATATAACGGGGTACTCCAGCACGACAGGGTACATCATATAACGGGGTACTCCAGCACGACAGGGTACATCATATAACGGGGTACTCTATAGCACGACAGGGTACATCATATAACAGGGTACTCTATAGCACGACAGGGTACATCATATAACTGGGTACTCTATAGCATGACGGGGCACATCATAACGGGGTAGTCTTTAGTATGACGGGGTACTCTATAGTATAACGGGGTACACTATAGCACAACAGGGCACATCATAACGGGGTAGTCTTTAGTATGACGGGGTACTCTATAGTATGACGGGGTACATCATATAACGGGGTACTCTATAGTATAACAGGGTACATCATATACCGGGGTACTCTATAAAATAACGGGGTACATCAGCCTTCACCACACCTGTGCATATACTATACTAGTATGGTGTATTATTACTGGATGGCTTGCTACAACTGCTATACACCGTTTTCAGCAGGCGGTAACACCTGGAACTTGTAGTACTACAACTACTGGGAAGCAACAGGTTACATGACGTGTATGTGAATGAAGGTGAACTGCAGGAGACTGCCATAGTGAGATATATGTTCCGCCTTTACGTTACTACTCTACAGGTACTTTTGCCGCCACACTAGGGGGGGGGGTGCAGTCTGGGCCTCACCGAGTGATTGACTCCCCACATGAAGACACTGACGAGTGGGTCGCTGGCCCGGAACACCTTCACTTTCTGCTGCACGAAGTGTTTCTTCTTAGTTTTAGTCTTGGCTGTAGTGGTGGGCAGAATGTTTACAGCTGCTGAGGAAGTAGCGGGCACCGCGCTGGAAGACATGTCAGCACCACGGGGCTGCCAGCGGCCACGACCCCCGAGCCTCCTCCTCTTTTTCTTCTGTCCCAAACGGGTGCTCCCCCGCCCGGCCGGGCTACAGGCACTCTCCGCCCCTTCTAACTCACCTGGGCGCCGGGCGCGCATGCGCAATAGATTCCCACCTCCACCCAACCGGCTCATGGGACACGTGACCGTAAACTAGGCGCGCCCACGTCACCATGGAGATTTTATCCTGGAAACTGTAATGTCATACAGCAGGAACCATTTTAGTTATGGGCAGATACATTTTCACCTGGGTTATATCAGTCACCGTATATATATATCCATGCCTCGGTGTGTGTACAGTCCTGCATATGGACGGTACTGACGTTTGACTAAAAAAATTGGTCCTGAAATAACCCGCTATGGGTATGCTCACACATGGTGGTGGTATTACAGCTAATTACTGTTTAAATTACTGCTTTTCCCAGGATTTTTAGGCCGGGTTCACGGATTATATAAATATTACGCTGTTGAACCAATCTACTAACCTGCACCAACACTCGCAATTAAGGCCCTGTTCACACACAGTTTTTTTTGCAGGCAGAAAAAGTCTGCCTCAGAATTCCTTCAGGAGTTTTGAGGCAGATTTTGAGCTACCTGCACATATCTTTTTGCCCGCAGCCATTGAAGTTAATGCAAGGATAGCGGGCAAAAAAACGCTCAAACGATAACTTCAAAGGGAGGTCAGAGGTGGAAACCGCGGTAAGAAAGGACATGTCGCTTTTTTTTTCCGGCGAGTGACCAATAGGTGATAAAACGCCTCTGCCTTGCATTGAAATCAATGGGGGGAGGCGCGATTTCGACCTTGTTTGGCGCAGTTAAATAAATAATACATAATCCTGCTAAGGGTCCATTCACAAGTTGCGGTGCAGTTAGAACCGCATCTAAAATCCACCATCTAAAAACGGCATGCGGTTTTACTGCAATATGGTGCTTTTTCCGACACGGTTGTGCATAGAAAAATGCATCAAATTGTGGTAAAAATCATGCCGTTTTCGGATGCGGTTCTAACTGCAACTTATTTTTCACTGATTGGTCACCATAAATAGGGTTAAAACGTAACCTTTGATGTGTTATTGTAAAATACTGATACAATTGGGATAGAAATGTATAAATATATATGTGAAAGTCTTGCGCCTCCGCACATTGCATTGACATTGTCGTCTTATTGGGTGTATTGGGCAGCCCAGATGTGTATCATTTATTCATTCTTTACATTTTTGTTATTATTTGCAGTGGAGACCGGTAACCCCACCAGCAAATTCGGAGTTATTCCCCTCCTATGGCTCCGGTCAGGTATCTGCTGCCATCTCTCACAGCTGCTTGAGGACAACTGATGGCGCTGTCTTTATTTGTTGAAGGAGAATACAAGGCTATTCCACTAAGGCCTCGTTTACACGAGCGTGTGCGTTTTGCGCACGCAAAAAACGTGGCGTTTTGCGTGCGCAAAAGGCACTTAACAGCTCTGTGTGTCGTCTAAACGCTGTTAGCCCTACTCGTTTCTTCACTTTGATTCCTCTGCAGTGAATGGTCAGGAGCTGCTGTAGTCATCCCTCTCACAATCCAGCGGGATTTGTGTACAATGCACTAAACATAAAAGCATGCGTGGCATGGGTATAGATGCCAGCCGCCGTTAGTGGCAAATAACTCCGTCCTATAAAGGCACAGAGCCCTCCCACTGATGTGTTCTAACCATGTAAATGGACCCTAAGGCTGAATGAACGCGATGCATATTACGTGCGGTTTTTCAGCACGTATTTGCGTGCGCCAAATCCGCAGCGTAATACAGTACCAGCAAAGTAAATGAGATTTCAAGAAATCTTGTGTACACGCTGCGTTTTTTTCTTCTATTTTACACATCAAAAAAATGTACACATCAAAATGTAAAAACTGCACCGAAAATTTAGGTGCGGTTTTTACCTGTGTATTTTCCGCAGTAAAATACGCAACATGTGCATGTAGCCTAAGGCTGGATTTACACCTCCAGTTTTCGTGGCAGTTTTTTTTGTGCCAAAGCCAGAAGTGGATCTAAATAGAAGGAAAAGCATAAAGGGAAGATTGATCCGTCTCCTGCCTTTTATATCCACTGCTTGGATTGGCTTAAAAAAAAATAAAAAAAATAAAAATACATCAAATGGTTTATTTGTAAAGATCGCCAGACACATTAGACGAAAGTGGATGGATGTGGAGGATTTCGGCCAACGATCGCCGGTTATAAATTTAACCGTGCGGGTGTTACAACCGACCAATGGCTGACAGTAATCTAGTAGTAAAAAACAGGTTGGATGTGTGGGAAATGTTAATTCCAGTATCGGAAGTTGAATGTGTATGGGTCACTTGGACGAGCGCGGACAATGTTTCTCTAAATGCCAACCCACATAGGAGGGGTGTGGACGGGTTTGATATAGAACATTCGTTTCTACGTGCATTACCCTATTTTTTCCCCCATACATCGGCCAGTAATATTCTTGTCTCATCGGACATATATAGGCACCTTGTACAACTAACGGCTAATGTCATCTGTAATTGGTATGGAGAGATCGGCTCAACAAATATACATCGACCGAATGATCGTCCACGTCCACGTCCACGGCTGTGTAATGTTTATGGCTACCTTTTGTGACTGCATTTCCCAGGAATCATTGCAGGCTCTAAACACTGTGTAGTAGCTTTTGTCTCTGTCTTCTGCAATGATCTGCGCTGCAGTCCGTCTCTTGCCGAGATCTATTCATCCCCAATCAATAATGCTATTACGCAACCAAACCGCCCATTTCATTGGCTGCGCAGGAGCTGGGAATGACTATTCCCCAGCTGATTACAATGGGAAAGGATATCCACGGAGAGTACAGTGGGGAGTGGACATGCTCAACGGAATGGCTTACACACGGAACATCACTAGGGACGTGTCGTATACAGGGCTGTGACGATCTGCTGTCGGGGGAGAGTTGGTACGCCCCCATACACATTAGATGGTCGGCTGGTCCAGATGAAATCGGCAGACAAACATCTAATGTGTGTGGCCACCTTAACATGCTTTCAATGCCGCTGTCACAATTTAGTTGGTTGTTAATGGAAACAGACAGAAAACTCAGCCAAGGTCCTCTAATTTAAAGTCAGTTATTTTTTTCTACATCAGCTTAGGACCCAGGCACACAACCGTTTTTTTCATCCATCCGTAAATACTGTCCGTAAATACGGATGAGTCATTTATAGTCATCCGTAAATCATTCGCATATACGTAAGGGTGTCCGTAAATAAGGTCCGCAGTTCATCCGTATTTACGGATCCATAAAAAAGCAGGGAGGAATCTAGGGTAATCCCCTGGCGTCATATAGCAATGCTTCCGTAATTACCAACGGCTACGGATGCAAATCTGAAGTCGTCCGTAATTATGGAAGCGCCCATAGACTTCTATGGGGAGTTCGTGTAGTAATAATGGACAAAAAAAGGATATGTTCTATCATTTCCACGGCACGGACACCCATCCATTAAAATACAGAAAGGTGTCCGTAGCCCGTAGAAATGAATGGGTCCATCATTAAGGATGAAAAATACGGTCATGTGCATGAGGCCTTAGGCTGGGTTCTCACGACCTATTTTCAGACGTATTGGAGGCGTTTTACGCCTCGAATTACGTCTGAAAAGACGTCTCCAATACGTCGGCAAACATCTGCCCATTACTTTCAATGGGCTCCACGATGTACTGTGCCGACGACCTCTCATTTTACGCGTCGCTGTCAAAAGACGGCGCGTAAAATTACAGCCTCGTCAAAAGAAGTGCAGGACACTTCTTGGGACGTAATTGGAGTCGTTTTTCATTGACTCCAATGAAGAACAGCTCAAAATTACGTCCGTAAAAGACGCCCTTCAAAACGCGAGTACGAGCAATTACGCCTGAAATTCAGGAGCTGTTTTCTCCTGAAAACAGCTCCGTAATTTCAGACATAGTTGCAGTTATCGTGTGCACATGCCCTTACTGTGTAGTCTACAAAATGAATGACTTTTTTTATCTACATATTTAAACTGAAAAACGTTGTTTAATGGTTACCACATACCATATAAATACTCACCCACTGGGCAGCTCAAGTATAAGGGTATGTTCACACGCAGTGAGCAAAAACGTCTGAAAATACGGAGCTGTTTTCAGGCGAAAACAGCTCCTGATTTTCAGACGTTTTTGTAGCAACTCGCGTATTTTACGCCCGTTTTTGGAGCTGTTTTTCAATGGAGTCAATGAAAAACGCCTCCAAAAACGTCCCAAGTAGTGTCCTGCACTTCTTTTGACGAGCCGTCATTTTACGCGCCGTATTTTGACAGCGACGCGTAAAATAAAGGCTCGTGGGAACAGAACATCGTAATTCCCATTGAAAGCAATGGGCAGATGTTTGTAGGCGTATTAGGGGCGTTTTTTCAGGCATAATTCCAGGCGTAAAACGCCCGAATTACGTTTGAAAACACTGCGTAAAATTGAAGTTATACATCTAGATATATATGTGATGCCATGAGAGTCATGTGACAGTAGATTTTATTTGTCAGGCATAATTTGATTAGGTTTAATGCCTTTTGCCAAATAGCCCCTACAGTAATGAGCGTATTTCTGAGTCTTCAGGGATACAACATATTATATGTAACCCCAACACAACACACATATACATTCCAAGTGAAATGTGCTGA
Organism: Rhinoderma darwinii; assembly: GCF_050947455.1. NCBI lineage: Eukaryota > Metazoa > Chordata > Amphibia > Anura > Rhinodermatidae > Rhinoderma > Rhinoderma darwinii. The sequence continues at coordinate 101,586,123 of NC_134688.1, forward strand.
TCATTTAAAACTCATTGGCGGAGATCTATTATTATTCTCAACCGGGTTGTTTTAGCGGCAAGAACATGGATTTATGCACATTCTATTCAGATGTATTAAACAGATTTTTAGTCGCAGGAATTTCTGCAACAAAATCTGCCACATGTGACTGCACCCTAAGGGTATGTTCACACAGGGTGGATACGCTGCATAAAAGTACACAGCGTATCCGCCCTGGACCCCGCAGGGAATTCTGTCCGAAAAAATGCACCAGATTGTGGTGCAGTTTTTCTGCTGGAATGTTTGCTGCGGGAAACAGCAGGTAAACCATGGCGACGCGTCCCTCTGACATCCTGCAGCCCGGCCTCCTGGGATGACGTTTCATCCCATATGGCCGCTGCAGCCTCTGATTGGCTGCATCAGTCACATGGGATGAAACGTCATCCCTGGATTCCGGTCTGGACGCAGAAGCGTAGACATGGGTAAGTATAATCTTTTTATTTTTTTTCTGAGTTGCGATTTTTACGGCGCAATCGCAGCTTTTTTGGTGCAAAGACTGCAACATCTATTTGTTGCAGGTTTTACCTCCTCATTGAATTTAATCGGGATAACCCACAACAGAAAGGCAGCGATTCCGAAGCATAAATTGACATGCTGCATATTAAAAACCCGGACCACAGGTCAATTTATGAACATTTTTTCAGCGTATTTTTTACGCAACATGTGGATGAGATTTGTTCAAATTTCATCCACTCTGCTGCTACTGTATTACGCTGTGGATTTTCCGCAATAAAATCCATTGCAGAAAATCTGCAGTATTTACGCTACGTGTGGACATACCCTAGGACTCAGTTCCTACGTAGCGTAAACGCTGCAGAATTTCCACAATGGAATTCTGTTTGGAAATTACGCAGCATTTACAGTAGCAGCAAAGTGGATGAGATTTGAAAAAATCTGCAGCGAAAATGTTAAGCGTAGGAACACACACAGCCCATTCAGAGCGGATATACTGCGTCTAGCTGCGCAGCGTATCCGCCCTGAACACCGCAGGGAATGCCGGCCGAAATCCCGCAACACACTGGGGTGCGTTTTTTCAGGCGTTAATTCCGCTGCGTAAATTATCGCAAATACTTACCCCCTCCCTCCTCTGACATCCGCTCCAGCCTGTGATTGGCTGCAGCAGTCACATGGCCTGCAACGTTATCCTGGGAGGCCGGACTGGAGAAGCAGGGAACTCTGGGTAAGGCCGGATTCACACGAGCGTGTGCGTTTTGCCCGCGCAAAAAACGCAGCATTTTGCGTGCGCAAAAGGCACGTGACAGCTCCATGTGTCAGCCCTGTATGATCCGTGGCTGCGTGCTTTTTGCGCAGCCGCCATCATTATGACACTCAGTTTGGATGTTTGTAAACAGAAAAGCACGTGGTGCTTTTCTGTTTTCATTCATCCTTTTCACAGCTGTTGCGCGAATCACGCTCATCCCACGGAAGTGCTTCTGTGTGGTGCGCTTGATTTTCACGCACCCATTGACTTCAATGGGTGCGTGATGCACGAAATATGCCCAAAGAACGGACATGTTGTGACTTTTTTGCAGCTTACTCACGATGCGGAAAAATCACGCAACTATCTGAACTGCCCCATAGACTAATATAGGTCCGTGCGACGCGTATGAAAATCACGCGCGTTGCACGGACGTATATCCCGTTTGTCTGAATAAGCCCTTAGTGTAACTTTATTATTGGTTTTTCTCACTTACGATTTTTGTGGCAGAATTACTGTGATTTCGCCGCAAATATTGCAACACACACTACTTTGTTGCGGGTTTAAGCACCCCATTGAATTCAATGGGAAAACCTGTAACAGAAGAGCTGCGATTCCGCAGCATTATTTGGCATGCTGCAGTTGAAGAAACCGCACCGCAGGTCAATTTAGGTGCGTTTTTTTCGGCTGCATTTTTCCGCACTGTGGGGACGAGATTTGTTGAAATCGCCCCAAGACTGCTGCTACTGTATTACACTGCAGATTTTTCACAATTAATCCGTTGCAAAAAATCTGCAGTGTTTATGCTGTGTGTGTTCGTACCCTAATAAATTGACCTGCGGTGCAGATTTTAAATTTGCAGCATGTCAATTTATGCTGTCGGTTCGTTGCTCTTTTGTTGCGAGTTTTTCCCATTGAATTCAATGGGGAGGTAAAATCCGCAACAAATAGCTAATATTGCGACTTTTCCGGGGGAAACGCTGCGATTCCATTGCAAAAATCACAAATCAGAACAAAAACACCTTTTTTTTTGTTTAAAATTAATAAAAAAGTTAATACTTATCCCCGGCATTCGTCATAGAGATGCATTCCTCTGTTCTCCTTTCAGGCCGGCCTCCTGGAATGTTTCATCCCATGTAACTGCTGCAGCCAATCACAAGCTGCAGCATCATCTCAGGAGACCGGGCTGCACGGAAAATAGAGGGATGCGTCGCCATGACAACAGATAGGGGTATTAGCTGGTTGTTTTTTTCAACCCCTGGTTTCCGCCCAAAAATGTGCACAACTTGGTGTGGTTTTTCGACTGGAATTCCCTGCGGGTTCTAGGTCGGATACGCTGCGTAGTTTTAAACTTTACAACTTTTCTGCGGTCTTATTCCGCAGCGTGATTGGGATTTGCAAAAATATCCACTTTGCTGCTACTGTAAATACTACAGAATTTCCGCACAGAATTCAGTTGCAGAAATTGCGCAGCGTATCCTGCCCTCGGGAACATACCCTAAGTCTTTTGGATCCTTGATGTCGACAGCACCCATACACTATATTTTTCAATTTTATTGCTGTACATACAGTGGCAAGACTGCTATTACACTAAAGTTGTGGGATCTGCGGTCTTTCATTTTACTAAGACCATGAATTAGAACTGATATCAAAATAAGCAACAAGGGAAAACAACCCTATAGAAAAGGTCTGGAAATGTTCTCTTTTGTACACTCTTCTGGGATCCGTTCCTGTTTTGTTTGTTTTTAGCAGAAAGTAAGGCCAGGGTTACATGTAGACTTTGTATAGTAGTACATAACTGATTTTAACTCTTGAGCTACAGCTGAAGTCCACGAGTCCATTGGGTTGCATGCAATCTTGGACTGCAGCTAACACTCAATAGTTAAAATCCATTATGTAGTACCACAAAAAGTCTAGGTGTAGCCCTGGCCTAAGGGAGAATATATCCCTCTGACAACTCTGACAACTGATCCTTTAATCTACTCAATAACTCATCTGAACAATGATCGTAGACAATGGAGATATATCAGACCACAACAGGTGTGGACATAGAGAAATAGATATTTGTTTTGCAGGCTTGACAATTGTGAAACAACTACTATGAAACTGAAAGGGTCTATTCATGCGTTGCGGCATTGCCGCAATTACCACAAAATCGTGGCAAAACATAGCAGTTTAACAGAAATTGCAGCAGTAATCAGCGATTTGACCGCACCGTGTGAATAGACCTTAAGAAAGATGATTAATGAATTAATTTGTACATCAAAATATTTGGTACAAATTAAATGACGAGTAGGACTCATAGAAAACACATTAATAAACTATATGACCAAAAGTATGTGGACACCCCTCCTAATTATTGATATAATTGTTTTAGCTATACACATTGCAAACAGGTGCATAAAATCAAGCACACAGCCATGCAATCTCCATAGACAAACATTGCTAGTATTAGGCGACATACGGAAAAGCTTAGTGACTTTAAACGTGGCAGTCATTGGATGTCACCTTTGCCACTAGTTGTTTGTGCCCCGGTCAACTGTTAGGGCCATTATTGTGAAATGGAAGCATCTGGTAGTAGCAATAGCTCGAAGCGGTAGACCACGCAAACTCATAGAGGGGGCCACTGAGCACTGAAGCGCTAGGTACGTAAAAATTATCTGTTGTATCTCTCACTACCGAGTTCCAAACTGCCTCTGTAAGTGACATCAGCACAAGAACTGTGTGCATCAGGAGCTTCATAAAATAGATATCCATGGTGGAAAATGCACAATACAAAGCGTCGGCTGGAGTTGTATAAAGTATACCACCCCTGGACTCTGGAGCAGTAAGAATGCGTTCTCTGGAGTGATGAATCACATTTCACTATATAACAGTCTACTGGACGAATCTGGGTTTGGCGGATGCCAGGAAAACGTTACCTGCATGACTGCATTGTGCCAACTGTAAATATTGGTAGAGCAGGGATAATGGTCTGGGGCGGCTTTTCAGGGTTTGGCCTAGGACCCTTATTTTCAGTTAAGGGTAATGTTAATGCTTCAGCATACAAAAATATTTTAGATAATTGTATGCTTCCAACTTTGTTGGAACAGTTGGGAGAAGGTCCTTTTCTATTCCAGCATGACGGTGCACAAAGCAAGGTCCATAAAGACATGGTTGGGTGAGTAGTGTGGAAGAACTTGACTTGCCCACACTGTCCTGACCTCAACCCAATAGAACACCTTTGGGATAAACTATAACGGAGATTACGAGCCAGGCCCTCTCATCCAACATCAGTGTCTGACCTCACAAATGCTCTTCTGGATGAATTGGCAAATATTCCTATAGAAACATGCCAATATTTTGTTGAAAGCCTTCCCAGAAAAAGGAACGCTGTTACAGCCACAAAAGGGGGTCCAACTTCATAATAACTTCCATACTATTGGAATGGGATGTCCAACAAGCACATATAGGTGTGATGGTCATGTCTCCACATCCTTTTGACCAATGTCTCCCCACTAAATTACTCCCCACTAAAATTATAAACCACAACAGTTTTCCTAGAACTACCTCTTTAATAAAAATTGCAGCCGCTTATTGACTGTGTATTAACATTTATTATGTGAGATCCCGACCATAATGCTCCAGCAAATGCTGCGTCTCCTTCAATGTTTTTCCAGCCACGTCAGCGCATCTGTACATGCAGCTGTGCTTAGTACTGCAGTATTCCTGGAAAACCCCTTTAAAAAGGAATGTTAAAGAGGCTCTGTCACCACATTATAAGTGCCCTATCTCCTACATAAGTAGCTGGGCACTATAATGTAGATGACAGCAATGCTTTTTATTTAATAAAAAATCTATTTTCAGCACTTTATTAGCGATTTTAGATTTATGCTAATTAGTTGCTTAATGCCCAAGTGGGCGTGTTTTTACTTTAGACCAAGTGGGCGTTGTACAGAGGAGTGTATGACGCTGACCAATCAGCGTCATGCACTCCTCTCCATTCATTTAGGCAGCGCATAGGGATCCTTTTAGATCGCTATGTGCTGTCTTATACTAACACATTAACAATACTGAAGTGTTTAGACAGTGAATAGACATTCCATGGGATGTCTATTCACAATCCCTGCACTTTGTTACTGTCTTTGTGTTAGTTACAGCAGAGCACAGCGTAATCTCGCTGTAACCTGTCATTTACCGCGTAATCTCGCGAGATCATGCTTCCTCTGCTGTAACTACCACAGACAGAGTAACGAAGTGCAGAGATTGTGAATAGACATCCCGTGGAATGTCTATTCACTGTCTAAATACTTCAGTATTGTTAATGTGTTAGTATAAGACAGCACATAGCGATATAAAAGGATCCCTATGCGCTGCCTAAATGAATGGAGAGGAGTGCATGACGCTGATTGGTCAGCGTCATACACTCCTCTGTACAACGCCCACTTGGTCTAAAGTAAAAACACGCCCACTTGGGCATTAAGCAACTAATTAGCATAAATCTAAAATCGCTAATAAAGTAGTGAAAATAGATTTTTTATTAAATAAAAAGCACTGCTGTCACCAACATTATAGCGCCGATCTCCTTATGTAGGAGATAGGGCACTTATAATGTGGTGACAGAGCCTCTTTAAACCTAAAGTATAAGGCTGGGTTCACACGACCACATTAACGTCCGTAATGGACGGACGTATTTCGGCCGGAAGTCCCGGACCGAACCCAGTGCAGGGAGCCGGGCTCCTAGCATCATAGTTATGTACGATGCTAGTAGTCCCTGCCTCTCTGCAGGACAACTGTCCCATACTGTAATCATGTTTTCAGTACGGGACAGTAGTTCCACGGAGAGGCAGGGACTCCTAGCATCGTACATAACTATGATGCTAGGAGCCCGGCTCCCTGCACTGAGTTCGGTCCGGGACTTCCGGCCGAAATACGTCCGTCCATTACGGACGTTAATGTGGTCGTGTGAACCCAGCCTTAGGCCTCATTCACACGGCAGGGTTTCCCGGCCGGGTGCCGGCCGTTCATAAATCGGCCGGCACCCGGCTGCATTAGGAATGATAGACCCCTAATGGGGCTATTCACACGACCGATTTTTTGACGGCCGGAAAATCCGGCCGTTAAAAAATAGGACATGCTCTATCTTTGCCCGGGCACCCGGCCGCCCGGCTCCCATACAAGTCTATGGGGCCGGGTATTACACGGCCATCACCGGAATGTGTTCCGAGTGATGGCCGGGTTTCCCGGCGCTTGCGCTCTATCTCCTCCTCCTCACAGCGCAGAGTGCATGTGAGGAGGAGGAGTTGATGCCATTCTGACGAATGGCATCGCTGTACACTGTGTTGCAGGGCCGGGGTGTACAGCAGGTGGAAGGGAGCGCTGCGCTGGCTCCCTTCCCCTGCTTGTTAAAAGCACCCTGGCTCGGCGACACCTTCGATGGCGCCGCTAGTAGCAGCAGCTGCTGCTGCTACTACTGTAGCGACGCCACTATAGCAGAGCGGGGAGGTATCTCCCCGCTCTGCTATGTGCTAGCCGCACTTTAGCTCCTTGAAGGAGCGGAATCCCCGTGTGTTCGGGGATTCCGCTCCTGGACAGAGCGCTTGATGTCTCTGTCCATATCTGGGCAGTGACATCAGGGGAAACTCCTGAAGCGGAATCCCCGAACACATGGGGATTCCCCTTCAGGAGTTGCCGCTGATGTCACTGTCCGGATCTGCCCGGCCCGGCACGGATGCATAACTTTATGCAAACCGGCCGGGCAGAATGGCCGATTTTACCGGCCGGCACTCGGGCTCGGACCCGACCCGGTCGTGTGAATCCCGCCTTAATCCTACAGACTTCAGCTTGTAAAAAGAGTTTCTTATATGCGCTGTCACATATATGTACATAAATGCTAATACACCGTGTTCCAAATTATTATGCACATTGGATTTAAGTGTCATAAACATTTAATTATTAGTTTTTCAATTAAATACATGGATGGTATTGTGTCTTAGGGCTCTTTGGATCATTGTAATCAATCTCAGACACCTGTGATAATTAGTTTGCCAGGTGTGCCCAATCAAAGGAAAACTACTTAAGAAGGACATTCCACATTATTAAGCAGGCCACAGGTTTCAAGCAATATGGGAAAGAAAAAGGATCTCTCTGCTGCCGAAAAGCGTGAAATACTTTGGACAAGTTGTGAAAACATTGGATATTTCAAGAAAACGTAAGCGTGATCATCGTACTGTGAAAATATTTGTGGCTGATTCAGAGCACAGACGGGTTCGTTCAGATAAAGGCATAATGAGGAAGGTTTCTGCCAGACAAATTAATAGGATTAGGAGAGCAGCTGCTAAAATTGCAAAACAGAAAACAGGTATTTGAAGCCGCTGGTGCCTCTGGAGTCCCGCGAACCTCAAGGTGTAGGATCCTCCAGAGGTTTGCAAGTGTGCATAAAGCTATTATTCGGCCACCCTTAAACAATGCTCACAAGCAGAAACGGTTGCAGTGGGCTCAGAAATACATGAAGACTAATTTTCAAACCGTGTTATTTACTGAGTGCCGTGCAACCATGGATGGTCCGGATGGATGGAGTAGTGGATGGTTGGTGAATGGCCACCATGTCCAAACAAGGCTGCGACGTCAGCAAGGAGGTGGCGGAGTCATGTTTTGGGCTGGAATCATGGGGAGAGCTGGTAGGCCCGTTTAGGGTCCCTGACTGTGTGAAAATGACCTCTGCAAAGTACGTAGAGTTTATGACTGACCACTTCCTTCTGTGGTACAAAAAGAAGAACCGTGCGTTCCGTAGCAAAATTATCTTCATGCAGGACAATGCACCATCTCTTGCTGCAAAGAATACCTCTGTGTCATTGGCTGCTATGGGCATAAAAGGAGAGAAACTCATGGTGTGGCCCAAAGGGTTCCCCTGACCTCAACCCTATTGAGAACCTTTGGAGCATCCTCAAGCAAAATATCTATGAGGGTGGGAGGCAGTTCACATCAAAACAGAAGCTCTGGGAGGCTATTCTGACATCCTGTAAAGATATTCAAGCAGAAACTGTCCAAATACTCACAAATTCAATGGATGCAAGAATTGTGAAGGTGATATCAAAGAAGGGGTCCTATGTTAACATGTAACTTGGCCTGCTAAGTTTTTTTGTTTGAAAGAGCTTTTGATTTCTGTAAATATGACCTCCTGATGCTGCAGATTCAACAAATTACCATTTTACTTCTCTTTACAACCTTTAAAATGTTTTGATCTCTGTTGTGCATAATAATGTGAAACACTGCATTTTGAGTTTTTTACTTCTAAAAAACAATCTGTTATCATTAGAAGAATTGTTGAATAAAATTTGCATTATACTCCAACGGTTGATGGCTTGGAGATTATACTGACTGTCATTTGCATCGACTATTTAGGAAACTCAGCGAAAAATAACATTTGCATAATAATTTGGAATGAGGTGTAGAAATTCTCAGAACTGATATATAAGATAAAATAGTGATCATGGGGCAGACATTTTTTCTGGACTTCCTAACATTAATCCAATGAAAGAACATACGGTCACCCTCTCAGCAGCCCCTAGCTGCTTATAGACAAAAAATATATATATTTTAACTGAAAAGTAAGGCTAGACTATTGATTTATTGTTCCTTTAAAGGGGTTCTAGGCCACCAATGTTTGAACGGTGGGGTCCAAACTTTGGGAACCTTTTCAATCAGCACCTCTGATTTAGTCAACAATAACTTGCAAAAGTTTTTTGCTATACTGTTACATTATATTTTATTGTGAAAGGCTTTGTTTTTTGATCTTCAACTCTTTAGGACATTGGGTGAAAAAGTAATAAAATTTAATATTTTCCTTAAATATTTTTGCACAAACGCACTGATCACATAAAATTTGCACTCATTTTGTCAGTTCATAACGATCAAGTGGGCACCAGACACCTAGGTCTACTAGTAGACTATAGATACATATGGTCTACCACTAGGGGGAGTTGTAACAGGGCCCTGTTCAAGCAGAGTTTATTTGCAGGCAGAAAAAATCTGCCTCAGAATTCCTTCAGCCTGCGCTTTTTTTGCAGCGGTTTTCGTAGGCGTTTTATTCGCCTGCGTTTTTTCAGCCTCCCATTGATTTCAATGGGAGGTCAGAGACAGAAGCACGGTGAGAAAGGACATGCCACTCTTTTCCCCTGCGAGCGGCTTAAAGCCGCCTGGGAAATTAGGGCCTCTGCATCCCATTGAAATCAATGGGGAGCGATTTCTGAAGTTTTTGGTGCTGTTTATGACGCGGTTTCCACGTCAAAATCTGCTCCAAATAACTCGGTGTGAACAGGGCCTTACAGTGGCCTGCAACCGGTGGCCCTTCAGCTGTTGACAAACTACAACTCAAAGCATGCCTTGGTAGGCGTAAGAGGTTGGAGACCATTGCTCTACTGTATAGGAAATTCTAGTGGATTTCTCTTCTCTACCGGCAGCATGCTAACAGTCAATGACATATCCATCTCATCTGGTGTTTAAGTATCAATTGTCAACATGATTTCCTCTAATTTTCCTACCAGGCTAGATTTCTGGCCAAGGAACACAATTAAGGGCATGTTCACACGTGGCGGAATTGCTGTGGAATTCCGCTGCGGACAGTCTGTCCATTGGTTTCCACACCTTATTTAGTTATCTTCGTGCAGACGTTGCGGACCATAGGCTGCGGTGCAGAATTTGGTGTCCGCAGCATACACTGGCTGATGCGGACTTGATGCGTACTTGTGGCGGAATTTCTCCATTTACTTCAATGGAGTTGCAAAATTACGCAATGAAATCCGCAGATGTTATGTGTGTTGCGTTGCGGATTGCTTTAGCCAACAGGATATTTCATCATTCTGGCTGGACCTATGTGTTTCGAGGTCTATAGCCAGACTGAGATGGAATGTTTTAAAATAGAGCAGGATGTACTCTTCACCTGAATCCGCAATGATTAATCCGCAGCAATTTACTGCACATTTTAGGCAAAGGCGCAAAGGAATCTGCAACGCGGATTATGTGCGGCATTTATGCGGACAGTGTCTGCAGAATTCTGAAACGTCTGAACTAATAGTACAGAAAAATGATGTTGTTTTGATTGAGTTTATCCCCTCTACTGACTTCATGTAACTATTAGGGTATGTGCACACACACTAATTACGTCCGTAATTGACGGACGTATTTCGGCCGCAAGTCCCGGACCGAACACAGTGCAGGGAGCCGGGCTCCTAGCATCATAGTTATGTACGACGCTAGGAGTCCCTGCCTCTCCGTGGAACTACTGTCCTGTACTGAAAACATGATTACAGTACGGGACAGTTGTCCTGCAGAGAGGCAGGGACTCCTAGCATCGTACATAACTATGATGCTAGGAGCCCGGCTCCCTGCACTGTGTTCGGTCCGGTACTTGCGGCCGAAATACGTCCGTCAATTACGGACGTAATTAGTGTGTGTGCACATACCCTTACACCCTTGGTGATGAAAATGTTAAATAACAGTGAAAACTGACAAATAGCAGTTCGTAGTCTTGTTGCTAATGAACAATCAACAGCATTTTAATGAACCTACTTAAAGGAATGGTCCACAATCTGTGAACGCACCATCTTCATGGTGGAAAACGGACTGCATTTTCTATGCCAAATCTACAAATACAACTCATTCAGAACAATGTACAGTCTTCAGCTGAATACTGTTTACTATTGAGTGGGTGAAGGCAGTTTCTTTATATGAATCACTGGCAGACTGGCACTCATTTCCATTCCTTATCTTCCCTCTGGCTGGAACATCAGATCCATGTACTGTTTCTCACAAAATGTTACAATAATTTTTATTAGCAAATTCGTTGTTTTCAAAAATAAAAGTTGAAAAACAAAATAAAGAGTTGAATTATTTTTATTGTAAATTTCCCTCATTACTCTATAAATAAAAAATAAAACAATAAATAATATCTGTAAAATCAAGACACGAACAAAAACAAGAGACAGAACATTACAATAAATCATGCTCACTAAAAGGGAACGTTTCATTTCTTATCTTATATTACGGACAGTGATTGATGTTTTTTTTCCTTCTACATTACTTTTTGTATCTTAAATGTTTTATTCTTGTTTTGTACTCCATAGTTGACCATTTTGTTGCTAGAACTTATTGCCCTGAGGTCATTATTTGCATCAGCTTCCGAGCACTCTTGATACATACCAGGGTCTGAACGCAGAAGGTTTGCAAACAGTCATTCACGTAGTCCCTACTCAGATATAAAATTTAGTTTTTAATGAAAATTTCTCTTTACCCATGTTTCTCATCCAGCATATTGTCAAGGCCATAGCACTGAAAAGACAACTATACATAATTTTAATTGTCACATTTTATTCCATTCCTTTGGATACATTACTAACCCCAGGAAAATGACAGAGTGGGTGATTTGACAGGTTTACATTAGTTTCTCCTAGAGGACTGAGATTAAAACACAAGTGGGTACATAATTGAGTGCATTGCAAAGGTATAGAATAAACATTAGCAGCTGTTAGTATACAGTACATTAACAAAGCACGGTGGAAAGACATTGAGTTAGAGTCATACGGGGAAGATAATGTTTGGCAGCAGAGGCCACAGGAAGCTAACTTGCAGCATGCTGGGAATAAGCTTCAGTTCCTTTGGAGACTGGAAGTGGAAAAGAAGGAAGACAAAGTAGAGAGATCAATAGATTAGTGTGTTAGAGGTAAGAGAACGATGCTACATTACCGGGGGAAACCAAGGGGTGTCCAAAAAATCTGATGGCACCAAAAAAGGATTCTATATGACATTTTTATGCTTCTTGTTCAAAGAGCCCTAAAGTTGGCCATTTAAATGTATACTTGGAGTACTCCCATCTTACACTTTATGGTATATCTACAGGATATACGATAAATGCTTGATAGGTGTAGATCCCACCTTTGGGACATCACCTATCGGGAGAAGGTGGGCCGCGTAACCCTGTTAGCCAATTTAAAGAGACTCTGTCACCACATTAGCTCTATAATGTAGGTGACAGCAGTGCTTTTTATTTTAAAAAACTATCTATTTTTACCACTTTATGAGCGATTTTTAGCTTTATGCTAATTACTTTCTTAATGCCCAAGCGGGCGTGTTTTTACTTTAGACCAAGTGGGCGTTGTACAGAGGAAGTATGACGCTGACCAATCAGTGTCATACACTTCTCTCCATTCATTTACACTGCACTAGCGATATAGCTATATCGTTATGTGCGGCTACATACACAAACACTAGCATTACTGCAGTGTCCTGATAATGAATAAACATTACCTCCAGCCAGGACGTAATGTGTATTCAGAATCCTGACACGTCTGAATCTTTTCTGTGAGATTACCAGCAAGGCAAACGTAATCTCGTTTACATCGTAATCTCACGAGATTACGTTTGCCTTGCTGGAAATCTCACAGAAAAGATTCAGACGTGTCAGGATTCTGAATACACATCACATCCTGGCTGGAGGTAATGCATATTCATTATCAGGACACTGCAGTAATGTTATAGTGTGTTTATGTGTCTACACATAGCGATATAGCTAGATCGCTAGTGCAGTGTAAATGAATGGAGAGAAGTGTATGACGCTGATTGGTCACTGATTGGTCAGTGTCATACACTCCTCTGTACAACGCCCACTTGGTCTAAAGTAAAAACACACCCACTTGGGCATTAAGAAAGTAATTAGCATAAAGCTAAAAATCGTTCATAAAGTGGTAAAAATAGATTGATTTCTAAATAAAAAGCACTGCTGTGACCTACATTACAGCGCCAATCTCCTTATATAGGGGACATGGCACTTATAATGTGGTGACAGAGTCTCTTTAAAGTGATCGCAACTGAAATCAATGGAGAAGTCTATGGAAATTGCTGAAACAGCTCAGCAAGCAGTGCTCAGCTCTTTCCATAAGGGTACATTTACTTTAATTATTTTGGACCGCGCAGTAAAAACAAACATAAAAACACGTGTTTAAAACCGCACAAGCTTTACCCTGAATTGCTGCAGTTTTGTGATGCAGATGCAGTGTTTACAGATGGAACACATTTGTTTAACATGTTTAACCTCTAAATACCGCGCGTTCAATTACCGCGTCGCACAACTATGGTAGTTTGCGGTAAAAAGTTTGTGCAGTATTAATTGCTGTTTTTGATGCCGTTTTTAATGCGTGATCGAAAACTTCCAAAAATGTTGATGGGGAGCTGTGCGCAACGCAGTCACCTCTCCATTCGTTTCAATACGAAAAGTCACGGGACTCCCTGTTCTTTTGATAGGTTTGGGTTCCACCTCTGGGACCCTCACCTATCAGGCATTTATAGCGTATTCTGTGGACATGCCATAGATGTGTAAGATGGGAATACCCTTTTAATCTCACAAAATGTTAGTGGTCAGCAAACCTCCCTTTTGTTGCCTTACCTGGAAGTGCCGGTGAAAAGACATATCTAGTGAACCCTGGTATTAGCTGGCTGCAGTCTCCTGGTGAAGGGGAAATAACTGGGACTGGTCATCAGCCTCACAGCCGCATGGCAAGTCACTTCTGCAGAAAGATACAATGGAAAATAAATACCCATTAAACAGTATTAGGCCGGTCACATTCAAAGACTAGTGGCCAACAATCAGGCACTTTATTTTCTAAACTTATACTCCATACATTGAAATGTGGATGAGGGGAGAACACGTAAGCCATGTGGGTGGCACGGTGGCTCAGTAGTCAGCACTGGGCCATGGTATATACTCCACCAGGGACACACCTGCATTGGTTTCCTGCAGATACCCCAGTTTCCTCCCTCAGTTCAGAAACATGAGGCCATAGGTTACACGGATTTTCAGCTTTTACAGGCTGAAAAATAAGAGTTTGACTTCAAGAGAAAACAGCTCCTAATTTTCATCCGTTTTTTTTAGCAATTCGCGTTTTTCGCAGTTTTTTTTGCGGTCGTTTTTGGAGCTGTTTTTCTATGAAGTCAATGAAAAACGGCTCCAAAAATGGCTCAAGAAATGACTTCTTTTTTGCGTCCGTTTTTTTACGCAGCCCTTTTTCAAAATGGCCGCGTAAAAAAATGGCTTGCTGGAACAGAACGCCGGTTTTCGCATTAAAATCAATAGGCAGATGTTTGGAGGCGTTCCGATTCCAAATTTTCGCCCATTTGTCAGCCATTTACGCCCCGAAAAACGTCCAAAAATAAGCCTGATTTTTTAAGCATTTTTTTTTTATTTTTGCAAGCGTATTTTGAAGCGGAATTTCAAAGCCAATAGGAAAAGTCATCTTGTAAAATGCTTCAAGAAGTGACGTCATTTCTTGTTTATGAAGCATATTTTTACGAGGTGTTTAATAAATGAGCTGCGTAACAATACGCCTGTTTTACACAATGTATTTTCTATTTAAATTAATTGGAAGTTGGTTACAAGCGTATTTAAAGTAGGCTAAAAATAGTGTTTTACACTCTGAAATACGTCTGAAAATATGCCGTGTGAACATGGCCTTATTGTAGGTTAGGAGGCTTGGTAAAATTGGCCCGTGTGTGAGAAATAGGAAAATTAGACTGTGAGCCCCTCTGGGCACATGGACTGATGTAATTATGTTCGAGGTAGTAGGATGTCGGTGCTATATAAGTAATAGCTAATAAATAGTTAGTACGTGGTCTGTGTCTAAACTATTGTTAATGAACTCTGTCCACATCAGTGCATCAGCCTCGAGCCCAGTTACACCCACATCCAGCAAATACCACTCATGCAATATAGTAAGGCTGGATTCACACGAGCATGTTCGGTCCGTAAAGGATGGAACGTATTTCGGCCGCAAGTCCCGGACCGAACACACTGCAGGGAGCCGGGCTCTTAGCATCATAGTTATGTACGACGCTAGGAGTCCCTGCCTCACTGCAGGACAACTGTCCCGTACTGTAATCATGATTACAGTACGGGACAGTAGTTCCACGGAGAGGCAGGGACTCCTAGCGTCATACATAACTGTGATGCTAGGAGCCCGGCTCCCTGCAGTGTGTTCGGTCCGGGACTTGCGGCCGTTTTATGTTCGTTTTATGTTAACATGCTCGTGTGAATCCAGCCTAAGAATACTAACTCCTACAACAAACTTGTATTCCCGTGACTCACCGGTTATCATTGATGTCTGTAGCATTGCCTGTTAGCACAATGGGTGAAAAAAACAGCTTGTTAAACATTCTCTTAATATATCATTTATGTAAGAACTGTATGAACTTCACTACTTTCTATCAAAGTATAATATAGTAAAATACACTAAACAGCTTGTTGGTAAATACTAAATAATATGCCACATTCGCAGGGAAATGTATATTCGTACTCGCAGATCAGTGGCCATTTTTTTATACACTCATCTGTGTGGCTTATTATTTTACATGCCTGCTAGTAATAATTCTACGGCTGGGCAGTAAGATATCCCTCCCTACTGTTGTAGCAGCAATAATAGTATATCTAGCATGTCGTCTGGCGTGGATATTGGATATTATTAGAAATGGTTCTGTGATCACATTGAAGTATGAGCTTGTAGGCCTCTAGTAATCCTTACACTGTACATGTTTTGCTAAAGAACAGTGGTGGAAACGTAGAAAACCGGAGGGATTTCCTATGGGCAACGCTTATGCTTATTGAACACATTTTTATAAACCGAACCCAAAGAATCAAGGTTATCATTACCCCATACATACAGAGATATTATACACCACCGTACAGACATATACAGGGTAACACATGAACATTGCTGTATTAATGATATCCTACAACATAGTGAGTTATGTTTGAAATAGTTCAACATTGTTTGACAAATGTTTATACATACAGAATGATACAGGACAAGACACTGAGAGTTAGGTAAAAAAAATATATAAATAAAACAAATAGAAAAATCTAATGCCCAATACAGTAAAATTCTGATTATCCAGCACCCCTGGTGTTGTCGGTGTTCTGGATTATCGGAAATCTTGAACATACATACTTACAAACACATATACACAAATATATATACTTGCCGGCATTGGCGTGGGGGTTGTGGGTCCTAGGAGGGCGTGGGGTTAGTGGCTCCTGGGAGGCGGGATGAGTGGGTCCTTGTCGTGCAGCTGCTGATAAGGGGCATCATACCTTTAGCAATTTCTTTGCGGCTCAGGGGGAAAGCAGCAAGGGATATACATCTATTGGCCTTCACATATATCAATACCCAGTCATAAGTGCTGATGTACACATGTTGGCGCCAGTGTTATGGTGTCTGTGCAGGTTATCTGGCCACTAGATATAATGTAGGCCAAAAGATGTAATAAAGGCCTACACTGCCATATATACTTTGCTACTTAACCCCTGAGCAATAATGAAATGAAAAGTATGATGCCTCTCAGTGCCAGCCTTATGCTGTCCAGAACTTGCCTAATGAATCTGTAATTTTTATGTTAATCCGGCATGACACTATTTTTATGTGATATTTTATATGATATTATACTTTAATATGATTTTCAGATCAAATTGTGCCGGATATTTGGAATTTTACTGTACAAAGGAGATTACAAACCCTGAGCCTACAAAATATACTGCTCAAAAAAATTAAGGGAACACTTAAGTCACACATTGGATCTCGATTAACAAAAGATTCAAGATGAAAATCTTTACTGATATAAATTGTGTAATTTGTTTAGAATAAAATGAAATGTAAACCAAAATTATCAACCAAATCACCCTGAAAATCAAAGCAAAAAATTGAAATCACAGGCGGATCCAATTTGTGTGAATCTCATCACGACAACTCATTATGTGACTCAGTAGTGTGTATGGCCCCCACGTGCCTGTATGCACTCCCGACACCGACTGGGCATGCTCCTGATGAGATGGCGGGATCAGTACATCAATGAGCTTTTGGACAGTCTGTGGCGCTACTTGGCGGCATCGGATGCACTTTCATAATGTCCCAGAGGCTCTCAATTGGATTCAGGTCTAGGGAACATGAGGGCATCAATGGCATGAACGCATTCGTCATCCATGAACTGCTTACACACTCAGGTCACATCAAGCCGGGTATTGTCCTGCACCAGGAGGAACCCAGGGCCCACTGCAGCAGAGTATGGTCAAACAATGGCTCTGAGGATTTTATCCCCGTGTCTAACAGCAGTCAGGGTACAGTTGGCTATCACGTTGAGGTTTGTGCGACCCTCCATGGATTTGCCTTCCCAAACCACGACTGACACACCGCCAAACCGGTCATGCTGGATGATGTTGCAGGCAGCATAGCGTTCACCACGGCATCTCCAGACTCGTTCATGTCTATCACATGTGCTCAGTGTTAACCTGCTCTCATCTGTGAAAAGAACGGCACGCCAATAGCAAACCTGGCAATTCTGGTGTTCTCTGGCGAATGCTAATTGTGCTGCACTTTTCTGGGCTGTGAGCACAGGTCCAACTACAGGATGTTAGGCCCTCGTTCCACCCTCATAGAGTCTGATAGTTTGGTTAGACACATGCATACCAGTAGCCCACTGGAGGTAATTTTGTAGGGCCCTGGAAGTGCTCCCTCTGTTCCTCCTTACACAAAGGAGCAGATACAGGTTCTGCTGATGGGTTGATGCTCTTCTACAGACTTGTCCGGCTCTCCCGTGTAACGGCCCTTGTCCTGGTATCTGCTCCTCAGACTGGGATAGGAGACACAGCAAAGCTTCTTGCAATGTCATGTATGGATGTGCAATCCTGGAGAAGCTGGACTACCAGTGCAACCTGAATGTCCTGCAGGTACCGCCTCATGCCACCAGTAGTGACAAGGACATAAAGAATGAGTCAGGAAGCATAAGGAAAGAGGAATTGTGTGTGGCCACAACCTGCAAAACCATTCCCTTTTGGGGGTTGCCTTGTTGATGCCCCTCCCGTGCACGTGTTGTCAATTTTATTTGCACACAAAAAAGGTGAAATTGATTTACAATCCTCAGGCCAGCGATACACTGAGACTTTTTGTATTGCGGCTAATTGATTTTAACTCTAGAGCTAAAGGGTAACTAAACGTTCAACAAACTTCTGACATGTCATAGTGACATGTCAGAAGTTTTGATTGGTAGGGGGCCCGAGATCTGAGACCCCCACCAATTGCTAAAACGAAGCGGCAGAAGAGCTCATGTGAGCGCTCAGCCGCTTAGTTTCTGTTTGGCTTTTTCCGGAAAGCTGATGTAGCGGAGTACGGGCTCATAGACTTTACACCGCTACATTGATTTCCGGAAAAAGCCAAACACAAAAAAAGCGGCTCAGCGCTCACATGAGCACTTCTGCCGCTTTGTTTTAGCAATTGGTGTGGGTCTCAATGCTCGGACCCCCACCAATAAAAACTTCTGACATGTCACTATGACATGTCAGAAGTTTGTTGAACGTTTAGTTACCCTTTAAGACAGATGCAGTCCACAAGATTGCATGCACCTCAATGTATTTATTTGGAGAGCAGCTGTTGCTTAACAGTAAAAATGAATTAGTAGCACTAAAAAAGGTCTAGGTGTAGCCCTGGCCACAGAGTGTATTCACACAGTTTGGTTTTGCCGCATTTTGTTTTTTTTGCTGTGCGACCAAAAACCTCCCTGACGAACACATGCATTTTTACAGTGCCGTTTTCAGCCGCGCAGCAAAAAATAAATAAAAAATGCTGCAAAATCGCAACGTGTGAATATACCCTAACTGAAGAGATGGATATCCCTGAAGTTTAATTGACTTGGGCTTATACTGTGATGTTTAAGTGTTCCCTTACATATTTTAAGCAGTGTATATCATGTAGAAAGATACAATACAAGCTTTTTCTGAAGAGGCCTCACCAGCAAGACCATGATGACTGGGTCTCACCAGGGGTCAAAGTCCATGCCAAATTTAGAAATAACGCTCAATTCTATTTTTATTCTTCCCCTGAAGCCAGTATAACATTAAAGAGGCTCTGTCACCACATTGTGCAACCCCTATCTGCTATTGCAGCAGATAGGCGCTGCAATGTAGATTACAGTAATGTTTTTATTTTTAAAAAACGAGCATTTTTGGCCAAGTTATGACCATTTTCGTATTTATGCAAATGAGGCTTGCAAAAGTACAACTGGGCGTGTTGAAAAGTAAAAGTACAACTGGGCGTGTATTATGTGCGTACATCGGGGCGTGTTTACTACTATTACTAGCTGGGCGTTGTGTATAGAAGTATCATCCACTTCTCTTCACAACGCCCAGCTTCTGGCAGTGCAGATCTGTGACGTCACTCACAGGTCCTGCATCGTGTCGGCACCAGAGGCTACAGATGATTCTGCAGCAGCATCGGCGTTTGCAGGTAAGTCGATGTAGCTACTTACCTGCAAACGCTGATGCTGCTGCAGAATCAACTGTAGCCTCTGGTGCCGACACGATGCAGGACCTGTGAGTGACGTCACAGATCTGCACTGCCAGAAGCTGGGCGTTGTGAAGAGAAGTGGATGATACTTCTCATCAGAAAGCCCAGCTAGTAAAAGTAGTAAACACGCCCCGATGTACGCACATAATACACGCCCAGTTGTACTTTTACTTTTCAACACGCCCAGTTGTACTTTTGCAAGCCTCATTTGCATAAATACGAAAATGGTCATAACTTGGCCAAAAATGCTCGTTTTTTAAAAATAAAAACGTTACTGTAATCTACATTGCAGCGCCTATCTGCTGCAATAGCAGATAGGGGTTGCAAAATCTGGTGACAGAGCCTCTTTAAATAAGCACAAACGGAGTCAATACAATATGTTGCTAAATCAGATATTGTTGCAGGCAGTCAAGGACCTGTGCAGCAATAGAGATCAGCAGATGAGCACTCCTGGTATAACTGCAATAACACACATTCATATCGTTTCTGTATTTAGCTGGCTTACCATTGTCCACATTCATCTTCTGGTAGGGAAGTAAGCTGCTAGTGGAAGAACTGCTCCTTGAAGTGGAACATGGATTGGAGAAACTAGTAAAAAAAATACAAAAAACAGGCCTGTGTTAATACAATATGTTGTTTTATAGAATATGTATTCTATTTAACATGCTGCTTAATATTACAAAATAAAAATTATCAGAGTACAAGGAATCTTGAACCCTTTAATAGACAATTTTAATTTAGCAATAAAAGGAATTCTGCCTGAAAAACCTTACTAAAAGGAATATTCCCATCTCAGACATTTATGGCATATTCACAGGATATGCCATAAATATCCGATAGGTGCGGGTCCTATCTCTAGAATGGGGCCCCCTACCCCTGAGCTGCCCTCTGTCGCTGGGTTCTCGTAACTCAGTAGCCGGGTTTTCCGGAAACAGTCGAGTGAACTTGGCTACACTGTTTCTCAAACTCCCATAGACGTTGGTGGGAGTTATGGAAACAGCATAGCAAAGCGAGCTACGCTGTTTCCGAAGCTCCTGAGTTCTGAAAACAGTGATACACTGTTTACAGAACTTTAATTTACTTCTACGAGCGTTCCGGAAACAGCAAAACTAAACGCTCTATTTCTGGAAAGACCTGGTCACTTCGTGACTTAGTGGCTGAAGCCCAGCGACGTACGATAGGACGGGGGGTGAGCGAGCACCATTCCAGAGATAGGTGCAGCTCACAAAGGTGGGACTCGTATCTATCGGACATTTATGGCATATCCACAGGATGGGAATACCCCGTTAACCATATTCTGTTTGCTAAGGACCTGTTCACATATTTCCGGCCCTCCAGTCTCTTTTCCCTTCAGCATAGTACCAAAAAAACTGAGGGAAACTGATGATAAAACAGATTCCAGATTTTACTATGGGGTTAGTTTTGTTTCCAGGGCATTAGTTGTGATTCTGGATATCTCCCCGAGACGCATGCAACGTTTCTTTGTCCTGCTATGGACTCTGGACCGGTGCAACATGTCCAACAAAAAAGAAATTGCTGGACAAAAATTATATATCTGAACGGACCCTGAAAGATAACTCATCCACAAGATTGCAGTGTTTCCAGATTTTTCATCCCCTATCATTTATAGTGCTCATTTATATGCAAATAAGTGACCACTACTAAAAGAAGGTCTATATAGAGGTGTTTTGCGCATAAAAATAAATAACGTGGAAAAAAAAAAGATCTAAAAGGATGTAGGCCCAAGTTAAGGTCCTTTTTATACCGACCTATTTTGACTGGTACAATGAGCACCGATCAGCGAGATGGCTTGTTCATCGGCGCTCGATTGCTCCTTTCACCAGGAGCTAGTATTAGGACGAGCGATCGGAGTAATGATCGCTCGTACATTTCTATCACGTCGGCAGCACATCTTCCTGTTTACACAGGGAGATGTGCTGCCGGCAACAATAATATTTTGGGCATCTAACACGATACAATCAGCCGCTGAATGAGCGTTTGCCCGATAATTGGCTGGTGTAAAAGGGCCCACAGATTATACAGTCCCTGATATATCAGAGCTTGCGTCCTCTAAATCAGAAGTGCGCTCAGAAGAACAATCAGTAAAGAAAAGTCTGACCGTAAATACTGCAATAATACTGCAAGACTGAAATACTTGTCTAATCTTTTAAACATCATAGAGTACATAGTTATGAGATGTCTGTCTGATAGTACTTTTGGCCAAAAACACAGACATATGCAGCCATTTACAGACAAAGGTCTTCAGGTTTAAAAGTAAAACCCCCCTGTAAGTGCTCTCTTATATAGACCTGAACGGTTCAAATTACGACTGATCCAACATGACAGATCATTTTGTTGACAGACTATCAGTAAGCCTGGATGAGAGAATGCAGCCAGTAAATGGCCAACATTTGGAGATGAAAGAACTATGGTAGGAATTTATTAGCACTGGTGTTTCATACGCCAGAAACAAGCTGGAGTAAGAGGCGAAAGTTGTATTAAGAGGTGCACATCTCTTATTAAATTTGCCTCTTCGGGTGTCTGTGCGTCACTGAATGATATCTACGCCAGCCTGGAAAACTGGTGTAGATATCCGCTACAATTTATGGCAGTTTCTGGCATAAATTATAGTAAATGCATCAGGCACAGCGGCACTGAGCCTTCCAATAAGCTCCACCCACTTTTTAGAAAACCGCTGATCGACATTTTTAGCATACATGGAGATTCGCGTTTGCATTTTCAACTATTGAGTATTTTAACACTGGGACCATCGTAAGCGGTGAATGTAAATAGTCGAATCGTACCTATTTAACCCCTTAGTGACCACTAATACGCCTTTTTACGTCGGTCACTAATGGGCTTTAGGCTAGGCTGACGCCTTTTCACGTCAGCCTAGTCTAAGTGCTGCACGGGTCTCCCGTGCAGGCAGGAGCCGGGGCTCTGCTGTCTGATGACAGCTGAGCTCCTGCTCCAACGCCCGCGATCGAAGTTTACTTCGATCGCGGCCGTTTAACCCGTTAAATGCCGCCGTCAATAGCGACCGCGGCATTTAACTTTGTTTACAGAGGGAGTGAGCTCCCTCTGTCACCCATCGGCGGCCCGCGAATGAAATCGCGGGTCTCCGATGGGGTGTCATGGCAGCCGGGGGCTTGATAAAAGCCCCCAGGTCTGCCCTGGACATATTCCTGTTAGGACGCGCCGGAGGCGTTACACTGACAGGCAATAATGCTCTGGTATATGAAGTATACCAGAGCATTATAGCAGCGATCGGAACATCGCACAGTAAAGTCCCCTAGTGGGACTAATAAAATCAGTAATCAAAGTGAAATAAAGATTATTAATAAAAAGTACAGTAAAAAAAATAAATAAAACCATTTTTTTCCATAAAAAGTGGTTTTATTTAGTAAAAGTGTAAAAAAAAAAAAAAGTACACATATGTGGTATCGCCGCGACCGTAATGACTCCATTAATAAAGTTAATATGTAATTTAAACCGCAAAGTGAACACCGTAAAAAAAAAACGCAAAAAACCATGGCGAAATTGCAATTTTTTTCCATTGCCCCCCAAAAAAGTCATAATAAAAATGAATCAATAAGTCCCATGCACCCCAAAACAGTACCATTCAAAACGACGTCTTGTCCCGCAGAAAACAAGCCCAAAAAATCACTACATTGAAGGAAAAATAAAAAAATTACGGCTCTTGGAAAGCAACGATGCAAAAGCAAATAATTTTAGTTCAAAAGTGTTTTTATTGTGCAAAAGTCGTAAAACATAAAAAAACCTCTACATATGTGGTATCGCCGTAATCGTACCGACCCATAGAATAAAGGTAACATGTTATTTACGCCGCATAGTGAACGGCGTCAATTTAAAAACGCATAGAACAATGGCGAAATTTCAGTTTTTTTTATAATCTCCCCCTAAAAGGTTAATAAAAGTTAATATAAAAATTATATGTACCCAAAAATGGTGCCATTAAAAAGCACAACTAATCCCGCAAAAAACAAGTCCTCATACAGCCATGTAGACGAAAAAATAAAAACGTTATAGCTCTTTGAATGCGACTATAGAAAAACGAATAAAATAGCTTGGTCATTAGGGCCTAAAATGGGCTGGTCACTAAGGGGTTAAGGATGATGCAGTTATGTGTGTGGACATTTTAAGCCTTCTATATATGCCCCAAATCTCCAGCTTAATCTGCCAAGTGTGTGAAGAATCGCGCTGTGTACGTAAGAAAATAACATTTTGGAAACATTTTGGATCTAAAACATCTGTCATCTGTCTGTTCTTACATTGTTCATGATCAGGCAATTGCTCAGTCAGTATTTCTGAAACTTTCCTGAACATGAACCCCTTCTCTTAAGGTTAATGCAAAGAAAAAGTTGCTGTAAAGAACGGCTCCTGCTCTGGAGGACACCGTGTAATCCTGTTCTACTTTTTTTGCAGAAGGAGGCATGTGCCAATAGCAATTTACCAAACGGAAAAATGTTTATATCATGGAAAATATCCTATGATTGCCTTGCCCACATAAGATCATAGTGTTTACCACAAATTTTAAAGTAGAAATCCACCCAAAATTAATCTTCTGACATGCCATACATAAGTATCAGTCAATGAAGTCCATGAGCTTGGACTACCACCACCAATTTCCATAACAAATGGGCTGCAGCACTTCTTAAGGTCGCCATATACCTTAGATAGCTGTTGGCCGAACACTCATTTGGCCGACTGCTATTCCTCTCAATCCCCCAATACACATGAACGCTCGGCTGAGCGTGCATGTGTACTCAATGTGAAGGGGGAATAAGCCGCTGCCAGACACCTTTCGCAGCATCTTATCTCCAGTGAGAAAAAAGGATCGGGCATTTGAAATCCGACATGCCTGATCCTTTTTTCCCTCGACATCTGCCGTCTGGGAGAATCGGGACCTTCCCATACACGTTAAATGGTTGGACAGTCAAACCGAAATTGGGTGGTTCAGCCGAGGCTCATCTAATGTGTATGAGCACGCTTAGAGCCCCCAAACTTATTCCGGAACCCTCAGAGATTTCTGTTACAGGAAATCTCTGCCACAATATTCTCATCCTGGCCCATTCAAATCAATAGTAGAGAATACTGTATCAGAGATTTCCATTGATGAAAATGTCTGAGTGGTGCAAAATGGTTTTAGATAATGTGTAGGCTTGCTTGGAGGGACACGTTTACAGACTTCATGTCATGTGTCTCTGTAGTAAGTAAAAAAATAAATTTTGGGTGGATTCCCTTTTCAAAATTTAATCAAAGCATGAATGGTAAGTGTTCAAACCGATGTGTCAGAACCAATAGTTTTTAGCACCATAGATATAATAAGGGCATGTTCAGACGTGGCGGAATTCTGCAGACACTGTCCACATCAATGCCGCACATAATCTGCGTTGCAGATTCCGTTGCGCCTTTGCCTAAAATGTGAAGTAAAATGCTGCGGATTAATGATTGCGGATTCAGGTGAAGAGTACTTCCTGCTCTCTTTTAAAACATTCGATCTCAGACTGGCTATAGACCTCGAAACACATAGGTCCAGCCAGAATGATGAAATATCCTGTTCGCGAAAGCAATCCGCAACGCAACACACATAACATCTGCAGATTTCATTGCGTAATTTAGCAACTCCATTGAAGTCAATGGAGAAATTACGCCACAAGTACGCATCAAGTCCGCAACAGCCAGTGTATGCTGCGGACACCAAATTCTGCACCGCAGCCTATGGTCCGCAGCGGAGTTGTCCGCAACGTCTGCACGAAGATAACTAAAAAGGTGTGCAAACCAATGGACAGACTGTCCGCAGCGGATTTCCAGTGCGGACTGTCCTCAGCGGAATTCCACAGCACGTGCCCTAAATATTCCTACAACAGAACAATCGTTTGAAGAATAACTTTTCCGTCTATAACGAGCTTTAACAGTTGTTGCTGTTGTATATGGAGAGCTATGAATACTGAGAAACAGCTATAAGCAAAGTTTCAATGTATATTCAATATTTCTAATACTTACAATGTGTCATTGGTGGGACTGGATGAATGCATATACATATTTTGGTATTGCTGAAAGATGTTGTTAGTGTAGCTAATTGAATCAGAATTACGGACTCCATAGAGATTGGTGGGGGAGGAGGCAGGGTAGTGACCAGGTCTGATTGGCTTAGCTGCAAGAAAAAAAAACCACAATTAGTAAAAGTGATATATATACTGTGTGCGTGTATGTACAGTGTATATATATATATATATATATATATATATATATATATGTCTGTGTTGAACGCAGGAAGCCATATTACATTGTAACTACTGTACATATAGGTGTAGAAACTGTTGTATTAGATGACTGAGCACATTATAAATGAGGCCATTGTAAATGTTAACAGTACTAACCATAAAAGAACATTGCGACAAACAGGTACATAAGGCAAGAACAACAGAATTGACTACGTGCCCCTCTTACCAATCTGTGCAGTGTGTGTGCGCTTCACTGTGTTCTTGTAGCGTACAGCCTCTTTAATGCGGTCCACCTCTTGTTGATACCGTCTCTTGTCCTTCATAGCTCCCTCTTTGGCCTCTTTCAGTGCACCCTCCAGGGCCTTAACTCTCTCAGCCGTAGCCCGAAGACGTTTTTCCAGTTTAGGAAGCTCACAACGAAGATCTGCATTGTCACGAACCAGCTGAAAGGCACCGCAGAATGTGAGAGACATTTCAGAATAATAAATAATATATTGGATTTTGATATTCATCTTGAATTTTCTAAGCCCAATCTACAGTATCAAATATGGTTTTGGTCATATATTTTGTACATTTTTGTATAATCTTCAGCAGTATAGGTTGTGTGGGATATACCTGCAAAGATATACACTTAACAAAATAACATCTTACATATACAGGTATAATACCTATGTAAGGTATGGAAATATGTACATGGAAAGAGTGGAAAGATCTGAAAAGGTAAATAATGAGACAACAAAACATATATAGAGAGAGAGAGAGAGAGATAAAAAGAACCATAGAGGCGCTATACTTCACAGTAAAGCTTTATTCAGAAGAACGTGTTTACCACAGCCGATTCGCACTCATGCGGGACCCGTTTTCACGAATCCCTCATAGACTTGAGTTTATTAAC
Organism: Rhinoderma darwinii; assembly: GCF_050947455.1. Taxonomy (NCBI): domain Eukaryota; kingdom Metazoa; phylum Chordata; class Amphibia; order Anura; family Rhinodermatidae; genus Rhinoderma; species Rhinoderma darwinii. Next base: position 101,612,859 of record NC_134688.1, read on the forward strand.
CCCTTCAGGACGAAGCCATTTTTTGATTTTTTATTTTCGTTTTTCACTCGCCGCCTTCCAAGAGCCATAACTCTTTTATTTTTCTGTCAATAGAGCGGTATGAGGGCTTATTTTTTGGGGGAGGAGTTGAAGTTTATATTGGTTGCATTTAAAGTACCATCTAATGTACTGGGAAACTGAAAAAAAATTATTTGCGGGCTGAAATTGGAAAAAACTGACATTCCTCAATATTTTTTTGAGTGCTTTTAACAGCTTTCATCGTGCGGTAAAAACGACAACTTAAAGAGGCTTTGTCACCACATTATAAGTGCCCTGTCTCCTACATAAGGAGATGGGCGCTGTAATGTAGGTGACAGCAGTGCTTTTTATTTAAAAAAACGATCTATTTTCACAACGTTAGGAGCGATTTTGGTTTATGCTAATGAGTTGCTTAATGCCCAAGTGGGCGTATTTTTACTTTCGACCAAGTGGGCGTTGTACAGAGGAGTGTATGACGCTGACCAATCAGCATCATGCACTCCTCTCCATTCATTTAGACAGCAGAATCGCGTTCTTACTAGAACATGATCTGCAGCCACATACACAGCGATTCTGCTTGATTAACGTTAATCCAATGTCCTGATAATGAATACACATGTATCCTGACACGTCTGAATCTTTTCTGTGAGATTTCCAGCACGGGAAACGAAATCTCGCGAGATTACGGAGATAAACGAGATTTTGTTTCCCGTGCTGGAAATCTCACAGAAAAGATTCAGACGTGTCAGGATTCTGAATACACATGACGTCCAGGCTGGATGATCATGTGTATTCATTATCAGGACATTGGATTAACGTTAATCAAGCAGAATCGCTGTGTATGTGGCTGCAGATCATGTTCTAGTAAGAACGCGACTCTGCTGTCTAAATGAATGGAGAGGAGTGCATGATGCTGATTGGTCAGCGTCATACACTCCTCTGTACAACGCCCACTTGGTCGAAAGTAAAAATACGCCCACTTGGGCATTAAGCAACTCATTAGCATAAACCAAAATCGCTCCTAACGTTGTGAAAATAGATCGTTTTTTTAAATAAAAAGCATTACTGTCACCTACATTACAGCGCCCATCTCCTTATATAGGAGATAGGCCACTTATAATGTGGTGACAGAGTCTCTTTAACTTTATTCCATGGCTCAATACGTTTACGGTGATACCGAATTTAAATAGATTTTTTTTATATTTTACTACTTCTAAAGAAAAAATATTTTTGTAAAAAAAAAAAAGTGATTTGTGTCACCACATTCTGAGAGCCATAACTTTTTTATTTTTTCATCTATTGAGAGGTGTGAGGGCTTATTTTTTGCAGGATGAGCTGTAGGTTTTATCGGTATTATGTTTTGGTACATGTAATTTTTGTATCAGTCAAAAAACAACGATTTTGGGGTTTTAAATGTTTTATTTTTTACGGCGTTCACCGTGCGCATTAAATAATGCTATATTGTAATAGTTCAGACTTTTACGGACGCAGCGATACCAATTTTGTTACATTTTACATTACTTAAGAGGAAAAAATGTGAGTTGTTTTTTTTTAACTTTTAATTTTTCTACTATTTTCACTACTAAAAACTTTATTTCACTTTTTTTTTTTTACACATTTCATTAGTCCTTCCAGAGGACTTGAACCACCGATCGTTAGAGCGCTGGTACAATACACTGCAATACTAATGTATTGCAGTATATTGTCATTTCTACAGGCTTCTGTTATGCCCTGCCACAGGCAGGGCTGAGCAGAAGCAGAGTGAAGACAGTCCTGTGGGCCTTCATTAGGCCCCTGGGCTGCCATGACAACCATCGTTACCCCCGATCTCATTGTAGGGGAGCGATGAGCTGTCAGAGGGGGCCACCCCCTCTTTCCAATGCCTCTGAGGGGTTAAACAGCCACGCTTCACATTTACTCTGTGCTGTGACTAAAGCTGGGCATGAATGAACAGAAGTGTATGATACTGATTGGTCAGAATCATACACTTTTCTTTACAGCGCCCACTTGGTTAAACGAGAAAAACAAAAAACGCCCAGTTGGGCATTTAGAGAAAACAAAACAAAAAAAACAAACTAGTTATCAGCATCAAAGCATTTATTTAATTAGGTAGTAGAGAAGTTTTAAACTGGTGACAGATCCTCTTTAAGCCTGATGGAATAGAACTAACGGAGGTGTGAACAGAGCCTTAAGCTGGGTTGACACGTGGCAGAATTTCACTTGAATTCCGCTGCGGACACTCCGCAGCGTTAATCCGCAGCGGAGCCGTTTCTCCATTGACTTCCACTTAAATTTAGAAGTGTTCGTTTAGACGATGCGTAAAATTCCGCTGCGGAGCATAGGCTGCGGAGCGGAATTTGGTGTCCGCAGCATGCTCTGTCTGTTGCGGAGCAGTGGCGGACTGGTTGCGGACTCATGGCGGAATTTCTCCATTGACTTCAATGGAGATTCTAAATTCCGCAATGAAGTCCGCAGCTGTCATGCACATGTTATGTGTGCTGCGGATGCGTCTTGCTTTTTTAACATGACACCCTGGACAGTGACTACCGATCCCAATATACAGCAACCTGTAAAAAAATAGAAGTTCATACTTACCGAGAACTCCCTGCTTCTGTCTCCAGTCCGGCTTCCCAGGATGACGTTTCAGTCTAAGTGACGGCTGCAGCCAATCACAGGCTGCAGCGGTCACATGGACTGCCGCGTCATCCAGGGAGGTCGGGCTGGATGCCGAAAGAGGGACGCGTCACCAAGACAATGGCCGGTAAGTATGAAATTATTTTACTTTCACTAGGGAAAGTGCTGTCCCTTCTCTCTGTCCTGCACTGATAGAGAGAAGGGAAGCACTTTTACCGCAGTTCGCAGCAGCTAGTCCGCATCAATTTACTGCACATTTTGGGCAGATCCGCCGCAGAATCTGCAACGCAGATTCTGTGCGGCATTGATGCGGACAGTTGCGGAGGAAAACCGCCACGTGGGGGCATGCCCTTATATGGCACAATGCAAACAATAGTACATAACAATTATAACAAGAACACGCTGTACTATCCCTAATAAAGATCAGCAAATCTGTGAAAGTTTGCTTTACTGGCATTTCACCGACATACAAATATCCTATTATAGAGCCGTGTTTCTAGCATATAAGACAATGGCGGCTGAAAATCTTTACTACAGATCCCTATTTCAGCTTCCATTGTCTTATATGATAGAGTTACAGCTCCGTGATTGGAAATACTTTAGTGTCGATTGGTACCCATTGTTATAAAGACTACATATCTAGACTGGTTTGACTGTTTCCACTTGGGTTTCTGGGTGATGTGAATTTTGATGCAGTATGTATATGTCACATGCATTGATTATTACGCTTTTTATAGCATGCAGGCATGGCAGTGGCTACAGATGAACAATTCAAAAAAGCTGGTGAGTTTAGAGGATGCCAGCCAGTGGGTGAAAAACTATGTGATAGTAGCAGTTAGAGCTAAAAGACCATCACCTCTTGCCTGGAAATATGACCAATATTAAAACAGTGAAAGATACAACAATAAATGACCAATAATACCATCAGCGGCTGTAACATCCATATCTCTCAACTGGTTCAATACTAGGATTGACAGAATAGTAGAATTGATAGTTTAAGGAGGATCAGTCCCAGCGTAACATTGCATATAGAGCTCAAAAATGTCTATGGCCCGCTTCAACCATATAACCTTTATACAAGTTACTATATCATAGATACATAAGCTGCATGACTATAGGAAGACTGTTGTACTATGAACTCACAGTACATGGGTTCAATGCCCGATAAAAATGAAAGTGCGTGCTACATGCAACATGTTGTATTTTCATTCTCAACCAATGTGTGGGAGGACAGGTTTGTGCCTCATGGTATTATGCTGGATGAGCTCCAATAATATATAACAGCTGACGACTCATAAAGTTAAAATTCTACCACTAGGATTATACAATAACTATGGTTAAATTGCAATTGAACCTAAACAACAATTTGCTTTAAAGGCTATATAAACCTTTGAAACCGTATATATATATATATATATATATATATATATATATATATATATATATATATATATATCAGTGTGTTTTGTGCAACTTTGTAATTACATTTAATTAAAAAATATTTTTACTTTTTGAGATACAGCTGCTTTGTATTCTGTGTACAGAGCTTCTGTATTGTGCGCTGAGACCTGACTCTGTCAGGCCTGCGGCACTGATACGTTTAGTGACAGCGGGTCCTGAGTGTCTCTAAGGGCATGTTCACACGCAGTGGTTTCAGACGTCGCTGTCAAAATACGGCGCATAAAAAGACGCCCGCGAAAAAGAAGTGCATGTCACTTCTTGGGACGTTTTTGGAGGCGTTTTTCATTGACACCATTGAAAAACAGCTCCAATAATGTCGGTAAAATACGCAGCGAAAAACGTCTGAAAATCAGGAGCTGTTTTTGCTTGAAAACAGCTCCGCATTTTCAGAAGTTTTTTGCTAAGTGTGTGACCATACCCTGACACGCAGGATCGAGCAGTTACCGATCACATCTAAGTTAATAGATTACAGGTGAATGCTGCTTGTCAGAGACTGCATGACGCGCTGACACTGAACCTGTCAGTGTCGCGGGCCTGACAGATTCAGGTCTCAGCGCACAATACAGATGCTCTGTACACAGAATACAAAGCAGCTGTATCTCAAAAAGTATTTTAATTAAATGTAATTACAAAGTTGCACAAAACACACTGATAGACATTTTTATTATATATGTATATATATTAAATGTTTCAAGAAAAAAATAGTTCTAAGTGTTTGTGTTAACTATTAGGGTATGTTCACACGGCCAAATTTCAGACGTATACGAGGCGTATTTTGCCTCGTTTTACGTCTGGAAATAGGTCTCAAATACGTCGTCAAACATCTGCCCATTACTTTCTATGGGTATAACGCTGTATTGTCCACACGACGCGTAATTTTACGCGTCGTACGGCAATTACGATGCGTAAAATTACGCCTCGTAAAAAGAAGTGCAGGACACTTCTTTGGACGTTTTTGGAGCTGTTTTCTCATAGACTCCAATGAAAACAGCTCCAAAAACGGACGTAAAAAACGCAGCGAAAACGGCGTGAAAACGCCGCGAAAAATGCGAGTTGGTAAAAAAACGTCTGAAAAGCAGGGTCTGTTTTCCCTTGAAAACAGCTCTGGATTTTCAGACGTTTTTGTTGACTACGTGTGAACATACCCTTAGGGCACGGCCAGACGTGGCGGAGTTTTTCTGCTGCATATGTTGGTGCAGATTTGGGGCAATTACGCAACGAATCTGCACCAACATTTGCATATTTGACAGGTAATTCAGACGTTGCAGAAAAGACAGCGGACTTGCCACAGATTTCAGGTTTTGCATTACAAAGGCTGAAATCCGCAGTGAAATTCCGCTTCTTCTCCGCAACAGTCAGTGCATGCTGCGGATGGAAATTTCCGCACCGCAGCCTATGGTCCGCAGAGGAGTTTTCCGCAACGTCTGAACTAACTTGCCTCAAAATGTATTGAAACAACTGTAAAAACCGGCCGCAAGAGAATTCCACTGTGGACTGTCCGCAGCGGAATTCCACAGCAATTCCGCCACGTCTGGCCGTGCCCTTATACGATAATAATAAAGCGGTTCTCCAGGATATAGCTTTTTCATTCTTGAAAGCTTTGCAATACCATGTTTGTAAAGGAAAAAAAAAAAAGGAACGACCCTCCCTCCCTTGCCATGCAAACATTGCAGCAGCACTCAAGTCCACATAGCGTCCCTCCTCCCTTACAGTCTGCGCAATGTACAGGGCACCCGTATTGCACAGGGAGTCTTTCGCCTCTACAGCTGTGTCACATATGTCAAACAGTAAGGCCATGAACAGACGTGGCGGAATTTTTCCGCTGCAAATGTTGGTGCAGATTTGGGGCAATTACGCAACGAATCTGCACCAACATTTGCATATTTGACAGGTAATGCAGACGTTGCAGATGCCATAGATTTCAGTTTTTGCATTGCAAAGGCTGAAATCCGCAGTGAAATTCCGCTTCTTCTCCGCAATGTAATCAGCAGGCTGCGGAGGGAAAAATCTGCACCGCAGCCTAATTTCCGCACAGTTATTTTCTGCAACCTCTGAACTAACTTTCCTAAAAATGTATAGAAAGAAATGAAAAAAACGGCTGCTGCAGAATTCCACTGCGGACTGTCCGCAGCAGAATTCAACAGCAATTCCGCCACGTCTGAATGTGCCCTTACAGTGGAAAAAGCCTCAGACACAGTAAGGGCATGGCCAGACGGGGCGTATTTCTGCAGACACTGTCCGCATCAATGCCGCACATAATCTGTGTTGCAGATTCTGTTGCGGCTTTGCCTAAGGGCATGACCAGACGTGGCGGAAATGCTCTGGAATTCCGCTGCGGACAGTCCGCAGCGGAAATCCGCAGCGTACACGTTTCTCCATTGCCTTCCACAGCTTTTTAGTAGGGTTCGTTTACACGTTGCGGACAATTCCGCTGCGGAGCATAGGCTGTGGTGCGGAATTTGGTGTCCGCAGCATACAATGGTTGTTGCGGACGTGTCGCGGACTTGTTGCAGACTCATTGCGGAATGTCTCCATTGACTTCAATGGAGAGTCAAAATTCCACAATGAAGTCTGCAGATGTTATGTGTGCTGCGGAGCGTATTGGTTTTACTGACATGACATTTCTTCATTCTGGCTGGACCTATCTATTTCTAGGTCTACAGCCAGACTGAGGAAGTCAATGGGGCACCCGTAATTACGGGTGACTACGTGTGTGCACCCTTAATTACGGGTGACTACGTGTGTGCACCCGTAATTACGGGAACGTTGCTAGGCGACGTCAGTAAATAGTCACTGTCCAAGGTGCTGAAAGAGTTAAGCGATCGGCAGTAACTGTTTCAGCACCCTGGAAAGTGACTTCCGATCACAATATACATCAACCTGTAAAAAAAATAGAAGTTCATACTTACCGAGAACTCCCTGCTTCTTCCTCCAGTCCGGCCTCCCAGGATGACGTTTCAGTCCAAGTGATGGCTGCAGCCAATCACAGGCGAATCACAGGCTGCAGCGGTCACATGGACTGCCGCGTCATCCAGGGAGGTCGGGCTGGATGTCAAGAGAGGGACGCGTCACCAAGACAACGTAAGTAAGAATTTATTTTACTTTTACTAGGGAAAGGGCTGTCCCTTCTCTCTATCCTGCACTGATAGAGAGAAGGGAAGCCCTCTTCCCCTCAATACGCAACGGCTAGTCCGCATCAATTTAATGCCCATTTTAGGCAAAGCCGCAACAGAATCGCAGATTCTGTGCGGCAATGATGCGGACAGTGGCGGAAGAACTCCGCCACGTCTGTGCATGCCCTAAAATGTGCAGTAAATTGATGCGGATTAGCCGTTGCGTATTCAGGTGAAGAGTACTTCCTGCTGTCTTTTAAAACATTTTATCTCAGTCTGGCTGCAGACCTAGAAATACATAGGTCCAGCCAGAATGAAGAAATATCCTTTTCTTAAAACCAATACGCAACGCAGCACACATAACATCTGCGGATTTCATTGCGGAATTTTGAATCTCCATTGAAGTCAATGGAGAAATTCCGCAATGAGTCCGCAACAAGTCCGCTACACGTCCGCAACAGCCAGTGTATGCTGCGGACACCAAATTCCGCACTGCAGCCTATGGTCCGCAGCTGAGTTTTCCGCCATGTGTGCACGAACTTAACTAAAAATGTTGAGACCAATGGAGAAAACGTCCGCTGCGGATTTCCGCAGCGGACTGTCCGCAGCGGAATTCCAGAGCAATTCCGCCACGTTTGGCCATGCCCTTAATAGCTTCTCTGTGCAAACTCTGGATGTCCTGTACATTGCACAGACAGTGAGCGGGGGCATGGACGGACTCGAGTGCCGCTGCGATGGTATAGAGAGGGCATTTTATTACAAGCATGGTATTGAAAAGCACTCTTATTGGCAAAGAATAGGAGGGCTCAATAAAAATAAAAAAAAAGATACATCATGGAGAACTCCATGGACACTATGAAAACATTATTTATGGTTATTATGTAAGGCTCTGGTTAATAGGCTGGTTCGGTTTATAAATAGATAATGACAAAACCTAACGGACCCCACAGACTTCTGTCAGGATTCTGGTACCCTAAATGGCAAGAATAGCATAGACGTCAAAAATTCCAGAAGCAAAAACAGACTAACAAAAAAAGCTAGTGTGAACAGAGTCTTAGATAATCCCAATATTTTTTTTTTTTAACTGATTTAGAATTTAGAAGGTATTTTCTTATTTTATCTGACTCCTGATATCAAGCTCTGATATGTCCTTCATAAAACGTTGCTGTGCTCGGCTGTTTCAATCAGTGCCGTAGAATTTAAATGAAGCTACAGGGACAGGGGGTCACAACCCCACCAATCTGTTGTATAGGTGATAAATGTTTTAGGCTGGAAAACCCTTGAGGGGCCTATGCACACAGTGCTTGGACCCTCTATGGAATAGGAATCCCTATGGTTCCATATTATATATAAGAATATAGTATGTTGACCCCTTGAGGTACCCTATTCCTCGCTATGCTGCACACCAAATAGAACCCGCATTAATGGAATGTACACTTTACTTCCAATGGTTCACTATGGGGGCCCTGCTGTTTTGCTTTTATTATAATTTTTAACGTACAAAATGTTATTTCTATCCCGAGTATTTTATAATGTATTTTATGTTTTTATTTCCTTCAATGACGAGAGTATTTAGGTCCTAATTGAACGGACACTTTTTAGCAATCTTGTGCATGTGGTGGTTTAACTTACTCTTTTATTTGTTGGACTGCCAAATTAATTGTTTGTTTCGTTTTTTAATATCTTTTAAAGATAAATATTATTAATTTTTTTTCGTTTTATAAGGCTAAATGCACACATGTTGAATTTGGTGCAGAACCGCAGGTAGTTCCGCAGGTAAAATCCGCACCTAATAGTGCATTTTTTTAATCATTTTAGGTGTGGTTTATATATTTTGATGCGGAAATAGGTGTTTTTATGCTGCGGATTTTGGTGGGTTTTTTTTTTTTTTTTTTTTAAACGAGTCAGATACAATTCACAAGCAGAAATGCAAGCTAAAATTAGATGCTGCGGATTTCAAAATACAGAACGCATGTCAATTTTACTTGGATTCTCATTTACTTTGCTGGCTATTGTATTACGCTGCGGATTTGCTGCACGAAAATACACGTGGCAGAACCGGATGTAATATACATCGTGTGCATTTTGATTAGGGGTAAAGTGTACAAAAAGTAAACATTTTTTTTTTCTTTTTACCATTTACAGTTCTTTATTTTTCAAATTAGCAAATTGACGCTGACAAAGTATTACATTGGGTCCCCTATTTTGTTTCAGTCATTTTTATACATATATTTAGTCTCGTGTGACTATGGCAGCGATTTGGGTTGGCATGGGTGGTGCTTTTTTTTTCAATCTATTTGAATTTTATCTTTTTTTTTTACTTATTGTATACATATATTTTTGTTGTAATATATCTCCAAGAGGTCATAAAAATAACCTCTAGGGTATCATTTTTTTCCCTAGTTTTCCACTGTAACTCAGGCATCCATAGGGGCCCCAGTTGCAGGGGAAAGCAGCCCCCCTGTCGAGACATTAGTCACTGGCAGAGCTGATCAGCTAAGACCCAGCAGCTTTGCCATGCTAGTGGGCACTGTCGCTATCGTTATTCACTACATAGCGCTCATTGAGCACTATGCAGACTCAGGACTAGTCATCAAAAAACAGTGGGTGGTTGCTAAAGGGTCAAAGCCACACAATTTCATGATAACTCTGCAGCCGACAGAAATCAGAAAAGGAAGTGCTGTCAAGAAATCTCGCAGAAGTGCAGCATCGGGCTTTGTACCTGTAACGTCAACTCATCATATACCACGAAGTAAGATATTAAACGTTTTTTTCACATTTTTGAACACTAAAAGGTATTTTCTTTTTCTGGTAGGTGTCCTTTAATTCTATGGAGCATCAGCAGATAAGTGGCTGATTTATAATAATGCGGTGCCAGGTTATCAGGAGCTAAAACACATCATGCACTAAAATATACTGTATATGTGTAGTTCATTTGACAACGGAGAGTTGATGCTGTAAATCAGATGCTTCTTTACTGGTAGGATGCAAGGTCCAAAGAATAGACTTTTCCAATGTTGGGAGATCATACAAGAAGATCTAATCTGTGTTTGTAGGAACCAATAGATTAGTTGAAAGAAATATAAATACTAACGATAAACAAATGAGAATATCGGTCTAGGTTCCACAAGTAACATGCATGTTCACATTGTGAGAATGAGCATGTTCTTTCAATGAAATAGGAGGATACTAGAAACATGTGACAATGCAGAACTCCCGAGGAATTGACGGATCCTAACAGCACTCATTGACATTAGCTTGTCAGCGGATTTCTACCCATATCAGTGGGATCTGCTGACAAAAATATGAAACTCATGCTCAGCTTCTCCCCAAAAGTGAACTTGCAGCACGAAACTTTGTGAAGAGCCGTCATTTTCAATACACTGACCATAATCCAAAACTGGGTGGATGGTGTGGAACGCCGTGCCGAGCCTTGCAAGCCCCATTCACTAACACCACATGTGATAATTCATGTGAGAGCTGCTACCCTGACTCCATGTCAGCCGCATGCATCAAGAGGTAATAATTCCATTAGCTTGGGAAATGGATGAACGTTTGTAAGGTACAAACATCTATAGATTATGAGAGATCCATTTCATTTCACAGCAGTACTGAAAAGCTGAGATACAGGGGTGGTAGAGGCCAGCGGACCTGGAGTTAGGCAAACATCTCTTTCAATATCTTTCAGTACCTTGGAAACCCAGTCATCCAGCTAAATGGAAGGCAGCAGGGAGGGAATGGGGGATACAAATGGGAGTCATTGAAAAGAGATTGCTTACTTCTATATAGACTGAGCGTACAAACCGAAAAAAGCAGAATGTGGAACAAATAGAAGTAATGGACGCAGGGTGATAATGCACTTATAATGGAGACAGAGGCCGCTGCAGAGAATGCTGACTAAATATAGCAATAGAATTTCAATTATTCATTGAATTTATATTGAGATGGAGACTGGAACGGGTCCAGGAAGGCTATTAAGCAAAAAACGAAAAGATGTACCAGATTGTACAAAATATTAGATTAACAAAGCGAAGGAAAGTCATAGATTGGGTCTTTTAATATAAAGATGAAATCTGCTCTCTGTGTATGTTATAAAGTATTGTAATACCTACTGTATGGCAAACACTATCTGAAAGAACGAATAATACTGTAGTCGTGATATACTGTAAATAGAATTATGATCAGACACACTTAATAACTATCGCATGGGTGCATATCCCAGAATGCCAAGGAATCTTGAAGATATTCTCTAGACAATTCGCTAAACAGTGCAAATAAGGTGTCTAAGGCCTCATGCACACGGCCGTGCCCGTAATCACAGCCCGCGTGCCCGCGGCACGGCCGGCCGTGGACCGCATTTTCGGGCCGTGCTCTCATACAATGTATGGGAGCTCGGCTCATAAAATACGAAAAGTAGGACAAGCTCCATAATTCCCAGCATGGTTCTACGGCACGGACTCTTATCCGTATTACGGTCTGCAATTACGGAGATTTTTTTATGGTCGTGTGCATGGGGCCTTAGTCCTGTAAAGATTGTGATGTGCAACATAGCAGCCCCCACTTTGGGCTGTCGGTGTGCTCTCCATCCCCCGGCTAAGGCCCTGTTCACATCTACATTCTGCATTCCGTTGTTATGCTTCCTCAGAGGAGCAGAGCAACGAAAATGCCAGAAGTGTAGGTTACATTGAACAACGGAGACAACCGGCGCCAGACGGAACCCATTAACTTTATCTGGTTAGACCGGAAACAATAGTGCAGCATGCTGCGCTATTGTTTCTGGTATTTTAGTCGGAATCTGCAATGGATGCCCCTAACGGTGCACATGTGAACATAGCCAGTTATAAATTGTGGAAGAAGACAGTCAAATTGACTACCCAAATATACAACCTCTTTAGGCCCAGTTCACAGAGGTTTTTTTACGCTGATTTTGACACGGAAATCGCGTCTGAATCAGCAGCAAAAAACAGCCGAAACCGCCTCCCATTCATTTTAATAGGGGGAGGCGTTTTTTTCCACGGCGGTTTTTAGCTGCTTGCGGTAAAAAAAAAGCGCCATTATCTAGCGGTACCGCCTCTGACTTCCCATTTAAATCAATCTGAGGCAGAGAAAGCATTTTACGCAGCTTTTTTTGCCCACAACGCTCAATGGCCACGGGTGAAAAACAGGGCCTTAATGTGTCATAGGCGGACTGCAGGATACAAAAAACAGAAGCCTATATTCTACTAAAGACCAGAGGCGATTCAGATTTCCCTACTTTGTAATAGCAAATGACGTTACAGAGAAAGAGGTTGCAAACAATTCTGCTATATAGCCTTTTGGCGACATTCACACTGGTGTCATGGTTCCGCTCCATCAGGTTTCTAGTGTCCCTGATGGGCAGAACAGATTATTCTACTGCACTATTCAGTCTGGTAAGAAAAATTGAAATCTGATGGGCCGATTATAAATCGATGGGAATCATAAAACATTTGGCAAAACAGCTAGACGCTCCTGGACTTGCTCCTCTCCACCTGAGCACAAGTAGAATTATTTTTAGATGACACTACACTAACAACAGATTGCTACCTATGATGGAGGCCAGATTTCTCTTGTCAGATGCCCGCTGGTGTACGGAGCGCCTTGATAAGCTATCAAGAATTCTTATTTAGTCGCTATGACCATTTGAGTTTTATTATCTAACCTGCGATGTGTTCTCTAGTCTGATCATGGCGTCTTTCTTCAGAACAACTATATGGTTCTGAATTTAATTATACTGCTGTGCACTTTGCTGATGATTTCATTGGGGTGATGGGCGCAGGCTGAATATCTTCATCTGATCTAACTTGCGAATGTTTCTGACTTCATATATATATATATATATATATATATATATATATATATATATATATATATATATATATATATATACAGTGAAGGAAATAAGTATTTGATCCCTTGCTGATTTTGTAAGTTTGCCCACTGTCAAAGTCATGAACAGTCTAGAATTTTTAGTCTAGGTTAATTTTACCAGTGAGAGATAGATTATATAAAAAAAGAAAAAGAAAATCACATTGTCAAAATTCTATATATTTATTTGCATTGTGCACAGAGAAATAAGTATTTGATCCCCTACCAACCATTAAGAGTTCAGCCTCCTCCAGACCAGTTACACGCTCCAAATCAACTTGGTGCCTGCATTAAAGACAGCTCTTACATGGTCACCTGTATAAAAGACTCCTGTCCACAGACTCAATTAATCAGTCTGACTCTAACCTCTACAACATGGGCAAGACCAAAGAGCTTTCTAAGGATGTCAGGGACAAGATCATAGACCTGCACAATGCTGGAATGGGCTACAAAACCATAAGTAAGACGATGGGTGAGAAGGAGACAACTGTTGGTGCAATAGTAAGAAAATGGAAGACATACAAAATGACTGTCAATCGACATCGATCTGGGGCTCCATGCAAAATCTCACCTCGTGGGGTATCCTTGATCCTGAGGAACGTGAGAGCTCAGCCGAAAACTGCACGGGGGGAACTTGTTAATGATCTCAAGGCAGCTGGGACCACAGTCACCAAGAAAACCATTGGTAACACATTACGCCGTAATGGATTAAAATCCTGCAGTGCCCGCAAGGTCCACCTGCTCAAGAAGGCACATGTACAGGCCCGTCTGAAGTTTGCAAATGAACATCTGGATGATTCTGAGAGTGATTGGGAGAAGGTGCTGTGGTCAGATGAGACTAAAATTGAGCTCTTTGGCATTAACTCAACTCGCCGTGTTTGGAGGAAGAGAAATGCTGCCTATGACCCAAAAACACCATCCCCACTGTCAAGCATGGAGGTGGAAACATTATGTTTTGGGGGTGTTTCTCTGCTAAGGGCACAGGACTACTTCACCGCATCAATGGGAGAATGGATGGAGCCATGTACCGTCAAATCCTGAGTGACAAACTCCTTCCCTCCACCAGGACATTAAAAATGGCTCGTGGCTGGGTCTTCCAGTACGACAATGACCCGAAACATACAGCCAAGGCAACAAAGGAGTGGCTCAGAAAGAAGCACCTTAAAGAGGCTCTGTCACCAGATTTTGCAACCCCTATCTGCTAAGTCGATGTAGCTACTTACCTGCAAACGCTGATGCTGCTGCAGAATCAACTGTAGCCTCTGGTGCCGATGTGTCCTCGCTCGTCTGACACGATGCAGGACCTGTGAGTGACGACACAGCTTGATCTCTCGAGAACACGGCTGTGTCTGCACTGTCAGAAGCTGGGCGTTCTGAAGAGAAGTGGATGATACTTCTCGTCAGAACGCCCAGCTAGTAAAAGTAGTAAAAACGCCCCGATGTACGCACATAATACACGCCCACTTGGACTTTTACTTTTAAACACACCCACTTGGACTTTTGCAAGCCTCATTTGCATAACTACAAAAATGGTCATAACTTGGCCAAAAATGCTCGTTTTTTAAAAATAAAAACGTTACTGTAATCTACATTGCAGCGCCTATCTGCTGCAATAGCAGATAGGGGTTGCAAAATCTGGTGACAGAGCCTCTTTAAGGTCATGGAGTGGCCTAGCCAGTCTCCAGACCTTAATCCCATCGAAAACTTATGGAGGGAGCTGAAAATCCGAGTTGCCAAGCGACAGCCTCGAAATCTTAATGATTTACAGATGATCTGCAAAGAGGAGTGGGCCAAAATTCCGTCTAACATGTGTGCAAACCTCATCATCAACTACAAAAAACGTCTGACTGCTGTGCTTGCCAACAAGGGTTTTGCCACCAAGTATTAAGTCTTGTTTGCCAAAGGGATCAAATACTTATTTCTCTGTGCAAAATGCAAATAAATATATATAATTTTGACTATGTGCTTTTCTGTTTTTTTTAAAAAATATAATCTATCTCTCACTGGTAAAATTAA
Source organism: Rhinoderma darwinii (assembly GCF_050947455.1). Lineage (NCBI taxonomy): Eukaryota > Metazoa > Chordata > Amphibia > Anura > Rhinodermatidae > Rhinoderma > Rhinoderma darwinii. Next base: position 101,627,987 of record NC_134688.1, read on the forward strand.
CCTAGCCTAAAAATTCTAGACTGTTCATGTCTTTGACAGTGGGCAAACTTACAAAATCAGCAAGGGATCAAATACTTATTTCCTTCACTGTACATATATGCAAACATACAAACATGCAAACATACATACATACATAAATAAATAAACTCACCTAAGACGTTCCCATGAAGATCTGAACGGTACCATCACTTTTCTTCTTACTGCTCCCATTCACAATAACAGAGCGGTGGGCACAGATGACGTAATCACGTGTGCCTGATATGATTACGTCATCTGCGCCACAACGCATTGTTACTATGAATGCGAGCGGCGCCAAGTAGCAGGAAGATGGCAAGTGACGGGACCGTTCCGAGCTCCGTAGGAACGTCTTAGGTGAGTTTATTTTTTTCAATATTTTTTATGTTGTTCGCCGTGTGCTGATGCAGCACTGGTGCGGCGGCTACAGAAGTTACATGTAGTGAGAGGGTGGGTGAGGGAAAAGTGGCTAGCTGAAACGGCTTGCCGAAACAGGAAGCATGTAGTGAGTGTAGTGTAGTTGACATTCACGGTGTGTTCGTCCCAACCCAGTGGGCAAACTTACAAAATCAGCAAGGGATCAAATACTTATTTCCTTCACTGTATATATATATATATATATATATATATATATATATATATATATATATATACATATATACACACACACAGTCTAGTCCCATTATTATGACCACCAGCTAATATCCAGAGTAACAACCGTGTGCAGCACGGGCAGCAGCTAGACGGGCTGGGAGTGACTCAATAAGGTGCTGGCAGGTTTTCTCAGGCTTCTGCAGCCATGCTGACTGCAGTGAATCCCACATTTGCTGGAGGGTGCGTGGGGGAGGATCTATGGGGCGAACAAGACGATCGAGGTGGTCCCACAGATATACAATTGAGTTCAAGTCCATCGAATTAGGGGGCCAGGGAGGTACTTGGAAGTCTTGGTCGTGCTCTTCCAAACCACTGTCGGACATTACTAGCCGTGTGACATGTCACATAGTCTTGCTGGAAGATTCTATCTGCCCCAGGGAAGACAAACAGCATGTATGGGTGGACGTGATCTGCAACGATGGATTCATACTCAAATCCGTTCAGAGTGCTGTTGCCATGAATGAGTGGGCCCAGAGCATGCCGTAAAAAATTTTCCCAGACCATAACGCTGCCGCCACCAGCTTGGGTTCATCCAGAAATGGTTGCAGGGTGTTTGTTCTCTGATGTTTCTCGTCTGACACGTTAACGTCAATGAAGCAGAAAACGTGATTCATCGGAGAAGACAACTCTTTGCCAATTATCGCTGGTCCAATTCTGATACTGCCATGAGAATTGAAGCCTTTTTTTTCGATGCACCTTTGTTGTCGTAGGAGAAGTGACCATCCATCTGCTTCGGAGCCCCATACGCGGTAGAGTTCGCCCAACTCTTGTTTTAGACACACGTCTGGTAGCCCCCTGGTTGATTTTCATGATGAGCTGCTCCACTGTAGCATGTCGCTCGGCCCTCGTGCCCCTTCGTATCCGACGTTCACCTCTCACATCAATGGCACGTGGTGCTCTGCAGTTTCCACGTCAGTTATGTCCAATGGTGTAATTTGCCCACTCACGACACACTTTCACCACAGCAGCCAATAATCATCTCTTATTGCAACTCTGATAAATCGCCCCTTTTACCCATGGCAACAATGAGTGATATGTGTTCAGACAGCCTATTGCACATCTTATATACGCACCAAGCCAGCCCACGACATATCACTTCCTTCATGGACTACGCAAGGCCGACGTCGAAAGTAGAAGGTGGTCATAATAATGTGAAACGACTGTGTATATTTGTTCTTCAACGTTTGTAAGGAGATGGAGGTGCGTGTTTGATATGAAAATATCGCTTCCATGTGAGAAATCAATAAAAATTGCTTGAATCAATAGGTCGCTGGGAATCCATCAGGATCCGTTGCAAGATGGATCAAAATGGATATGTCATGGGTCCTATAACAATGGAGCCCTTTATGCCAGTGTGAACAGAGTCTTACATGTGCTTTTAACTACAGTTAAGCACAATGAACATATTACTATATGTTTATATTTTTGTCCCCAAAAAGACATTATTTTAATAAAACAGTATTAAAAAAAAACATACAAAAATGAAACCATAATAAACAGTTATTCTTTTTAAGCAAAATATTAATTTTAGTCTCCACATTACTTCTTCCCGGCCAATTTTTTTTGCCCGCAAAACCACATGAGAAATATTGGTTCAAAGTTAGCAAGGACACACAACATCTTGGAAAAACATCACAAGCCAACTTCCTGGACCAATATAAACATGTATAACACATACATGCACACACTGTACACACAAACATCCCTATATAGGAATTAAAAATATCTGGCAGGGAGAAAAAAGTTTACATTGGCAGTGTTAGGCAATTCCAAGAAGCAACACTTTTACACTGTTTATCGCTTTTAGGGATCATACGAACTGCCACATGAGATCAATATGGATCCATTATACGGCACCTACAGCCTGCAATTGGCCAATAATGTACCGCCATGCACCTCCGATTTTATATGTAGGCACACAGAGGTTTTTTTTCTCTTACGGATCCATATGGGCTGATAGACCTATATATTCATAAAAGATTAGACTATTTTCTGTTATATTTGGATTTTTTGGGATGAAAATCGAAATATTTACATTCTATGGAACTGAGCTAATAGAGGAAAGTTTATATACAAAGCAACATTATGAAAGTACCAGCATTATAATAATAACATTGTTACACTAAGGCCCAATTCAGACGACCGTAGTATACGTCCGTGTGACTGCCGTTAAAACAACGGCCATCACACAGACGCATGTATTTCAATGGGGCCGTTCACACGGCCGTTGTTTCAACGGATTGTGTGATGGGTCCGTTGAAAAATAGAACATGTCCTATTTTCTTCAGTTTTCACAGATCCCTCGATAGACTCAAGTCTATAGGGATCCGTGAAAACGGGACCCACACGGGTGCAACCCGATGTGAAAAACTTCAGTTTTTCACATCGGAGTTTGCACTCATTCGTATGAATCTGGCCTAAGACTTACAATATATAGTTTTGGTGACGTGAAATGCAAAGAATTAAAGGGAGGCTTTTTATAGTGGTCACTGCATGAGTAACCTGGTATTTGCAGAACAAATGTGTGCCTGTGCGAATATCAATCTGAAAGGGGTTCTCTGCTTCGGACAATCCCTTCTTGTTAGAAAGGTCCCTTGACAATAAGCAGATCACATTGTGTCCCCCTTGTGGCACCCCCAGTAAGCAGCTGTTATCTGTGGGGAAAAATTCACATACTGTACTGTCCTCTTTTAGCCAGAATGAAGAGAAGCTACAATGTCTCTCTCTCGCTCTCTCTGGAGGACCCAGCACGTCCATGCATTACACAGACAGCTCATTGATTTCAATGGTCACTGCGTACTGCTCCATTCCCCCTGCAGTGGTGCTGCAGGGTAATGAAACATTTCATATCAGGTTCCCTTGCAACTTATTGCTGATCCCTGGGGTGTTACCATTCCCCTTGTCAATGGGGTGTGTCCCTACACAGTCTCAGGCCGGATTTACACGAGCGTGTGCGTTTTGCACGCGCAAAAGGTACTTAACAGCTCCGTGTGTCATCACCATATGATGCACGGCTGCGTGATTTTCGCGCAGCCGCCATCATTATGACACTCTGTTTGTATGTTTGTAAACAGAAAAGCACGTGGTGCTTTTCTGTTTTCATTCATACTTTTTATTGGTGTTGCGCGAATCACGCGCGTCACACGGTAGTGCGCGAACAACGCACAAATATAGGACATGTCGTGAGTTTTACGCAGCGGACGCACGCTGCGTGAAACTAACGTACAGTCTGCACGGCCCCATAGACTAACATAGGTCCGTGCGAAGCGCGTGAAAATCACGCACGTTGCACGGACGTATTACACGTTCGTCTGAATAAGCCCTCACTCTGTCAGCACTGATTGGAGATTGTCAGACTGTGCAGGGACCCCCAACTGATAATACCCATTTGTCAATTTATTCATTCATTTCTAAGAGGAATAACAGAGGAACGACACAATGCAGAGTTCTAAGAGAAGATAATCCAGCATTGTTATATGATGAGTAATACAAGTATTTAACAAATAAACATGTCAGGGGAGCTGACAGGTCCTCTTTAACATATTTATGGGTTTCCCCCTTTTCCGTTTTTCCTCAAGACTATACAAATTAAGTTCTTTGACCCAGTACTAGTCTGGGCTAAAAATACTGATGCAAACTACTGACCAAAATACGCCCGTGTGAAAGTGGCCTTAAAAAGAACCTTTAACTACCCCAGACTTGTGCAACTGAGTGCACCATCTTATAGGCACTGCCGCACAGACTCTCGGGCACTTTGAATTAGCTGTGTAGTCCAAGTCATTCTGGAGATATCGGTGTCGTTATAATTGGTGCCCGATATGTAAATGAGCCCCTGTACTGTCAGAGGGGCATTTCTGGACATGGAAATGCAGGGGGATTGGATAGTCAGAGCTCTGAAACTGGCCAATCAGCTGCGGACAGTGTCAGAGAGGTTTCTACTCTGATCTCTGTGATCTCTCTGCTGCGTGTGTGCGTACGCGCTCTCCTCCTTTAGTGGATGCATTCAATTGTGTAGGGATATTCCGTTTTGTCATACAAAATTATCTCAAAATACAGTCATGCACTGAGACGCGATGCTCTACCGCAGCAGAAATAACAACAGGCCAGGCAGTAGCATCAATGTCCGTCCTTCATGCTGCACGGTGAAGCAGATGCAGCAAGCACAAACTCTTCATGTCATTTCCCAGTACAGTTTGCACACACAATGATATGAGGTGTTGCGTTAGTGAACAACAAATACACTTTTCTTATTTGCCGCAGTTTTCTAGTATTTTCAGGAAATCTGGGTTACTCACATACACAATAGCTGTGCACCTACCTGTTTGTGAACCTTTGTAAGTTGCTCCAGGTTGTTCTCAAGAAAGGAAATCTTCTGTTTCTGGGAGTGAATCCCCCCACTATCCTCGGGTTCCATCTCAGCACTCTGCACACACACATTGGTATGTTTATAGAAGATACAGCACACCGACAGCTCACAGCTTCACTCTACCTAACATTAGTTTTTGAAGACACAAATTTCTCTTGATGGTTCTCGCATTGGGGTTTTATTTGCTCAAATAACCAAATGTGCAGAATATAATTTTTTTTTATTTCCATAGTCTAAATGCACAAAACCTAAATAATCATAGTAATAATAAGCTCCATTATTATAATATTTATTATTTCTTGCAGGAATTCTATGAAAATCAGGCCGGATTCACACGAGCGTGTGCGTTTTGCGCGCGCAAAAAACGTGGCGTTTTTTCTTTCAAACTCTTTATTTGGTAAAAAAGACATAACAATTCTGTAAACATTCCCACAAATCGGGAGCATATATAGCTTCGCAGAGCTATAATAACGTTCCTAGATGGAAACGTTGTGATAGAGATTAATATCTAAACAGAAATATCCCAAAAATAATTGTCCGTATGATGACATTGATATATCAAGTAAAAGATAGCTATGAGTAGTGTTAGGAAAAAACACATAACCTCTTAAAACGTGGCGTTTTGCGCGCGCAAAAGGCACTTAACATCTCGTTTGTGTCATCACCATATGACGCGCGGCTGCGTGATTTTCGCGCAGCCGCCATCATTATGACACTGTATGTTTGTAAACAGAAAAGCACGTGGTGCTTTTCTGTTTTCAATCATAGTTTTTACTGATGTTGCGCGAATCACGCGCGTCCCACGGAGGTGCTTCCATGTGCTGCGCGTGATTTTCACGCACCCATTGACTTCAATGTACGTCATATTACGTTAAGGGCTTATTCAGACGAACGGGATATATACATCCGTGCAACGCGCGTGATATTCACGCGCCTCGCACGGACCTATATTAGTCTATGGGGCCGTGCAGACAGTTGCGTGATTTTTACGCAGCCTGAGTCCGCTGCGAAAAAGTCACGACATGTCCGTTCTTTGTGCGTATTTCGCGCATCACGCACCCATTGAAGTCAAGGGGTGCGTGAAAATCACGCATGTCACACGGAAGCACTTCCGTGGGACGCGCGTGATTCGCGCAACAGCAGTAAAACTATGAATGTAAACAGAAAAGCACCACGTGCTTTTCTGTTTACAAACATCCAAACGGAGTGTCATAATGATGGCGGCTGCGCGAAAATCACGCAGCAGCGCATCATACGGGGCTGACACACGGAGCTGTTAAGTGCCTTTTGCGCTCGCAAAACGCCGCGTTTTTTGCGTGCGCAAAACGCACACGCTCGTGTGAATCTGGCCTAAGAGTCAAGCTTTACTGCAGACATTAGAGGGGCAGACGTTGGTATTGCATTTCCCTAAATTACTGACACCTTTACCTGTTTAGCTACATTAACTTTCTATCATAAACAGGTGCCCTAATTTACATAATATCTAAATAATTTAAATATTAGCATATTGGAATTCCTAAGCAGTTGTATATTTGCGTAATTAGTTATGGATTTAGATATAGTGATTGCTTTATCTACATTTCAGCCCTGTACATGTTATGTTTCCTCTAAAGTTACGTTATTTATTCCATTATGGCTGTGTTCACACAGAGTTTTTTGCAGGAGGAAAATTCTGCCTCAAAATTCCGTTTGGGATTTTGAGGCAGATTTTGACCTTCCTGCATGGCGTTTGCTGTGATTTTCGCCACGTTTTTCGCTCGCGCCCATTGAGTGCTACGAGCAAAACACGCAGCGAAATACGCTTTCTCTGCCTCTCATTGATGTCAATGGGAGGTCAGAGGCGTAACCGCGTGAAGATAGGGCATGTCCCTCCTTTCTTCCGCGAGGCAGTTTTACCGCTCGCGGGAGAAAACCGCCCCCGCCTCCCATTGAAATCAATGGGAGGCATTTTCGGCCGGTTTTTGACGAGTTTTGCGTAGCGGTTTCCGCGCCAAAAATCTCGTCAAAATACTCAGTGTGAACAGGGCTCCTAAAGCTATTTTTTTTTTACTTCTGCCTGCTCATACCTAACAGCCTTACATTTAAAGGGACATGCATGTCTGGTGTCTTCTCCCTTCTCATCTATCAGGACTCGTGTCCCTATCGGGACCCATATAGCGGGTAATAGAAAGTCTACTTACTTTCTTGACTCGAGATGTGACGTCTTGAACAAAAAGCTTCCGAAGATTGTGGAGGGTCTGGAGTTCACGGGCCTTATAAAATTGTTACAGATAAGCATCAGTTTAGGAAGAATCCCAATGAGATTTGCTATGACAGTGATGATGGATCAGGCTGGGAAGTCTACTTACAACAGTCTCCTCGAGCCCTTTAAGATCCTGCTTAGACTGCTCGTGTTTCTCGTACAGAAATCTGGTGGAAAAAAACCCAGTAGTAAGAGTAAATAACATGTACAAAATGGATCATACGGCTAATATTTCAGTGATGCAGACATAAACCCTTTCATATTTCTGGCATCACCAAAGTAATGGCTACCCATAGACTTTTACCCCCACTTTTGTTTCTGGGCAGACAAATAAGTGCTGTTCATATGAAATTAAAATAAATCTTCATTATGTGCCGCTACATCCTTATTGTAGTTATGCCATCAATGGACACCCACGTCAGCTCCTGCAGTTTGTGGTTTTTCTCGTGTTCCTCGCTCTTCAGCTTCTCATAATCGGCTCTCAACTTCTCCAGTTCCAGCTGCAGTTTCTGGTTCAGACTGATAAAAGGAAGAAAGGAGAAATTCTGATCAGAAATGAAGCCATGCTCCACCAGAAACAAGTCGTGATTTTTTTTTTTCATTTTGTGCTGGACATAATTCGGCAAACTACCAAATAATTTCATTATAGAATTAACTAAACTAACAAATTAAAAGCCAAAATATATTCACGGCTTCCTCTTTTGTATAGTTGTAGTAGTTGTAGTTATATAGTAAATAAATGTATTCATTATTGTAAAAAGATGAATGTCTGAGCAGCTCGAAGGAGCACTCCTATCAGCAACCTTGGCCACTAAAAATGGCCCGAGAGGGCCCACATGAACAAGTGCCACTGAGTCCCCTTTAGCTGGAAATCTTATAGATGTGGGAAAATGACTTGCAGCGATTACTACAAGATACATACATATTTGTTGCCAAACACTAAAGCTCATTCCATCATGGAAAAGTAGGAAAACCTCTTCTGTGTGAACGTAGCCTTAGTAACATTTTATTTTCGTGTATTTTAATTTCGTGGCATGCTGACAATAAGAAAAAAGTTGATGAGATGATGGGAATACTTAGTCTATTTTAAGACTGAAGCTGGCCATACCCTTTAGATAGATGTCGGCTGAATGCTTGTTTGGGGGACAGCTATTCCTTCCGACTCCCCCACACTCATGCACACCCGACTTGGCCAACCGTCCATGTTTTCCCAATAGGCAGAAAGCCGCTGCCAGACTCCTCTAGCAGCGGCTTATCTCCTTACAAACAAAAGGATCGGCATGTTGAAATTCAAAATTTCGAACATTCTTTCCCCCCATCTGCCACCAGGGACAGTCGGGACACTGCCATACACATTAGCTGGTCGGCCAGTCCTGCCGAAATGGGCGGGTTCAGCTGACATACATCTAATATGTATGGCCACCTTAAGGTTATGTAGAATTCTTGGGCATTAAAGGGGTTTTCTCATAATGATCATTTATCACCTATCCACAGGAAGGCGAATAAATGATGATCGCTGGGGTTCCAGCCGCTAGGACCCCCACCGATCCCGAGAACGAGGGTCCCGGACTCCCCTATGTGACTGGAGTGGGACTATGCATACCCGGCCACCACTCCATCCCCTTTCAGTAGGGCTGCCGGAAATAGCAAAGTGCTTTTTCCAGGAGCTCCGTAGAAAGTTCTTTGTATCCGTGGGGGTCCTAGCGGTCGGATCCCCACCGATCAGACATTTATCACCTATCCTGTGGATAGGTGATAAGTGATCATTATGAGAAAACCCCTTTAAGCTCTCACAAACACACTTACTGAATTAGTGTATTATAAGATCAGCTAAATATGCATGTACCATAAATCCTTATAATAAAACTGAATTATCAATACCAACAGGGTAAATAAAAGTGAACAGTTATGGCAAATTAATTTAAAGAAAGAAGAATATAGAAAATGACTACACAATGTTGTAGACAGGATGGTATTAAACAGTATATCATAAATGTGAGAATATACGTTGAGCTTGTGTGCACTCTCTTACTCTTTCAGTTCATCAATGATCTTCTGTTTCTCATTAATCTCATCCCGGAGACGGGCCAGCTGCTTATGATGGGCCTCACGGTGGCTTTCCATCTGCATCTCCAGGACCTTCTAATACAAAGGGGAATAGCTGAATATCACATGACACTGTACGGGAGCAACTAAACTCTTTATATCAAGTCTATGGAAATATATATAGTAGACTTTGTATATGTTTCATTTAGAAGTAAAGGAAATATTAATCGATAGCATATGCCATCAATAACTGATGATGGGAGGTCCGACCTCCGGGACCTTCATGTTTTTTCTTATAGCGATCCTCCGGTGCAAAGTAAACATTTTACAATATACGGCAATTGTATAGTAAACATACCCGGTGCCCTCCTGAAATATGCTGCCACCATTTGGCCATTCTGGCGCCCCCTTTCCATGTATATAAGATGACTGCCACAGTCTCAGGCTACTCTATACACAGTGTGCCTTGGTACTTAAGATGCTCCCCCTGCCCTCAGATGAAGCAGCGGCGCTGTGTCCATCATGTCTGTGTCTTCCGCTATAAGTCCTGTTGCAGGGATTCTGGCTGAAAATGCAGAAGAGCTGAATAACAAGAGACAGATGCTTGTTCTTGACATCCCTGGCGCTGTGTTACGTCTTAGTGCTGCAGAGTTGTCTTCTGAAGCGCTCCTCTGTGCTGAAGTATTGTCTCTCATTATGCAGCACTTCCAATTCAGCCGGAACCCCTGCAACGGGACCCGCAGGAAAAGAATGGACAAAATGCTGCCAGTCTTCCGAGGACAGGGGTAGTGTGACTCAGATTACCACACTGTGCATAGGGTAGCCTGAGATTGTGGGAGCCATTTATATACATAGAAAGGGGGCACCAGAACGGACAAATGGCGGCACCATCTTTCAAAAAGTATGTTTACTATACATTTGTATAGTAGAATTTTTACTTGGTGCTGTAGGTTTGATTTAAAAAGCGCTACCAGTGCCCCAGCGGTAGTCACATACAATTATTACATAGTTACATAGTTAGTACGGCTGAAAAAAGACACATGTCCATCAAGTTCAACCAAGGGAAGGGAAAAGGGAAGGAAAAATTTCTACACATAGGAGCTAATATTTTTTTGTTCTAGGAAATTATCTAACCCTTTTTTAAAGCCATCTCCTGTCCCTGCTGTGACCAGCTCCCGCGGTAGGCTATTCCATAGATTCACAGTTCTCACGGTAAAGAAGCCTTGTCGCCTCTGCAGCTTGAACCTTTTTTTCTCCAGACGGAGGGAGTGCCCCCTTGTTTTTTGAAGGAACAGGATTTCACCATATTTTTTGTATGTGCCATTAATATATTTATATAAGTTAATCATGTCCCCCCTTAGTCGTCTTTTTTCAAGGCTAAATAGGTTTAATTCTTTCAATCTTTCCTCATAACTTAAATTCTCCATGCCCCTAATTAGCTTCGTTGCTCTTCTTTGTATTTTTTCCAACTCCAGGGCATCCTTTCTATGAACTGGAGCCCAGAACTGAACTGCATATTCTAGATGAGGCCTCACTAATGCTTTGTAAAGTGGTAATATTACATCCCTGTCCCGCGAGTCCATGCCTCTTTTAATACACGACAATATCCTGCTGGCCTTTGAAGCAGCTGATTGACACTGCATGCTGTTATTGAGTTTATGATTTACAAGTACACCCAGATCCTTCTCAACAAGTGAATCCGCCAGTGTAGCTCCCCCTAGGACATATGATGCATGCAGGTTGTTGGTACCCAGATGCATAACTTTACATTTATCTACATTAAACTTCATCTGCCAAGTGGACGCCCAAACACTTAGTTTGTTTAAATCTGCTTGCAATTCATGAACATCTTCCATAGTCTGAACTATATTACATAGCTTGGTGTCACCTGCAAAAATAGAAATAGTGCTATTAATCCCATCCTCTATATCATTAATAAATAAGTTGAATAATAGTGGTCCCAGCACTGAACCCTGGGGTACACCACTTATAACCGGTGACCATTCAGAGAAGGAATCATTGACCACAACTCTCTGGATACGGTCCTTGAGCCAATTCTCAATCCAATTACAAACTATATTTTCTAAACCTATAGTCCTTAATTTACCCATTAGGCGTCTATGGGGGACAGTGTCAAATGCCTTTACAAAGTCCAAAAACACTAAATCCACAGCGGCCCCTCTGTCTAGACTTCTGCTCACCTCTTCATAAAAACAGATTAGGTTAGTTTGACAACTTCTGTCCTTAGTAAAACCGTGCTGGCTGTCACTTATAATGCTATTTATTGTCACATAATCCTGTATATAGTCCCTCAATAGCCCCTCAAACATTTTCCCCACGATGGATGTTAAGCTTACTGGTCTATAATTACCTGGGGAAGACCTAGAGCCCTTTTTGAAAATAGGCACCACATTTGCCCTGCGCCAGTCCCTTGGCACTATACCAGTCACTAGAGATTCTCTGAATATTATGAAAAGGGGGACACAAATAACTGAACTAAGCTCTTTAAGAATTCTAGGGTGTAACCCATCTGGTCCCGGGGCCTTGTGCACATTTATTTTATTTAATTTAGCTTGGACCATCTCTACATTCATCCAATTCAGTATATCAACTGATATATTAACAGCACTGGCACCGGCTACATCAGCTGCTCTTTTTTCAGTTGTATATACAGAGGTAAAGAACCCATTTAGAAACTCTGCCTTCTCTTGATCCCCTGTGATCAACTCCCCATTACCATTATCTAGGGGTCCTACATGTTCAGACCTTGGCTTTTTAGCATTTATATACTTGAAGAATTTTTTGGGATTTGTTTTACTATCCTTGGCCACCTGCCTTTCATTTTGTATTTTTGCTAATTTTATTACATTTTTACAGATTTTATTAAGCTCTTTATATTTTACAAAGGCAACAGATGTACCCTCAGATTTGTATTTTTTAAATGCCCTTTTTTTGTCATGTATTGCCCCTTTCACAGAAGGTGTAAGCCATGTGGGGTTTAATTTGAGTCGTTTATACTTGTTACCTATAGGAATAAATTTTGCACTATAATTACCCAAAGTAGATTTGAAAATCTCCCATTTATCATTTGTTCCATTATTTGACATTAGTTCTTCCCAGTCTATATCCTGAATTGCAGCCCTCATCCTGGGAAAATTGGCTTTCTTAAAATTAAATGTTTTTGCCCTCCCAGCCTGCGTTTGTTTTTTACAGTATAGGTAAAATGTAACTATATTGTGATCACTGTTACCGAGGTTTTCACGAACATTGACATTCCCAACAAGCTCTGCATTATTAGAAATGACCAGATCCAACAGAGCTTCACCTCTAGTCGGGTCTTCCACAAACTGGCCCATAAAATTTTCCTGCAACAGGTTGAGGAAATGTGTCCCCTTTGCAGTTGAAGCTGAACCATGACACCAATTAATATCCCGGAAATTAAAATCTCCCATTATCACTACAGTACCCGCCTGTGCAGCCCGCTCCATCTGTTTATATAGCTGAACTTCCATCTCCTCAGTTATATTGGGGGGTCTATAGATTACACCAAAAGTAATTTTTTCAGTGTTTACCTCCCTTTCTAGTTCCACCCACAAGGTTTCAACCTCCTCACAGTCTTCACCCACTATTGTCTTTTTCACACTCGCCTTCATATCATTTCTCACATACAGACATACACCACCACCTTTCCTATTTGTCCTGTCTTTCCGAAAAAGTGTAAAACCCTGTAGATTTACAGCCCAGTCATGTGAAGAGTCCAGCCATGTTTCAGCAACACCAACTATATCTATATTTTCTTCCAGTATCAAGGCCTCCAGCTCCCCCATTTTGCTTGCTAGACTTCTGGCATTTGTGAACATACACTTTAACTTGCCTGTCAGTTTTTCACTTTTATTATCAGAAATGTGATTTGACATTAATCGGGCCTTTTTATTTACACTGATGTTTTGTAATAAAAGGATCTCCTTATCTTGTTGTCTAGTCCTCTCCCCACATTCTGTTTCTCCCCCCACCAATATAGTCTGACCCCTCTCTAACCTGGCTACCCCTTTTTTTTCTACATTGACCTCCCTCCTCAGCCCTAGTTTAAATACTCCGCCACCCCAGCTAGAATTCTCTCCCCCAGCACAGCGGACCCCCTTCCATTTAGGTGCAAATCATCTGCAGAATACAGTTTGTACCCCAATGAAAAGTCAGCCCAGTGCTCTAGGAACCCAAAGCCTTATCCTCTACACCAAGACTTCAGCCATGCATTTAACTCCCTGGGCTCCCGCTGTCTTTCCTGTGATACGCATGGCACAGGCAGTATTCCTGAGAATACTACTTTGGAGGTCCTTCCCTTCAGCTTGTAGCCTAGTTCTTTAAAATTATTCTTAAGGCTCCTCCACCTACCATTTATTCTGTCGTTGGTACCGACATGGACCACGACAGCTGGATCATCACCAGCCCCTCCCAGCAATTTGTCCACCCGTTCCACCACATGCCGAACCCTGGCACCAGGGAGACAGCAAACCATTCGGTTGAGGTGGTCTTGGCGACAAATTATTCTATCCGTCTTCCTGATTATAGAATCCCCTACGACTATCAATTGTCTTGGCTTACCTGCATTACCATCCCGCCGACTACTAGCTGGGCTGTTCTCCCGGCTGTTAGGGAGATCAGTATCCACTAGGGCTGCCATTTCTGAGACTGACACCCTCGCATCATCACCCAACTTGGCAATTTTGCCTGGAATGTCAGAAACCGGATCGGCCTTCCTTTTCTTTGACCCCTTTCTACTGCCCCTAACTACATTAACCCAGCTACTTACCTGATCCTGCTCACCCATGTCTTCACCCTCCAGTTGTAACCCACTAACTGCATGCTCCGTGAGCAGCAAGCTCAGCTCAAGATTGTCTATCCTCCTCAGTGTTGCATTCTGCTCCTCCAGATCTCTAATACGAGCTTCCAGGTGAACAACATGCTCACATCTGCCACAGAGATATTCACCCTGGAACTCCGGCTCCAGTCGTGCATACATACTTGCATACTTGATTCACCATAGCCTGATTCACTCGTGATCTGATCAGAAGCAGTGCTGTGTCAGAAAACAGTCAAAGGGACCAACGGTTAGAAACTCACTGATCAGACATTGTTGGCATTTACTTGTTATTTTTATGCCAGCTCAGTCAACACGATTAACATATCAGCTGCATGCTTTTAGAATTACAGTTTTCATTATACCAGATCTTTGTAGTAATGCTGATGTGCCCACAAGAAAATACTATGATCTTAAGATACCATGTCTGATAAAGGCTCGTTGGAGCTGAAACGTTTAATAGATGTATAAAGGCTCTCACTTGTAGTTCTGCCTTGGTTTCTAGTTTTTTGCTACAAGTCTTATATAAGCCACAAATAAAAAAACAAATATAGATATATATTTTGCTAAACTGGTGTCTTCTGCTAATGTTGACATAGTATTAAAACAACACAAACAGGACCATACACAAAAATCTGAAAATCGTAGAAAAACCCAGAGTTGGCACCACTCACCACCGAGTGCACCATTAAATGTACCACATCATTAATAGACATCATTAATAGGCAGATGTATTATTACTGTCTTAACCCCTTAACGCCGAAGGACGGATATATCCGTCCTCAGCAGCTGCTAGTTCGCGCAGGAGGACGGATATATCCGTCCTGTGATGGCGCGGGTACTGAGACTGTACCCACGCGATCAGCGGCAGGAGCACGGCTGTTCTACACAGCCTGGCTCCTGCTGCAACTGCCGGAATCGAAGCGCGCGCCGATTCCGGCAGTTTAACCCATTAAATGCCGCTGTCAATAGTGACAGCGGCATTTAATGTGTTTGACAGAGGGGGGAACTCCCTCTGTCTCCCGATCGGCGCCCCCGCAAACAAATCGCGGGTCACCGTCGGGTTTCCATGACAGCCGGGGGTCTAACAAAGACCCCCAGGTCTGTCTTCAGCATCTGCCTGTTAGGCGATGCCAGAGGCATGACCTAACAGGTTGCCTGTCAGTTTTACACTGACAGGCAATAATGCTTTGGTATACGAAGTATACCAAAGCATTATATATGCGATCTGCACATCGCATAGTGAAGTCCCCTGGCGGGACTAAAAAAAAAAATGTAAAACAGTTAAATAAAGTTTGTTAAAAAAAAAAAAAAAAAAAATTACAGTCAAAGTCAAATAAAACTACTTTTTTGCCCCAAAAAGTGGTTTTATTTAATAAAACGGTCAAAACAAATCACACATACACATATATGGTATCCCCGCGATCGTAACAACTTGACCAATAAAATGAACACATTAATTAAACCGCCGGATGAACGGCGTCCAAAGAAAATGCAAAAAACAACGGCAAAATTCTCTCTTTTCTCCCATTCCCCCCATAAAAAATAAAATAAAAGTTAATCTATAAGTCCTATGTACCCCAAAATAGTACTAATGAAAACTACACATTGTCCCGCAAAAATCAAGCCCACGTACGGCCACATCGACGGAAAAATAAAAACGTTACGTCTCTTGGAATGCGGCGATGCAAAAACAAGTAATTTTTTTCTAAAAGGGTTTTTATTGTGCAAACGTAGAAAAAACATATAAAACCTTTACATATTTGGTATCCCCGTAATCGTGCCGACCCATAGAATAAAGTTAACATGTTATGTACGCTGCATAGTAAACGGTGTAAATTTATAACGTGAAAATTAATGCTGGAATAGCTGCTTATTTTCAATTCTCTCCTAAAATAAAGTTAATAAAAGTTAATCAATATATTGTAAGCATCTAAAAATGTTACAATTACAAAATACAACTCGTCCCGCAAAAAACAAGCCCTTATACGGCTATGTCGACGGAATAAAAAAAGAGTTACGACTCTTGGAATGCGACCGTGAAAAAACAAGAAATAATCCTTGGTCATTAACGTGCAAAATGGCCCGGTCATTAAGGGGTTAAACAGTTTAAAGTGTAACTAAACATTTGACAAACTTCTGACATGTCATAGTGACATGTAAGAAGTTCTGATTGGTGGGGGTCCGAGGACTGAGACCCCCACCAATCGCTAAAACGAAGCAGCAGAATCGCCCCTGTGAGCGCTCAGCCGATACGTTTCTGTTATTTCTCCATGAAATTAATGAATAAATTGACAACTGGGTGTTACCGTTCCCATTGTCAATAGGGTGTGTCCCTCCACAGTCTCACTCTGCCAGCACTGATTGCAGAGTATTAGTCTGTGTAGGGACACCCCCCCCCCCCAACTGGTAACAACCAGTTATCAATGTATTCATACATTTCTAGGAGGAATAGCAGAGGAACAACATAATGTAGAGTAATTATTTACTAAAACAGACATGTCAGGAGAGCTGACAGGTCCTCTTTAAGTTGCACCAAATTTATCGAATTGGTGCATGCTGTATGATCAATTTGACGCATCTTGCTAAACAAGTTAGGCACTTTTCCCTTCCTTTACGACACCCCTTGGTTGGCTTACTTTCTTTTAGACCAATATTTTGCGCCAACATTTCGGTACAATTTTGGAGCACGTCGCCACATTTTAAACCATGCCACCTTACCACTAAGCCACGCCCCATTTTCCTTAAATTTTTGCAAAGTGTTTAGTAAGGCACAAACATCTGTTCTTTTTGGCGCAAAGTAATATTAGAAAGTGCAATTTAGGCCAATATCCTAACACAATAGTAAATTGCCTCAAATGCTTACCATTCTGTTCTGTAGTGCCCAAAATTCTGCACTGACTAATTTTATAATATATTGTATGGATTTCAGACGTAATAAATAATATAATTCTGGCAGAATGCAGCTGGATTTATGCAGCTGGTATTAAAGGGGTTGTCCACTACCGGACAGCTGATGACCTATCCACTGGATAGGTCATCAGTATACGATCAGTGGGGGACGACAACCGGACCCCGCACCGATCAGCTGCTCCGGCTGCCTCCGGACACCGGACATCGATGCCGGAAGCAGATGGCTGCGGTCATGAAGCTCCGGCTCTGTACACTGCATACTGTGAAATGACATCCGGTACCCAGAGGCAGCCAATCGGTGCAGGGTGTCGGATCCCCACCAATCATATACTGATGACCTATCCGGTGGATAGGTCATCAGTTGTCTGGTAGTGGACAACCCCTTTAAGCTGAATGGAAGATATATAAATCTACATGGATTGAGCTGCCCTTCCGCCATAGACTCTGCTTTTATGGTAGGTGTCAATTATAAAGGAGTCCACAATACTGCACCAAAAGGGGCATGTAAATAAAAGGACAAGCTGAAATCACAAAATGTAACTCGTCTGAATGATTGACAGAAATATATTATAAATGCAGGACAAGTCACACATTACGCTGACCTTCACCTCACTGGCTTCCACCGCGTCCTGTTCTTTATCCTTCGCTGCTACTTCAGTCACATTTTCTGCCAAGTGAGAGACAGAGCTGATTATACATCATGTTCAGTCACATTCATACTCCAGAGAGGTGTCACTTTATGTCAGGCACACATAAAGCAGGGAGACATTTCATGGGGTGAACCAATATAAAAGAACATGCAGCCCATTGTTTCAGTAGATTTCAGTGGGAACAAGTGACATGAGAGTATAGCTAAGGGGGGAAGACGGGAGGGAAGGGGCTCATTTCTGCTACTACAAAAACTGAGGACTATGAAAACAGAAGTTTTTATTCTATAAGAGTCAGAAAAAAACACCAACCCATGCACACACTATCCAAGTTTATCTTCTATTCTTGATTCAATATAAATTCATAGTTGCCAAATATGGTTCCCACTTTATAAGGATCACTTCCTGGGAATTTGTGGTTTGTTTTTTTCTATAGTCATTCTCACCACCATTTATGCCCTAGGACTATAAGGGTGCAGTCACACACGGCAGATTTTGTTGCAGAAATTTCTACGACAGAAAATCAGTTTGATTCATGTGAATGTGGTTGTTTCTGCAGCAGGTGAATGGATTTCTGCAAGTTCCATTCAGATGACAGAAAGAAATGGTCTGCAACAAAATCTGCCGCGTGTGACTGTACCCTAATAGTTTTAGAAGTTATACACTATTTGCAAAAACGATGACGGATTGTTAATCGACCAAAATTCAGTCCACAAATGCAGACTTGGTGGCTGTTGCATTGCGGTAGTTCTGTGCTGTGTTTATTTATGTCCATACAAATGCTTCTATGGACAAGGAGCTAACATGGAAATCTATTTACAAATGCACAACCTTACACAACACTTTATGGATCAGCTAAATATATAGAATATGTGATGCTTCAAAATGTGAGCTCAGGTACCAAATTTCACATAAAAGTTAAGTATAAAGCGGAATAGGTTTTGGTAGTAATTGGTTAAATGGGCACTGTCATTTCAACAAACTTTGCATAAATGCAAAGTACAGGCGATTATAAGAAATGTTGTAATATATCTTATCAGAGTAACAAGCCTCTTTATTCTCTTATCTGGCTGTTTTCCTGCTTCCCCATCACAACTGACTTTCACTCTAAAAATTCAGCTCTATCCGTCTCAAGTTGGACTGCAGCTCACATGTTTCAGATTACACATGTCTATGGAAGCCTATGGAGAGGGGAGGGGGAAGATTGAGCAGGAAGGGCAGGAGATAAGAGCAGAACGACAGGCATAGAAACTTTACTTCCCTATATATGCCCTGCAGGATCCTGGGGCTGTTTCTGGGCGAGGGAGAAGGTTATGGAGCATATTCTCCTCTTCTTACTGTGTCTAGTGTATGGCTGCCAGTCTCCACCCCCCCCACCCCCCCCCCCCCAGCTCAGAGAGAAATACAAACTACAGATATAGAACGCGCAAATTGCAAAATTAAAGTCATATAATGGCCAGAAATAGTGCTACTCCTCATGTACACACATGACAGCTTATTCTGAAAAGTCAAAGGGTAACTGTTATTTCATTTTATTTTAACCCCTTAATGACCAGCGTATTTTAGACCTTAATGACCAAGCTATTTTTTACGCTTTTCCATCGTCGCATTCCAAGAGCTATAACTTTTTTTATTTTGCGTCGACATAGCTCTATAAGGTCTTGTTTTTTGTGGGACAAGTTGTATTTTTTTAATAGCACCATTTTGAGGTACATATTATTTATTGATTAACTTTTATTAACTTTTTTTGGGGGGGGGGGGGCGAAAAAAATGTGACATTTCACCACTCTTTTTTGCGTCCCAAATCTACGCCGTTTACCGTGTGGTATAAATAACACAATAACTTTATTCAGCGGGTTCTTACGATTGCAACGATACCAAATTTGTATAGTTTTTGTATGTTTTACTACTTTTACACAGTAAAAACGCTTTATTTTCAAAATTATTTGTTTTTGTGTCTCCATATTTGAAGAAACGTAACGTTTTTATTTTTTCGCCAATGCAGTTGTATGAGGGCTTTTTTTTGCGGGAAGACTTGTAGTTTTTATTGGTACCATTTTGGAGTAGATGTGACTTTTTGATCACTTTTTAATCACATTTTATTAAAGTCAAGATTCACAGAAAACAGCAATTTTTTACGGCGTTCACCGTGCGGGTTAAGTAATGTAATAGCTTTATAGTCGGGGTCGTTACGGACGCGGCGATACCAAATATGGGTAACTTTTTTTACCTTATTTTGGTTTTTTAATAGTAAAGCATTTTGTAAGGGGAAAAAGTGGGGTTTTGATTTTTTTTCACATTTTTTTAAATTAACTTTATTAAACTTTTTTTTTACTTTTTTACAAGTCCCACTAGAGGACTTTAATATGCGATCATCCGATCGCTATTATAATACACTGCAATACTTTTGTATTACAGTGTATTACTGCCTGTCCGTTTAACACGGACAGGCATCTGCTAGGTCATGTCTGCGGCATGATCTAGCAGGCATTCATTACAGGCAGACCTCGGGGCCTTTATTAGGCCCCCGGCTGCCATCGGAGACACAGACACTCGGCGATCTTATCGCCGGGTGTCAGTGGGATGAGAGGGAGCTTCCTCCCTCTCTCCAAAAACCACTCAGATGCGGTGCACGCTATTGAGCACCACATCTGAGGGGTTAAACGGGTGAGATCGATACTAATATCGATCTCACCTGGTCGAGCAGGGACGCCACCAGCTACATCTGGCAGCTGAGAGCAAGGAGATTTGACAGCTCCCTGCTCTGTTTACTTTATTCTGATGCAGTGCCGTAAAAAGTCTTATGCATCAGAATAAAGCCTGTTAGTGGCCGCCGTGAAAAGGCGTATTGGCGGTCACTAACGGGTTAATAATGTATAGGAGATGCGATTTCAAGAGTTGTGGTATGAACACCTTCGACAGGATTTCCTCGCTCGTCCCTTACTCATCAAAGCGTCTGGCAGGAAGAGCAGGGAGATAAGATCAGTTTGGCTGGTTATTAGGAATGGACTGAAACAGTCTGTTGTATAATTGTGTGAAATTGTGTGCGTCAGGTTTCAGGAGCAGGCAGCATGAAGTGTTCCCCGCACAGATCAGCAGTATTCAGTGTGTACGGTGTTGAATATGGAATTTCCCTAGCAACGGCCAGTAGCTGAGGATGGGGCAGCAGTTCAGGAACAGTTTTATAATAAAGAGGCTGAATTGGATAGTAAAGTATATTGCAATAGTTCTTAAAATCGCCGGACCTGTATTTTATTTTAAAAAAAGTTAGAAATGATAGTTACCCTTTAAATTTTTTTGTACCTAACAAGTTTTAATATTTAAATTAAAAAAAATAAAATAATGTAGAATGTACTGATGTGCGATAGTACTGGTAACTATACACTGGTAAAATTTATTGTAAAATTCTAGTTACTATGTACATTAATATTTGTGAGATTAACCCAAATTGCTTGCATGCTTTAGAAGACATTGGCATGCAGAGGGATGTGTGCCCGGGTACCTTGAGCCTGCATCTTAGCTAACTCTTCACTCAGCGTATCATAGGAATCCTCCAGCTGGCGTTTCTTCAGCTCCACGCTGTGCATGTATTCAGTTAGAGACCTGATCTTGGCCTCATGCTGCAAAAGAATGGAGAAAGCCAGGTCAGAAATTGTAAGGTAGAAATGAATGAAGCCCCCTGTGAATTTCTCAAGACTGAGATCTGAAAAACTATAGCATTATAACAAGGCCATTTTTAATTTTGCCCTTTTATTCATTACAAATTGTCAATAGACTTATTTATGAGGAAATAGGAAACATATGAAAACGTATGCAATACTGATGCAAAAAATGTCTAAATAACATAACTAACGCATAAATGAAGACGAGACAAACTGAGGCCTACCTGTGATATCAGCAGTTGGCAGGAGGACAGCTCTCGTCCCGTCACTTCCATCTTACGGTGACATTCAACCTGAAGGTTCTCCAGCTGGCGGCATCGTTTCACCACTGACTTGACCTCCGATTTGATCTTACTGATATAGAGACGTGCCACTGTAAACTCTTCCTCTATGGCCCCACTTATCTCTACAGGCTGTAAGGAAAACGTAAGACTTCACACTCAACGTATAGAAGAAAGGGAAACATGGACAGGAATGGGATTAGCGGAGTATAGATTTAATTCCCAGTGTCTTCTGATCATTGCTTTGTGTGTTAAGATGCTACTCACCAGTTTAAATTCTCCATTGCCGACAATGACACTGAATTCACTAAGATCTTTCATGAGGCCATTGAGAACTTCTGCAATTCTCTTACGTTGATGGGTGCTAAACTCCTGCAGGCGATGGATATCGTGTTCCAGAGAGAGTAGCGTTGCCTTAGCAGAGACCAAAAAAAAACAAAAAACAATCAATGATAAAAATTCACTGTTAGTTCGTACTCGAGGCCCTCTGCGGCAGTCAATATTAACAGTGTCCTCTCGGACTATTTTCCTATTCTGAATTGTACCCGTCAGGGCTGCCCCCTCTCCCCTCTTATTTTCATTATCATACTGGAACCTCTCCTTCGATGCATTCGTCAGAATGTTGATATTACAGGAGTTCAAGTTGGGGACAATACCCATAAAATTGCCGCTTATGCAGATGACCTTTTATTTTTTATTTTCTAACCGTTAATCTCACTTCCCAATCTTCTCGCCGAACTCTTCCGATACGCGACCCTATCAAATTACAAAATCAATTTGCAGAAATCGGAAGCCCTCAATATTTCTTTGCCACAGACAGTTCTTGTTTCCCTATCAGCTTCCTTCCCATTCCAGCGGTCCACGTCTACCTTACCATATCTGGGAGTTCACCTCACCCCACGTTTATTTATCTAGTATACGCTTACAAAGTAATTCAAGGCATGCTAAAAGTAAGGATATAGCAATGAATGCCCTTCCGCCACCTTGTGGTCAGAGCACAAAGCATACTTACAACTTTTTGGGACAGTTCCTCAGCAAGTATCTTGTTCTGCAAAGTTTTATCCTCCACTTCCTGGGATTTTTGGTCATAGTTTACTGCAAGTTCCTCTAGGGCCTGAAGAACTTCCTTCACTTCCTCCTTGGCGCAGTCATTCTCCATCTGTAAGCGGCTTAGTTCCATTTGCACTTTGTCATTGTCTCCCCGGGTGGATATTAAGAGCTGTAGATACAAAAGTCAAGTTATTTGTCCAGTCCTAAAGATTGGTAGTAAACTGTATAAAATGGGTATTGACCAAATACATAAAGAATGGCATAGCTGGTTATTACACTGTGCTATCAAATAAAAGACCATGTAGTTGTTTCACGTTTACGTATGTGAGGTGTAAAAAGACACAAAATACACCTCTTTTGTCTTTACCTTTGTATGGACCTACTGCCTCTGTATCAATTTCAAACTGTTTTCAAGATCTCTGGTGGCAGTCAATCTATAGGAACCTTCATTGTTTACTTCCTAGTCATGTGACGGTCATACAAGAGCACAACTCACTACAAGACACTGCTCTGATAACTCTCCTGTCCTATACCTGTGTGATCATCACATGACCAGAACAGATCTTTAATCACTCGAAGTACACAATCACCGTTTCTATTGCATGACTGCTTGCAGAGATCTTGAAAACAGTGAGAAATAGATACATAAAGTATTTTGGAAAATTGTATAACACTTTTATTATACAAAGAATAACCTTTTTATTTGCTGAAACCGGAATACATCTTCAAACATAAATACATTTACTGAAGGTTATCACAATAATACTATATTTATCTATGGGCCATCTCTCCCCTACGGAGCTCTGAATCCTCTGCATTCGCAGCTAAGTTATATGTAGGTTTCGAAGCTTACTGAAGTCAGATTTATACAAATCCCATTGAGGTCAGTGGTACCTGTATAAATCCTTTTTCACTCAACTCCCTCCAGCAGAAAGTTTTACATATAACTCTGCTGTGTCTGCAGGAGGAGAAGGGAATATAAAGTTCTGTATGGGAAATATAGAGACTCCTAGGAAAATATGGTACTACTGGGATACACGTTAAATCCCATATGGTACACTATATATACAGTACATGGATAAAGTAAATATTCAGTAGGTATTTCTACATATGGGAGGATTAGATCCATATTGTATTACATTTTAACAACCTTTATTGTATTCTTATTTTTATCTAATTTACTCTTGATAATGTTAATATGTTTTTCATTTAAAGGGGTTTTCCCACGAGGGACAATTATGATATATCCACAGGATATGTCAAACTGTCAGATAGATGCGGGTCCCACCTCTGGGACCCGCACCTATCTCTAGAACGGGGCCCCCTAAACCCCATTCTGGCTTTGTCTGCTATCACTGACTCCCGGCCACTTCCTGACTTTATGGTCGGGAGTTACGAAAACAGCACAGCCCGCTGAGCTATGCTGTTTCCGTAACTCTCATAGTAGTGAATAGCAGTTACAGGAGCAGCGTAGCATGCGAGCTACGCTGTTTCCGTAACTACCGTTCAGTTCTATGGGGCTTACGAAAACAGCGTATCTCAGCGGGCTGTGCTGTTTTCACCTTCATGGTCGGAAATCAGCCGACACACACAGAGGTAGAATGGGGTTTAGGGGCCCCATTCTAGAGATAGGTGCGGGTCCCAGAGGTGGGACCCGCATCTATTTGACATTTATGACAGATCCCGTGGATTTGTCATAAATGTCCCTTGTGGCAAAACCCCTTTAAGTACTATAAATCCTGTCTACAAATGGAAAGAAATAGAAATGACAACGCAGCCGTCGGTAAAATCTATTATGGTGACTAATGAGTTGCCTACATTATTATATACATTATTAGTTTCTGTGGTCAAGTCTTTATTTATTCATTGCTTACTATGTATATACGGCTTTCAGTATTTCATTTAGTTATTTACAGGATAAACATGTATTTCAATTTTATTACCTCTTCTTGATCCATCATTTGCTGCTTGAGTTTTTCTGCTAACTGACTTTGCTGGTTAATCTCATCATCCTATAAATATAAAGAACAGAGAACACTTCATTATTTGCACCCAATTATTATTTAGACGTAATATGTTTTTTTTACATAATGCTCCTAATAGTAGAGCACATACAGAGAAGAGGACAGGGTGAAAGCTGAGAAAAGTTTATCCAGTCACTTTATCCAGAACTTTGTCTTTGCACGCGGCTCACGAGACATAATTCAATATATTGATTGGCATGCTCCCTTGTATCCCCATTGGTACCCTATTATACCCTATTGTATAGATTAAAAATCTGGAGTACTTTATGTGCTCACACTATTGAAAATAAACACACTGGGGCAGATTTATTAATGTGTTTGTGCCTAGAATATGTCACAGCATGCGCCAAAATTTGGCACATTTCTGGCACATAGTGTCGCATTAAGTTTGAATTCAGTAGACAATTTTTATGTGTCCGGATAAGAGGGCGTGGCATAGCAAAAAGGGGTCATATTTAAATTGTGCCGAGATGCACCAAAATTCCGCCAAATATAAACTATATTTGTATCGTTTTTATTTGGCCTAAAGAGGCATAAGAAACAGGAAAGTGTCTAGCCTGTCGAGCAAGATGCGCCAAAATGTGATCAATTTGGCGCATCTTCTGACTGGCTGGTCTAATCTTAGACAGGAGTAGTAAATCTGCCCCATTATATTTTTACAAACCCCCCAGGACTTCTGTCACCAAAATGCCGTTTTTCTATGTCTTTGGAGTAATCATTATAGAATCATATGATGAATATATTCGGCTCTATGTGTCTTTGCGATTCTCTTCCAGTAACTTATGCTGCAGCTGGAATTAGTATTAAAATATTTTAGGTCAAATTATCTTAACAAAAAGGCTGTACATGAATATTCATTAGGGGTTCTTCCCTTGTTCAGTGCTTACAATACAGGATTTAGCTGCTGATTGGTCAATCATGTGACCTGATTGGTTGATCGTGCGACCTCACATACTTTGCTGGGGCTACACTAAATCTGATTGGTCAGATCTCTCACTGCAGCTCCACCCTTTAGACTCATTCAGACATAAACCAACTCTATAGACTCATTCATTTCAAAGTGAAAATTACTGGAAAATGTCACAAAGAGACACTAAAAAAGGTTTTAATTATGTAATTTACCTGAATTTCGACAAGGGAATATAGAATGAACTAATTCTAATTACACCCCAAAAATAAGTGACAGATACACTAGAAATAAGATGCAAAAAACAAAGATATTTTCTCTCGTAATGATTGATTATTCCATACCTTGTCATCTAGCTGTTTATACATCTTACGGATCTCCTCCTCATACTTTCTTCTCTCTTCTTCTGAGATCCTAATCACAATGGAGGAGTTGTTGTCATTAACCGGAGTCTCATCACAGGTTTCCTGGGTAATCTGTTCGCCATCACTCAGCTGCTCCGTCTCAGGAACATTCTCTCCTAAAGGTAAAGTTAAGGCTATTATTTTTTTGTATGCAATGTAATAACCACAGTACTAGAAACCTCATGACTATATACAACTAGGGTGAGTTATAAAAACGAGTGAAAACAACAATGCTGTTCACACTATATGGAAGATAAATGCAGCAACCTGTTGTACGTGTACCCTATAGGGAACACGTCATGTCTTTACGGGGTACTCGCACTGTCCTCGTGCTGTATATTTTTTTTATCATGTCATTTTTATTGAAAGCTTTTGGTACTGTTTATGTAAACAGAGAAACAAAGTAACAAACTTCCCACCACTACTCCAAACTTCTAAATCGTCTCATGCTTCGGGGGCAGCACAGTGTATGGTCATGGCCTTTTGGTAACGGTAATGTTTTTTATTTGAGCAGGGGGTAACATTGGGAATCACTGCTTTAGGCAACTTAGCCTTATTTTTCCAATGCTCTAGGTTTAATGCGTTTTCTTTGAAATGCTCAATGAACAGCTCTTACCATTCCTCCAGCGGGCTAGTTCAGCCTCCAGCTTCTGAATGTTTTCCTTCATTGTCTTGTTCTTCTCCTTTTCCTTCTCATACTTCTTCTTCCACTGCTCCGCTGTCAGCTCGAGATTGACTGATGCAGTGTTCTTGATGGTCTTGGCTCTACAGGCATGATGATGACATTTACAACGTTCATTGTGTATTCTACATTAATTTACAAGCAGATGACCTTATAAAACGGGAAAGGTCACGACAAGAACCCATATCCGCGCATATGAACATCATAGTAGCGGGTCGCTTGCTTGGGACCTACCTCTATGAGCCAGAATGGAGAGCCGCTATGTAAGAGTGACCGAGCTAGCCATACATTAAATGCTAGGCCGTTCATTTACATGGAAGGCATGCAATGCTACATGTTTTCTGCAGCAGAACTGTGTAGCCAGACAAACATTCCCCCCAGCAATAATGGCTAATTGTCGGAGAATAGAGAAGTCGGACCCGCGTTGATGAGCTGATCGTTTGCCGGCTGCTACTTATAAAGGGGTTGTGTCTTAGGGAGATTCTTACCGTTGGCCAAACATAAGAGTTGACTTGGTCTCTGCGTCATTATAGCTTGATGGAGAGCAGCAGATAAACATAGTTGTCCTGCAGTTTCCACCTAAAGAGTCTTGCAGGATTCGAGTCATCTTACTATCTCTGTAGGGGACGTAACCTTTCTATAACATAGAAAAGGATAGAATTAATATTTGTGAAGTTTTATATGGCAAAAGGAAACTGCATAGTGAAGAACATGCCAGCTATCACTTACTGATCCTTCTGCCAGAGAAGATATAACATTTCCCAGTGCCGACAAGGATTTATTTATGTTCTTGGCTTCATCTAGTACTGACCCTTCAGCTCCAGTTTTACTGACCTATAAGATTAGATGAGATAGCACCAAACAGATTACTGCATATGGGATGATAAAAAAAATCATAGGTTTATGTAAGATTCACAGTAGGATTCCAAGTTGTAGCACAAGAGAGAAATAAATAAATGACTTTGAATACAATGGGGGAGAAACTCCAAAGAATCCTATCTGCATAAGACGCCTTTGTGGAAATTTGATGAACCACTTTAGGAATCTTCTAATTTATAATCTTTGCATGGAATATACATGCAAATAATACTTTTCTTCCCATGACAATCAATATTTGACCCACTTTATTGAAAAATACTCCCAAATATGGAATCATTAGCACAATTCTCTTCATATGCTACAATACAGCATTATGCGCAGGTTTTGGGATATTTTAATTTTTTTAACTGTAATTTTTATTGAAAAAGTTTTCATTTATATGCAAAGAATAGAACACGTGAAAAATAAACATTTACATATTAACACCAAGCAAAAAATGCCAACTAACGCAATATTATAAAAGGATAACCAGTGAATAAGACAATTTTAATACAAACCACAATGTCGCATTCTTGTTATACACTATGTAAAGATTGTCATAAGGATCAAAAATATCAGTTCTGATCCATATTTAACTTAAACAAAAATTTCTGATGAGCCCCCATGATCACTATTACAGTAATGAGTAAACTGTGAATGAAAGGGATTCTCTATTATAGGGTAGAACGGTTTCCTGATCCCGATCCTAGCAAAGTATTACAATGCAAAACTCAGAATGACATCCAGATAATAAGAGATTTATGAAAACAACAAATGTCCATAAACAGTGAACCACACTTTGCAACGTGTTATTTCCAAATGATAATATTGGGTTAAGTGTAAAAACCAGAGAGGGAACCTCAGACCCAAGGCAAGAGCTGCTTATATTGATATCTCTGCCTCCTCCTCCTCCTCCTCCTCAAAACGATATCTGAAGGCAGCTCTAAGAAGTATGGTATTTTTACAAATACTATCTATCTATCTATCAGACACTTTTCTCTTCCTTATACCACTTCTTATTTGGCTTATTTTACGCCAGAATTTTGTGCCAATTTTTTGGCGCACACTGATGCATTTTAAGTCATGTCCCTTACCCAGTGGCGGATTATCATTAGGGCGAACCCCCTCATGCCCAGTGGCGTCGCTAGCACCGGAGGGAGCCCCAGTGCCAGGACTGCACCTGTCAGGCGAGGGGAGCTTCGCTGCTACTTCGCAGCCGTGGTCTCAGCTGCTTTAGAAGCTCCCCCTCCAGCCCCCCTTCCCTGCTCTACACACCTCTCCTGCTGCTAGCTGTCGGGACATGGGGGTGGGGAGACTGTCGGTGGGCTCTGTGTCTTGCTGTGAGCAGGAGAAGAGCTGCAGTGAAGACTCACAAATCTCCTACATAAAAGGTAAGTGCATGTGTGATTACAATGTGTTTAATGTGCATATTCATGTGTGTTTTTAATGTGCATATTCATGTGTGTTTTTAATGTGCATATTCATGTGTGTTTAATGTGCATAGTCATGTGTGTTTAATGTGCATATTCATGTGTGTTTTGCGTATAATGTGCATATTCGTGTGTACTTTGCGTATAATGTGCATATTCGTGTGTACTTTGTGTATAATGTGCATACTCGTGTGTACTTTGCGTATAATGTGCATACTCGTGTGTACTTTGCGTATAATGTGCATACTCGTGTGTACTTTGCGTATAATGTGCATACTCGTGTGTACTTTGCGTATAATTTGCATACTCGTGTGTACTTTAAGTATAATGTGCATACTCGTGTGTACTTTGCGTATAATGTGCATACTCGTGTGTACTTTGCGTATAATGTGCATACTCATGTGTACTTTGCGTATAATGTGCATACTCG
This sequence comes from Rhinoderma darwinii, assembly GCF_050947455.1. NCBI lineage: Eukaryota > Metazoa > Chordata > Amphibia > Anura > Rhinodermatidae > Rhinoderma > Rhinoderma darwinii. The sequence goes on from NC_134688.1 coordinate 101,657,456, forward strand.
TGTGTACTTTGCGTATAATTTGCATACTCGTGTGTACTTTAAGTATAATGTGCATACTCGTGTGTACTTTGCGTATAATGTGCATACTCGTGTGTACTTTGTGTATAATGTGCATACTCGTGTGTACTTTGTGTATAATGTGCATACTCGTGTGTAATTTGTGTATAATGTGCATACTTTGTGTATAACGTGCATACTTTGTGTACTTTGTGTATAATGTGCATACTTTGTGTGCTTTGTGTATAATGTGCATACTTTGTGTATAATGTGCATACTTTGTGTATAATGTGCGTACTTTGTGTACTTTGTGCATAATGTGCGTACTTTGTGTATAATGTGCGTACTTTGTGCATAATGTGCGTACTTTGTGCATAATGTGCGTACTTTGTGCATAATGTGCGTACTTTGCGTACTGTGCGTACTTTGTGTGTCTGTGATAGAGATAGAGTGTATATATACATATGTATAGTGTGTGTATGTATATATATATATATATATATATATAATATATTATATATATTTCAGCAGAAATTCCGCTACAGAAAAAAATCATCATTTCCTGCATTTTTGCTGCAGAAAATGGTGCGTATTTTGCTGCGTTTTTCTCAATGTTGGGGGATGGTGACGTCTCCTCTGAAAAAATGCAGCGATTCAGTCACTTTCCGCAGCAGGAATTGACATGCTGCAGCACGAGAAATACGCACCGTAGGACAAAATGTCTTGTCGGAAATTTTACGCAGCGTCTGGATGAGATTTGGTAAATCTCACTCACTTTGCCACTACTGTATTCTGCGTATTTTCCAGACAGAAAATACTCAGCAATTCCGTTAAGTGTGGACAAGCCCTAATACAGTAGCAGCAGAGTAGATTAGATGTGAACAATTCCCATCACACGCTGCGTAAATGATAAGCGGGAAATAAAAAGCTCAGAAATTGACCTGCGGTGTGTTTTTTTTATTCCGCAGCATGTCAATTGTATTTGCGTAAACGCTGCTCATTTGTTTCGGGTTTTCCCCATTTAATTCAATGGGGAGGTAAAACCTGCAACAGATAACAGATGTTATGTAAAAACGCAATTTAGAAAAAATAAAAATCTTATACTTGCCCAGAATTCTGTTTCTTCGTCCGGGCCGGCCTCCTGGGATGACGTTTCACCCCATGTGACCGCTGCAGCCAATCACAGGCTGCAGCAGTCATATGGGATAAAATGTCATCCCAGGGCTGCAGCGACGATGTGTAGCACTATATACAAGGGGGGGGGGAGCGCTGTGTGGCACTATATACAAGGGGGGGGAGCGCTGTGTGGTGCTATCTATAGGGGGCTGTGTGATGCTATCTATAGGGGGCTGTGTGACGCTCTCTACAGGGGTGTGTGTGTGGCGCTCTATCTACAGGGGTGTGTGTGTGTGTGGCTTTATCTACAGCGGGGTGTGTGTGGCTATATCTACAGGGGTGTGTGTGTGGCGCTCTATCTACAGGGGTGTGTGTGTGGCGCTCTATCTACAGGGGTGTGTGTGTGTGTGTGTGTGTGTGTGTGGCGCTCTATCTACAGGGGTGTGTGTGTGTGTGTGCGGCGCTCTATCTACAGGGGTGTGTGTGTGTGTGGCGCTGTCTACATGGGGGGTTGGCACTGTGTCCCTGCACAGTGTGATACTGTCAGTATGTAGGGACACATCCCTGTGAAAGGGGAATCATAACACCCATTTGTTAATGCTTGTGCAAAAAGGTAGTGTTAGCAATAGTTAAGGCGTGGCAGGGTGGCGGTGGAGAAGGGGGGCCCAAGTGTGGGTAACAGCCCAGGGCCCATGGTCTTCTTAATCCGCCACTGCCCTTACCTTACTGGTTAGCCATGCCCCTTTCAGGAACACTTTAAGACATTTTCTAGTGAGGTGCAAACATCAATATTGCATTAAACTGTGCCAATATGTACCAAAATTTGGCAGATTTTTTTGGACACTTTGGAAACCCAGACACAGTAGTAATCTGCCCCATACTATCTTTATACCCTATACTAAAAATGTGAGCACTTTATGTCCTCTCACTCTTTATGAACATTTATCATTAGTATAGAATAGTATACGATACAGCGTCCTGTGTAAACCTAGCCTAATAAATCCTATTACTTCTTCATCTGATACAACAGACTTTAATGAAGACTCATTGCTGGGTATCGTAATGGGAATAGTAAAAAAGTTAAAAATCGACTGAAACAAGGGAAATCGTGGAGTCATGGAAATTATGAGCAGTATGTAAAAAATTAAAAAGATCCCATTCCTGCAAGTCATTTCAGAAATGTATTATACAAACTGTCTACTGTTCATTGCCCTAACATCAGTGTTCTGCAATCCCAGGCAATACACACAGACTGCAGAAATCAATAGGTCTTGTTCCGTCTGAGTTCACATTGATTTTAGCGTATTCCATGGGCTATAATTTCTGGCTATTCCAATGATTGTGCAGAACTGTCAGTAATGTCTTTCTATATAAAGATGCATGTATAAATAAGACTATTGCCCATATTACGCCAGCTAAGTAAAGGAGACAGTTGAAAAGATGAGTGCCAAATTTCTTAAAAGCTGCTCTTCTCTTAATAAATATGCCACAATTTCAATTCCCTGACAGGTGGAAAATGAAATAGATTTGTGTTCAAATTTGCCCCATTTTTACGTTATTTTCTGGGAGAATACGCTCACTTTTCTTGTCACTTTTCAATTTTTTCAAGTAATGAGAAAAGTCGTGAATGTTCTTATAAACTTATCGCACATCAACTTTTGCTGGCGTAAACTGCTTTGCAAATGTGGACCTATGAGTATCACACATACAACAATACTATCAAAGCAAAACTCTGCATTAAAGGGAGATCTTACAAACTGGACAAAATTAGTTATACTACAGGTGTCCTATCCTTAAAATAAACCATACCTGTGTGATGGGTGTGGGTCAGACCCATGGCGGTCCCTTCACTTCAGTACAAATAATAGGGATGTTCTTGTTCATGCAGCTGTGTCTGGTACTGCCGCTTTGCCACAGTTTTATTTGCAGGAAGAAAAAATTGGTGGACCATAAACGGCCGCTGCTGGTAATAAAGTTAGAAGCAGTTCCAGTGTTTTGAAATACAAAAATAAATAATTTATTGCAAAAGACTACGCGTTTCAATGCTGAACCAGCGTCTTCATCAGGCCAGATGAAGACGCTGGTTCAGCGTTGAAACGCGTAGTCTTTTTCAATAAATTATTTATTTTTGCTTTCTTCTTCTGCCACAGTTTTCACACCTGAGTAGAATGTAGCTGAGCTGCAGTATCTAACACACCTGGGAACACCTCACTATGTCAGGTACTGCAGTGAAGGGGCTGCGGCTCTCCAGCAGACCTTTGTTCTGCTGCTTGGAGCCCCTTTTATCACACATTAATAACCAGTTGGTTGAAATGACATAAAAGTTAAAAACTTGAGGGAGGATCCCAAATATGCTTGGAAACGGATGAACAACGCGATTAATGGCAATCCCTGAAAAAGATCCCAAGAGAATCTTCACTGAATTGTTACTGATATCATTTTCCCAAAATGACAAACTAGTCAGGGCATGGTCGTGATTCTGACCTTCTCACTGCCAGCCAAGTCCACTAGATACAGCTTTCCACTCAGCTTCAGTTCCGTCTCCACATTCTCCTGCTTGATATTGATGAGGAAGATGCTATGACTACGGGAACTGTGCTCATTCATGTCTGAAAAAGACAATATATAACAGTAATAAAACATAAAAAAACAATAAAGCACAAGGGTTAATTAAGACCTATATATGGTTAATAACTTAATTGGGTTGAGAATTCTAACTTTGAAGCAATCCAAAAGAAAAATAAATCATGCTCTGTGCATATACATTCACAACAAATATTGCATACCCAACATTACGCCCTGATCTTCATATAACAATTGCTAAGGCTCCATGCACACGAACGTGCTTTTGCGGCTGCAATTCCCCCGAAAATCAACGGGAGAATTGCGGCCCATTCATTTCTATGGGGCCATGCACACGACCGTAGTTTTTACGGTCCGTGCATGGCCCAGGAGCCCGCACCGCAGAAAGAACGGACCTGTCTTATTACGGCCGTCTTCTGCGGTCCGGGCTCATTGAAAATAATGGCCGCGGCTATGTGCATTGCCCGCGATTTGCGGGCGGCTCGCGGCTGAAAGTCCACAGCCGGCCGACCCAAAAATCACGGCCGTGCACATGGCTACGGTCGTGTGCATGAGGCCTAAGTCTTGCAAAATGTGCACTAGTGCAAGATTATAGGACATAGCAATGTAATAGATTCTGTAAATAATAATAGGTAAAGATTAGGATTTGAAGGCTCTGTAAACTCCCTACTCTTGATACAAAATGTCTGACTGTTCTCTCTCAAATGGCGCACATAATAGTTATAGATTTGTCTATTCTAGATGTGGTGGCCCCAGTTTGCAGAAAGCAAATAATAAGGAAGATAAATATTTGGTATGTTCTAGTATCATGCACATGGATACAACAAGCAAGCTCCCTCCCTGGTGCTTCAAGCAATAAAAATGAATAGCATCAGATCACTTATGTCAGGCCTTACTTGTGACAGCGACATGGCGGTTAGACTTTCCTTCATCAATCACATCTAGGATCTCCTCCGGACTGGACACAAAGCGCTCAGTACAGCCCTGCCAGGAGAAGAAGAATGGATTAAATACTCATTTGCTTTAGGAGGACAAAAACATCAAGTGCTTCAATAGTTGTAATGGTGTAGTTAACCCCTTAATGACCAGCCTATTTTAAACCTTAATGACCAAGCCATTTTTTACGTTTTTCCATCGTCTCATTCAAAGAGCTATAATTTTTTTATTTTTGCATCGATATAGCTGTATAAGGTCTTGTTGTTTGCGGGACAAGTTGTAATTTTTAATAGCACCATTTTGGGGTACATAGAATTTATTGGTTAACTTTTATTAACTTTTTTTGGGGGGGAATAGAAAAAAACCTGCAATTTCACCACAGTTTTTTGCGTCCTAAATTTACGCCGTTTACCTTGTGGTATGAATAACACAATAACACAATAACAAAAACAGCAATTTTTGCATGTTTTTTATATTATTTTTTACGACGTTCACCGTGCGGGTTAAATGATGTAATACATTTATAGTCGGGGTCGTTACGGACGCTGCGATACCAAATGTGTGTAACTTTTTTACTTTATTTTATTTTTTAATAATAAAGCACTTTGTAAGGGGGAAAAATTGGTTTTTAATTTTTTTTTCTTCACTTTTTATTAAACTTTTTTTTTACTTTTATACTAGTCCCACTAGGGGACTCACTATGCGACTCGGATCGCATTTATAATACACTGCAGTACTTCTGTATTGCAGCGTATTACTGCCTGTTCGTGTAAAATAGACAGGCATCTGCTAGGTCATGCCTCCGGCATGATCTAACAGGCATTCACTACAGGCAGACCTGGGGGCCTTTATTAGGCCCCCGGCTGCCATCGGAGACACATGCTTGGCGATCTTATCGCCGGGTGTCAGTGGGATGAGAGGGAGCTCCCTCCCGCTCTCCAAAACCACTCAGATTCGGCGCTCGCTATTGAGCGCCGCATCTGAGGGGTTAAACGGGTGAGATCGATACTAATATCGATCTCACCCATTAGAGCAGTGATGCCCTCAGCTACATCTGGTAGCTGAGAGCAGGGACATTTAACGGCTCCCTGCTCTGTTTATTTATTTTCCGATGCAGCGCCGTAAAAAGGCGATTGCATCAGAATGAAGCCTGTTAGTGGCCGCCGTAAAAACACTACGGGGCGGTCACTAACGGGTTAAAGGGATAGGTCATCCACAGGATAGGTCATCAGTATATGGTTAATGGGTTGTGAACCCTTGCACAACGGAGACAAATGGAAAACATTTGCACAGGAACGTCACCATTAAAATCAATGGTGATCTATGGTTTATGTTTGTTTCAGTCAGGGTTCCATTCTGACGGAAAGCTCAGACGGAACGCCAGAACGAAGCCCTGACGCAGATGTGATTGAAGCTTTACTTTCATTAGTAGATGCACAGTAGGTCTATAGAATAGAAATAATGTGTTTGTGCACTCTTTTTTTTTTATTATTTATTTTTCTTCAAACTTTCCTAGATTTAGCCATATTGGACACACATTTTTTTTTTTGTATTGTCTGTATAGACTGTGCAGCAGGGTGTGTGCCCTTTACAATAACTGCAAAGACTGGGAGGTTATGGTCAGAGAAATGTCAATAGACTAACACAGTCTCCAATAAGTGATGCAGTACACCCCTTCCCACGGCGGCCAGGGAATGGCAGAGGAGAAGCATACAAAGCTTTATCTGTGTGTATAATGTTGCTATCCTGCCTTATGTTGACCTCAAGCAGTAGCTCTCTGCTGATTGTGTCCCAGTCTATATAGCAAAGCTGGCAAGTGAGCAGCAGCAAACAGGAAATGACATTCATTAGTGCACCCTTTGAACAGAGTTAATACTGCTTCAAATCTTCAACCCCAAAAAAGATAATGTGAAGTTATAGTCAAGCCTGATGAAATTATAGTATTCATTTAGGAAATAGCAGAGGCTTTACTCAGTGACCCAACAATTATCCTCAATAAAATCATTTCACATACTTCGAATACAATCACAAATTGTCCCTTACAGGCATTTCACTGCTCTTTGTGAAGGGCATAAACTGAACCCTGGAACAGCGTGAATATTATTCAATTCAAAGAACGATTCTGAGAAATGATACAAAGTATTTTGAATTGTATTTCAGCCTCAGGAAAACAGCATGAGATCAATAGTTTGTGGCTTTCAGCAAAAACCCTCTGAATCGCTGTACCTGCCCTCATAACACTGCAAAAGAGATTGGATTTTCTTCTTCTTCTTCTTCCAGTAATAGGCATTTGGCACATTAGCACTCAGTACGATCTATCTCCACCCGCTGTATACATAATGGAGTGACTGCTTCCTGTCATATTCACATTATTTATGTATAATGATATATAGTTCTATTACACTACCGAGACAGAAAAGATTATTCCAAATGCTTTTATTTTGGGAAATACAAAGCTAAATTAAACATAATTGTTTTATTTTTTAATGAAAAAGACGACCAAAAGCACAAATGTTCAGCAGCCGGTAGACCAAAGTACATCTGAAGCCCATCGCACCACTATGAGACGGTGCAGAGGGCAAAGGTTCAGAAAATGATTGGCTATAATTGTATATTGATTAGTACTGGAGAGACGATGGCGGAAAATATATAAATAACCTTTGCAGATACCAGCGAGCTCCAGTGCCAGATAATCCAACGAGACTGCAAACTGTTTTGATGGATAGTAAAGAAATATTCGGCACACAAGGTGATGATTTTAGCAAATCTTTCGGTTTTATTTTATCAATAGTTGATGCCAGAGGTTTTAGTGCGACATTTCGGTCATATATTAGACCTTCATCAGGCACTTGTACCTCCTGTTGTCTGGTTTATCCAGTCGTTGGCGCTGCGTACTTTAGTAGCGGTTCACCGCTTTGTTTTGGCGATTTTTCTACACGGCAAAGGGAGAGAACAGCAGCCTGAACCAATGATGGGAGTGACAACCCCTATTGGTCTCATTTTGAGGTCCCTGATCTGGGGGACTCAGTACTGTAGACAAGATGCTCCAGCTTTAGTATTTGTAAGGGTAAAGTCATACGCAGCAGACTTTATTGCAGACATTTCTGCGGCTGAAAATCTGGTACATTCATCTGAATGAAACGTGTAGAAATCCCTTCATACACCCGCTGCAGAAACAACTACATTTAGATAAATGGAACTGATTTTCAGTTGCAGAATTTCGGCGACTCTTCCATACAGAAACAAGCACATTCAGGTATCTGGATTTAAAGGGTGAGTATGGGCTCTTTTTCATTAAGGGGATGTTCCCTATCATATACATTTATCACCTATTCACAGGATTGATAAATGTATGATCGTGGGGGGCCACACAAATCCCTATAACGAGGGTCCTAAGTCCCCCGCTCCTCCTCATCCGTATGACCTCAGTAGAAATTAGTTTCAATGGCGCATGGAGCAAAGTATGCTCTGCCGCTTCAATCAACCTCTATGGGACTGATGGAAACAGCCGAGCACAATGAGGATTCTCTGTAGATTTGGGGGAGAAAATCAAATGCAATTCTGCAAGATAATAGACATACTGCGGACTTTCAAAACCCCATTTGCATGTATTGCCATGTACTGAAGATTTTCAGTGTGGTCTGAATGTGGCTTTAAAGGGCATTTCTGGAAATTCTTTCTAATTGAGAAAGGTTTTGTTAATGAGATTTTAATGATAAGACTCTCAGAATTGAGGAGGGTAATCTGAACACAGGGCCTTAAAGGGATTTCTGGTTTTATGTAAATAAGGATTAATCACTGTATAAATTAAAAGTTCTAAAATTTTCTAACATACTTTGTTTCAATTTCTCACAATTTTCAAAACACGTGTTTTCTGTCAGTGAATGAAAACACTACTGTTTACATTCAGTGGGAGCACCTAGTCCAGCACCCAGCTGAGAAGTGGAGACAATTGTATCAGTCTAGGCAATGCTCTGTGAGCTAAAGGGGGAGTTCACACAGAGTTCTTTGGCGAGTTTTTGGACGCGGAAACCACGCCGCAAAACGCGCCAAATAACGGCCAAATATGCCTCCCATTGTTTCAATGGGAGGCGGAGGAGTTTTTTCCCAGCGAGCGGAAAAAACGGCTCGCGGGAAAAAGAAGGGACATGCCCTATCTTCGGGCGTTTATGCCTCTGACCTCCCATTGACATCAATGGGAGGCAGAGAAAGTGTATTTTGCGGCGTATTATGCCCGCGGCGCTCAATGGCCGCGGGCGAAAAACGCTGCGAAAATCGGCGTGCAGCCACAGGAAAATCTGCCTCAAACTTCCAAACTGAATTTTGAGGCAGATTTTCCATCTGCAAAAAACTCTGTGAACCCAGCCTTACATCAGCACAAATATTTCTGCTAGTTTGCTACAATGTAACAATGTTTAGCTTACAGAGCATTGCCTAAACTGAATTCAACTGCATCCACTCCTCAGCTGAGAGCAGGACTAGGTATCTACAGGCTTTCAGCCTCTGAATGTAAACAGGAGTATCCTCATTCACTGACAGCAAACAAATCTTGAAGATGGTAAGGAATTAAAAGACAGTATATTAGAAAGTTGCAGAACTTTATATATATATACACGATTAAGCTTTATTTACATGAAATCGCAAAACATCTCTACCCTACCCTGTCCTTGCCGATATTTATTCTAGGTTTGGCTTGAGTCCCAGGAGTTGCCTGATTAGATTTCTGTTACTGATGAGGCTTGCCCAATTGTGACATGATTATATGACTTCAAGATATGTACCTAAAACAGTTTAAAGAAAAAAAAAAAGCAGCGACATTATAAATTAATAGTATGTATTCCTAATGTTGTGTAATGTAAAGTGTACCTCCAACTACACATTAAGAAAAACAGATATCCCACGGCATCCCCATGAAAAAGACAAGAAAAGGGATGCCCATTTAGTTGGTTTTACTTTTTCGTTTGTGGACTTTCACCTTATTTTACACCCACTCCATAGATTGCAAAAATCAGCATTATGGAGCGGCATGTGGGTGGGCGCCCCCTTGCCATGGCCTATACTAGGGAAATTAATGCAGAGGTCGGTTCTCTTAGGGTATGTTCACACGAGGGCGTCCGTAACGGCTGAAATTACGGGGATGTTTCAGCCTGAAAACATCCCCGTAATTTCAGCTGTAACGGCATGTGCAGGCGCTTGAACGCCGCGTCCATTACGTACGTAATTGGCGCTTCTATTCATTGGAGTCAATGAATAACGGCTCCAATTACGGCCAAAGAAGTGACAGGTCACTTCTTTGACACGGGCTTCTATTTACGCGCCGTCATTTGACAGCGGCGCGTAAATTACGCCTCGTGTGAACAGACAAACGTCTGCCCATTGCTTTCAATGGGCAGATGTTTGTCAGCGCTATTGAGGCGCTATTTTCGGACGTAATTCGGGGCAAAAACGCCCGAATTACGTCCGTAATTAGTGCGTGTGAACATACCCTTAGTTAGGAGGCAGCCAGGCGCTTCATCTCGTGAACACCCTCGGCGCTCTGAGTAGCCGCTGCTCGACTCTCCTATCGTGATCTGCCGAGCACCGCTGAGAAGACACATTGGGAGGATCTGCAGCTGCAATTATACATCGCTGGAGCAGAGCGGATGGTAAGTATATATGTATTGAATTCCAATGATTGCACCAGTTTTTTATAAAAAAAATAATTTGCCACCGTTTCCACAAATTTCTCGTCAGCGCACAGTGAGCGAAGCTGTGGCCCATGTGACAGTTAGGGCAAGTGAAGAGACCTATGTCAGCTGACCTTTAGTTATAATAAAAGCTAAGAATATGTGGTGGTCTTGGCAGACCATCTGGCGTATTACTATGGAGGTGCCACGCTGCCCCACCCTCCCTCTCTCCCTACTATTCAATCCATATTGTATTCATTGTATCGTTTTAATTTTCACTGCCTTTTTGTTGAAAGGGATAAATCGCTGGGCATTATGAGTGGACATACTGATTTTTGATAGTCTTGATCTTAAGGCTAAGCCAGTTAATTCATGTTAATAAGTGTAAGGTTCTTATTATTAGTTTAATGAATGGTTCTGTATGTTAACTCTAATAAAAAGGCCGCAGCCAAACTTTACCGCCATCCAGTTTGTGTCTTTCCTTATTTATATATGAAAATAAAAATTTAAAAGAGTTTTATAAGTTTGATTCAGAATGGTATATTTTTGTAATCCCATGGACGTATATATAGCAAGGTTAATAAGATTTACAAAGTGAAATGACTACTAATTGTATGTCTATAATTCAATGTACACCGTAAGTTGTAGGTTCCTCCAAGCCATACATGTTTATTACAATTCAATAATATGCTGCTTTTGTTGGTTTTCAATCCCTTTATGAACATGAGTTATCTGACAGTAAAAATGAAATTCCTCGCTATTGTGCTACAAATACATCAAAACAATATTCTGCCTATGGCACCGCAGACACAGGCTGCCATAAAAGAGCTAGTGTCTGCTGACAGCTGCAAGTAAGCTGTGCTATAGTTTTCTGCTCTATTTCCTGACTTTTATATTGGGATAGAGCTTTATGTATATGCGATTTCCATCACATACAAGATATGTACTGTAGTGTGCCATAGATGAACCTAAGAATGTAGAAGTCACCAGTTTACGCTGGACCTATACATTTTATGTATTTGTACTGATAAAATATGGACATTTGTGTTAATATATATATTTTTGCCGTATTATTTATTAACTCAGCATTTAAATAAAAAGCTCAGAGGATGAAAAAAACATGTCCGCTCTCACCTTGACAAATGGAACACGGTTCTTGTCTTCATGCACGGAGAGGTTTGTTTTAGACACTACAAAAGGAAGGGGAATGAATTGATTTTCAAAAGCATTAAAAAGAAAATCAATAATACCAAACAAGTTACCCAACTATTTTTACTTGCAAACTAAAAATAAAGAATATATGAGAGGACAGACATATAGATATGCTTAACCCCAAAAGGGGGTTATGGTGTTAATATTCATTACTAGTCACCATCTGTGAATAAATAGGGACCTGACTATTTTACAACAGTTAGAATACAAGAAAAACACAAGAAAGAAGCATGAACAGGGAAAATTTCCATACAGTGGTCACTCAGGTTACAACATTTTTTTAAGTTGGAATGGCTTTTCTTGTACCATGATAACTATCTACCTGTACTACATGTACTGTACTGCTCCCTACCTGTACTGTACTGCTCTCTACCTGTACTACCTGTACTGTACTGCTCTCTACCTGTACTATATGTACTGTACTGCTCTCTACCTGTGCTACATGTACTGTACTGCTCTCTACCTGTACTATATGTACTGTACTGCTCTCTACCTGTACTACATGTACTGTACTGCTCCCTACCTGTACTGTACTGTACTGCTCTCTACCTGTACTACCTGTACTGTACTGTACTATATGTACTGTACTGCTCTCTACCTGTGCTACATGTACTGTACTGCTCTCTACCTGTACTATATGTACTGTACTGCTCTCTACCTGTGCTACATGTACTTTACTGCTCCCTACCTGTACTACCTGTACTGTACTGCTCTCTACCTGTACTACCTGTACTGTACTGCTCTCTACCTATGCTATATGTACTGTTCTGCTCTACATGTAGTGTACTGTTCTCTACCTGTACTACATGTACTGTACTGTTCTGTACCTATACTACCAGTACTGCTCTCTATCTATACTACATGTACTGTACTGCTCTCGATCTATACTACATGAACTGCTCTGCTCTCTACCTGTACTACATGTACTGCACTGCTCTCTACCTGTACTACATGTACTGTACTGCGCCCTACCTTTACTAGATGTACTGTACTGCTATCTACCCGTACTACATGTACTGTGCTGCTCTCTACCTGTATTACATGTACTGTACTGCTCTCTACCTGTACTATACTCCTCTCTACCTGTGCTACATGTACTGTTCTGCTCTACATGTAGTGTACTGTTCTCTACCTGTACTACATGTACTGTACTGTTCTCTATATTGCTTTCTATACTACCTGCACTGCTCTCTATCTGTACTAGATGTACTGTACTGCTCTCGATCTATACTACATGAACTGCTCTGCTCTCTACCTGTACTACATGTACTGTACTGCTCCCTACCTTTACTAGATGTACTGTACTGCTATCTACCCGTACTACATGTACTGTGCTGCTCTCTCCCTGTATTACACGTACTGTACTGCTCTCTACCTGTACTATACTGCTCTCTACCTGTGCTACATGTACTGTTCTGCTCTCTAACTCTACTACACTGTTCTCTACCTGAACTACCTGTATTGTACTGCATGTACTATATGTACTACATGTACTGTACTGCTATCTACCTGTACTACATGTACTGTACTTCTCTCTACCTATACTACATGTACAGAAGATCCAAACATAGGAGCAGCACTGTGTCAATAGCCAGAAACGGTTGGTGCTAGCTTCAAAATATCAAGGAGTGACGAGCTCCTCATGCATATATCCAAGAAAAAGAGACTGGAAGCAGCACTCAGCAAAAAAATGTGAATTTATTCACCCAACACAGCAACGTTTCACTTCCTCCATGGAAGCATTTTCAAGCTTGAAAATGCTTCCATGGAGGAAGTGAAACGTTGCTGTGTTGGGTGAATAAATTCACATTTTTTTGCTGAGTGCTGCTTCCAGTCTCTTTTTCTTGGATATACTACATGTACTGTACTGCTATCTACCTATACTACATGTTTTGTACTGCTATCTACCTGTACTACATGTACTGTGCTGCTCTCTACCTGTACTACATGTACTGTGCTTCTCTCTACCTGTACTACACTTCTCTCTACCTACACTACATGTACTGCACTGCTCTCTACCTATACTGATCTCTATCTGTACTACATGTACTGTACTGCTCTCTACCTGTACTACATGTACTGTACTGCTCTCTACCCGTACTGTACTGCTCTCTACCTTTACTACATACTGTACTACTCTCTACATGTACTGTACTGCTCTCTACTTGTACTACATGTAGCGTACTGTTCTCTACCTGTACTACATGTACTGTACTGTTCTCTACCTGTACTACATGTACTGTACTGCTCTCTACTTGTACTACATGTAGTGCACTGTTCTCTACCTGTACTACGTGTACAGTACTGTTCTCTATCTGTACTACATGTACTGTACTGCTCTCTATCTGTACTACATGTACTGCACTGCTCTCTACCTGTAATACATGTACTATACTGCCCTCTACCTGTACTACATGTACTGTACTGCTCTCTATACTACATGTACTGTGCTGCTCTCTATTTGTAGTAGATGTAGTGTACTGCTCTCTACCTATACTACATGTACTGTACTGCTCTCTACCTGTACTGTACTGCTCTCAACCTGTATTACATGTACTGTACTTCTCTCTATCTATACTACATGTACTGCACTGCTTTCTACCTGTACTATATGTACTGTACTGCTCCCTACCTGTACTACTTGTACTGTGCTGCTCTCTGCCTGTACTTTATCTGCAGTACTGCTCTCTACCTGTACTGCTCTCTACCTGTACTACATGTACTGTCCTGCTCTCTACCTGTACTACATTGTACTGGTCTGCTCTCTGCCTGTACTATATGTGCAGTACTGCTCTCTACTTATACTACATGTTCTGTACTGCTCTCTGCCTGTATTACATGTGCTGCACTGTTCTTTACCTGTAATATATATTTACTGTGCTGTTCAACATAGAAAGAGATGCCCTACTTCCTGCATGTCTTTCTGACTTTTATATGTAAAGACTTGCTTTATCTGCACTAGTCTTGTGCTTATTATTTTTTTATATGAATTTCTTTCTTATTTTGCGGGCCCTCTAAATAAAGAGTTACATAGAGTTAGGCCTCATTCACACGGCAGGGTTTCCCGTCCGGGTGCCGGCCGTTCATAAATCGGCCGGCACCCGGCTGCATTAGGAATGATAGACCCCTAATGGGGCTATTCACACGACCGATTTTTTGACGGCCGGAAAATCCGGCCGTCAAAAAATAGGACATGCTCTATCTTTGCCCGGGCACCCGGCCGCCCGGCTCCCATAGAAGTCTATGGGGCCGGGTATTACACGGCCATCACCGGAATGTGTTCCGAGTGATGGCCGGGTTTCCCGGAGCTTGCGCTCTATCTCCTCCTCCTCACAGCGCAGAGTGCATGTGAGGAGGAGGAGTTGATGCCATTCTGACGAATGGCATCGCTGTACACTGTGTTGCAGGGCCGGGGTGTACAGCAGGTGGAAGGGAGCGCTGCGCTGGCTCCCTTCCCCTGCTTGTTAAAAGCACCCTGGCCCGGCGACACCTTCGATGGCGCCGCTAGTAGCAGCAGCTGCTGCGGCTGCTACCACTGCAGCGATGCCACTATAGCAGAGCAGGGAGGTATCTCCCCGCTCTGCTATGTGCTAGCCGCACTTTAGCTCCTTGAAGGAGCGGAATCCCCGTGTTTTCGGGGATTCCGCTCCTGGACAGAGCGCTTGATGTCTCTGTCCATATCTGGGCAGTGACATCAGGGGAAACTCCTGAAGCGGAATCCCCGAACACATGGGGATTCCCCTTCAGGAGCGGCCGCTGATGTCACTGTCCGGATCTGCCCGGCCCGGCACGGATGCATAACTTTATGCAAACCGGCCGGGCAAAATGGCCGATTTTACCGGCCGACACTCGGGCTCGGGAACGACCCGGTCGTGTGAATCCCGCCTTATAGCCTCAATTCACAATGGTTGTCTTGGAACTAATGAATTTGTATATTAAAGTAGCACTGTAATAATATTACGAATATTTAATTTACAAATTATACCGATCTAAGTCAATGTTAAAATTATGAAAATTAAAATACAATGCCCTGTAAATATAAGTCCCTGGGCTATACTTTTTGTGAGACCTTAATATTCTATTTAATTGTTTTTGGAAAAACTGGGTATGGTACATGTCGAGGAATTTTTCATTTAAGGGGGAATTTTTTTTAAATCTTTGTAATATAATAGATGATTGTGTCATGTCCATGGCCGGGGGCCATCAGGCTCACTCACCTCCTGACGGCCGCAGCCATGGGTCTGCGAGCGCTGGCCCCAGTCTCCTCCTCAGGAGACGCTAGCGCTCACTTCCGCTTACCTCGGCCGGATCCCGTAGGGTGCGCGCACACGCTCGTGCCCGCTCTTAAAGGGCCAGCACACGCACCTGAAGTTAATGTTAAAATTAGCCCATGAGTACCCTGGACTATAAGAAGGGCTCAGCCCCTTCCTCCCTTGCCTGAGCGTTGTTGTCGTACCCTAAGTTTGTTTAGCAAATGGTCTCCTAGTGTTTTCCAGTTCCCTGTTCCTGTACCTGTATCCCGTGCTACCTGGTCAAGTACCGTGCTGAGCTGTAGTCGTGCTGTGCTGTATTCCAAGCCTGTCCTGCTACACCACGCCTGACGTCTGCCTGCTGCCTAAGTCCCAGCCGAGCCTGTCATTGCTTCTGTCCGAGCTGCCACAGGTACACTATACGAACTATAGACTGTGACCTGCGCCCTGTTGGCCAGCTGCCATACCGTCAAGGCGGTACGGCCCAGTGGGTCCACGCACCCAACGTGACAGATTGTCTCTAACAACTTGTGTAGTCTTGCGATGGTCATTTAAAACATAAAAACATAACATAGATTGACTTCTAATAACAATAACACGTATTTCATACATGGGTTTACAGAATTGTATGTGACTGTCTTGGAGTTACTAGGGCATCAGATTCGAGAGGGCGCATCTTCACAGCCTCAAGCAAGTGACAGATCATTATCTGGAATGAATGCACTAATTTCATCCTCTGATGGATATGACGTTAGCGCACTCTACCTGAATGTATAATAAAGCAATGATTGCTCATTTGTATACACGTGCCATGCCTTGCAAAAAATAGGATTGCAGTCAATATGAAGCCAGGTCATCTGCTGGGAGCTGTTTTTTAGTGTAACAGTGTGGTAAGACATTTAACAGATTATAAATGTATAAACCACTGATTTGGAGACAATAAGGATATGTTCACATTAGCAATTTTTCAGGACGATTTCTCTATCTTTTGTAGAACTGATTACACAACTGATGCATAGAAGGGTATCGGCTTGTACCTTTTTTCTAGGGTAAGGTTATCAATGCAAGACTGAAAATGTAGCTGTTGCTCATCTTTCTGCAGTCCAGTGCCATACTCCTGCTCCCTGATGATGTCACCTCGAGAACAATATTTAAAAGTACGTTTCCCCTTCAGACCTCACCTGAACCTCAGGTTTGTGTATCTGTCAATATCTTGTGCATATTCATACTGATCCTGTATACAAACTGCAGATACAAACTGCAGACTATGTTTCTGCCTTGCTGTTTCAAATCCATCTGTTGTACTCCTGGTTATCATTCTTGGCTCCGTTATCTCACTGCGACTTGATCATCCCTGGTATTTCTGAATGATTTTCAATGTCCTCCCGGTACTGACCTTTGGCTATCATGACCTATGCGTTCGATCCTCCCACCCCGGCTTTGCCCAAGATCCTATGCAGCACACCTGCAGCTAATCGGTGACTGCTCTGAGGGCCACAACTTATGGGTTCCACCAGGAGAGTCCATACCTCCATGAGGGGGTTGAAGGTGAGTAGCGGAAGGGTTGATAACTCTTTATATGTATGTCCTTTATTATGCATTCTGTTTTTTTGCTGGCTATTCCAAAGGTTTTGTTATTACCTGCCTTTTTTGATCCTTTGTTTTCTGTAACGTTTTCCCATCACTTAACTCTTAAAAACCTCTAATAGAAATTAGAATGCTAACAAAGAGCGGAAGAGTTCCTTAATTGGTTAGTCAGTGGAACTGAGACAATCCAATGTAAACATGCCGTTTTCCATCAGACAAGCACTAGTGTGAATGCAGCCTAATACACAAGACAGACATTTCTTTAACCCCTTAATGACACAGCTTATTTTGGGCCTTAAAGTCACAGCTATTTATGATGTTTTTCGAACACATTCAGAGATCAATAACTTTTATATTTTTCTGTCAACGTAGCTGTATGAGGGCTTGTTTTGTTGCAAGACTAGTTATATTTTTATATGGCATAATTTTGGGCTGCATATAATGTATTCATTTATTTTTTTTAGTGGTAAAAGGAAATAAAGAGCAATTGTTTGTTTTGATGCCTCAAAACTGCTCATAAAGCGAAGAGCGTACCACTCTCTACTCTGACCAATCAGGAGACCGCTAGTGTCTTCCCTAAGAAAAGAAGGGTGGGGTTTGCAGCGTGCAGTGCAGGAGCACTTGCATATCAAGTCCCGCCTTAGTAGCACTTGCGATCGACACTCTGGGGAAATGAAACATTGTTTTCTCGGTCATGCAACTTGCATGACCGAAACAAAATATATGTTTAAAATGCCCTTCTCCTCCGGTTTATCGCTCTGTCAACAGTTTTGAGGCCTTAAAACTGCTGACAGGTTCCCTTTAAATGTTAACACAATTCTGCAGTTCTTACAATTACAGTGATACCAAAATATATATATATATTTACTTTTTTGTCAAGTTTTGCTACATTTGCACATTAGCAACCATTTTTATTAAAAATAATTTGTTTTTGTGCTTCTGCATGCCAAGAACCATAATTTATATATATATATCTCAACAAAGCTTTATGAGGGCTAGAACCTGTTGATTTTTTTTCCAGAATTAAACATTTTGCAAGACAAAAATGTAAAACCACATTGGTGCCCTGGCCGCTATTGACCGTGGCATCTAAGAAGTTAAACATCTGGGATTGGTGTTATCTTTGATCTCATGCCCTCCTTAAATACTAATTCTCACATTAGATGCCTTTCACCATGTTTCCAAACCATAAAAACGATATAGATTAACGTACAATGTTTTACCTACTATACAACAAAACTATTTCCTTTCATTCTAGATTTGGGTTCTTTATCTCTGTGCACTTTTTTACTTACCATCTAGAAGGTCTCTAATTTTATCCAGGTAAATTTCAAAGTAGGAAACCTAAAGAAAGAACAGATATCTCCATTACTATTTAGTGTTATGATCCAAATAAACTGCATTATTGCATGACAATGTAATCAAACCGTAGACCCATATTATAGTCCTACAATATACAGTATTCTCTATTAATAGTCATCAATACTCTAAACTAATTTCTAATATAATCCTGGTTATATTTATAAATTAACCTAACACCTAAATGTGCACTACCATTCTAATAATCTAGCAGCCCTTGGACTAGCAAGGGGATAGATTTTCATGGTGCCTAAATAGTTAATGCAGGGACGTTTAAGATGGGTGACATTATGTACAGGTATTCATCGGCTCCACTATGATTGGTGTTATGTGGTATGGGTGGGCTTTGGATGGTTTTATTGGTTCATACATGGGGGTGGACTTGCCTTTTTGGACCTGTTTGTGGAATGAGCTATCCCTCCCTAGTTTATTATTTGGATTATAATTATTATGTATGATACCTGTTCATGTGAGCTTATTATATGTCTTGTATTTATTGATTTACTCTACTTTATATGTTACAGCTGAGCATCTGGAGAACCATGCCCTGCAGAAATGTCCTCCACTGGTTCTAAAGGTGGGCAAGGTTTTCTTTATGTTGACCCCACCATATTATTCTAGATGTCCCTACAGTCATAGAAAATGTCAGATCCCCGTAAATTTCCCAAAAGTGATAATATGGCAATTCAATAAATCACTCCACAGGATTTCCCCTTTGAAATACTATCTACCAGCACAAAATATCGACCATACTGTATTGAAATGTTTGATAACACAGTAGTTTCTTACCTTAATATGAAATTCCAAGTTCTCATCCATGGCGTAGATATGGTTGAAAATATCCCTAGCGATCCTGGGTATTATTCCCATCATTTGCGGATCATGGAGTTTACCCTGAGGGAAAGTGGAGAATGACAGTCTGTATGCTACAACTGAGACATGACACTTATCTTTCGTTACTAACAAAGAGTCCTCATGTCATTTCCTAAGGGTTTTCCATCAGACAAATTTCCATCAGACAGTTATTTGGCGCTGTTTTTGACTCGGCAACCACGTCGGAAACCGCGCCAAAAAACGTCCAAAATCGCCTCCTATTGATTTCAATGGGAGGCAGAGGCGTGTTTTCCTCGTGAGCGTCATGTCCTTTCTTCAGGTGTTTCCGTCTCTGACTTACCATTGACATCAATGGGAGGCAGAGAAAGCGTTTCTCACAGTGGTTTTTGGCGGCGGGCGAAAAACGCAGCAAAAAATGCGGCAAATGTTCTGCAGGTAAGTCAAAATCTGCCTCAAAATTCCTGAAGGAATTTTGAGTCCGATTTTTCCGCCTGCAAAAAACTGTGTGAACTAGGCCTTAGAGTGCTCCCAGTTTTCAAAGACATTTAAAGAAACTGTGAACTAAAACAAGCTTACCTCCATAGTGTGGGTCTTTCCAGAAGCTGTCTGCCCGTAGGCAAAGATAGTTCCATTGTATCCGGCCAGCACATCTGCAAGGAAAAAGGAACATCTCAATGACGTAAACTACTACAGATATCTTATGTATCTGTTTTTTAAATGGTCCCTTTCCATATTAAATTAGATAACTCTTGTTACCAATAAGATTCAGAATAGGATGCCCGAATAATATCGAGCTACGGGGCACTGTCATTTCTCAGTTATAATAAAGCACCATATGGATAACATAATATAAATCTTCCACAAGCTCAGCATTCATGGGACAACAAACAGATGGACTAACGTAAGGGTCGCCTGACATGGTGACTAGTGTAATTGGCCATACAAAGAACTGAAAGAGTAGCCCAACTTTGGATTATTGAACTAACGCTTATAAATCCTTTTCCTAGCAATTCAAATTGATAAAATATATGGTTGAAATGTATATAAAAATGATAGCATATATAATAGTATTACCTTTAACAATTTGCATAGCACAGGCATGGTAGACTTGCTCCTGAGTCGTATTTGGAGGAAACACACGATCAAAAGCATAAGGTTTTCCCTAAAATAAAATAAAAAAAATTATTAATGCAATGTGTAATTAAAATGACATCTGCTTTTCATTTAGAGGTTTATATATTTTATGAAAATTCTCGCTGACATTTTGCTGCATATACTTATTTACCCAGAAAGGGCAATCTGCCACCATACCTGTATTTCCGCCCTGCCCGTAATTCCAGCACCTGATTCCAGCAACGTTGGCTTAGGTTCACGCCCCGTTAACGCTGGGTAGTTATCAATTATTCAAGAATCAGCATATCACCCGCGAATGAACGGGTTGATTGTGGAGGAACAAGGCTGATTGCGTGGGCTCGGAGGCTTAGGTTCACGCCCCATTGTTGCTGAGCAGTAGAGAACGCCCAGTTGTCAAAATATTCAAGAATTAGCATATCAGCCGCCGAAATTCACGTATTGATTACGGAGTGAACGGAGGCTAATTGCGGGGGTATGGAGGCACCTAGCTACATCAAATAAACGGCGCTGGAATGAGGGTCAGGACAGCAATACAGGTATGGTGGCAGATTACCTTTTTCTGGGGACATGACAGGTCCCCTTTATGGAGCAAAAAGCAAGAGAAATACTTTTTAAATAATAATACATTTTGTACTTTCAATTCTAAAGGTAAAACGAAAAAAAAAAAACTGACTTTCATTTAGAGAATGTTACCTCACCCAGACTTAAAATGTTAAGACTATTCTCCTCCTTATACCACCTCTTGCCTGGCGTACTTTACACCAATATTTTTTGCCAAAATATTGGCACACGCCATTAATAAATTTGCAGCATTTTACAACGTCTCTTAGCCATGCTCCCTTTATGATACACTTTTTAAAACTGTCTAGTAAGGTGTAAAAAGGGTCTTAAACACATAATATATTTGTCGCACGGCATGCGTGCCAATTTTTCAGAGCGATTTGAGCCAGTAATTTGGCACATTTTGCTTTGTAAATCTCCACCCAGTTTGTGAAATATGTAAGAGGGACTATGACTAAAAATTCTAAAAGACATGTATAAAACATTTTCACAATATCACCACAATAAATGTGTGCACAAGAATAAGCACAACTTCTACACAACAAAGAGAATTTAATAACAGACTTCAATGCACATTTATTGTACTTCCTTATTATTTACACATGAAAGACAGAGAGGAATTCAATAAGGAGAATTTCCGATCCAAATGTATTTTGGGAAAATCCTGATTAATAATGCAGGTGAATATAAGGGAAGGCATGACTGATGCCAAGCTGCTTTTCCCTTGTCAGTTCAGTGCCAATCGAGCCTTGAAGTGAACAGTTAAAATACTTAGATTGACTAGAGAAACAGCGCGTCTAATAACTTTTATATAATGTTGTCAGGCGATAAGGAACCAGTCTGTCTTATGTTATTTAGGTCAGTAGCATGAGGATTTGGCTCTGAGCTTTTTCTACAGCCAATATTTTCTGACAATATTTTTGCAGGGTACAAAGTATCAGGGATGTTGAAGACGTTGAGGTACTTTTGGGCTACCTGCATACACATCAGGTTGTCGGCCGATGACATTTAAAGGGATTATCAGGGACTATAATATTAATGGCCTATTGTTAGGGTCCTTTTACACGGGCCAATTATCAGGCAAACGATCATTCATCAGCCGATGAGCGAGCAAACAGTCGTTCATCGGCTGATCGTACCGTTTCGGCAGCAGAAAATATTATCATTGTCGGCAGAACATCTGTCTGTGTAAGCAGGAGACCTGCTACCTTACATAATAGAAATGGATGGGGACGAGCGATCGTAGTAGTCCCGATGTATTACTAATAATAGCTCTTTGTGAAAGGAGCAAACGAGCGCCGATCAACGAGCTGTCTCAGTGATTGGTGCTCGTTGTTATGGCCAAAATTGGCCGGTGTAAAAGGACCCATTTCTCATTCATTAATATAAACAAACCTTGCTGCCCTGTAGTAGTCCTGAAGATCCCAATTTACTTGTAATCGTGTACTGGAAAAATTGGAGCGGATTGATTGCTATAGGCACTAGTTTGTATACAGAAGAATATATTACAAGACCATCTACGGTTCATTATAAAGTCTTCTAACTTTTCCTTTCACATGGATCTTTCTTTTTCTCACTGCAAAAAAATATACTTTAATCTTAATTATTATACCTTTATATTATATGTTCAAAGAAGAATGTCTGTTAATTACTAGTATGAACAATTCCCAAAAATATGAGGCTAACAATACTCCCCAATGACTTGAGATCTGAGAGATTTTAATTCGTCTCGGTAAAGAAACAAAATACTGAGTCGCTGGAAGCCGGGGCTTTGTGGAAAACATACTGGTCACATTCACAATGATGTGAATCACAAAAAACAAAAAAAAAGCAAAAGGTGCTCCATAAGGTATTTCATTTGAACTTTTGTGTGTATTTAATTTACTGTTTGTTTTATGTGTATTTATTATTTTACTATTCATTGTAACACTATATGACCCTGAAATCCATTGCCAAATTTGGATACACAGCATATTCTGCCTTTGGTTACCATTTTCACCAGAATACATAGTAGCGTACATTTGAGTCCTCAACTTTTGCATTCCACAAACAATATCATGGGAATCAATTAAACAGACTAATATAATAAAAATAAAGAACTCCAGACTCATGAAGGCTATTTTCAAATCACCGTTATTCATAAAAGCAGAATGACAATAATTACGCACTGCCGGAGCACCAACAGCGTTCGACAGAACCCACTGACTTAAAGAGGCTCTGTCACCAGATTTTGCAACCCCTATCTGCTATTGCAGCAGATCGGCGCTGCAATGTAGATTACAGTAACGTTTTTATTTTTAAAAAACGAGCATTTTTGGCCAAGTTATGACCATTTTCGTATTTATGCAAATGAGGCTTGCAAAAGTACAACTGGGCGTGTTGAAAAGTCCAAGTGGGCGTGTATTATGTGCGTACATCGGGGCGTGTTTACTACTTTTACTAGCTGGGCGTTCTGATGAGAAGTATCATCCACTTCTCTTCAGAACGCCCAGCTTCTGGCAGTGCAGATCTGTGACGTCACTCACAGGTCCTGCATCGTGTCGGCACCAGAGGCTACAGTTGATTCTGCAGCAGCATCAGCATCAGCATTTGTAGGTAAGTAGCTACATCGACTTACCTGCAAACGCCGATGCTGCTGCAGAATCATCTGTAGCCTCTGGTGCCGATGTGTCCTCGCTCGTCTGACACGATGCAGGACCTGTGAGTGACGTCACAGCGTGATCTCTCGAGAACACGCTGTGTCTGCACTGCCAGAAGCTGGGCGTTCTGAAGAGAAGTGGATGATACTTCTATACACAACGCCCAGCTAGTAAAAGTAGTAAACACGCCCCGATGTATGCACATAATACACGCCCACTTGGACTTTTCAACACGCCCACTTGTACTTTAGAAAGCCTCATTTGCATAAATACGAAAATGGTCATAACTTGGCCAAAAATGCTCGTTTTTTAAAAATAAAAACGTTACTCTTATCTACATTGCAGCGCCGATCTGCTGCAATAGCAGATAGGGGTTGCAAAATCTGGTGACAGAGCCTCTTTAAATGGGTTCCGGCAAGTTTCCATTATAGTTTCTGTCAATTTACGGAGAAGGCTCGTAACAGAGGCTCCAGTGCTGATGTGAACCTAGCCTAAAGCAATCTAAATTTCCCGATATGCTCAGTTAGGCATGTCATCACCTATAATGTATAAATTAGTGCATTTATTTACCTTTTCAGTACTTTTCAGAGGTGTTTTAGAGCCATGTTCATGCTGGAAGCTGCAACTGCTTTTCTCAGCCTGTGGAAGGGTCAGTTTGCTTGTCTGCCTGTTTCTAACCCCGTACAAGCATTCACATCAACATGAACAGGATTTCTTCCCTTAGGAACTGTCACTGGGCTCCAAGGTTTAACTCCTTCCTGACCGCCCACATCCTCTAAGCAGGAGCTGTAACTAACAGCTCCTGATCTCAGAGCAGCCTCCTGAACAGAGCTGGGGTTGGAAAACATTCGGAATCCAGCTGTTTAACCCTTTGATTGCCGCGGTCCGTGGCATGATCAAAGGGAATTCCACTTTTTGATCGCATCACCGGGAGTGACACAGATGTGAATGAAACCTAACCTTGGCTTGTATTCATTTAGCAGGACAAATGTGGACAAATTAAATATGGCAGGTAGGCAAAGCACCTAGAAATTTGCTCCTGCAGCCACTTTGTGTTATTGTTTGTTTTTTTTTTAATGTCTATTATTGTCTGGCTACTCAGAAATTAAACTGTGGTCTAACTAGACTTGATAACGTATTTCCAAGGAGAGACTACAGATTACAAACAAGATTAAAAACCCAATATACTCATATGACAAGCTTGTTAAAATAATTGGCGCATCCAGATAAAGCCATCTGCTATATTAAAATGGTTATTACCGTGTTATATTTGTTCTAAATATAAAGCAAGCTGGTTGGGTGACAAACTGTTTAGGGCAGGGGTGGACAAATTAGAACGTCCGAGATATCTGCTACTGGCTCCTGAAGTCAGTAATTCCTTCACCCCAACATGTTTCTGGCTGGAAAGTAAATATCGTAACTGTTCTGTGTCCATGTTCTACCATGTTCCTGGACTATGATTAGAAGTCCAGAGATGTCAGAACTTCAGTGACACTAGCAGTAAGTGACTGGTGGGATGTAACTGCATAATGCGGATATTTTCATCATAGTGATCACATGTTCCACAGATTGTCCCCAATATGGCTCACATCTCCCTATCTCAGTCACACACAATAGGGATAATGGCATAAGAAGCCAATGACCTTGGTCGGATCCGAACCCAGGATCCCAACATTGCACGTTCTAACCACTGAGCTATCTTATAGAGAAAGATAACTCAGACATGGCTAAGTAGAATATTGAAAAACATCACACAAGGAGAACCAGAAAATTCTATTTCCTGATAATTTTATTATTATAATGGGGGATAAATGCTCTTTTAACTATTAACAAATACATAAAAATTGTACAAAAGTTTAAATTTGGAAGTGCAAATATATGTGCATAGAGACAATATAAAAAAGGCTAAATTGCTTAACTTAGAAAATATAGAATATATTACACCTGTTTTTGCCTGAAAATCTATTTTATGCTTCCACCTTAAAGGGGTTGTCCCAAGTTGACTCAAATTTTTTTTTTTATACATTCTAAGCAGGAAATGAATTTTAAAACATTTGGTGTTAAAAAAAATTTAAAATTCATTTCCTAAGTGCCTTTTTTTTACACTTGATAACTCAGCAAGTGCTGGTTATCTTTTCTAAAAAGGGGCGTGAGCGGCTCGATGTTAATCAAGCCGCTCCGCTCTGCAGTGTGCGCGCTCCCGATGTTACTAGATACTGTAGTTCTAGCAACATCGGGAGAATGTTCGTCTCAAGCGGGCATGGTAAGCCCGATTGAGACGAACTTACCGTGAATGTCATGAACCCTACACTACACTACACTACATTCACCCCGTTTCGGCAAGCCACTTTTCCCTCCCCCACCCTGTCACTACATTTTTGTACCCGCCGCATCGGTGCTGCATCAGCACCCGGCGAACAACTAAAAATATATAAAATAAAATAATAATCACCTAAGACGTTCTAACGGCGCTCTGAACGGTCCCGTCACTTGCCATCTTCCTTCTTCTTGGCGCCGCTCGCATTCATAGTAACAATGCGTTGTGGCGCAGATGACGTAATCATATCAGGCCCACGTGATTACTTCATCTGCGCCCACCGCTCTGTTATTGTGAATGGGAGAAGAAAAGTGACGGGACCGTTCAGCTCTTCGTGGGAACGTCTTAGGTGAGTTTATTTTTGTATGTATGTTGTTATGTATGTATGTATGTATGTATGTATATGTTTTCTTGTATGTATGTTGTCATGTTTGTATGTGTATATGTGCATGTATGTGTATATGTGCATGTATGTATGTTTGCATGTATGTATGTTTGCATATATGTATGTTTGCTTGTATGTATGTTTGCTTGTATGTATGTTTGCTTGTATGTTTGCTTGTATGTATGTTTGCTTGTATGTATGTTTGCATATTTGTATGTGTATATGTGCATGTATGTGTATATGTGCATGTATTTTTGCTTGTATGTATGTTTGCTTGTATGTATGTATGTATGTATGTATGTATGTATGTATGCTTGCTTGTATGTATGTATGTTTGCATGTATGTATGTTTGCTTGTATGTATGTTTGCTTGTATGTATGTTTGCTTGTATGTATGTTTGCTTGTAGGTATGTATGTTTGCTTGTATGTATGTATGTATGTATGTATGTATGCTTGCTTGCATGTATGTATGTTTGCATATATGTATGTTTGCTTGTATGTATGTTTGCTTGTATGTTTGCTTGTATGTATGTTTGCTTGTATGTATGTTTGCTTGTATGTATGTTTGCATGTATGTATGTATGTTTGCATGTTTGTATGTGTATATGTGCATGTATGTGTATATGTGCATGTATGTTTGCTTGTATGTATGTTTGCTTGTATGTATGTTTGCTTGTATGTATGTATGTATGCTTGCTTGCATGTATGTATGTTTGCATATATGTATGTTTGCTTGTATGTATGTTTGCTTGTATGTTTGCTTGTATGTATGTTTGCTTGTATGTATGTTTGCATGTATGTATGTTTGCATGTATGTATGTTTGCTTGTATGTATGTATGTTTGCATGTTTGTATGTGTATATGTGCATGTATGTGTATATGTGCATGTATGTTTGCTTGTATGTATGTTTGCTTGTATGTATGTTTGCTTGTATGTATGTTTGCTTGTATGTATGTATGTATGTATGTATGCTTGCTTGCATGTATGTATGTTTGCATGTATGTATGTATGTTTGCTTGTATGTTTGCTTGTATGTTTGCTTGTATGTATGTTTGCTTGTATGTATGTTTGCTTGTATGTATGTATGTTTGTATGTGCATGTATGTGTATATGTGCATGTATGTTTGCATGTATGTATGTTTGCATGTATGTATGTTTGTATGTATGTATGTTTTCATGTATGTATGTCTGCATGTATGTATGTTTTCTTGTATGTATGTATGTATGTTTTCTTGTATGTATGTTGTCATGTTTGTATGTTTTCATGTATGTGTTTTCATGTATGTATGTTGTCATGTTTGTATGTGTATATGTGCATGTATGTTTGCATGTATGTATGTTTTCATGTATGTATGTTTGCATGTATGTATGTATGTTGTCATGTTTGTGTGTGTGTATGTTTTCATGTATGTGTTTTCATGTAGGTATGTTTGCATGTATGTATGTTTGTATGTATGTTTTCATGTATGTATGTTGTCATGTTTGTATGTGTATACGTGCATGTATGTTTGCATGTATGTATGTATGTTTGTTTGTATATATGTCTGTATGGCCATGTATGATACTGTCTGCTGGCGCCCTGTATCTAAGCCAACTTTGTATACATGGTATAACAGTCAGTATCACACATGAAAGTGAAAGTAAGCCTACGACATGTTTTATTTCATTTTTTTTTTATATTTTTGATTTTTTACAGGTTTGGTGTTTGGACTACGTCGGTTTCGAGGACTACTTAGATGACGCTTTTTTTTTCATCAATAAAATGGTTAATGAGGGTTGTGTTGGGGGTGCTTTATTTCAATAAAATATTTTATCTAGATCTTTGTCTTTTTCTTTTCAAATTTTATTACTACCACTTTAGTAATGGCCGCTGTCTGAGTGACAACATCCATTACTAAGGCGAGGCTTAGTGTTAGCCGGTGCAGAGGCTAACACTAACCACCATTATTACCCCGGTACCCACCACCACCAGGGGTGCCGGGAAGAGCCAGGTACGATCCAGTACCCGACCATCTGTTGTGATGGCCGGGCTCTGGGGCGGCCGCAGGCTGGTATTATGAGGCTGGGAAGGGCCAAAAACAGTGGACCTTCCCACCCTTGTAATGCTAGGCTGCTGCTGCTGTGTTGTATCTGGCTGGTTATAAAAATGGGGGGGACCCCACGTCATTTTTTTTTATTATTTATTTATTATTTTTATTAAAAAGACATGGGGTTCCACCCAATTTATCATAACCAGCCACAAACAACAGTGTTATTAGCCTGGGAATGGACAAAACCAGTGGCCCTTCCCACCCATGTAATGCCAGACTGCAGCGGCCTTGTATATGGCTTGTTATAAAAAATGTGGGGGACCCGTCTATTGCTAAATTTGTTAAATTCAAAAAAAAAAACGACGTGGGGGTCCCCCCATTTTTATAACCAGCCCGATACAACACAGCAGCAGCAGCCTAGCATTACAAGGGTGGGAAGGTCCACTGATTTTGGCCCTTCCCAGCCTCCTAATACCAGCCTACGGCCGCCCCAGTACCCGACCATCACAACAGATGGTCGGGTACTGGATCGTACCCAGCTCTTCCCGGCACCCCTGGTGGTGGTGGGTACCGGGGTAATAATGGGTGGTTAGTGCTAGCCTCTGCACCAGCTAACACTAAGTACCGCCTTAATAATGGATGCTGTCAATCAGCCAACTGCCATTATCTAGGCACTAATAAAGTTTGAAAAAAAAACACAAAGACAATTTTTTTTTATTGAAATAAGAAATCCAACAAAACCCTCGTTAACCATTTTATTAAAATTTTCAAAAAACGTAGATCTACGCAGTAGTCCAACGAATCGAAGATGTAGTCCAATCGGTACATCAAAATCTGCAACAACATTAAAAAAAAGTTAGCAATGTGAACAATACCGATACTTATGCTCACCTACACACACACAAACAACCACACACAAACATATACACAAACACATATAAACACACACCCATATATTACACAAACACACACATATACACACACACATATACACACACACATATACACACACATATACACAAACACATGTACACAAACACACCCATATATACACAAACATATACACAAACATATATACACACACACACACACACACACACACACATATATACACAAACACACACACATATACACAAACACACACGTATACAAAAACACACACAAACATATACACACAAACCTATACACATATGCACAAACACACCCATATATACACAAACACACACACACATATACACACACACATATGCATACATATACACATATGCACAAACACCCATATATACACAAACACACACATATACACACACACATATACATATACAAAAACACACAAACATATACACACAAACATATGCACAAACACACCCACATACACAAACACACACACACATAAACACACAAACACACACACAAACATATACACAAACACACATATACACACAAACATATACACAAACACATGTACACAAACAAACCCACATATACACAAACATATACATATATACACAAACACACCCATATATACACACACACACACACACATATACACAAACACATATACACACAAACATATACACATAAACATATGTACACAAACACACCCATATATACACAAACACATACACAAACCCACACATATACAAAAACACACACACAAACATATACACAAAGACACCCATATATACACACACACAAATATACACAAACACAAAAATATACACAAACATATACACACAAATACACCCATATATACACACACACAAATATACACAAACACAAAAATATACACAAACATATACACACAAATACACCCATATATACACTCACACATAAACACACACACACATATACACAAACACACCCATATATACACACACACACACACACACACACACACACACACACACACTTACCTTTAGCGGAGCGCAGACTTCTCGCGACGGGTGCCTTCCACTTCATCTCTTTGCATCTCCTGCGCATGCGCCGAGATGCGCGTTCATGAGTAAATGACATCCTCTGCTCCGGACGCAGAGGATGTCATTACGCATGCGCGGCCACCGCTAAAGGTAAATAGCGGTGGCCGGGAACCTAGGCAACGAGCAAGATACAAAGAGGGACCGACCGCAACTTCAATCAACGATATCAAGAAAACGACATCGCTGGACGACGGACAGGTAATTAGAATTATTCTTATTTTTACATGGGGGAGCTTTATAGCTCCATTTATCAACTTGGGACAACCCCTTTAAATATTAAATAAACCAAAAATATTTTTGGAGTCGCAATTTTGGCCAAAAACTCTAGTTTTGCATTTTTCTGGCCTTTCAAACATGTTACCGCAATGTGATTATTTTTAAAACCCACTATTTATGATTAGAATAAAAATACCCTAAATATAGTCATCAAAATAAATGTATGTTGGCTGTATATCTGCGGGAAAAATTAACGGTGACACAACAGCGCTCTAATGTGTGCCATGGGCCCTCTACAGTTACAGAAGCGGAAATATGAAAAGCAGGAATGGATATGCAAGAGCAGAGATGGAAAGAAGACTTGAAGCTCACAAATAAGATAAAAAAAACACTTATACAGAAAGCTTGTTAAAATGATTGGTGCTTCTGGAAAAAGACATCTGCTGTACGTATTAAAAATATCTGGCGTCCTCATTACAGACGCGTTTTCTTTGTTCTAAATAATGGAATAGAAAAACTAGCCAATAGATGACAGTCTACAGCTGGGATGGGCAAATCCCAGGAGACTGGTAGCCAATATTTCTAGAACTTGAATTATGTCCTTAAAGGAAATGTATGCAAATATTTCGCAAATATTCCCAACAAATTACAAAACTAAGATTATGAAATGATGTTAAAAGGGAATGTGCAAGGCAGATCGGCCATTCAAGAGACTGAGAAAGTCCAGTAAAAACCTCTATTGGATTTGTAATGGTTCACATATTGGTTGTCACCTAGCTTTCCTAAAATGGCCAAATAAAATTAGCTTTACACCAATTCAGTTAAGAGCTGGCATTGTATATGGCGCCTGTTCTGCCATGGAAATCCAAATCATGAAAATACCAGCAAATAGCTATAGTGTGAATATTATTTCAGAGACAGTATTGGAACTTGGCACCAAATGTTGCCACCGACAACAGATTATTTATTTTTACTCTCTTCAGCACTCGGTGGTCCTGCTCTATGAGAGAAAGGTAGTTCCAGCAGGGCAAAAATTTGATGAAGTGACCCGGTTGGAACTGAGGGTAGTATTCAAAAATACTGCCACACTGAATGCTATTAGTCTTCGTAGTACTTTCTACTTTACTGCCAATGTTTGCATGGCTGTATGCTTGAATTTAGGTAACTGTTAGGCCCTGTTCACACTGAGTTTTTTTGCAGGTGGAAAAATCTTGACCTGCCTGCATGCTGTTTGGCTCCTTTTTCACTGCGTTTTTCGGCCAGGGGCCATTGAGCGCCGCTGGCAAAAACCACTGCAAAAACCGCATTCTCTGTCTCCCATTGATGTCAATAGGAGGTCAGAGATGGAAACGCCCGAAGATAGGGCATGTCGCCACTTTTTCCCGCGGGCGGTTTTTACCGCTCACGGGAAAAAAACGCCACCGCCTACAATTGAAATCAATGGGAGGCGATTATTTTTTTTTGACGCTTTCCGTGTCAAAAGCAGCATCAAAATACTATATGTGAACACCCGCTTAAAGGGTGTTTCAAGCCAGTAAAAATTGATGCCTTATCCTCAGGATAGGCCATCAATAGGTGATGGGTCGGTGTCCGACACCCGGGACCCCCGCCGATTAGCTGTTTTGAAGGGGATGCAGCGCTCGTACGAGCGCTGCTTCTCCTTCATTTCTACTCGCTCACTGTGAATCGTCGACACACATGTAGCGGCGATTCACAGTATTGCAGCCTACTTCTCCCATTGAAGTGAATGGGAATACATGATGCAATACCTGTGAATCGCCGCTACATGCAATACCTGTGAATCGCCGCTACAATGAGCGCGTAAAAATGAAGGAGAAGCAGCACTCGTGTGAGCACTGCACCTCCTTCAAAACAGCTGGTCGGCGGGGGTCCTAGGAGTCGGACCCTGACCCATCAGCTATTGATGCCCCATCTTGAGGATAGGCACTCATTATTTACTGGCTGGAAACCGCCCCCCCCCCCCCCCCCCGTTAAATATGGCCATACCAGCTAATTAGAAGGGGTCTTTTGTCCCTTAAAGGGGTCGTCTCACTATGACAACCCTGCTTTAAACTAGGCCAGCCTGAAAATCTGCTGATTGTCGCAGGTATGGCTTCTGAAACCAGCGGCGATTAGATGTCCATATGCCCATTATGGCATCAGTGAAACAACCCATTAAGATCTTGAGCATTGTAAAGGTGGAGATCATAAACGGTCCCTCCTAATGGGTCTAATTAATAATAGGTTTGTAATTAGTATAGACATGTCATATGTTCCTGTATTAATGTTGATTAATGCGTTTCGTTATAATTGTGTTTCTAGATGGTGAGATAGGACGTATTGATACACCTGTGCTGTGAACTAGATTATGACTTTCACTAAGGGCTGTTGCCTGAAATGCTTAAGTGATATCACTGGTATATTTAACTTTTTTTTTAACGCGTGAAATAAAATACTGAGGTTTTAACCCCCACTCAAATGCTATCGAAAAAATATGCGTGGAATAATGAACATGTTGCGGGTTTTAAAATCCACAAAATGTTCATTATTTTTTTTAATACTAAGATCATAGGAAAAAAAATAACTCCCTGTCAATTTGCAAATGGAGAACAAAGTCCTCTGAGTATTGTCCCTCAAATTTTCCTCTGTAACAAATTACATTAACATCCGAGGGAAAAATAAGTCATGTGTTTGTCTGATATTCCGGGATTTTTTTTTCTTTTGTCATTGCAGAGATTTCCAAGGGACCAATTTACGTGAATATCTTCCTTCTCTCAACATAGCAAGGAAAAAAACACAGCTGGCCTTCTTCTCGGCTGCATACATACTACTGGCCTTCTTCTCGGCTGCATACATACTACTGGCCTTCTTCTCGGCTGCATACATACTACTGGCCTTCTTCTCGGCTGTATACATACTACTGGCCTTCTTCTCGGCTGTATACATACTACTGGCCTTCTTCTCGGCTGTATACATACTACTGGCCTTCTTCTCGGCTGTATACATACTACTGGCCTTCTTCTCGGCTGTATACATACTACTGGCCTTCTTCTCGGCTGTATACATACTACTGGCCTTCTTCTCGGCTGTATACATACTACTGGCCTTCTTCTCGGCTGCATACATACTACTGGCCTTCTTCTCTGCTGCATACATACTACTGGCCTTCTTCTCGGCTGCATACATACTACTGGCCTTCTTCTCTGCTGTATACATACTACTGGCCTTCTTCTCTGCTGCATACATACTACTGGCCTTCTTCTCGGCTGCATACATACTACTGGCCTTCTTCTCTGCTGCATACATACTACTGGCCTTCTTCTCTGCTGCATACATACTACTGGCCTTCTTCTCGGCTGCATACATACTACTGGCCTTCTTCTCTGCTGCATACATACTACTGGCCTTCTTCTCGGCTGCATACATACTACTGGCCTTCTTCTCGGCTGCATACATACTACTGGCCTTCTTCTCGGCTGCATACATACTACTGGCCTTCTTCTCTGCTGCATACATACTACTGGCCTTCTTCTCGGCTGCATACATACTACTGGCCTTCTTCTCGGCTGCATACATACTACTGGCCTTCTTCTCGGCTGTATACATACTACTGGCCTTCTTCTCGGCTGCATACATACTACTGGCCTTCTTCTCGGCTGCATACATACTACTGGCCTTCTTCTCGGCTGCATACATACTACTGGCCTTCTTCTCTGCTGCATACATACTACTGGCCTTCTTCTCGGCTGTATACATACTACTGGCCTTCTTCTCGGCTGTATACATACTACTGGCCTTCTTCTCGGCTGCATACATACTACTGGCCTTCTTCTCGGCTGCATACATACTACTGGCCTTCTTCTCTGCTGCATACATACTACTGGCCTTCTTCTCGGCTGTATACATACTACTGGCCTTCTCGGCTGTATACATACTACTGGCCTTCTTCTCTGCTGCATACATACTACTGTATTATGTACGGTTAACTCCGTCCTTGCTTATTTTTCACTTTGTCTTTACCTAGCTCTTGGAGCGGCCACTATACTAAAAGTTCTGGGTGATCTCCATGACTCATACATGTCATTTTTGGAGCTGGATAGAGTTACTGAATATTTCACAGAGCACAACTGGTCTTTAGGGGTGGAATTACCATTTTGCTGATTCCACTTCCTCGGAGTAATCCTTCCATATTACAATATCCTCCCAAAGCTGCAGAGGAGACTCTGTATTTCTTGAGGCTGCGGCTGACTGTGATAAGAAAAAAGCTCAGCCCCAGGAGCTGTCCAAGAGCTGAAATCTGCTTCCACTCTCCGCAGGGACCCAGCCATCCTGCTAGAAACCTCGGATCAGCTGCTATTTGTAGTGATCGTGAACACATTGATTCCAAGCTCAAGAGAGTTCGTTTTCTAGTTTTACTGAAGACAAAATATATAAAAGTGTCATTGTACTTTCCCAGAAATCCTTTGCTTGCCGGTTATATTTCTGGAATGTTCCTGCCATTTAAATGTATGCATTTTCCTAATATAATAACTACTAACTAAATATAATAACTAATCCCTGATGAGCCTTAAAGCAATCCTCCAGTCTCAGGATAAAATTATAAATGTGATGGGGTATATGGAGTAATACTACCTGGTGCCCTCCAGTTGAGCCCCTCTGCCATGGATCCAACATTTTAATGTCCCCTCTGTGTTGTCTCAAAATGGTCACATCGCTTCTCATGACCAATTCGAGAACAGTAGGAGTGTCTCAGACTCGTAGTCCAAGAAGCACTGCAGCCATTTTGGGACAGCACAGAGGGGACTCCAAAACGGCAAATCCATGGCACAGGGGGGCAACTGAAGGGCACAAGGTAATATTACTCCATATTTAAAATGTTGTCCCAGGACCGGAGGGTCGCTTTAAAGGCTATGTACACATTTGAAATGTTTGGGTTCTTTTTAATTAAATTATTGTTTTAGGTGATTTTTAAAAAAAATGTGATTTACTTTTACTAAAAATTTTGTTTGGTTTTTCCGATACAGTATCGTTCGCTATAAAACGATTCCATCAGTTCAGCTGAATTGACGGTGTTAGCGGGTCCTGTGTGTGTCTAACACACATCTAAGTTCATCAACTTAGATGTGATCAATATTGTGAAAAACGAAACAACATTTTTAATAAAAGTCCATTTAAAAAATGTTCAAAATCAACTAAAACACTGATTTAAAAAAAAGCAAGCAGCTTTCAAAAGTATACATGCTACCCCTGATTTACTTATAGGGGTGTGAAGTTACACAGCGTATCCGCCCCGGTGGCCACACGGAATAGCAGGCTGGCCTCCTGGCGTGACATGTCATCCCAGGAGACCGCAGCAGCCTGTGATTGGCTGCAGAGGCGGTCACATGGGATGAAACGTCATCCCAGGAGGCCTGTCCTGGGATTACGTTCCATCTCATGTGGCTGCCGTTACAGCCTGTGATTGGATGCAGCGCTTACATGGGATGAAACGTCATCCCAGGGGGTGGCCTGGAGGAAGAAACACAGACTTCTGGGTAAGTATAAGATTTATTTTTTTTCAGAGTTGCAGTTTTTGTGGAGGAATCACTGCGACAAAAAAAATGCGACAACTGCTATTTGTTGCAGGTTTTACCTCCCCATTGATTTAAATCGGGAAAACCCACAACAAATAAGCGGCGTCTACGCAAATACAATTGAAATGCTGCGGAATAAAATTCTGCACCGCATGTGAATTTCTGAGCGGTTCTTCTGCCCAGTATTTATGCAGCGTGTGAATGAGATTTGTTCTATTCCATCCACGTTGCTGCTACTGTATTATGCTGTGGATTTTCCGCAACGGATTCTGTGAACTGACCCATACTGTGCAAGATCAAAATATGGATTTTTAGGTTAAAGGGTAACTAAACTTTCAAACTTCTGACATGTCATTGTGACAAGTCAGAAGTTTGGATAGGTCGGGGTCCGAGCACTGAGAACCCCACCCATCGCTAAAACGAAGTGGCAGAAGCGCTCAAGTGAGCACTGAGCCACTTCATTTTTGATCTGCTTTTCTCGGAAAGCCGATGTAAGGGTGTACATAGACTTTTTATTGAGTCCGTACACCATTACATCGTCTTTTCAAAAAAAAGACGATCAGAAACTAGGCGGGTCATGCAGGGGAATCCACCTGTTATTCATCACATCGAAGTTATGAACTTAGATGTGATTGATAACAGGTGGATCCTGCGACCCGCTGTCACTGAACCCGTCAGTCCCCCAGACCTGACAGAGTCAGGTTTCAGCGCAAGATACAGCTGCTCTGTATACAGGATGCAAAACAGCTGTATCCCAAAAAGTATTTAGAAAGTTGCACCAAACACACTGATACACCTTTTTATAAAAAAAAAACAACAACTATTTCAAAGGTTTAACACAACCATTAACTTCTTTATACAGAAATTTATACGAAAACACCCAACACATCCTTATCCTGAATACTTACAGCATTTTAGAAAGTTAGTTATATCTAGATGTTAGATGGATGTGCATCAATATGGGAATTACATGCGGCAATTCAGTCTAAAATTTAAAATAATTGTTAAAAGAACTTAAATCAATATCAAAGAAAATTACTACACAAAGTGCGAGTGGCCTCTGTCTGCTATAAATGGATTTCTAGTAGATCACTGGACATCACTCAGGATCAACCCTTGTCACAAGCAACCCATGGACTTGTGGGCTTAGCACGTCCCGCTCTGACATTGGTGATGGTTGGTTTAGCCGCATGCATACGCTGAACTAAAGGTGGCGAATAGGATTTTTAGGCCAATCATCTGCTCTGAATACTATTAGGGAACCTAAACCTATTTCTTAAATGACAGCGATACATTTGAAGCTATTTTAGCATTGAAGTAGATATGTATCAGTCTTTCAATGTGCAATTAAACCTCATCCGTCACGCACTATACATCACCATTGACTGTTGTCATGGTTACTCACTCCCAATGGAGAAGATTATTAGGCTAATGGAACTAGAAACTGAAGGATTACCAATTTCCTTTCTATCTGCTGAAGAACGTGATCGACATAATTCCCGGCAGCTTGGCCTAAAAGATTGTTTCTACTACAAAGATTTCGGCTTTATTTAAATACTATCTGCCCTATTATAAGTGTATTTCTGGGTGTTATCAGGGCAACCCTAAAGATTCTGACACAAAATACAGAAGTCAGACATATATTTATGTCAAGAGTCCATCTAATTTTAAGAAGCATCAGAAACTGAATTTATAGTCCGCCTTGTTGCGGCCGTTTTCGTAGTTGTTTGGTGTCTCTACTTATGCAGAGAATAGCAACCGTCTTCTGAGCATATATTATATTAGAATAAAAAAAATTAAGTAATAGAGTAAAATATCACTATTGGACCCCTACTGCAATAGCCCCCAGACTCTGATCTCTTTAACATCTAAGCTGCACAAAAATGACTTAACCCCTTTACGACGAAGGACGGATATATACGTCCTGTGCAGGTGCTAGGTACTGAGTGTGTACCCACGCGATCAGCGGCAGGAGCACGGCTGTTATACACAGCCTGGCTCCTGCCGCAACTGCCGGAATCGAAGTGCGCTCCGATTCCGGCAGTGCAACCCATTAGATGCCGCTGTCAATAGCAACAGCGACATCTAATGTGTTTGACAGAGGGAGGGAGCTCCCTCTGTCACCCCATCGGCGCCCCCGCAAAGAAATTGCGGGGTGCCGTCGGGTTTCCATGGCAGTTGGGGGCCTAACAAAGGCCCCCAGGTCTGCCTTCAGAAAATGCCTAATAGGCCATCCCGGAGGCATGGCCTAATAGATTGCCTGTCAGTTTTACACTGACAGGCAATAATGCTTTGGTATACTAAGTATACCAAAGCATTATACAGGGTGGGCCATTTATATGGATACACCTAAATAAAATGGGAATGGTTGGTGATATTAAATTCCTGTTTGTGGCACATTAGTATATGGGAGGGGGGAAACTTTTCAAGCTGGGTGTTGACCGTGGCGGCCATTTTGAAGTCGGCCATTTTGTATCCAACTTTAGTTTTTTCAATGGGAAGAGGGTCATGTGACACATCAAACTTATCGAGAATTTCACAAGAAAAACAATGGTGTGCTTGGTTTTAACGTTACTTTATTCTTTCATGAGTTATTTACAAGTTTCTGACCACTTATAAAATGTGTTCAAAGTGCTGCCCATTGTGTTGGATTGTCAATGCAACCCTCTTCTCTCACTCTTCACACACTGATAGCAACACCGCAGAAGAAATGCCTCCCGATCTGACCCCCTTAGACTTTTATCTTTGGGGTCATCTGAAGGCAATTGTCTATGCTGTGAAAATACGAGATGTGCAGCAACTGAAACTACGGATACTGGAAGCCTGTGCTAGCATTTCTTCTGCGGTGTTGCTATCAGTGTGTGAAGAGTGGGAGAAGAGGGTTGCATTGACAATCCAACACAATGGGCAGCACTTTGAACACATTTTATAAGTGGTCAGAAACTTGTAAATAACTCATGAAAGAATAAAGTAACGTTAAAACCAAGCACACCATTGTTTTTCTTGTGAAATTCTCGATAAGTTTGATGTGTCACATGAACCTCTTCCTATTGAAAAAACTAAAATTGGATACAAAATGGCCGACTTCAAAATGGCCACCATGGTCAACACCCAGCTTGAAAAGTTTCCCCCCTCCCATATACTAATGTGCCACAAACAGGAAGTTAATATCACCAACCATTCCCATTTTATTTAGGTGTATCCATATAAATGGCCCACCCTGTATATACAGTGAAGGAAATAAGTATTTGATCCCTTGCTGATTTTGTAAGTTTGCCCACTGTCAAAGACATGAACAGTCTAGAATTTTTAGGCTAGGTTAATTTTACCAGTGAGAGATAGATTATATATAAAAAAAAAAAAAGAAAATCACATTGTGAAAATTATATATATATTTATTTGCATTGTGCACAGAGAAATAAGTATTTGATCCCCTACCAACCATTAAGAGTTCAGCCTCCTCCAGACCAGTTACACGCTCCAAATCAACTTGGTGCCTGCATTAAAGACAGCTGTCTTAAATGGTCACCTGTATAAAAGACTCCTGTCCACAGACTCAATTAATCAGTCTGAGTCTAACCTCTACAACATGGGCAAGACCAAAGAGCTTTCTAAGGATGTCAGGGACAAGATCATAGACCTGCACAAGGCTGGAATGGGCTGCAAAACCATAAGTAAGACGCTGGGTGAGAAGGAGACAACTGTTGGTGCAATAATAAGAAAATGGAAGACATACAAAATGACTGTCAATCAACATCGATCTGGGGCTCCATGCAAAATCTCACCTCGTGGGGTATCCTTGAACCTGAGGAAGGTGAGAGCTCAGCCGAAAACTACACGGGGGGAACTTGTTAATGATCTCAAGGCAGCTGGGACCACAGTCACCAAGAAAACCATTGGTAACAGATTACGCCGTAATGGATTAAAATCCTGCAGTGCCCGCAAGGTCCCCCTGCTCAAGAAGGCACATGTACAGGCCCGTCTGAAGTTTGCAAAGGAACATCTGGATGATTCTGAGAGTGATTGGGAGAAGGTGCTGTGGTCAGATGAGACTAAAATTGAGCTCTTTGGCATTAACTCTACTCGCCGTGTTTGGAGGAAGAGAAATGCTGCCTATGACCCAAAAACACCATCCCCACTGTCAAGCATGGAGTTGGAAACATTATGTTTTGGCAGTGTTTCTCTGCTAAGGGCACAGGACTACTTCACCACATCAATGGGAGAATGGATGGAGCCATGTACCGTCAAATCCTGGGTGACAACCTCCTTCCCTCCACCAGGACATTAAAAATGGCTCGTGGCTGGGTCTTCCAGCACGACAATGACCCGAAACATACAGCCAAGGCAACAAAGGAGTGGCTCAAAAAGAAGCACATTAAGGTCATGGAGTGGCCTAGCCAGTCTCCAGACCTTAATCCCATCGAAAACTTATGGAGGGAGCTGAAAATCCGAGTTGCCAAGCGACAGCCTCGAAATCTTAATGATTTACAGATGATCTGCAAAGAGGAGTGGGCCAAAATTCCATCTAACATGTGTGCAAACCTCATCATCAACTACAAAAAACGTCTGACTGCTGTGCTTGCCAACAAGGGTTTTGCCACCAAGTATTAAGTCTTGTTTGCCAAAGGGATCAAATACTTATTTCTCTGTGCACAATGCAAATAAATATATATAATTTTGACAATGTGATTTTCTGGTTTTTTTTTAAATATAATCTATCTCTCACTGGTAAAATTAACCTAGCCTAAAAATTCTAGACTGTTCACGTCTTTGACAGTGGGCAAACTAACAAAATCAACAAGGGATCAAATACTTATTTCCTTCACTGTATATGCGATCAGCAGATCACATGGTGAAGTCCCCTGGTGGGACAAAAAAAAAATGTCTAGCAGTTAAATAAAGTTTGTGAAAAACAATTTACAGTCAAAATAAAATAAAGCCACCTTATTTTGCCCTAAAAGTGGTTTTATTTAGTAAAAGTTTCAAAACAAATAACACATACACATATATGGTATCCCCGCTATCATAACGACTTGAACAACAAAATGAACACATTAATTAAACCGCCGGATGAACGGCGTCCAAAAAAACGCAAAAAACAACGGCAGAATTCTCTCTTTTCTGCCATAAAAAATTAAATAAAAGTTAATCTATAAGTCCTATGTACCCCAAAATAGTACTAATGAAAACTACACATTGGCCCGCAAAAATTCAGCCCACATACGGCTACATTGACGGAAAAATAAAAAAAGTTACGGCTCTTGGAATGCGGCGATGCAAAAACAAGTAATTTTTTTCTAAAAGGGTTTTTATTGTGCAAACGCAGGAAAACATATAAAACATTTACATATTTGGTATCCCCTTAATCGTGCCGACTCATAGAATAAAGGCAACAAGTTATTTACGCTGCATAGTAAACGGCGTAAATTTATAACGTGAAAATCAATGCTGGAATAGCAGCTTATTTTTAATTCTCTCCTAAAATAAAGTTAATAAAAGTTAATCGATATATCATAAGCATCTAAAAATGGTACAATTACAAAATACAACTCGTCCCGCAAAAAACAAGCCCTTATACGGCTATGTCCACGGAATAAAAAAAGTTACGACTCTTGGAATGCGACCATGAAAAAGCAAAAAATAATCCTTGGTCATTAACGTGCAAAATGACCTGGTCATTAAGGGGTTAAGTACCCCTTTAGTTTACTAGTTATTCTATATATTTAAAACAAAATACATCATGAATTAAATCCAATCAAAGGTTTATAATCACTACATCTCTGCATTACTAGCTTATTTTAATACACTCACATTTTTTTAAAAGAGTTTTTCCAAGAGAAAATTGATAGCCTATCCTCAGGATAGATAGGCCATCAATATCTGATCAGTGGGGGGTCCAAATCTCAGCTCTTTAGCAGGGTCCGTGGTGCTGGTGCGAGCGCTGCTTCCCCTTCATTCCCAATACTGTAAATAATATTTTTTTTTTTACATGATTTTATTTGATTTCAGGCTTTACATCACCCAAAACTGCCATTCAATTATCATGTGTAGTCTTTGTGTATCTACTGTGGAAATAAAGGGGAACAAAGATTTTTTCTTTTCTTTTGACAGATTAGATTAATTACTAGCGAGAAACAAGTGGA
Organism: Rhinoderma darwinii; assembly: GCF_050947455.1. NCBI lineage: Eukaryota > Metazoa > Chordata > Amphibia > Anura > Rhinodermatidae > Rhinoderma > Rhinoderma darwinii. Next base: position 101,699,975 of record NC_134688.1, read on the forward strand.
GGGGAAACGGTTTAGGAGCGTGACTTTCATAATTACCTGCAAGCAGTCAGATAAGAGTCGCTCATTTATAACTATCACATAGATATGAAGTCGACATTTTTAGCACGTTTAAGTGTTTCAATGAATTACAATATAAATGAACTTCTATAAATTTTGTAATTTATTCTAATAGACTAACCAGCAAGAAATCCCTGCATGATATCTCTTCCATTAGTCAAAACGTTCGGACAGAAACCAAGGTCCCCTGAGAGCAACTGAAATTGGTACAAAAGAGAGTTACAAATTTTAGCGCACGCCATATTTGTGCTACGATTGCTTACTTTTACTTCAAAAGGGGGTGGTTTTGCAGAAGGAGTGGGGCCTCCCACGGACTTAGGCTTCATGTACACGACCGTACCCGCAATTACGACCTGTAATTACGGGCAATGCCGGCCGCGGACAGCCGGACGCTTTTACGAGCCGCGCTTATAAAGTATAGGAGCACGGTCCGTAAAATAAAAAGATTGGACATGTCCTATTTTTTTCGGCAGGTTTCTACGGAACGGACACCCTCCCGTAGACATACGGGAAGGTGTCCGTCGGCCATAGATATGAATGGGCCCGTAATTACGGTCCGTAATTACGGGCGATTTTACAGTCGTGTGTATGGGGCTTAACAGATTTACCATAACTCACACCAGAAAGTGGCGTAAATTATGACGCAAATCGCCACCTGCTCATAGCAGGCATAACTTTGTATTTATATTGCTTGGATGGTCATAGATGCGCATTTTCCGCCGTCGAAGGTTAGTTTATGACTGGCGTCTTAATGAATAAATCCCCCCCCACTGTCTCTGCACACTGACACGTCAGCTCCTTCATGTTCTAACTAGTGACAGACTTCAACTTAGGCCTCATGCACACAAGGTACAATGTCACATGCACTCCAAATTGGGTCCGCAATATACAACTGCCCTCAACTTTATGTTTTTGCCTCTTTACTTTTTACAGCAGCAGTCCCAAGTTCAATGTCAGTGAATAGAAATAAAATGCTAGTAAACAGGAACATTTATTAACTCTTTTAGACACATTTTGTGCCTTGCTCCACAAGGGGGCGTGGTTTTGAGGAAAGGGGCCTAGTCTATTGAGAGGGGGGTGGCTTAAGTGTGCCAAAATTTTGCTGCAAAAAACTGTCATGAACTAAGCCAACCAAGAGGTGGAAGGAAATGTGTCTAACATGCCTAACAAGATGCACCAAATGTATCATACAGGATGTGCCACTGTGATAAATTTGGCGCATTTTCTAACTGCCTTGTCTAAGTTTACGCTGTCTAAATCTAGGCAGTATGAGTATATCTGCCCCACTGCATTTAAGCTTCCTTTCACACAATCTGAGTATCATAGACTTACATAGAGAAACTGGCTTCTGGTTCACACATAAGACGCTGTGTGAATCGGCCAGCCAGATTAGAGCTCACGTGACCGCACGGGGGAGCCGAACGCAGCCTGTGTTTTGAAAACTAGATACTCGGTGAGCAAATAAATAGCATATACATGTACAAGATGGCCATTACAAACAGGCAAAGCAATAACAATTTTTATGGGCGTGCTTCTTTAAGTCGAATGAATCAGTAAAAAAAACCTGAAACTTTTGTTTTCGTTGCTTTCCGTTTCTGTCTGCTTTTATTTATCTGTCAAATAAAGTAAAGATCCGTTTAAAATGAAATCTAGACACAGATGTGAACCCAGTGTAATATGTATTTCATCGAGTTAGGTTAAGTAAATTTATGCACAGAAGTATAACGACCATCTGCTGCCATTTCCAGGAATTATGGGTGCACTCATGTGCATTTTTTTGTCGTTTGGCTACTTGCAAGTTTGAGTCCTAAGGGCTGAAGCGTCGGGCGAGAGTGTTTGGCGTGCCGCCTAGAAATTTTAAAGATTTTTACTTACCTTGATGCTTTTATTTCTTGTTACTTCTAGACATAAGATCCTTTTCCTACCAGGAGTGACGATAAGGAGCTTGGTGGAACTACAAGGATAAGAATTTCCATCCACACCCTCATTGGATTGTGGATTGTCCACTGCATTTTTCTGGGAGAGAGTGCCAGGGCCCCCCATAGCAATCGCTTGGGGGACACATGGTATCACAGCCCCACATAATTTTTATGATTTAAAGGTTGGTGGTTTCTGGTTTGGTTTCTTCCTCCCCACCCCTCTTTTATTATTACAGTTGGTATTTACCTGCATGGGTCAGGTTGAGGTCAGCTGTACAGGAATGTACGAGCAGGTTCTGGAATTTTCCACCTTGCGCTCGTGAAGCCCGCGCTTTTTACTGATTGGATAACGAGCAGCAACGGCGGGAAGATTTCCTGTTTAAATTCTGGTGTCCGGCAGTGATCCGGGCCGTTTGAAGAAGATTCAAGACAAGCCCCGCCCAGCCCTCCCCTTTTTTAAAAGGGCTTCCCTGTCGCGATGTTTACTAGAGGGGTTTAGTCTCCCAGCTAATGCTGGGGGCACTTGGTTCAATAATTTGATGATGATTGATTAATGAATTTTCAATAATTTTATGGTTATGTTGGATTGAATTATTTATTCTTGGGTAACCCTTAATAAACATCGCGGCCTATATTTCCAATTATAAAGTTGTGGTTGTCATTTATTTGTATGTTTATATGTTGGGGTTTGTGTTACCATGTCCATACTGAATGATATTGGACTGTTACCAGCACCGTCTGAGCGGTAAACTTAACTGTACTTTATGAAATGTATAAGAGTTCTCTTAACTAAACGCAAAAAAGCTTACGAAGAGCAGGAAAGCTGTGCACCAAAAAAAGTATAATATGCATTTTTGGACGGAAAATTTACCTCCAGATTAATTGTGTTGTTTAGGTTTCAATCTGATTAGTGGTTTTCCAGCGGTTGCCAAATCTCTGATGTAGGAAACCTCGGAGTATTCAGTATAACCAGTCTGGGTGTGCATGTTGCCAAATAACTGCATCAAATAAATGTTGAATTTGAGCAGGTTGTGATTTGCACACAGTAGTCAGAGTATAAGCTGGTAAGCGGGTTCTGTTTCAATACCTCTTGGTTGCAGATTGTCGTTTTAGTGTAAGCTCTTGTATTAACACAGCTGGATTGGTTATAGTAGGTGACCCAGTTGCTCTTGCACATACAAACTAAAGACATTAAAATGCTAGAGTCTTTGTTAGGCCCCATGCATACGACCGTATATTTCTTCCGTAATTACAGACCCATTTATTTCTATTGGCCTCGGACACCTTTCAGTATTTTTACGGATGGGTGTCCGTGCTGAAGAAAATTATAGAACCTGTTCTATTCTTGTCCGCAATTACGGCACGGACTGTCCCATAGAAGCCTATAGGCGCTTCCATAAATACGGACGGCTACGGATGTGCATCTGTAAACCATCCATATTTACGGAAGCGTTGCTATGCAACATGTTGGTGACATCATTTGCAGCCTCCCTTTTTTTTTTTAACGGATCCGAATATACAGATCACATACGGATGCAATATGGACCGTATTTACGGACACCCTTCCGTATATACGGATGAATTACGGATGACTACGGATCCGTATTTACGGGCAATATTTATGGATAGATTAAAATATGGTTGTGTGCATGGGGCCTCAGAGTACTTAAGGGATATATATATATATATTAAGGTTGTCACGATACCAGAATTTGGACTTCGATACCGATGCTTTGTGTAGCATTGCAGTTCTCAATACCAAAACGATACTTTGCCAACAGTAATAAAAAAAAAAGTTCTTCCATTTTCTGATGTGAGGCACGTGGTATGATAAATTTTGAACCTCCTTGTGCCTCACATTAATAGTAATTACCCCATCATGTTTCTCACAGTCATGATGGACAACATTGGGTTAATGTGTGAGGTACATGATGGGGTTAATTGCTATTAATGTGAGTGACATGGAGGTACTAAATTCATAACACCTCGTGCCTCACATTAATAAGTGAAAGAAAGAAGTTTTTTACATTATTTTTTTACAGCGTACACATCATAAATGACGCTATAAATTTGTTGTGCATGTTATTACGGCTGCGCCGATACAGAATATGTGTATATTTTATGTATTGAGACTTTTAGTTTAATGTTTATTGTGAAAAATGTGTGTTTTTTTACTTTTTTTAATTTTTTTATTTAACATTACTTTTTAAAAAAATTTTTTTTCTTAATGTACTGGCATATATCTACACAGGCAGTTGTTACGACATACCTATGTATGCCATAACAGGAAATATGGTCAGACAGCCCTGGGGTCCTTCAATGGACCCTGAGCTGTCTGCCCATATATGGTATGTCCCTCGATCGCGTCAAAGGGATTCCAAGTGACGCAATCCAAAGGGCATCCCCCCTTCTCATTTTCCCCTTGAATGCTGCGGTCGACATTGATCGCAGCATTCACGGGGAAAAGCAGTGGAGGTCATCGAGTAGGGGTATTTTTGACATCCAGTTGTGAACGTACAGAGGAATGGCACAATGCACAGTCTAAAGAAAATATTCTCCAAAATTGTTATACTATACTGTAAGTTCTCTTTCACACGACTGACTTCGGGCCTTGAAAAACGGTCCACGTGTCGGACGCATTTCGCGGCCTGACCACGGTACAGGTGAACGGGACTCCTGCAATCATAGACATTTTGTGATGCTAGGAGTCTCTGCCTCCCTACAGAACTGCTGATCCGTACTGTATCATTTTGTTCAGTTCGGAACAGCAGTTCCGTGTGGAAGCAGGAACTCCTAGCATTATAAAATATATATGATGTAAGGAGTCCCGTTCACTTGTACCGCGGTCAGGCCGGGAAATGCGGCCGACACTCGTACAGTTTTTCACGGTCCGAACAGTGCAAGGTACGGTAACAATTTCTTAGTGAGCAATCAGACAAGACACCTACCCAGTAGTGCCACCTGGCAGATTATTCCACAAAGCACTGACCACATGCTAGTGAATGCCAGATCGTAGTGCCAGTACGGTAATAGCCTATACCAGTATAGTGATCATAAAAAAAATCATATAGCACTGTCCACATTGCTGTAACTGCTAGAGAAGTGCCCATTTCAAAGTGCCAACCATAGAGAGGACTAAAAATATCAAACCACCGCCGCATTTCTTGGATAGTGAGTCCATCCATCCATTATGTGAGCATTCTACACCTTCCCCAGATAGAAAGTAATGGAGCTGTAAATAATGATTCTTTCAAGGGCAAACTGACAGGAACAAGTTCTCTCAGCTTAAGTAAAAACAGATTGTTTTATTGCTGTAAAATACTGTCGCAGCTTCGGACAAGGATGTATGAGAAACCCCAGGAGACATGAGGAAAAGCTTCTATACAATCTATTATGGAGAGAGTTCAGGGGCTGTTCTATGGCCACCAGTTTCGTTTTAGGCCACAAGCACACGGTGCGTATTACGTGCGGATTTATTTTCCTGCGTACAGTACCAGCAAATTAAATTACATTTTAAGTACCCTCATCTGGACGTTGCAGAATTTTTTTTGCACATAAATTTGCGGATTTTAAAATCTGCAGCATGTCAATTTATCTTGTGTTTTCGTCTCAGAATTGTATCTGAGAAGTTTCTAATAAAAAAAACCCACAAAAGAACCAAAATATAAACCTAAAAACGCATCAAAAAGGCAATATTAAGTACAGATTTTACCTGTGGAATTACCTGCTTTAGGCCCCATGCACACGAACGTGTTTTTGCGTCCGCAATTCCCCCGAAAATCCACGGGAGAATTGCGGACCCATTCATTTCTATGGGCCCATACACACTATCCGTGTTTTCACGGGTCCCCGCATGTCCGCAAATCCGTGCCGCACAAACTCAGGACATGTCTTATTACGGCCCGCAAATTCGATGTGGACATGCCCATAGAAGTCAATGGGCCCGTGGAAAATGCGGGTACACCTCCGTGTGTCAACCGCAGTTTGCGGATTTGCGGAAGTGTTGCTAGGCGACGACCGGGAATGAGTTCTGTCGTCATCCTGTTTTACCTAGGCTTTTTTTTTTTATCCGCATTTTGCGGATTACATACGGATGAACTGCGGATTACATACGGATGAACTGCGGAGGACATTTCACGGAACACGGTCCTGGAATTTGCGGACCAGAAAAACACTACGGTCGTGTGCATGAGGCCTTAATCTTCAGTTTTGATGCAGATATTCCGCAACAAATTCCACAATGTGTGTATGTAGCCTGAGGCATCTAATTGTGGTCTTCAAGAATGCTGGCATTCAGTCAAAAGTTTAAATTTCTTTTTGTTGCTATGGTGACGTATGTCTAATAACTTATTTTCACAAAAAATGTTTTGTTTGTTTTTTATGCATTTTTTTTTACCCATTTTTTGCTATGCGATCTGCTATGAGTAAAAATACCATTCAAGTTGGGAGATTAGGAAAACAAAAACCCGCTCTATTGTAGTGACTATGTTGATACGTGTAGACAGCTTGGTGATCTGCGGTCTATGAACAATCCCTTCAGCTAATACAGGCACTATCTTCATCTCTATAGTATGTGGAGATCAGGAATATTACTCTTCTTTAAAACATTCGCAAACCAACTTTTCAGTGAGTATTTTATTAGATAGCATCAGGCATTAATACGGATTTTAATTATATGAGACAATGCATTATGTAGCTATCAGCTAATTCTAAAGATAACATTTTATCTTAATAATTCCTTCCCGGCAGCCTAGAACACACAACATGCTTGCAGCAAGGAAGCCATATGGGAGCATAATTGTAAAGGGATCACTGGGAGGAGATTTTCGGGACAGCTACCTGCACTGCATTCATGTTTACAAAGGCTTTTAGAATACTTTTCCAGGCAGAGGAAGGGACACATATACAAAAAAATCCATGCGTATATCTACCCCAGGCAGATTCTCTACCTGGACGAGCGTCCTTCCAGCCTATGAAAACGATCATACACACACTGCAAGTAGCGATCCCCAAACGGGTCTGCCTGCCCAGATATAGGATTCTCCACAGATAAAGGAGGGCAACTGCGTCCATATATTAAAGGGAAGAGTGAGTCGAAGGTGGACCCACATTTGGAAAAGAACCACTCACAAGATATAGCCCCTTAAAACAAGGTATCTATCAGATACCATAAAAAAAAAAAAACGAACCCAATTATGAAGACCTCTAGACTAGAGACATATTTCTTTATGCAGGCCTATGGGAATCATTAGAAACCGTCTTCTATGTTATCTTTACTAGTCGCATGTTATGTGAAGAGTTTTTATTCCTAGTGTAGAAAAGCGCACTAGAAATATTGTACTGTATGAGAGCCGCTATTGATTAGGCTCCTAGTTTTAGAAAAATTGGGGAAGGGGGCTTCAAAATAATAAAACCTTTCTACTATGTTAACTTTCCCCAAACCACGATTTGGCCATGATGCCACAGCGTATTTCAGAGTATTTATTACGCAGTTAAATACCTGTAGTTGTATTTTTTTATCCTGAACATATACCGTGTGAACAGGGCCTTTAAGATAATCTCAGGCCTCAAAAATGCTGACAAAGCGATAAAGGGGGGGGGGGGGGCGCAATGTAAACATATGTTTTGTCTCGGTCATGCAACTGCATGACTGAGAAATTGATGTTTAATTCCCCCGGCACCGCGTTCACAAGTGCCACTGAGGTGGGTACTAGATGTGCAAGTGCTCCTTGGCTCTCCTCAGTGCACGCTGCCAGTGAGGCTCTACTGGTCTCCTGATTGGGCGCTAGAGCCGTCCCTCAGAGCAGAGAGTGGCACTTGCAACTGCCGCACCGTTGGGATAAACGTCGGTTTCACAGTCATGCAAGTTGCATGACCGATACAAAAGTGCGCTTCTCCTCCTCTATATCATGCTGTCAGCAGTTTTGAGGCCTCAAAACTTCTGATAGATTCTCTTTGAGAACCTTTACAAGTAGAAGCAATTTGGGTAACATGTGTGAGCAGCGGCAGAGATATATTCTCCATGACTGCGATCACGTTGACATCAGCACAATATAGGTACTGTTTATGATAACCTGTATTTTGCAAATGGCGGGAGCAGAAGGACTACTCCACTGTCCACCAGAACATTGCTACAGCCCCTATATTCACCACGCATATCAAACAAGCACCAGTAGACTACTATTCTGACAGCACTAGGAGAGTAGATGACTTATGTTGCTGCTATTATCTTTTACTATTAATTATTCTTGCTTGAAGAGGGACTGATTAGGTAAATGGATATTTCGACAAATGACATTTATATCCTTAGGATATGCTATAAATGTGTGATCACTATGATCGTTTCACTGTTTACGTAACAGCCCACAGGCGACAATGTAAGTTCTGCTCATATTAGAAGCTCTTGTTTACCCGGCTATTACACAGATTCCCCAATCTTATGATCAGCTGGGGTCCCAGTGATTAGACCCACACCAAGATGGAGCTTAAAGGGGTTTTCTGTGCTTATGAAAAATACAGCACCTACAGTTAGATCCAGAATTATTTGGACAGTGACACAATCTTCATGATTTGGGCTCTGCATGCCACCACATTGGATTTGAAATGAAACAACTGAGATGCAATTGAAGTGTAGACTTTCAGGTTTAATTCAAGGCGTTGAATAAAAATATCCTGTGAAATGTTTAGGAATTGCAACCATTTTTCTACACAGCCTCCTCATTTCAGGGGCTCAAAAGTAATTGGACAAATTAACATTCCCATAAATAAAATGTGTTTTTTCAATACTTTGTAGAGAATCCTTTGCAGGCAATGACGGCCTGAAGTCTGGAACCCATGGACATCACCAAACGCTGGGTTTCCTCCTTTGTGATGCTTCACCCGGCCTTTACTGCAGCTGTCTTCAGTTGTTGCTTATTTGTGGGTCTTTCTGCCTTAAGTTTTGTCTAAAGCAAGTGAAATGCAGCTCGATCGGGTTGAGATCCGGTGATTGACTTGGCCATTGCAGAATATTCCACTTCTTTTCCTTAAGAAACTCCTGGGTTGCTTTCACAGTATGTCTTGGGTCATTGTCCATCTGTACTGTGAAGCGACGTCCAATCAACCTTGCTGCATTTGGTTGAATCTGAGCAGAAAGTAAATCCCTGAACATTTCAGAATTCATCCGGCTGCTTCTGTCGTCAGTCACATCATCAATAAACACTAGTGACCCAGTGCCTTTGGCAGCCATGCATGCCCATGCCATCACACTGCCTCCACCATATTTTACAGAGGATGTGGTGTGCTTTGGATCATGAGCTGTTCTAAGCCTTCTCCATACTTTCTTCCTCCCATCGTTCTGGTACAGGTTGATCTTAGTTTCATTTGTCGAAAGAATACTGTTCCAAAACTGGGCGGTTCCTTTAGATGTTGTTTGGCAAAGTCTAATCTGGCCTTTCTAATTTTGAGGCTAATTAATGGTTTGCACCTTGTGGTGAACCCTCTGCATTTGCTCTCATGAAGTCTTCTCTTTATGGTAGACTTAGATACTGAAATACCTACTTCCATAAGAATGTTCTTCACTTGGGTAGATGATGTGAAGGGGACTTTCTTCACCATGTAAAGGATTCTGCGATCATCCACCACTGTTGTCTTCTGTGGACGTCCAGGCCCTTTGGAGTTCACGAGATTACCAGTGCTCTTTTTTTTAAGAATGTACCAAACTGTTTCACTTGCATTGAGAGCTCCTTTGACCTCATGTTGTGGGTTCACAGCAACAGCTTCCAAATGCAAATGCCACAACTGGAATCCACTCCAGACCTTTTACCTGCTTAATTGATGATTGATTAATGAGGGAATAGCCCAGATAATTGTCCAATTACTTTTGATCCCTTGAAAAAGAGGCAGGTACATATTAAAGAGCTGTAATTCCTAAACTCTTCCTCAAATTAGAATGTGAATACCCTCAAATTAAAGCTGAGATTCTGCACTTTAAGCCCATATTGATTATATAACTGTATATTCAATATGTTTTGGTAAACAGCTAAAATGCCAAAAGTTGTGTCACTGTCCAAATAATTCTGGACCTAACTGTATATGTGTCGGAATGCTCACTAGATAATGCCACCATAGCTCAGAAGTAGCTATTTTTCATTTACTGTGCGGTACTGTTGTTTTGATGCCGGAGGGCTGAATTACCATGTAAAGAGCTACAGATCCCATGATTCCTATCCCCTCTAACAGACTTTGCCTCTATTTACAGCTGCCTGCATGTTAAAAACAATCCTGACGTAGAGGGAAGAGCAGGGAGGAGTCAAGATAAGGGCCATGTTATGTGTGACATCCCGCACTACAGGCAGTGGGAGAGGGGAGATAACCACGCATGTAGTGTATGGAAAATCACACAAACAGGAGATAAACACCAGGAGTGTGGTCATGTTACAGCATGTGAGACTAGCTTACAGAGGCATTTCAGCTACAGACAGCACTTTAGTGACTAATCTTACTGCAGCTAAACAATCTGTACATCATTTTTAAAGATCATATAACCTCTTTAAGACATTGCAAGGCAGTGTGCCCTCTCTGCAAAATTCAATCTTGTGTGCTTCTTGTAAAATACACACACACAAAAAAATCTTCCCTTGGTTTAGACTTATTGCTGTTTATTCATAAAGCTAATTGTTTTCTGGAGCATCATAACTAATGATAATGCATCAAATAACTAATAAAATACTAAAATTTAGCACATTAACGATAAAAGAGAATAACAGAGTATAAAGAGTAAAATAAACAATTATCAATTTATTTCCATAAAAATTCTAATTTCTAAAAAGTGCCAGTGATTGCTTTTCATATATTGGTGTATGCATAGTATTGGATGTCCAATCCAAATATAGCATAGCAGAGGTGCTATATCTATATTGTCTCCTGTTCGCAATATGCAGTATGGTGCAGTCTGGCTGTATTTGTGTTTGTTTTTCTGTTACTTTAGCTCCCTCACTTACGTAAGTGAAAGGGATTTTACAAAATCCTGTTCACAATTAGAAGTAGCGTTCTATACGCTATTAAGCAGCTGGCATTATCCCTACTTTTTTGTGGTTCTTTTTATACAGTATACTGTACTTCAATGGCATGGTTATTTACATGCAGTAGCGCAATGGAACAATTTATAGAACTCATCATAAGGCAGTTTCTTAAATGGACACTAAACAAAAGGATGAAGGGGAAAAAATTATGTAATTGTTGGTCTGTAATGCCTTCCGCAAAGTCCTAAAATAAGTGATTATCTATTAAAGTGTCTTGCATCCCCATTTGTTTTACAAACTTTTTCAGTTGTAAGCCTTTGACTAGTACAGGGGTCAGCAACCTGTGGTACCCATGCCACAGCTGGCACGTCAAGGATGGTTTACTGGCACACTTCTCTCTCACAAGGTGTCCCGGGCGGTTGCGTGCTTAACGGCGGGGATAGAGAGCGGCGCTGCATTATGTGCTTGGCGGTGCTGAACACCTGGAGAAAGAGCGGCACTGCGCTGTGTGTTTGTTGGCGCTGAACACCGGAGTTCAGTCTCCGGTCAATCTCTGCTGTGTACAGTCCCCGGTCAATCTCTGCTGTGTACAGTCCCCCCTTACCGAGCGTGTGTTCAGCGCTTATATGAATTTACTGTTTGCATGGCATACTGAGTACCTCATCTTTGTTTTTGGCACACAGTACAAAAAAGGTCGCCGACTCTTGGACTGGTACATTAAAAACAAGATTACAGCTGAAATGCTTTGTAAAAATGCATGGGTATTTTAAAAACACATTTTCAGCATTTCAAAAATGCACAATGTGAACCCAGTCTAAGCTAGGTCCCTTTCCACAAATGTGTGTAGGTCGGGGTTGTTAGGTTTGAAGGGGTCTCATCAAGCTGTGTTGTATGGATCCTGAATACGGCACCCACAGCTTTTGAGGGTTTTTTTCTCACAGATTACCGTATTATGCATGCCCTATTACGTAGGTCTGCTCGCCTAGGAGTATTGCTTCTACGGAACAATACAGCCTCATTGTTGTCATACGGCGGCACGCAAAGTGCCTACAGGTCCGTAATACATGTGCCATCTAAACCATCTCATATGTAAACTAATAATACCAACTAGATGAATGGTAGAGTGAAGCTTACCTACTAAGCAGCACCTTATATTCAGTGCAGGACTGGACAACCATTGAACAGTGATTGCGGTCAGAAAGCAGGTAACGGACGCAATGAGTGAGCCTCATATATACTGTATTATGTTGTATGCTATATCCTCTTATTATACTATGAAACGCTATTACACCCAGTTCCTCGGTGAATCACCTATCTGTATTCAGCAAACTCCTGTCTGAAAAAGATTACACTGCTGTGTCTCCGACAGAGGAAACAAGATGCTTTGGAAAACAAGTCTTATGAGGAAAGATAATTGATGTGATATGAGTGTGCAGCTGGAAATCTCAATATCTCCTAGAACATTACTGGCACTGAACGCTCATTCATCTCCCTGCAACTTGTTTACCCAGAGAATAGAGGGAGAGTGCAAACATTTTTTCATTTAATAACTTGAAAGATAATAATTTTACAAAATGAATTTCCCATTCGTCAAGAGATTGGTACACATCAAGGTCAAGGGGGTTTTAAGGGGGTTTTACACTGGGCAATTATCGGGAACAAGCGTTCATAGAACTCTTGTTACCGATAATTGCCCTGTGTAAACAGGGCAGCGATCAGCAGAACAAGCTCGTTCATCTGCTGATCGTACCGTTTTAAAAAGTAAACTATTATCGTTGTGTTGACGGAGATGCGCTGACGACATGATAATAATGTATGGGGACGAGCGATCTGAGTAACCAGCACTCGTCCCCGTACGTAGCTCCTTGAGACAGGAGCAGACGAGCACCGATCAACGAGCTGTCTCGTTGATTGGCGCTCGCTGCAACGGCCAAAATCGGCCGATGTAACAGGGCCTTTAGAAGATATCAAATCATGAGCTGACAAACTGGTCAAGGCTAAATGCAGATCTGTGGCAACTGCTTGTGGCTCTTAGCAACCTCAATGGACTCTATTAGATGGCATGATTTATAGGACAGCTTTCCACAGGAACATGGTGCATTCCATTCAAACTGCTTAAAGACAAGTCATAAGTGAATGGAAATATCCTGGCATATTTGGGTTACATAGTTATTGGGTTCCAAAATATATTCAATATATGGAGAATAGTATTGGGACACACCTCTTAATCAATGAATTCATGTGTTTCATTCAGTATTGTTGGCACATGCACCTAGCCATGCAGTCTGCCTTTATAAACATTTGTGAAAAAATGGGTCGTTCTAAAGAGCTCACGAATTCCAGCGTGGTACTGTAACAGGACGCCACTGTTGTAACAAATCAGTTTGTGAAATGTCTTCCCTCCTAGATATTCCACGATCAACTGTAAGTAATATTATTGTAAAGTGGAAGCGTTTATGAACCGCAGCAACTCAGCCACAAAGTGGCAGACCATGTAGAGATACAGAGCTGAGTGCTGAGGCGCATAGTGCATAAAAGTCGCCTTCGCTCTGCTGACTCAATAACGAAAGAGTTCCAAACCCCCTCTGGCATAAAAATTCGCACAAAATCTGTGTGTCGGGAGCGTCATGACATGGGTTTTCATGGCCGAGCAGCTGCATGCCAGCATTACATCACCAAGCTCAATGCCAAGCGTCGTATGAAGAGGTGTAAAGCCGCCGCCACTGGACTCTGGAGCAGAGGAAACGTGTTCTGTGGAGTGATGAATCACGCTTCTCTATCTGGCAGTCTGATGGATGAGTCTGGGTTTGGTGTATGCCAGGAGAACGTTACCTGCCTGACTGCATTGTGCCACCTGTATAGTTTGGTGGAGGAGCTATAATGCTATGGGGGTTTTTCAGGGATTGGCCTAGGCCCCTTAGTTTCAGTAAAGGGAAATCTTAACTCTCCAGCATACCAAGACATTTTGGACAATGGTATGCTTCCAACTTTGTGGGAACAGTTTGGGGAAAGCCCTTTTCTGTTCCAGCATGACGGTGCCCCAGTGCACAAAGCAAGGTCCATAAAGGAATAGTTGGGTGAGTTTGGTGTGGAAGAACTTGACAGTCCCGCACAGAGCCCTGACCTCAACCCCATCGAACACCTTTGGGATGAAATAGAACGGAGATTTGAGCCAGGCCCTCTCATCCAACATCAGTGTCTGACCTCACAAATGCTCTTCTGTATGAATGGGCAAAAATTACAGCAGACACACGCCAAAATCTTGTACAAAGCCCTCCCAGAAGAATGGAAGCTGTTTTAGATGCAAAGGGGGACCAATACCATATTAATACCTATGGATATAGAATGGGATGTCCTACAAGTTTCTACAGGTGTAATGTGTAGGTGTCCCAATACTTTTGTCCATATATTGTATGTCTATCAGGTTCAACCATTACCCTTAAATGGCATAGACCAATCTGTAATAGGGTAGAAAAATTCCTTCCCATCTCTTCACAGACAATAGGACAGAATCCTGAATCAACATTATGAAAATACCAGTATATGTATATGTGTGTAAAGGCCCTTTTACACGGGTCAATTATCGGGCAAACCCGATTCCGGATATTTTCCCTGTGTAAACAGGGAAATGATCAGCCGATGAAGAACTGATTGCATCATTTATGCTGCAAGAAATATTATCGTTGTCGGCAACACATCTCCCTCTGTAAACAGGGAGATGTGCATACCACATGATAGAAATGTATGAGGACGAGCGATCGTAGTAATGATCGCTCGTCCTCAAACATAGCCCCTTGTGAAAAAAACAAACGAGCAGCGATTAACAAGGACCCTAACGGCTTATGCACAGAGCGACATACGCCTTTAATTTATCCTATAGGGACGCTCCAGCACACTATCTGCGTAGTTGTCCTAAATGCGATTTACACAAAGCTAATTTACTTCACGGGATGTGGTTGTGCCCACAAATTCGCACGTTTTGGGATCGGGCTCTACAATTTATTAAAGACACCTGGGGGGAAGAGGTGCACGCAAACCCACAGGCAGTGTTGTTTCACTATATCCCTTTGGATCCAGGGGGGGAGGGACCACCTATAGTGGCCCGGAAAGGAGTACATATGGCATTATTGGCTATCAAGAAGTGCATCTTGCGTCACTGGTTACAAGCATCGGTCCCGGAAATTGCGGAGGTCGCGACTACTCTCAAGACTTTATTGGGATATGATAAAACGGACCTAGAAAGACACAAAGAAAGGTCTACAGAACAATTTTTTAAAACTTGGCGTACATTCATCGAGCAACATTATCCCACAGCAGAGATAGGGGTGTTCATGCGCACATTTCGACACACATCATGGTATAGTTCACAGAGTATCCAGGGCACGCTAGGCATGCTGGTGGCTAGTTAAGAAAATGTTCACCGAGATGGGGGAGAGTTGGGGGGAGGGAAGGGAATTGTTGGCTTTGTTTTGTCTGATTAATTGCTTTGTAACGTAATGATGACAAGTAAAATGGAAAATAATTTTGAAGCTGGAGCACATTGTTATTTGATGTACGTATTATTGTATGTGTGATACACATTGCATACTTGTAACTGTTCTGGTTTTGAATAAAAAAAATATATTTGAAAAAAACAAGGACCCTAACCTTTTATTCGAATGTAGTAACCCTGGCCATTAGAAGTTATCACCGGGAAAAGCTCGGGAGACAGATGTAATAAATGTTCATGAGCCTGTCAGAGAGGAAGCTGGACTTTGCAGCAGTCCTCTACTCTGGCTCATAGGCGGGGGTGTCCCAATGAGGTATATATGCCGTATATACGTACTTGCTGTTACTGCAAGACGTGGCCTTGTGTTTTTTCAATCGTTATGATCTGATCACTCACAAGTCCATCTTCAGGTTCCTCAAGATACGTCAAAAACTAAATCTCCAGATCCCTAAAGAAAGCTATGGGAGACAAATAGCACTCCACAAATTGCTAGTAGGGTTGCACGATGCATCGAAATATGGATACTATTTAGATGCTGTGCACCCTCAAATGGTTTAATACCGTTAATTCATGTATTTCAATACTAAGCGGCCACACAGCTTAGTATTGTAATTCATGAATGTAGCCAGAGTGGGGCTGCGGCTGTGTAATACAGCCATTCCCCCAGTCCTGAGTCCTGACAAGTGTGTGCGCGGGGTCAGCATTACTTGAGCTGGTCACGCTGCACTAATGCGCGCCGCCACGGTAAGACAGATCATGGCGGGAGCACTGCAAAACACCCATGTTCTCTGTCTTCACAGTGCCTGCGCCGTCGCTCATTAGTGCTCATTGTCTCATTAAAATTTCTGTATTACACAGCCGCAGCCCTGACAGTGGAGATCAGAGAAACATCTGATCTCCGCCGCTATTCCCTTGAATGGTGCGATCAAATCTCACCGCAGCATTCAAGGAGAAAATGAGAAGGGGGGATACCCTTTGGATCGCGTCACAGGGAATCCCGGTGACGCGATCGAGGGACATACCATATATGGGCAGGCAGCCCAGAGTCCATTGAAGGACCCCAGGGCTGTCTGACCATATTTCCAGTTGTTAGGGCATACTTAGATATGTTCTAACAACTGCCTGTGTACTATCAGTACCCAGGCTAATGTACTAGTATATAGATAAATGGAGGTACATTAAAGTTTCAAACTAAAAAAAAAAAAAAAAAAAGAAAGTAATGTTAACCACTTCCGGACCGCTCATATACTATAAACCTCCGGGCGGTACACAATTAACTCTGTAGGGCCGCTCCAGAACGTCCTGCAGAGTTAGCAGGTTTGCAGCTCCCCAGCGGCATTTTGCTCCATGATACAGCTGTCTCTAGACAGCTGTATCATGGAACTTTAACCGAAGACCACTCAGCGTGGTCTCCGGTCATGTGATCGTTATGACAACCTGTCACAAAGATCACATTGCTCCTAACAGCAGCACTTACGCGCCGACTGTGAGGAGCTCTGTCATACAGCTGTCTAGAGACAGCTGCTAACACGGAGCTTTCACCCGGAGACCAATCAGCGTGGTCTCCGGTTATGTGATCGCTGTGACAGCGTGTCACAGCGATCACGTTGCTCCTCCCAGCAGCGTTTGCGCGCTGACGGTTAGGAGCTCAGCTATATGAACGCTGCGATCACATGCGTGCCGACGGTAAGGAGCTCCATAATACAGCTGTCTAGAGACAGCTGTATCACCGAGCTTCAGAGTGGTCTCTGGTCAGGTGATCACCAGTTGCATCTTCTCCCTCTCTGGCAGATTGCCAGAGAGGGAAAAGAATAATGTAATGTAATGTAAAAATGTCTGTCTGCTACACAGCGACATTGGCCACGCACGACACAGGTCGACCGGCCAAAGATCGCTATGTCCCGTAGCCTACATTGCATGTAATAAAAGTCAATGTGATTTTGTTGCAACGCGAAAGTTGCCACGACATGACAGCTGCAAGAACTGTCGTGTCTCAGTTACTTGCAGGTCACAACGCAATAACATTGACTTTCATTACTTGCGGTGCAGGCTATGGGAAATAGCGATCTTTGGTCAGACGACCTGTGTTGTGGTCAAAGTCACCATGTAACTCACCCGGAGTATTTTGCAGGCAGAAAAAAAATCAGCCTCAAAATTCCTGAAAGAATTTTGAGGCAGATTTTGACCTGCCTGCACTTTTTTGCCATGGTTTTTTGCCCGAGGCCATTGAGGACCGCGGGTGTAAAACGCTTTTTCTGACTCCCAGCCGCCCAGGAAAAAACAACAATTTTTTGCCGTATATTGGCGCTGATTCCGACGCGATTTCTACGTCAAAATAAATCCAAAAAGCTCTGTGAACTGGGCCTTAGGGTGACGCTTGTGGCGGATTCACTGCAAATTTTACCTGTGGCTTTGCGCAGGCAAAGTCTACAGCGGATTAAAGTACAAGGCAAGTAGATGAGATTTTACATGGCAGATTTTCAAATCTTTGATATGTGGTTAAATGAATACCTTGGGGTCTACTTTCCATAAAATAATCATTTGTGGGGTGTCAAAGGGGTTTTCCAGTCCACAAAAATTGATGGCCTATCCTCAGGATAAGCCATCAATATCTGATCGGTGGTGGCCCGTCTCCCCGCCGATCAGCTGTTTTGAAGGGGCCGCGATGCTCATACGATCGTCGCTTCCCCTTTATTTCCTTAACTGCTCACACTGTGAATCGTGGACACACTTGTAGCGGTGGTTCACAGTATTGCACTATACACTTGAATAAGAGAGGGCTGTAAAACTGTGAACTGCCGCTACAAGTGTGTCCGCGACTCACAGTGTGAGCAGTAAAGGAAATGGAGGGGGAGCAGTGCTCGTACGAGCACTGTGGCCCCTTCAAAACAGCCGATCGACGGGGGTGCTGGGTGTCGGACCCTGACCGATCAGATATTGATGGCGCATCCTGAGGATAGGCCATCCGTTCTTGTGAACCTGAAACGTCACAACATCTGTAATGGTCGTATGGTGTCAGCGAATCAGCTTTGGAAATTTTTTCTCTAAAAGCCAGTTTGCGCACCATTCATTTTAAGAGCCACCATGCGCCCAGCGTGTAAGAAATGCACACATATTTGGGATCGTTGAAGTCGGCAGAATTTGCCAAATATGTATTCAGGTGTGTTTACCCAGTGGCATGCACCAATTGTAAATAAAAAAAAATCACCTAAAATCACACATTCACATTTTTTTCAACTTTTATTTCCATTTTTCCTTCCATATTTTTTAAAAAAAGTTAAATATATCTATTCTTTTTTTTACACAATACGGAAGGCCAATATGTTCTGAGAAAAACAGGACCAAATACATGTAGGTTGTAAAAATGATAGAACAATTTGCTTTTAAATTGGCAGGGGGTTAAAGCTCTTGATCAGGAAGTGGTTAAATTTAAATTTAATAAAATTAAAATTAAAAAATACACACATTTTTTATAATAAACATTAGAATAAAAATCTCAATACATAAAATATACACATATTCGGTATCGTCGCAACCGTAATAACAAACTTATAGCGTCATTTATAATGTTTATGCTGTTAAAAAAATTAAATAAAAACTTCTTTATTTCACTTATTAATGTAAGGCATGAGGTATTATGAATTTTGAACCTCCATGGGCCTCACATTAATAGTAATTAACCCATCATGTACCTCACACATTAACCCACTGTTGTCTATTATTATGTGATGGGGTTAAATGGGGTTAATTACTATTAATGTGAGGGAAATGGAGGTTCAAAATTCATCACACCTCGTGCCTCACATCAGAAAATGGAAGAACTTTTTTTTATTATTATTGTTGGCAAAGTATCGTTTTGGTATCGAGTATCACAATACCACACAAAGTATCGGTATCGAAGTCCAAATTCTGGTATCATGACATCCCTAATTGCGAGTACAGGCTCAATCCTCCAGCCAATCAGCGAACTGTGGACCTGATTTAAAAGGCCATGTACACCTTTGGAAGTTTTGTTTTAATTAAATCAAAGTGTTAAATGTTTTTAAGCAATTTTCAAATTGACTTTAACTAAAAACAGTTTATTGTTCTCTCTCAATCAATTCTATCAGTTCAGCTGAACTGACGCCTCAATTGAGGGCCGGCCCTGTGTGTCTCTGACACACAGGCTATAACTGAAATCGATCACATCTAATTTCATAACAAAGATTTGATCGATATTAGCTGGATCCTATGTGACAGAGAACACAGGACCCATTCTCAGCTGACCAATCAGTTCAGCTGAACTGCCGGAATCGGCTAAGAGAGAGCGATACAGGATACAAAGAAGCTGTATCGTAAAAAGTAAAAAAAACATTTTCTAATAAACGATGATTTGAAAATTGCTTTAAAACACATAACACGTTGATTTAATAAATAAAAAAAATCAATCAAAAGGTGTATATAGCCTTTAAGGTCCAACTCGCTGATTTCTAGTGCCAGTTATTACTATAGGTAACCTGGTTCAGTGGTGTTTTTTGGTGACTTCTGTGAGTTATTTCAACTATCGTCCAGTTCATATTTATTGTTGACCTCGGATTGCCTGACCATTCCTTGTCTTCTGATTTGGTCTGATATTACCCTCCTCAATTTGACCCGGCCTGCTGACCATTGCTTGCCTTTACCGTTCTGGTGATCAGTGGATTCTATTTTTTCCTGTCTGCACCACCAGTCGGCAGATGCAACATGGGGAATGCTGCAGTGTAGACTAGATCCCTGTATATGGGTTAAAGTTTAAAGAGTAGCTATGAGTAAGAACCGAATAGTTCAAAACGCATAAGCATCCTTCACCCGGGATTATTTATTTATTTGTTTTACATTTTTATACCATAAAGCAGTATTGATTTAAACTGCATCGCGTGCTGGACCACCTGTCTGCTATTTTGTTAATATTTTTGACTGCATAAAAGGTGCTATTAGCCGAAGAACAAGCATTTGCTCTTTTATCGGCTGGTCATTGCCCTATCGGGAACAAGCGTTCGTGCAAGCGCTCATTCGCCCGTACAACAGAGCCCTTAAGGGCATTGTCTACATTACAACATCCAGACGGACCACTCCCGGAACACTTGAAGCACATTTCTAGATGCATTGGCTACCTGGCTTAACCCTGTATGAACATGAAGCATATTAACCATATAAGAATTAATATAAATAGGATGGTCAACTTGATAGTGGCTTACCATAATTAAATAGTACAGTCCCATAGTAAACATGGCAGAATAGTGCAATATAGGTTAGATATTTCAATCACACAGTCAATGTCATATATTGTGGCTTCCTGTTGTTCGATCCATTAAGCAAGAACAATAGACACATTATTGGTCATTATCCTGTGCGTTAGAAGAATAAGTCTCTCAAGTAATTAGTTTTGCAGTTAATTTATATCTATATTCTCATATTTTCCATAACAATGGATGAGCAGACAGATTATATTTACTGCATTTCCCTTACTTGAAATAGAGGTTAGTACAAGGTTTTCTGTAAGCTTATACTGAAGTGCTGAGAAAATGTATTTGCCCCTGACCCGATTTCTTCTATTTTTGATAATTCGTCAGATTTAAATGTTTCAGATCGTCCAACTAATTCTAATATAAGATGAAGACAACACGAACAAGCAGAAAATGCAGCTTTTAAATGATCAGTTCATTAAACAGCGTAACTCGCGGAGCTACTCTGTTTCTGTAACGCCAAATAGCAGGGAATTGCAGTTACAGAAGCAGTGTAGCATGCGAGCTACGCTGTTTACGTAACTACCATTAAGTTCTATGAGACTTACGGAAACAGCGTAGCTCCACGAGTTACGCTGTTTACGTAACTCACGACCATATAACGTTTTCCATGGTCAGAAAACACCTCATTCAACCGCAACACACAGCGGCTGAACAGGGTTTAGGGAGCCCCGTTCTGGAGATAGGTATGGGTCTCAGAGGTGGAACCCGCATCTATCTGACATTTATGACATATCTTGCGGATGTAAAAAATAAAATATTTGAAGCAGCACAAATCCCGTTATCAGGAGCGGTGTCACGCTGTAAAATCAGACAAACCCAGTCTGACGTAATGTAATCTTCAGAAAAAGCGTGGTTGAACAGCAGCACACGTCTCCCAAATTTCAATCAATATGTTCTTTTATTGGTCAAACATCCAGTAAAAAATGGCAACGTTTCGACCCGTGACAAGTGGAGGGTCTTTCTCAAGGATTGAGAAACACCCTCCACTTGTCACGGGTCGAAACGTTGCCATTATTTACTGGATGTTTGACCAATAAAAGAACATATTGATTGAAATTTGGGAGACGTGTGCTGCTGTTCAACCACGCTCTTTCTGAGGATATCTTGCGGATGTGTCATAAATGTCTCTCGTGGGAAAACCCCTTTAAGTCATGGCTTTGACTCAACCACTCCAAAAGCTTAATTTTGTTTCTTTTGAGGAATTGAGGAGGACTTGCTTGTGTGCTTCAGATCATTGTCCTGCTGCATAACTCAACTGCGCTTGAGCTTCAGGTGACAAACTGATGGACAGAATTTTTGCCTTCAGGATTTTCTGATAGAGAGCAGAATTCATGGTTCCGTCAATTACGACAAGTCGTTCAGGTCCTGCAGAAGCAAAGCTGCCCCAGGCCCTCACACTACCACCACCATGTATGGCTGTTGGTATAATGTTCTTCCAATGGACTGCAGTGTTAGCTTTGCACTAAATGTAACAAAACTCAAGTCTTCCAAAAAGTTCCAACTTTGACTCATTATTTCACAAAATATTATCCCAAAAGTCTTGGGGGACATCTAGATAGTTTTTTGGCAAATGCGATACGAAACTTGGTGTTCTTTTTGGTCAACAGTGGTTTGCACCTTTCAACTCTCCTATGAATGCCATATGTGCCCAGTGTCTTTCTTATTGAATAATGTACATTTACTTTAAGTGAGGTCTGGAGTTCTTTAGATGTTCGTCTGGGTTTTGTTGTGACCTCCTGAATGAGACGTCGATTCGCTCTTGGTGGAATTTTGGTGGGCCGGCCACTCCTGGGAAGGTTCATCACTCTTCCCATTTTTCTCCATTTGTGGATAATGGCTCTCACTGTGGTTCACTGGAGTCCCAGAGCCTTAGCAATGGCTTCGTAACCCTTTATAGACTAGTAGATTTCAATGATTTTGTTTGGTATCTGTATTTGTATCTCTTTAGAACGTGGCCTAATGTGCTTCTTTTTGAGACCTTCTATCCTGCTTCACATTGTCAGACAGGTTCTATTTAAGTGATGTTTAGATTCAACAAGTCTGGCAGTAATCATGCCCGGATGTGGCTAGTAAAATTGAACCCAAATTGAAATTGTGTTACTGCTTGATTCAGTAGTAAGGGGGCAATTACTTTCTCACATAGGGCCAGCTAGGACTGAACAGCATTTTTCTTTCGATAAATAAAATGATCAGTTAAAAACAGCATTTTGTGTTTATTGGGTTATCTTTTGTCTGATATTAAAAGTAGTTTAATGATCTGAAACATTTAGGTGTGGCAAATATGCAAAAATATAAGAAAATGGGAAGGGGGTAAATACTTTTTCAAAGCACTGTATATGTATATACGGTATAGAAACATTCACGGAAAATCATCTAATACGTAAAATCTCGATCACCAATCTGCACAGTATTTCCTGGTAGACCTTCAAAGATACCTAACAGAAGAATATATAAAAAGGTTCTTTAATTAACATTATTTATGTGAAACTTATTTTATAATATGTTACTTTGAACCATTTTCTGATGACTGTCTGAACCTTTTTTGACACAAGCAAGTATGATGCCGACCAAAGGCATATATGTGTGGAAAAATTGATGGTTGTTGTCGGGTGCAGTCTTGTAAAGTCGTTCATGTCAAATGACAGATCTGCATCTCATCAATAGAAGCCAAGACCAAGTCACAGATCAAGGCAGAGATTAATCGGCAATTTATTGTTTTAACTTATGACGTAGTTGTTCGAAACGACAACCCCCACAGACTAACCGTGAACAACAAGTAGTTCAGAAAACAGCCATCCGCCATTATTCGTGTAACTGCCAACAATTATATTTCAGCATAGAAGTTAAACTTAAAAATGTTTTTTGTTCTGGTTAGGTTTTAAAGGGGTTTTCTATCTTGGAAAGCGATGTATGCCATTACATAGTACGGTTGAAAAAAATACATATGCCCATCAAGTTCAACCAAGGGAAGGGATGGGAGAAATTACAGAACTTTATTTTACCCCTATTGATGCAGAGGAAGGTTTAAAAAATAATAATAAATAAATATAAAAAATGACCCATAAGTAATTCCCCAATCTTCCCCAAAAAGGAAAAATTCTGTCCTGATTCCATGCACTTGAATGGAGCTGTACTGCAATTCCCTGCAACACTGTGCGAGGAAGAACAGTGAAGGGGCCATAACGCTAAACCAGCGCTATGTCCCCTTTATTCCCAGGATCGGTTTAAATTGTCATTTAAATTTAGCACTCACGGCAATAAGGATCCATTTGAGCCGGCGATCACAATGAATGAACAGCAATGCCGTGTGCCAATAATAAATACAACTAAAATCAATGGATCTGTCGAGTTGCTGATTTGAGCAAAGAACGACTTCTACTTAAAATCCACCCGTATCCCTGTATTCATTTCATAGGAGGATGGCACTGATATTAATTAGCAGGATCATGACAATAATTAAGTCACCACTGCCCTGGGCACTGTGAGTGAATACACCCTTGATTCTTAATTATTTCTCATGCATGCCATATCCATGGACGCAACTACTGCTCATCTGTATTTTAATTGGGAAGTATATACATAGTAAAGCTCAAGAAGGTAAAAAAAGAAACCGAGAGACATGAACATTAATATTAAAATATCTATTTGAAATTTTTTTTTTTTAATTAATAGACATCAATCTTCACAAAATACAATCAGGCTCCAAAACCTGACACAGACAGATTAGTTGTAAGTCTATCCGGAGCATCCGACTCCTGAAATGTACCCCCCACCCGCCATTCAGCTGCCATTAACAAGGGCAAACAACGTATTGCAGAACAACCCCCTTTTGTCAGGCAGTTCACTGATAGTGAGCTGATCATTGGGAAAAAAAACACCAAGAATTGTAAGCTTTTTTTTTTCTTACATGTTTGAAAAGTGTTTCCGTAGGCGTTTTTGTTTTGTAGCATTTTTAACATGTATTTTTTTCTTGCATTTTTGAACTCCTATAGGGAAAGTGCCTGAAAAAATGCCATACCGAGAGCATGCACGTTTTGGAAAAAACGCCACTGACCTCAAAAACTCTACAAACCAAAATACGTTATATGTAGTGTTTTCAATGTTTCACTACAGAATTTAAAGCGACCCTCCAGTTCACCATAAACATTTTACATAATATGGGGAAAGTATCGTTAAAGGGAACCTGTCACCAGCATTTCACCTATTAAACCAGCAATACCCGGTGGTAGTGGGTGAAAAATCATTTCTATATAACCTATAATTGTCTTCTTAGTCGGTTTTGTAGCTTTAGTATTCCGTTTTTTAGTGTTCCCACACCGTATGCAAATGAGCATAAAAGAGTCATATCTTCGTTTAAAAAGAGTCAAATCTTCGTTTGAAAAGAGTCATATCTTCAATCCTCAAGTCTTTCCGCGTTCACCCCGCCTCCTTACTTTTGATTGACAGCTCCACCAAATCCCACAGCACACAAAATCCCGCGCTTGTGCATTGATGTCCTGTTCTGGGGTGGGCGCACAAAGGGACACCGGATTATTACGATAAAGGGCGCAAAATGTTTGCAGACCGTTATTTACAGTCGAAGAGGGATAACGGTAATGAACTTTTTATAGCAGAAGCTAGTGAGGGATAAGTAAAATTCAATGGGTGAAATGATGGTGACAGGTTCCCTTTAAAGTACCTGGTAACCCCACTTTTTAGAGTTTCTACCCCTGATCCGCCGATTCAAGGTCCGCTCTGAACTAATATAAACTGTCCGCCAGCTTCTTACTCTACTCTATACAGCCTAAATCAGGTTCCTGTTGGGTTTACTATTTTTGCTATGGCAAGATCAGTGCTGCAGACTATGCTATTCTTGATGTCAAAAAGCAACGGAAACCCAACGGAACACACACTAGCAGCAGAGTGAACAAAGTCTTAGTAACTTTTGTAGGTAAAGCAGACTGACAACTAATAAGGCTACAACTACAGCTCCTACAGGATCAGACAACCAGGGCCTGGTTAGTACAAGGTGGAGGTAAGGTTTAGTAGTTAAGGGCCTGTTCACATCAGCATTTAGTTCCCATTCATTGGTTCCATTCCACCTTTCCGCCTATGGAGCCGTTGAACGGAAAGCCGAACGGAAACTATAATGCTAATGTTGCAGTTGGTTTCTGCTTGTTTCCCTTCCGGAAAGTTTCAGTTTTTTTCACGGAAACTAAAGTGCTGTCGACTACGCTATTGTCGACTACGCTATCGCGAAAAAACTGAAACTTTACGGAATGGAACCAAACGGAAACCAACTGCAACAGAAGCATTACCATTGAAATTGATGGTAATGCAAACAGAAGATATAGTTTCCATTCGCTTTCCGTCCAACAGAAACCAAACGCTGATGTGAACAGGCCCTTGATACTGTATGTGGCGTTTTTTTTTGGGCCTTTTTTTGTGTGTGTTTTTTAAAGAAACAAAAAAACTTTCTCGAAAGAGTATATAACTGTTTTACTGAAAAATCAAACACATTTTTTTACGACACTCAATCACTTACATTGCACACACAAAAAAAAAAACTGCAGCGGCGAATAGTACCCGGTGTGTATTCCTCGGAAGTGGGATGTATCCCTGAATAAGTAAATTTGCCATTTAGAATTTTGAGAAAACTTGATTAGGCCAGGATCACACACACAGTTTTGATGCAGTTTTTGGCTCCATTTTTTTTAGTGTGGACACAAAAGAAAGGAGATGCATCAGTATTTTCTTTACACCTTTCCTTCCTTTTGGATCCACTTCTGGCTTCGGCTAAAAGAAACTGAGCCGAAAACTGCATCAAAACTGTGTGTGTGTGATCCTGGCCTAACCACAACTATACGAGAGCTGTTTTGGAGACCATATTATTATTGTCACCAATCTTTCCCAGAAACAGATATCTACAGAGTAATTTCATTCTTAGGCATCATGCACACGAACGTATTTTTTCCCTCCCGTAAATACGGTTCCGATGTCACCAGTATTCCACCCGTATTTACGGGCACGTTTTCGATGCAAAATTGTACTGCACTAATCGGCAGCCCCTTCTCTCTATCAGTGCAGGATAGAGAGAAGGGGCAGCCCTTTCCGAGGTAAAAGTAAATGAAATTCATACTTGCCTTGGTGACGCGTCCCTCTCTTGACATCCAGCCCGACCTCCCTGGATGACGCGGCAGTCCATGTGACCGCTGCAGCATGTGATTGGCCTGTGATTGGCTGCAGCGGTCACATGGGCTGAAACGTCATCCAGGGATGTCGGGCCGGATGTCGAGAGGGACGCGTCACCAAGAGACCGGACTGGAGGAAGAAGCAGGAAGTTCTCGGTAAGTATGAACGTCTTTTTTTTTTTTTTTACAGGTTGCTCTATATTCTGATCGGAATTCACTGTCCAGGGTGCTGAAAGAGTTACTGCCGATCAGTTAACTCTTTCAGCACCCTGGACAGTGACTATTTACTGACGTCGCCTAGCAATGCTGCCGTAATGACGGGTGCACACACGTAGCCACCCGTCATTACGGGAACTCCATAGACTTCTATGGACTGTCCGTGCCGTTATTACGGCCTGAAATAGGACATGTTCTATCTTTTTCAACAGCACGGACACCTTCCCGTAAGAAAACGGGAAGGTACCGGTGGCCAATAGAAGTCTATGAGCCCGTTATTACGGGTCGTAATTACGACCTGTAATAACGGGTGTTTTTACGGTCGTGTGCATGAGGCCTTAACAAAATTTACAGAATGGATACTGTTGATATTTTATATTTAGAGAATGTTCTCTTTAGAACTGTAACATGTTCTAATGTGAACGTACCAAACAAAAAAAATTTAATTAAATTTACATGAAATAAATTATTTTAAATAGCGGTACACAGTAATTTTTCTCATGGACTCACATAGGGTCTGCCAGTAAAATTTTTGTGACATGTTCCGTTGGATGCCGTATTATGCAGGTCCCCAAGAATTGCTTCTGGGGCAGAATATATCCGTAATACGAGGGCCTTGACAAAGCGTGTTCGCGAAACGGTCGTAGGCTTATTCCACATCATTTAAAAAAGATCTTGAATAAAGAAATTAATTGCCAAGTCGGTGAGTGCCTCGATTTGTTTTTTTTTGGATTTCAAGTTGTATGTGCTATACTGGTCGATGAGCACCCCGTGGGCATACTGACTGCCGTAATCCATCAATGTGAATAGTGCCATTGTGAATCTCCATTCTACTATTAACCTCTGGTTTGACAGTGCCAGACCCCTTCCTTCTCTCTTAAATCAATATATCTGTAATTCAGCGCCATATGTAGGCACGATGTTGCGGCACATGGAACCTCTATGACGCTATAGTTTGGAGCTGCAGGAACTCATGTGCCTCTGTATAAGCTCGATAACTCTTTTTGTAGACAAAGAAATCCAAAATAACATTGGGGTGTAAAAATGTTATGTGCACTAACCTGATGGTTGTCCTATAAAAAGGCACAACTATACTGTACATGGTTAATGCAAAAGTGCTGAGCCGGCCGCGGCACCATATAGGACGTTTCTCCCGTTCCTCTCTCGGTGGGCGGACCAGAAACCGTAGACACACGTATCTTTGAACAAAGCTTTGACTTCCAAGACTGGGCACAAGCTCAATATCCATAAAATGAATTGCCAAGGGAATCATGTAATGCCAGCGGAAGATTTATTATAAAAAACAATAAAAGATAGCTGCAACGCGTTTCAATCACGTGCTGAGACTTTCGTCAGACATCTATTAACCTTGTATTAAACTAGATTGAAGCCCTCAGCGCCAGTCTTGGATGTCAAGACTTTACTAGAAAGCTACGTGTCTATACGTGTGCATATGGCCGCGATCCCATGAAAACAACAAAAGTCTTAAATTGTAATCATTAGGACCCCACTGGAAACAATATGTACATAACTGCGAAAGAAAAAAAAGCCTGCAATGTAGATGTGAACCGGGCCTTATATTCATCCATTTCTTTGTTATATCTGTTTTTCTAAAAATGGGTTGATAACCAATTTATTGTCCCAGTTTTTCCAGAGTTCTGTAGGACAAATCTGCCTTATGTTTTTATAAATCCCCTGCTCCTAAGTGACAACGTCTGTAGGAGCTCTAATAAAAGCCATAAGCGTGCAGTCACACGCGGCAGATTTTGTTGCAGAAATTTTAATCGACTGAAAATTAGTTCTATCCATCTAAATGTGGCTATTTCTGCAGCAGGTGTATGGATTTCTGCAATTCTGATTATTAGTCGTAGCTCAATTCTGCAACAAACTCTGCCGAGTGTTACTGCCCCCTAGGGATGCGCTCAGACGTGATATATATGTCTTGTATTTCAGCGTGTATATATGCTGCAGAAAACTACAATGTATGGCTATGGGAAAATTATTCTGCAACAAATTTCTCCAGTTCTTGTGTTGGAGAATATTTTTCCCATAGGCTTACATTGTAACGTGTTCCGCAGCATATGTTTACGCTGCAGAAATACAAAGCAAATGCGCCACGTCACCCCAATAGTTGTCATACATTCACTGCAGAAGACCCATATTTAAAGTGGGAAATTCAGTCAAAATGTACTGATATTGAATTTGAGTTACAGTCTGTACTATTGTCCAGAACTGCTTTTAGTTTTGCAGACCACAGAGCTGAAATCTCCCAGCACTGCTTGTGGAGCCAAGGTTTGGGCAGGTGATTTGATTCAGGGAAGTGTAATCATAACACCAGGCATATTAATGTAAGACGATGCAGAAAAACTGTCCCCCCGCCTTGCAGGAATTCCGCTAAACTGTTAGGTGTGTTTGTCAACAAGCTTGTTGACTGTTTCCAAAAGCAATCGGCATAACTGTGACTAAAGCTACGGATTATAATACCGGCTGTAACTCAAGATCATTACAAAAGTCCTCAATTTTTTGATACATTTTATTACTTTTTATTATATCTGTATATACATTTTAGTTTTATAGGGAGATACTCTTTCAAATGGAAGCATCTTCTTAATAAATAATAATCTGCGGGCAATGTTTGCTACGCAGCAGCAGCAACCAATGGTGGTGTCACTCGCTATTTTGAAAAAGGGCTGGAAGCCACCATCACTTCTGAGCCCAGAGGAAGATGGCCGCCGGTTGTCAACGCTGCCTTTCTTTGTATTTATTATTATTTTTCATCAATTGTTATAGTGGAGGCAGCAGGCCACGCCAGTAAGGGCCTTTTTGTCTTCCTCATAGCGTTTTACCTTCATTTCTTAGATTATTTTTCAGCAGACGACAATAAGCATTGGGTGTGGGTATAGTGTACAGTGCCAACATAGTCATCAAAGTAGGCATCTCTGCCAATCCGACAAGTCAGTGCTGTGGCCTTGTGACCTTGGGCAGGTCGTACGCTTATCACTGAATAGAGTAGATGAGGATTGTCAGTATATTGTGTTACAGACAGTGCCGCACTACAGCAGCATTATTAGAACTAGTATTATACATCAGCCTAGAACAGCGTACACATAATGTGCAAGGAAGTGACCTCATGTCTCCACCCTGATGCTGCATTTACACTAGAAGATGATGGTGGTGATAGTGATGATGATGACGATGATATCGCTGCAGGATGATGCCATTTTTACTCCAGGCTCTGGTTCCAGCATGTTCATAGCACTAAGTGACAGAAATGTGAAGGGACAGGGAGGGAGGGTGAAGGGTGGTGGTGAAAAAAAAAGATCCACAAGAGGGCGCTGTTTCAAGCTTCACATAAACAAGAGCACTGGTGGAAATATAGTGAATAACATATATAATCATCTCCTATAAACGTATGGCACATCTGTCACAGACACAACTATCCTGTATCATATACCCACACATAATACCTGTACCCGCCAACCAGGGCAGTCTATTGCATCATGTACCCCAATATAATAACCAGTGTATAATCCCCAGGAATGACCTATCCATTGCTATACCACCATTACTATATCGTTCTAGAACGAGAAGAAACACGACTGTAGCGCATTGCAGAGCCCCTGCCCCGAGTGCAGAGGGTGATGGGTGGCAGGAAGCCACCATTCACATACCCTACTACCAGCCTGTGTGGTAGATGTGGAGGGCACTGCCACACCCTGCACCGACAGCCCTAACCCAGCGTGGACACAATGCACCGATCTGATCAGTATATGTACGGCTGTATACATTGGATCTACCCACCAATATGCGCCCCTTTACTACAATAGGTGTCACTCACCCCCACGATCACACAGTCATCGCCCTGGAATACGGGCAGGTACTTGTCCCCTCTCTGCACCTCCGACTGATTCAAAGGGCGAAACCTGCACAGGACCTTGATGCTGCACTCATTGGTCTCGGCCATGATGGGAGATGAGGATGCTTCGGGCTGTTATATTAAATAAGGGAGAGCAGAAGCAGCGCAGGTAGGATGATGATGCACGGGCAGATCCTGGGATAAGTGGATCACTGGGGCGCAGGGAGCCGGTAGATCCCGCCCTTACAGCACCGCTGGGATGGATGCTGCCCTGGAGACTGATGAGGAGAAGGATGGAGGAAGGTGACGGCTGGCAGCTCTCATCTGCAGGCTGGGGACCCTGCCTGTGTCTCTTGCTGCGGGTGGTGTCTGAGGAGGGATGGGATGTGATGCGGCGCTGTCTTCTCAGTCTTGCAGTCTGATGCAGCCTGTGATCCACTGTGGATGCTGGAGTGGTGTAAAGGAGATCACGTGATCGGCCGCGATGGAGAGGGACTATTTCAATGCAGCTCTATGGAAGGACGCCAGAACAGGCAGCAGGAAGATGCCTGACAAACTGATATGATGAGGCTAATACGGAAATAATGCTTGATCATGTTCTTTACATCAGTACGAGGAGGATGCCCAGCATTTTTGGACTAATGTGGAGGTGATGATCTGCAGAAGAGAACTGATTGAGGGTGATGTGCTGCACAAGGGGACTGATTGGTGGAGCTCTGTCTGAGGAGGATGATACTCTGCACATGGGCATTATTGTGAGGGTGATGCTCTGCAGGAGGGGACTGATTGGGGCACGTGAGCCCACCAATTCCTACGCCT
This sequence comes from Rhinoderma darwinii, assembly GCF_050947455.1. Lineage (NCBI taxonomy): Eukaryota > Metazoa > Chordata > Amphibia > Anura > Rhinodermatidae > Rhinoderma > Rhinoderma darwinii. Next base: position 101,731,770 of record NC_134688.1, read on the forward strand.
TGGTTGGGGTGAAGTTTTGCGCCTCTCATTTTAATAAAGCAAATCCCTCCAACCAGATAACAACCTGCCCAGCCTTCTGCCTGTACCCAAGGGAGGGAATATAAAGACCTGATCTGATGAGCCCCTCACATGGCCTCTCTTTATACCTGTAACCCCACCCACCTGTTACACCTGGTCCAATCGCACTCCCTTATTTCCTGACCCATATTGTCTTCTGTCTTTAGGACATGGGCCCCTCTAGCACCTACCCTCGTCTCTTGCTGCTGAGATGTCTGGGATAGGCTGAAGGGACATGGCTGGTGGATACCCGGGCAATTTTCTCTTTTGCCCTACTTAAAGGGTTTTTACAAGAATCGACAATTATAACCGATCCACAGGATAGGTGATAATTGTCTGATCACTGGGCACCCTACCGGTTGCGAGAACGGAGGTCCTGAACCACCCATCTCTCGTCACTGCGCCCCCCACAGACAGAAGAGCTTAAATGCAGCGGCAGTCAAGCATGCGCTCTCTACTCAATTCAATGTCTATGGGACTGGCGGAAATAGTCGAGCATTGTAAAGCAGCGGCGTGCATGCTCATGCTCTGCTCCATTCAATGTCTTCATCACTGTGGTCAGTTCGTTGTCACGATCATTGGAGGTGATCAGGCAATTGGCACCTATCGTGTTAATTCTGGGAATATCCCTTTAAAATCCGGCCCTGAATTTGAATTTCTTCCACATGACTACAAGAAAAGTGTTGGCGAGATGGTCAAGTGATCCTTCTCAACCAAGGGCAAGGGACTTTTTTACATACCGAGCTTGCTTCCAGTCAGGGGTTTAGTGGGCGAGAGAGGTGTCTAGTGCTGGCTCAACTCGTCTTTTTTTGGAAGACCGCGTGATGGGCCATTGACTATAGTAGGCAGAGAGAGAGAGGCAACAACAGATGAAGCGGACCCTGGAAGCGGCTTTTTCTGGAAATCGGCAGGGATCACGTCAATCAAAAGTCTTAACTGAACAGACATATATGGCATATCCTAGTAATATGCCGCCAAAGTCTATCATGAGACAATACCTTGCAAGGTATAGCACCAAAACGTCCTGATGTCCACGGTAGGAGTTTCCAAGTCACGTGGGGACTCATACATTATTAACCCCTTCCCGCTGTGGCCACTTTGACCTTCCTGACAGAGCCTTATTTTTCAAATCTGACATGTGTCACTTTATGTGGTAATAACTTGGGAATGTTTTTACCTATACAAGCGATTGTGAGATTTTTTTTCTTGTGACATATTGGACTTTATGTTAGTGAAAAAATGTAGTCGATAAATTCAATATTTATTTGTGAAAAACACCAACATTTTGAGAAAGTTAGCAAAAATTTGTATTTTTCTAAATTTAAATGTATCTGCTTGTAAAACCAATAATAATACCACACCAAATAGTGACTAGTTAACATTTCCCTTATGTCTACTTTATGTTTGCATCATTTTTTTGAGCGTTCTTTTATTTTTCTAGGACATTACAAGGCTTAGAACTTTAGCAGCAATTTCTTACATTTTCAAGAAAATTTCAAAGGGCTATTGACCAGTTCAGTTCTGAAGTGGCTTTGAGGGCCTTATATATTAGAGATCCCCTCATAAATCACCCCATTTTAAATACTGCACCCCTCAAAGTATTCAAAACAGCATTCAGAAAGTTTCTTAACCCTCTAGGCGTTTCACAAGAATGAAACCAAATTGGAGGTAAAATGTACAAATTACATTTTTTTGGCAGAAATTCATTTTTAATAAATTTTTTTTCTGTAACACAGAAGGTTCTACCAGAGAAACGCAACTCAATATTTATTGCCCAGTTTCTGCAGTTTTAATAACATCCCACATGTCGCCCTAGTGTGCTGATGGACTGAAGCACAGGCCTTAGAAGAAAAGGAGCACCTAGTGGATTTTGGGGCCTTATTTTAATTAGATTATATTTTAGGCACCATGTACGGTTTAACCCCTTCAGGACTGAGCCTGTTTTGGCCTTCAGGACGAAGCCGATTTTTCAAATCTGACATGTGTCACTTTATGTGGTAATAACTCCGGAATGCTTTTGCCTATCCAAGCGATTCTGAGATTGTTTTCTCGTGACATATTGTACTTTATGTTAGTGAAAAAATTTGGTTGATAAATTCAATATTTATTTGTAAAAAACACCAAGATTTGGAGAAAATTTGCAAAAATTAGCATTTTTCTAAATGTAAATGTATCTACTTGTAAAACAGATAGTAATTCCACACAAAATAGTTACTAGTTAACATTTCCCATATGTCTACTTTAGTTTGGCATCGTTTTTTGAACATTCTTTTATTTTTCTAGGACGTCACAAGGCTTAGAACTTTAGCAGAGATTTCTCATATTTTCAAGAAAATTTCAAAAGGCGATTTTTACAAGGACCAGTTCAGTTCTGAAGTGGCTTTGAGGGCCTTATATATTAGAAAGTCCCCATAAATCACCCCATTTTGAAAACTGCACCCCTCAAAGTATTCAAAACAGCATTCAGAAAGTGTATTAACCCTTTAGGCATTTCACAGGAATTAAAGCAAAGTAGAGGTGAAAGTTACAAATTAAATTTTTTTTTACTAAATTCATTTGTAATACATTTTTTTCTATACGACAGAAGGTTTTACCCGAGAAATGTAACCTATTATTTATTGCCCAGATTCTGCAGTTTTTAGAAATACCCCACATGTGGCCCTAGTGCGCTAATTTACTGAAATACAGGCCTCAGAAGCAAAGGAGCACCTAGTGGATTTTGGGGCCTCCTTTTTTTTAACATATATTTTAGGTACCATGTCAGGTTTGAAGAGGTCTTGTGGGGCCAAAACAATAAAGACCCCCAAAAGTGACCTCATTTTGGAAACTACACCCCTCAGGGAATTTATCTAGGGGTATAGTTAGCATTTTGAACCCACAGTTTTTTTGCTAAATTTATTTGAATTAGTTTGTGAAGATGAAAATCTACTTTTTTTATGAAAAAACGTAGAAATTTTTACAAGGAATAAAAGAGAAAAAACACCCCAACATATGTAAAGTAATTTCTCCTGATTATAGCAATACCCCATATGTGGTAATAAACTGCTGTTTGGACCCACAGCAGGACTCAGAAGGGAAGGAGCACCATTTGGATTTTGAAATTCTGATTTTGCTGGAATAGTTTTCAGTGAATGAAAAAAATTTTTACTAAAAGTTTCGCTCACCTCATAACCACCACGCTATGGTTGCGTTTTCCAATGCGTTTTTCATGATGCTTGACTGATGCAAAAGGATGTGTAATTAATCCAAACGCTGCAGGTGCTTGTAGATGCTCCTATGCTAATCCTGTGTCGACTGCAGGCAATTGAAGCAAAAAATGGTGTGTAGAAAAGGCAGATCCAGCACTCGTATAGTTTTCAGTGCCATGTCGCGTTTGAAATGCACTGGAGGGAACAAAATAGTGGAAACCCCTGGAAAGTGACCCCATTTTGGAAACTACACTCATCAAGGAATTTTTCTAGGGGTAAAGTTAGCATTTTGACCCCACGGTTGTTTTGCTGAATTCATTGGAATTATTCTGTAAAAGTAAAAATCAACTTTTTTTCTGAAAAAGGGTAGCCATTTTTAATTTTTACAAGGAATAAAGGAGAAAAAGCACCCCAACATTTGTAAAACAATTTCTCCCGATTACGGAAATATGCCATATGTGGTAATAAACTGCTGTTTGGACCCACAGCAAGGCTTAGAAGGGAAGGAGCGCTATTTGGCTTTTGGAGCTCAAATTTAGCTGAAATGGTGTTTGGGTGCCATGTCGCATTTGCAAAGCCCCTGAGAGGCCAAAATAGTGGAAACCCCCCAAAAGTGGAAATTACACCACTTAAAGAATCTATCTAGGGATATAGTGGGCATTTAGACCCCACAAGTCTTTTGCAGGATTTATTAGAATTAGGCCGTGAAAATGAATATCAACATTTCTTCCACTAAAATGTTGCATTTTTTCAATTTCATAAAGGATAAAGGGGGAAAAAGCTGCCCAACATTCGTAAAGCAATTTCTCCGGAGTACGGCAATACCCCATATGTGGTCATTAAGTTATAATCTATCTTACAACTGCATTGACACCACAATAGATACAGAACATATGCAATAGTACACAGTTGTGTTTTTAAACTCTTTAGAACCAACAGGAATGCCTCCTCATCACTTGGATCTAAAGGTTGATGCTCAAGTTATTCTCTTGATCTGAATGCATCAAGACTGTGCAATGAAACCAGGATGTGCATTAAAACATGCCATCCCCGTGTGCTTGGAGCAGAATCTTCACTGGATGTGCTGCTGGAGCAGAAATTTTTATTCCACAAATTCCACTGATTAACTCAGATGAAACAAAACCTATAAACGATTACAGTTTCCAGTTAAGCTATCATTTGCAATGACAATAAATAAGGCCCAAGGCCAATCATTAAAGGTGGGTGGCATAAATATGGACTGTGCATGTTCCTCGCATGGACAATTGTATGTTGTATCAGGTAAAAATCTTTGCACCTGGCAATAAATTTCAATGTTGTTTATCAACAGGCTCGGTCATGGAATCTTACAAATCCATCTCCTACCAGTTTAGCTGTTAGGTATTTAGGAAGTTAAAAATGAAATAAACAGTGTATAACTGACGGGGTATATAGGACTACTAGCAATTTCGGCAGAAAAACTAAGGCATGGATTGGCCACCTGGGCACCCTTGGAACAGATCCAATGAACACACAAATACACCAACACTTTATACCCGGGCAGTGCCAAGATACTTTTTCTAGTCTATATATACAGTTAGGTCCAGAATTATTTGGACAGTGGCACAATCTTCTTAATTTGGGCTCTGCATGCCATCACATTGGATTTTAAATGAAACAACTGAGATGCAATTGAAGTGTATCCTTTCAGGTTTAAATCAAGGGGTTGAATAAAAATATCCTGTGAAATGTTTAGGAATTTCAACCATTTTTCTACACAGCCTCCTCATTTCAGGGGCTCAAAAGTAATTGGACAACTGAACATTACCATAAATTAAAAATTATTTTTTTAATACTTTGTAGAGAATCCTTTGCAGGCAATGACTGCTTGAAGTCTGGAATTCATGGACATCACCACACGCTGGGTTTCCTCCTTTGTGATGCTTTGTCAGGCCTTTACTGCCACGGTCTTCAGTTGTTGCTTGTTTGTGGGTCTTTCTGCCTTAAGTTTCGTCTTAAGCAAGTGAAATGCAGCTCAATCGGGTTGAGATCTGGTGACTGACTTGGCCATTGCAGAATATTCCACTTCTTTGCCTTAAAAAAAAACTCCTGGGTTGCTTTCGCAGTATGATTTGGGTCATTGTCCATCTGTACTGTGAAGCGACGTCCAATCAACCTGGCTGCATTTGGTTGAATCTGAGCAGAAAGTAAATCCCTGAACACTTCAGAATTCATCCGGCTGCTTCTGTCTTCAGTCACATCATCAATAAACACTAGTGACCCAGTGCCTTTGGCAGCCATGCATGCCCTTACCATTACACTGCCTCCACCATGTTTTACAGAGGATGTGGTGTGCTTTGGATCATGAGCCGTTCCAGGCCTTCTCCATACTTTCTTCCTCCCATCATTCTGGTACAGGTTGATCTTAGTTTCATCTGTCCATAGAATGCTGTTCCAGAACTGGGCTGGCTTCTTTACATTTTATTTGTCAAAGTCTAATCTGGCCTTTCTATTTTTGAGGCTGATTAATGGTTTGCACATTGTGGTGAACCCTCTGTATTTTCTCTCATGCAGTCTTCTCTTTATGGTAGACTTAGATACTGATACACCTACTTCCAGTAGAGTGTTCTTGACTTGGATAGATGTTGTGAAGGGGTTTTTCTTCACCATGGAAAGGATTCTGCGATCATCCACCACTGTTGTCTTCCGTGGACGTCCAGGCCTTTTGCAGTTCATGAGATCACCAGTGTGCTCTTTTTTTTTTAAGAATGTACCAAACTTTTGATTTGGCCACTCCTAACATTTGTGCTATCTCTCTGATGGATTTCTTCATTTTTTTTCAGCCTAACGATGGTCGGTTTCACTTGCATTGAGTGCTCCTTTGACCTCATGTTGTGGGTTCACAGCAACAGCTTCCGAATGCAAATGCCACAACCGGAATCTACGCCAGACCTTTTACATGCTTAATTGATGATGGATTAATGAGGGAATAGCCCATGCCGCCCATTAAATAGCTTTTGAGATAATTGTCCAATTACTTTTGGTCCCTTAAAAAAAAACCAGCTACAAATTAAAGAGCTGTAATTCCTAAACCCTTCCTCAAATTAGGATGTGAAAACCCTCAAATTAAATCTGAGAGTCTGCACTTTAAGCCCATATTGATTATATAACTGTATATTCAATATGTTTTGGTAAACAGCTAAAATGCCAAAACTTGTGTCACTGTCCAAATAATTCTGGACATAACTGTATGTGTAATCTGTCTATTCACTCACATGAACTCTCTCTGAGTGGGTTCTTAAGGAGCACTAAGAATAAAAGGTCTGTTGTTTTGTAAAAAAAAAAGTATCCAAATAAACATTCACAGCAAACATATATTGTATTTATTTATAGTTCTAATCTTCTAGTTAACATATATATTTGGTCAGTTAGCTAGATGTAGGGGATAGATGTAAGTGAGAGTATGACTACAGAATCAGAATACACAGGGTTTGTTTGTAGTCTGTCATTACGGAGACAAAGTATCAGAGCTGTACACAGAAAACGATAATACAAGTTTAATCAAGACTATTGGCAAATTTTCTTTGTTTAACCCCTTCCCGCCCAATCACGTACAGTTACGTGATTAAAGCTGGTGGCTTACCGCCTTTTCACGTAACTGTACGTCATTGAGATGAAGCTGGCTCAGGAGCTGAGCCAGCGACATCACCGCCGGGTGACAGCTGTATGTTACAGCTGTCACTCTGAGGTATCGGCCAGGACCGGAACTAGCATCCGATCCGGCCGATTAACCTCTCACATGCTGCGTTCAATAGAGATCGCAGCATGTGAGGAGTTTATAGCCACCGGCACCCCAGCATCGTGATCGCTGGGTTGCCGGTGGCTGCAAAGGCGATCGGAGGGCTAATACTTACCTCCCAATCAGCCTGTAAGGGAATCCTCCTATGCCCCGTCGTCGGCGGGGCCCAGGAGGCTTCCGGTACCATCGGCAAGATGGCACCGGCTCAGCTTCCGGCTCAGAAGCTGAGCCGGCGTCATCATCAGCAGTGGGTGTCCGCTGTATGTTACAGCGGACACCCCAATCTATCGCCAGGAACCGGAGCTAGCTCCGATTCCTGGCATTAACCCCTTCGATGCAGCGATCCATTGTGATCGCTGCATCCTAGAGGTTTGTAGCAAATCGGCAGCCTTGCCACGCGATGGCAAGGCTGGCGACTGCTACTATGGCAACAGGAGCCCTAACAATGGACTCCGGTCTGCCATTACGTAAGCTGATTAGGCCCCGCCCAGAGGCGGAGCCTGATCGCCTTGCTGTCAGTGAACAACTGACAGTTCCAATACATTGCACTACATAGGTAGTGCAATGTATTAGAACATCAAACAAACAGTTGGACATTCAAGTCCCCTAGTGGGACTAAAAAAAAGTGTAAAAAAAGTAAAAATAAAAGTTGTAAAACATACAATAAAAGTTTCAAGTAATAACACAAAACACAATCGCCCTTTTTCCCTTATCAAGTCATTTATTATTGAAAAAAATAATAAAGCCATACATATTTGGTATCGCTGCGACCGTAACGACCTAAACTATAAAAATATTATGTTATTTATCCAGCGCAGTGAACGCCGTAAAAAAAAAACCTCAAAAACACTGCCATAATTACTGTTTTTTTGGTCACCGTCTTCCAAAAATTGAAATAAAAAGTGATCAAAAAGTCGCATGTATCCAAAAACGGTACCTATAAAATCTATACCTCGTCTCGCAAAAAACAAACCCTCACACCGCACCATCGACAAAAAAATGTAAAAGTTATGGCTCTCACAACATCGCGACAGAAGAAATACATTCTCTTTCCAAAAGTAATTTTATTGTGCAAAAAGTTATAAAAAAGTTCTATAAATTAGGTATCGCCGGAATCGTACTGACCCGCAGAATAAAGGTAACATGTAGTTTATAACGCATGGTGAACGCTGTATATAAAAAAAACAAGCTATGGCAGAATTGCTGTTTTTTTGTCACCTTGCCTCCCAAAAAAAGGATAACAAGTGATCAAAAAGTTGCATGTACCCCAATATGGTACCAATAAAAGCTACAGCTCGTCCCGTAAAAAAAGAGCCCTCATACCACTACCACTACCAATACCAGGACAACACTTTCCAGGCAAAATTCCCCAAACTGCAAAGGTGCAGAGTGTGGACCAAAAGGGGGATAAGGAAGGACGCCAGTCATCAGTGCGACACCGGCCTGTGCAGAAAGGATCGATCACAGCGTAACACACATCTATGGATCATTTTATTATTTTTTTTACCTTATTATACCACCTGACTATGCCCGGATGTACTCTGCCCAGCTCACATATGCCCCACATTATAAACGGAAACAACAGTGATACTCCAAACAAAACTATTACCAAGCAAATTCCACGCTCCAAAAGCCAAATGGCGCTCCCACCGATCTGAGCCCTACAGAATGCCCAAACAGCTGTTTATGTCCACATATATGGCATCGCCATACCCGGGAGAACCCTTTTAACAATTTTTGAGGTGTGTGTCCCCAGTGGCACAAGCTGGGCACGACATATTTGACAATGAATTGGCATATCTAGGGCAAAATTTTAATTTGTACCTTCGGCAGCGCAATCATTTATGAAAAAGACACGTGGGGTGAAAATGCTCACTACACCCCTTAATAAATGCCTTGAGGGGTGTAGTTTCCAAAATGGGGTCACTTCTCAGGGGTTTCTTTTATTTCACATCTGAGCCTCTGCAATTGTGAACCAATACTTTATATGTCGCCAAATTAGGCCTCAATTTTACATGGTACTCTTTCACTCCTGAGCCCTGTCGAATGTCCAGCCAAAAGATTAGGGCCACACGTAGGGTGCTTCTAAAACCGGGAAACACCGCATAAAAATTGAGAGCTGTCTTGTTATGGTGGCACAAGCCGGGCACCACATATTGGCGTATCTAAGGAAAAATTCCCATTTTCACTCTCCCACATCGTGTGCACACAAATTTTTCTGCAAAACACCTGTGGGGTTAACATGCTCACTACACCCCTAGGTGAATACCTTGAGGGTGTTGTTTCCAAAATGGGGTCACTTCTGGGGGGGACTGTTTTGGTTCCACAGGGACTTTGCAAATGCAACATAGCGACCAGAAACCAAATGCAGCAAAATCTGTACACCAAAAGCAAATGGCGCTCCTTCCGTTCTGAGCCCTGCCGTGTGCCCAAACAGCATTTTATGACCACGTGTGGGGTATTGCCGTACTCCAGAGAAGTTGCTTTACAAATGTTGGGGTTCTTTTTTTCCTTTATTTGTTGAGAAAATTAAAAATTTTGAGCTAAAGCTACGTCTTATTGAAGAAAAAGGATTTTTTTTATTTTCACTGCCCAATTCTAATAAAATCTATGAAACACCTGTGGGGTCAAAATGCTCACTACACCCCTAGATGGATTCCTCAAGGGGTGTAGTTTTCTCAATGAAGTAATTTTTTTGGCGTTTTCACTGTTTTGGTCCCTTAGGGGCTTTGCAAATGCGACATGGCCTCCGCAAACCATTCCTGCTAAATTTGAGCTCCAAAAGCCAAATGGCGCTCTTTTCCTTTTAAGCCCTGCCGTGTGTCCAAACAGCTGTTTTTTACCACATGTGGGGTATTGTTTTACTCAGGAGAAATTGCTTTACAAATGTTGCGGTGCTTTTTCTCCTTTAGTCCTTGTGGAAATTAGAAAAAATTAGCTAAACCTACATTTTCTTTGAAAGAATGTAGATTTTCCTTTTCATGGCCCATTTTCAATAATTTCTGCAAAAAACCTGCGGGGTCAAAATGCTCACTACACCCCTAGATGGATTCCTCAAGGGGTGTAGTTTTCTCAATGGAGTCACTTTTTTGGCGTTTTCACTGTTTTGGTCCCTCAGGGGCTTTGCAAATGCGACATGGCCTCCGCAAACCATTCCTGCTAAATTTGAGCTCCAAAAGCCAAATGGCGCTCTTTCCCTTCTAAGCCCTGCCGTGGGTCCAAACAGCCATTTATTACCACATGTGGGGTATTGTTTTACTCGGGAGAAATTGCTTTACAAATGTTGCGGTGCTTTTTCTCCTTTAGTCCTTGTGGAAATTAGAAAAAATTAGCTAAACCTACATTTTCTTTGAAAGAATGTAGATTTTAATTTTCACGGCCTACTTCCAATAATTTCTGCAAAAAACCTGCAGGGTCAAAATGCTCACTGTACCCCTAGATAATTTCCTCAAGGGGTGTAGTTTCCCAAATGGGCTCACTTTTGGTGGATTTCCACTGTTTTAGCGCTGAAAGAGCCCTTCAAACCTGACATGGTGCCTAAAATATTTTCTAAAAAAAAGGAGGCCCAAAATCCACTGGGTGCTCCTTTGCTTCTGAGGCCTGTGCTTCAGTCCATTACCACACTAGGGCCACATGTGGGGTATTTCTAAAAACTGGAGAATCTGGGCAATAGATATTGAGTTGCGTTTCTCTGGTAAAAACTTCTGTGTTACAAAAAAAATAGATTAAAAATGAATTTCTGCAAAAAAAAAAATGAAATTTGAAAATTTCACCTCCATGTTGATTTAATTTCTGTGAAACATTTAAAGGGTTAAGAAACTTTCTAAATGTTGTTTTGAATACTTTGAGGGGTGATGATTTTAAAATGGGGTGACTTTTTGGCGGTTTCTAATATATAAGGCCCTAAAAGCCGCTTCACAACTGAACTGGCCCCTGTAAAAATAGCCTTTTGAAATTTTCTTGAAAATGTGAGAAATTGCTGCTAAAGTTCTAAGCCTTGTGATGTCATAGAAAAATAAAAGGACGTTCAAAAAACGATGCAAATATAAAGTAGACATATGGGGGATGTTAATTAGCAACAATTTTGTGTGGTATAACTGCCTGTCTTACAAGCAGATACATTTACATTTAGAAAAATGCTAATTTTTGCAATTTTTCACAAAATTTGGGTGTTTTTCACTGATAAATATTGAAAATGAGCTTGGTCCTGAAAAGGTTAATTAAAGATGCATCGGAACAAAAAAATAAAATAATGGTACATAGCTTTTAACTGTAGTGATTCTTATTGTTCTGATATAGGCCTAACCTAGACCCTTCCCTAAAATAACACAAGCCTTTTTCCTATACTACACAATTCATCTTCAAATAGTACATTTATGAATAATTATCTAAGGTTATATATGTGCTCACACTTAAATACAGTCCTGTTTTCATTTACTTTCATTTCTCTTGTGTGATTTTGGCCGAAGACATAAGATGGCTTTTAACGCTAATGCTTTTTCAGGTTTGCAGAGGGCGGGTTTGAGTGAAATACAGGCAGATATGGCCATTATTATACTCATCACTGAAAAGTGTCTCACTAAAGATCCTGAAATTGTATTCAATCGTCAACAATGTGACTGAATATGTTTTGTTGCTACGGCTGCACCTCTACAGTTTCAACGTATCGTAAAGTGGTACAGTGCGTTCTTTTATTCATGGTAATAAAGATATTCGTTCACTACAGATAAGAAAAGTGCACCTCTTGGATGCAGCTTGGACACTCATAGGCCTCACTCTTCAGTTGATGAAGACATCAAGACGATGTGATGCAAATTGTATGCACATAATGCTCTGTTCACATCTGTGCCTGGGGGCTTTGTTAGGGGCCTCCACAGCAAATTATCTTATCTGCTGCGCTATTTTTTCTGGCAAAATGACAGACACCATGATGGAAACCCGATGGAACCTATTAAAGTCAATGGGCTCTGTCAGGCGTCATTCGTATTCGTCTTGCAATAGATCCGGCAGCTATGTTTTTTCTTTTTCTGCTCCTATGACGGAGCAGAACAATGGAAAACCTGAACGCAGATGTGAACAGAGCCTACTGCTGCAGCCAATGCTCTCTATAAAATACTCTATTCACAGTAGCATGTGACGATTGCAGATATACAGCAATACATCAGCATACAGCAGATATACATATGCGTCATGCATTAGTTGATGTCATCATGGGCTTCACCTATCAGTTTATGACATTAGAACTGATGTAATAATAGGCCAAACATTATATAAACAAGCACCTACCACTAAAGAGCTGGAGCAAGGTCTCTCCATGAATACATCATATTGTCAAAGTGTCCTGGCAGTTATACATGGCAGTTGTGCAGAAGAAAATAACCCAAGCACTCAAATCTGCAAATATTTGGAAAATGTCGTGTATAGCTAAATTCGGCATCTCCCAGACCCTCTATGCAGACTCTGACATAGAGCGTCTGGGAGACGCCGAATTTAGCTATACACGACAACATTTTCCAACAGCTAAGCGATTGTGACATAGGCCGAAACGTCAAATACATCGCCTGCTATTATTACTACTGTACCAAGATAATACATATCTTTAAAATAATTTGTTTGAAAATAACAAAAAAAGACAAATTAAAATCTTTGGAAACCTTGCAACAACGAGAGATTTAAAAAAAAAATATTTGCAGATTTGAGTGCTTGGGTTATTTTTTTCTGCATAAATGGTGGGTTGATCCGACCTGAACCCTCGCAGCACCTACATATCTTACCAAGGAGTGCAATCCATCATCTTTTCTATACATGGCAGTTGGACAGGGTAAGAGACAGGTAAGCTATGTGGACTAAACAAACAAAACGGCATTCATTATAATTATTACATTTATCATTTTATCTGTTTTCTAAAAATCAAAAAACACAATTTCACGTCTTGTCCTCAGGAGACACCAGCCCTCACTTCCACTTCGCTCTGCTGTGTCCCGTAGGGTGCGCGCGCACGCTCATGCCCGCTCTTAAAGGGCACCTGAATAAAAGACTAAATTAGCCCATGAGCACCCTGGACTATAAGAAGGGCTCTGCCCCTTCCTGCATTGCCTGAGCGTGGTTGTCATTACCCTAGTTTGTCTCTGCAAATGGTCTCCTAAGTGTCTACCAGTTCCCAATGCTCCCGTTCCTGCTACCTGTATCCCGAGTGATCCTGGTTCAAGTGCCGTATTGAGTTGGAGTCGTGCTGCGCTGAGTATTACGCCTGTTATGCTACACCACGCCTACTGTCTGCCTGCTGCCTACGTCCCATCCGAGCCTGTCTTGCTACTGTCTGAAGCTACCACAGGTACACCTATACGAACTATAGACTTTGACCTGTGTCCTGTTGGACAGCTGCCATACCGTTAAGGCGGTATGGCCTAGTGGGTCCAACATGACACAGACTCTATTCTCCTTCTAGCTTCAGGGGACATCTCTCCCAACCCTGGTCCTCCCTATTCTACTGCTAAGCTCAAGCACTTACCTGCGACACATAGAACTACCCTGCTAATCTTCTTAACTTTCATTTTATGTCTTCTCCTGTCTCTTTTAACTCTGCGCTCTGGAATTCTCAGTCCGTTTGCAACAAACTCACCTTTATTCATGACTTATTCCTTTCTAAGGTCCCATGCACACGAACGTAAAAAGGGCCGTAATCACGGGCCGTAATTACGGACCGTAATTACGGGCCCATAGACTTCTATTGGCCACGGGTACCTCCCCGTATGCTTACAGAAAGGTGCCCGTGCCGTTGAAAAATATAGAACATGTCCTATTTTAGGCCGTAAGTACGGCACGGGCAGACCCATAGAAGTATATGGGGCTCCCGTAATTACGGGTGACTACGTGTGTGCACCCGTAATTACGGGAGGGTTGCTAGGCGACGTCAGGGGATAGTCACTGTCCAGGGTGCTGAAAGAGTTAAACGATCGGCAGTAACTCTTTCAGGACAGTGACTTCCGATCACAATATAGATGAACGTGTAAAAAAAATAGAAGTTCATACTTACCCAGAACTCCCTGCTTCTTCCTTCAGTCCGGCCTCCCGGGATGACGTTTCAGCCCGTGTGACCGCTGCAGCCAATCACAGGCGAATCACAGGCAGCAGCGGTCACATGGACTGCCGCGTCATCCAGGGAGGTTGGGCTGGATGTCGAAAGAGGGACGCGTCATCAAGACAACGGCCGGGTAAGTAGGAGTTTCTTTTACTTTTACTACGGAAAGGGCTGCCCCTTCCCTTAATCCTGCACTGATAGAGAGAAGGGGCTGCCGAATAGTGCAGTGTCATTTTGCAGCGAAAACTTGCCCGTAAATACGGGTGGAATACTGGTGACACCGGACCCGTATTTACGGGCACGGGTCCATAAATACTGGTGCAATACAGGTCGAATACATGTGACCAAGGACCCGTATATACGCCAGTATGTACAAGAGGAAAAAAATACGTTTGTGTGCGTGAGGCCTAACTCTCACTCTCTCAACCTCCTGGCTATTACAGAAACATGGCTACACCTGTCTGACACTGCTTCCCCTTCTGCACTATCTTCTGGTGGTCTCCTCTTCTCGCATGCCTCCAGACCTGAGAACTGGAAGGGTGGAGGAGTAGTAATGCTTCTTTACCCACACTGCACCTTCCAGGTCATTCCCCAGGTACACTCACATTCCCCTCCTTTGAAGTCCACACCCTCAGACTCTTTCACCCTTTTTCCCTTCGAGTGGCGGTTATCTACTACCCCCGGCCTCACCCTGCCAATTCCAGGATCATTTTACTGCCTGGCTTCCACAGTTCCTATCCTCTGAAACACCCACTCTCATCATGGGTGACTTTAACATCCCCATTGATAACCCAATCTCCTCATCTGCCTCCCAGTTTCTATCTTTAACTTCCTCCCAGGTCTTACACAACTTACTAACTCTCCTACACATGAAGACGGTTATTCACTTGACCTGGTCTTCTTCCGGCTCTGCTCAGAATCTGACTTTAATAACTCTCCTCTCCCGCTCTCTGACCACAACCTTCTCTCCTTTACTATCAAATATTCTCTGCCTCCTCAGGTCATGCCTACGTATCAGACATACAGAAATCTACATGCCATTAACACTCAGCAACTCATAGACAGTCTACAGTCTTCATTTTCCCCTATCTCTTCCCTCTCAAGTCCCAATCTGGCGGCCAAACCTTACAATAAACTCTCAAGAATGCATTGGATGAAGCAGCCCCCCCCCCCCTACACTCCGAACCACCCGACAATCTACAACAACCCTGGCGCACGCCTCAATCCCGCTTTCTTCAGCGGTGCCGGAGATGTGCTGAATGTCTGTGGAGAAAATCGCATTTGTCTGCAGATTTCCTACATTACAAATGTATGCTCAAAACGTACAACTCTGATCTTCACCATGCCAAACAATTCTATTTCACCTCTCTAATCTCCACACTATCTAATAATCCGAAACGCCTCTTTGCTACTTTTCATTCCCTCCTTAGTTCTAAAGTGCAGACGCCAATCACAGATCTCAGTGCTGAAGACCTGGCCACTTATTTTAAAGTTAAAATTGACAACATCCGGGATGATATTATCTCCCAGTCCCCTAGTAACATTGATCCTCTTCCCTCCCCCTCTAATTCACTTTCAACATTTGACCCAATAACAGAAGAAAAAGTCACTAGTCTACTCTCTTCTCGTCCTACTACCTGCCATCAGTGCCACCATCAGGAATTTCTGGGCCCCATACAGCCAAGATATCTGCCCCCCCCCTCCATTACCGGGGGTGGGCAACGGAAAGTGGGGCACTCACATTTGTTAGTTATACGCATTAACTGAGCAGGCAGTGACCGGTTAATGCTCTGGATTTTTATCTATTTATTCAAAACTTATCCGACTGTAAGGCATACAGTGGGATACGTCGCCCGGGGAATGGCCCAGGGGATTCCGGCCTTGGAGAATCCCCTGACGTCACTTTACATATATGGACAGTGATGTCGGGAGCTTTCCCAGGGACAAAGTCCACGGGTAGAGGACTTGTGATGCTCTGCCTGGGGACTCTGGCATTGGGAAGCTCCTGACATCACTGTCCACATACTAATGTCAGGAGCGGTATACGTTTTTTTGTGGAATCTCTTAGGATGGAATAGCAATGTCTACTACGCTATTCCATCCTTCAAAAATAAGGTATACCGACGTCTACCAGCCCGACGTAGGCTAAAAGGACGTAATGGAAACCTATGAATTATCGTCTACGTTGTTTATAGTGTACATTAGGAGATTTCCTGTCGTACACGATAAACTTAGGGCAACAAAGCGATGTGAAGGGGGCCTTAAGGGAAGGAAAAGCACTTGTGAGGATGTAAGAACTAATCGTCCGTTCTTACGTTGCCATTAAAGTTCAATGTGTTTTTCAACAGCAAAAATCGTAGGCTTTCCCTTTGATTTCTGACGCAGATGTGCGACAAGCGTGCCACAAGCGTGTAGCAAATTCGCACGAGAATAAGGCCCTGTTCACACATTTTACTGCATTTTTTGCAGCAGAAACCGCAAGCGGGAAAACAAGCGGGAAAAAACGCTGGCGGTAAAAAGAAGCGACATGACCTTTCTTCAGGCATTTCCGTCTCTGACCTCCCATTGACATCAATGGGAGGCAGAGAAAGCCTGAAGGAATTTCGAGGCAGATTTTTCTGCCTGCAAAAAACTGTGTGAACAAGGCCTAAATCCCATTCAAAGTTTCTAATCCTCGTCTTTTCCATGCAAAATAATTAGCATGCTACTTATTGCTGTGGTGGATTTCTTTTCATGGTGCGGACAAAAATAAACGTGGAAAAATTTTCGTAGCCTGTGAACTGGCTTGCGGAAACCTCATATGCATTGGATGCAGAATCATCGGCATGTCATCGGATTTCGTATCAAATCCAACATGTGTGAACAGGGTCTTAGGGTGAGTTAAAAAAAAACTCTGTTAGGCCAAATGCACACGATGCTTATTACGTGCAAATTATTATTTTCGTGCGGCAAATCCGCAGTGTAATACAGTACCAGCAAAGTAAATGAAATCAAGATATCTCATCTACATGTCGCATTTTCTGCACAAAAATGTACCTGCGGTGCGTATTTGAAAATATGATACATTTACATTTATCTTGCATTTCCACTTGCGAATTGTTTCTGAATAGTTAAAAAAAAACAAAAAAACTATGCAGCCTAAAACCTGCACCTATTTCCGCATCAAAATGTAAAAACCGCACCTAAAAACGTATCAAAAAACGCACTATTAGGCTGGGTTCACACGACCTATTTTCAGACGTAAACGAGGCGTATTATGCCTCGTTTTACGTCTGAAAATAGGGCTACAATACGTCGGCAAACATCTGCCCATTCATTTGAATGGGTTTGCCGACGTATTGTGCAGACGACCTGTCATTTACGCGTCGTCGTTTGACAGCTGTCAAACGACGACGCGTAAATGGACTGCCTCGGCAAAGAAGTGCAGGACACTTCTTTGCCACGTAATTTGAGCTGTTCTTCATTGAACTCAATGAAGAGCAGCTCAAGATATACGAGCGTCTCAGATGCCTCGCAAAATGCGAGGAGGAGCATTTACGTGTGAAACGAGGCAGCTGTTTTCTCTTGAAAACAGTCTGTCTTTTCACACGTAAATGACAGCTAGCGTGTGCACATACCCTAAGGTGCAGATTTTACCTGCGGTTTTGAGGCGGGTTTTGTGCACCAAATTCCTCAATGTGTGCGTTACAGAATTTGCTAGGGATTTACAGCAAATTAACCCCTTACATCGTAAAGGATGAAATACGTTACAATTCTGCAACATAATAGGTATGCAGCTGATTTATAAATCAGCAGCACTTCCTAAATGCCATGCAAAGTTTTATGCCTTAGTCTAGTTACACAATGTGGTAGAATCCCATTTTATTTGCCACAATCTTTGCAAAATCGCGGCAAAAAAGTGATTTGTCTGCTGAGAGCTAAAGAGTGAGAGCGTGCGCGCGCACAGCTCCGATAACATGGAACAGAAGAAGAGTTCACACTCTTCTTCTCTTCTGTTCCGTAGTGGTGGTGTAGGCTGCGCGCACACGCTCTCCAGCTCTTGCTGTAACACTGTCTGTAGCTGATTGGACAGTGTCACAGCGATGTTACACGCTCCGTTGCCAATTACCTCCCCATTGACAGTTCAGGGGGTTATTTAAATATCGGGCACCAAATATTACGGCACCCATATCTAAATAACGAAGGAGGTTAGAAAAATTCTTTATCTACATGTATGGAGAGGTGAAAGGTTCTCTTTAAAGGAAAGGTGTTATTTTTTCATTTTTTTTTATTTGATATGTTTTACTTTATGGGCCTATTTTTTCTAATTATTTTAATATGTTCCCTAAAGTAACTATTTATTCATATGTTTGTAATTCTCTGGGGGCAGCCATCTTTATTTTTATTTTTCATACTGCTAATTTTTGTTTTGCAGTTTCCGCTGGACCATTTGGACTACGTCGTAGATTCGTTGGACTACTTCGCTGATTTAAAGGGAATGTGTTGCCAGCAAAACATGTTTTTTTTTTTTTTAGTTAAACAATTAGTGTATAGGTGATTAAACATTGTTCTAATTTTTTTTTTTTTTTTCACGAGTCAGGAAATATTATAAATTGGATTCAATTGGATTCTAATTTATAATATTTCCCATTGCTGGTCACTAGATGGAGCCATTCCCAAAATTGCAGCATTGCATGTGGTAAAGCAACCACATTGCTTTATGCTGCAAAATTGGGTAAAAAGCCCTGGCTCTAGTGAGCTCTCAGCATCCCCCCCCTCCTTTATCCTGGCTAGTGCCGGGAGAAACGAGGGGTTTGAACGGTCTAACCTCCTACACTGTGTGTCGCCATTTTTTGAGCTAACACACAGTGTAGAAGGTTTACATACAGTAGTAAACACACACTGAAACACAAACATATATAGAAATCCCTTACCTGCTCCAGTCGCCGCCGCTCCCTCCGGTCCATCCGCTCCGTCTGCTGCCGCTGCTCCATGTGCACAAGTCCGGAAGCCGCGACCGGAAGTAGTAATCTTACTGTCCGGCCGCGACTTCCGGTCCACAGGAAAATGGCGCCGGACGGCGCGCATTCCAAATTGAACTGTGTGGGAGCGGCGCATGCGCCGTTCCCACACAGCGGCGTACATGTTAGTGGATGGAACGGGCCCCGTTCGCAGTCCCTATGGGACTGGAGCTGCCGTATTCCATGTCTGTATGTGTCATTAATCGACACATACAGAAATGGAAAAAAAAATGGCAGCCCCCATAGGGAAGAAGAAGTGTAAAAATAAGAAAAAGTAACACACAAACACACAAATTAATCCAAACGTTTTTAATAAAGCACTAACATCTTTAACATATTAAAAAAAAAATTGTCGTGACACTGTTCCTTTAAGCTTTTTTCATTTTTTTAAATAAAATGGTTAAAGTGGATTGTGTGGAAGAGTTATTTCAATAAAAAAAATTTTTTTTATGTCTCTGTTTTTTAATACTTCATTACCACCTTAGTAATGGCAGCTGTCTGATTGAGAGCGTCCATTACTAAGAAGGGGCTTAGTCTTAGCCAGTAAAAGGCTATCATTAACCCCTATTATTACCCCGGTACCCACTGACACCAGGAGTACTGGGAAGAGCTGGGTACGATCCAGCACCCGACTGTCTGAAGTGAAGTAAAGGGCAGGTACTGGGGTGGCTGCAGGCTGGCAAAATCAGGCTGGGAATTGCCAAAAACTGTGTCCCTTCCAACCCTGGTAATGCTAGGCTGCTGCTTTATTGTATCTGGTTGGTTATGAGGGGGATCTCACGTAATTGTTTTTCAACTATTTATTTTTTTTAAATTACGTGGGGTTCCCGCTATTTTTCATAACCAGCCAGATACAATAAAGCAGCAACAGGCTATCATTACCAGGGTGGGAAGGGCCACGGTTTTTGTCCCTTCCCATCCTGATATTCCCAGCCTGCGGCCGCCCTGATGCTTTGCCGCCGCTTCAGATTGGCGGAGTACAAGAAAGTCTAATTCCCAGGTCAGGCTTTCTTGTACTCCGCCATAAAGAAAATTTTTTCCTCCTGGCGGATGATTTTTACGTTGACAGGTAGCAGAGTTCTTCCACAGCGGTGTTAGGGGGCAAACTCGCAAATTGTCCAGTACCCCCAGAATGGGCCGCTACTCTTGGGCCAGTGCTGTGTGCTTGCCTTGCAGACTAAAATTTGACAGGCAACCCCTGGCCATTGGCTCCCTGCTCCGCCGTTTGCTCTTGTAGGCCACAGCCTGGTTTAGACCTGAGGCCTACAAGAGATCAGGAGCACGATGACGTCAACTGCCTGACACAATGACGTCACTGCATCATGCCATCCACGCCGGGCCACTGAATTCAGTTAAAATTCATAAGTCTATTAGGTAATAAAAAGGGGGCATAAAAAAGTGGCATACAAAAGGGAGCATTCTTATTGTGGGGGTATAAAGCAGGCATTTTTACTGAGTGGGGGTATAAAGAGGCTAAATTACTGTGGGGGCATAAAGGGGATATTAGTACTGAGTGGGAATTCTATTCCTGAGTGAGGGCCCTAAAAGTGGCTCTATCACTGAGTAAGGTATAAAGGGGACACTAACACTGTGTAGGGGAACAAAAGTGGCACTTACTGTGTGGGGCCTTTGGGGGAACAAAAGGGTGTGTGTACTATTACTGTGTGGGGCACCTAGTATAGTATGTATAGGGAGTTTGTGTAGAGGTAGGGAATAGTTAGGGAGTGCGCTAGAAAACAAGGAGCCAAATATATCTGTCATATTCTGCAGGGCTTAGGAAATCGTGTCCGGGAGAAGTTGTCATTGCGATCTTGGCTGGACGAAAACGAAAAGGTGAAAGTGAGCAACTTCAATCTGAGAAGACGTCACCTGTGAGTCACTCAATATAACTATACTCTAATCACTTATATGGTCTGCAGATTTCCTGTGTATAACTGGCATCTACCTTTATATGGTCACTGTATGGTGGTAATATTGGTCTATATATAGTGTGTTTTATTCACGAACAGTATTGTGGTTTTTTTCTGACACTGTGTTGTAGTAATATGTGATCTTGGGTTTTTTCAGTATCAATATGGGGGTATTATTCAGTCACTATATGGTTATGGTGTGGCGGTATTATTCAGTAACAGTATGGGGGTATTATTCAGTCACTATGTGGTTATGGAGTGGCAGTATTATTCAGTAACAGTATGTGGGTATTATTCAGTCACTATGTGGTAGTAATATGTTCTCATGGAGTGGAGGTATTATTCATTAACACTATGGTGGTATTATTCAGACACTATGTGGTGGTAATATGCAGTCATGGTGTGGAAGTATTATTAAGCCACTATGTGGTTATGGTGTGGGGGTATTATTCAGTAACAGTATGGAGTATTATTGGTAATGTTGGTCTTACAATCCATGTAAGTTACTGTGGTGTGGGCTTTGGGGAAGTGTGAGTGTGACAGCAGATGATCAGGCTAAGAGACGGTCTGCAGAGTGGCATGGGATGTACTTTGGCATGCAGGTGATACCTACGTGTAGGATGTGGGGCCATAACTTGTGTACAGTCCAGGGCCTAAGATCATATTAATCTACCGCTGGCATCAAGCCAGCACAGGCAGACCACTACAATACAGCAGGTAGAGCAAAGAAACCAGCCCAGGACGTGCCGCTTCAAAACAGCGCTAAGCGCGATCCATCCTGGACTGGCTTGAATGTAATTGCAGAGAGTGATGCCGCTAATGAGACTGGCTGCCGAGGAGAGATATGGGGCTGTGCAGGACAGACTGTACTATTTGCACTGCACTGATTGGTAGTAAGAAGAATTCTTTAAATCTTTTCTATACTTCAAACAGCACTTTAACAAATAAACATCAAATGTTTTCCTATTTAAGAAATGTATATATTGCGTGTTTGATGTGTAAAGCTAGTAATGAGAAAACTCTGATAGATTGGGGGGGGGGGGGTGCCTTTTTATAGTTCGCCTCAGGCAGCAGAGGGGCTAGGTTCACCCCTGAGCCTAACATCACAAATTTTTCATGTTTTGTATCCTTTTTTTCTGCAATTTTCATAATTGCAGCACAAATCAAGCGGTTTTGCCGCGATTTTTATATAATCGCTGCAAAACTGCGACAATTTTGCCAATGCAAAAATTGCGGCAAAAAAACGCTACGGAAACTACAAAAAAACATTTTAACATACTTTATATATTCTACAAGTGGGGTCAGGAGGGATGAGAAGCAGGATGGAGAGGGGGGACACTCACCAGCCTGCAGGTCCAGTCGGATGTGTAGAGAAGGAGCTGGCTGGGGGGGCGGGATCTCCACACACAGCTTCTGCTTCTCATGCTGCAATCTTTCTCTTCTGTTATTCCTTTACGCTGCTGAAGTTATTCGTCCAGTTCGTGAAGTTACAACAGGTCTGCAGGGGGGGCCACGAGCGCTGCGGGGGTGCCTGCAAGGGGGGGGTGAGGTGGGGCCCACCATGGGCGAGGGGGGGGGCCGACAGCCCGACGCGCACCTTTTCTTCAGACATGTGGCCAGGCCTCTGAAGGGAGTACCAGTAATACTGTCCTGATGGCGGCCCAGCCTGCCATAGTGACCCTATCCCCTCACCGTCCCTCTGTCACTAGTTACCTGACTCAATTATTTAACCTCTTTCTTCTGGAATCTTTCCCTCCTCTTTTAAACATGCCGTTATAAACCCATTACTGAAAAAAACAACTCTTGACCCATCCAGCGCTGCTAACTACCGACTTGTCTCTAATCTCCTATTCATCTCAAACTCCTAAAAAGCCTGGTCTACTCTGCTAAATCCATTTTTTTTGTGTGCGTCAATTTTCATTTTATTCAAAGAATTTTCATATAAAAACAAATAAACAAATGCATGTTCCTGACAAAAATCAAGGATGCAGTATCACAAGGTCAAAAAACGTAAAGCAGTAAATGTAAGGCTGTCAGTGTAATAATAATCTTACACAGTGAAAATAGGACCTATTTAGTCCTGAATGAGCAGACAGGACCTTGATGTAGAATGGTAAAGTTAGGAACAATCATGTAAAGAAAGAACGAAAGTACAGTATTCCATGTCATATAGAAAAGGTATGCTAGCTATGACACAATAAAATCAAGTATACAAAAGGAAAATAGACATCATTGTTCCTAGAGTAAAAGAAAAAGGAAAAGCAAGTCTATGCTAGGTGGGTAGTAGTAGGAGTGATGAGAGGAGGTTGTGGAGGAAGGGAATGAGTGCTATTCCTGAAAGACCGCCAATGGTCCCAGATAGAGACAAATTTAGTGTGTTTTCTGACTTCCCAACCTGCAAGTTCTTCCATCCTACAGATGTGGTCTATTTTATCAAACCATTGCTGTGTAGAAGGGGGATTCTTTGATCTCCAGTGAAGGGGGACCAAAAGCTTTGCAGCGGTAATGAGATGGGTAGCTAAATTATGTTTGGCTGGGTGGAAGGAAGGGGTAGGAGCCCATAGTAAGATCAGGGGAGAAGACAAGGGTATTTTTTTCCTGGTAATGTTGTGGATTGTGTCAGAGACCATTTGCGAAAAAGGTTTAATAAGTGGATATTCCTACCAAATATGCTTGAGAGAACCCACATCTCGACCACAGCTCCAACACGAGCTATCAGAGATTACATTTATTTTGTGTAGGAATTCAGGAGTTCTGTGGGTTTTAAAAGAATTCTCCTGGATTCTCACACATCTTGAGAAGCCATGTGAGTGTCTCAATATAGTAGCAATCTCAGAGGAGGACCAAGTGAGGTTAAGCTCTCTTTCCCAAGCCATAATATAACTCTGTTTGTGGGCGGCCGAACGGAGAATCAAATCAGAGTATACTTTGGATAGGAGTTTGGTAGGTGTAGAGGGGAAACGTAGCAAGGTGTCTAACCATGAAGGTTCAACGAGCGAAGGGAATTTGTTTCTAAATTGGGAGTATAGACTTTTAAAACTTGTAACATGTAAAAAATTACAAGTATTCAAACTCGGATTAAGGAGAAAATTGTCAAGGTTAGGGGTAAAGGGATCCTGATAAACCGTAGGGGGGCAAAGTTCAACCCTGCCCAAACACTATGTAGATCAAAGGGGATCCCTAATGCAAAGGGAACGTAGTTAAGGGGCATCATTGGGGAGAATAGAGTGGGAGGATCCAATGAGGACAAGTATGGAAAACTGAGATGGTGCCTCTGGAGATGGGGCTAAGTTTGGAAAGAGGTATTCGAGTAGAGAATCTACCCCAAAGCAGAGGACGCATCCAAGAGGGATATTTCTATGTCAACGTGAGGAGGTGGCTCCTCACTTCTGTTTAAGAGTACCCATCTGCTGAGATGGTTGGCTCTGTAAAATTGCTGGACGCCAAGGAGGCCCATCCCCCCCTTGTGGACTTTTGAGGGTAAGAGTTTTATGGGCTAATCTAGGTGTTTTGTTGCCCATAGGAAATCTCCAAACATGCTTTTCAGGCTATTAAAAAAGGATTGTGAGAGACAAATGGCTACCATCTGTATAACATCCAATTTTTTTTGAAGAATATAAGTCTTAAGGACTTTTTTTCCTATCCATCCATGAGAGGAGAGGAATTTTGAGGGCTTGGAGTTGGGACTTGATCTGTTGGAACAGGAGCTGGAAATTTAGCAAGAATAAGAGGGAAAGATCATAGGGGATGTGGATTCCCAAATATTTAATTGCTTTTTCTGGCCAATTGAAGGGGGCAAGGGATTTAAATATGGCAATTTCAGTGGGAGGTACAGAGACGTTGAGTATGTCAGATTTAGAGAAGTTTATTATGAAGTTAGAGATTTAATGTAATCGCTAAAGATCTGCATGATTCGAGGGAAAGCTGGCAGGGGCTTGGTTATTATCAACAAGAGATCATCTGCAGCCGCAGCGGTTGAATGTACAAAATTGCCAACCCTCACAAACTTGACAACCGTCAAGCCGTCTATACAATCAGATTGGCGGATCTTCTGTAACAGGGGTTCAATGGATAGGATGAATAGGGAAGGAGACAGGGGGAAACCCCGTCTAGTGCTGTTGAGGATGTTAAAATATGGGAAAAGAGTGCCATTAGGTTTGAGCCTGGCTCTAGGTGCTGAGTACAGAGAAAACGTTGCCTCAATTAAAGCTTCAGGGAAGCCAAGTCTTTCCAAGGTAAAACGCATGAAGGACCAGCTGACCTGATCAAAAGCTTTCTCTGCGTCAGTACCCAGAAAGGCCAAGGGTATTTTTTGTTTTTTGGCGTGGTATATGAGATGGATAAGACGAGAGGTGTTGTGTTTTTTTTTTTTTGTTTTTTTTTTAAAATATCCTTTTTATTGTCAGTTTTCACATTTTCTTACAAACATTTCACGTAAAAGTTACATCATGAGTGCGCAGCACTCAACTGGCATGGAATTTAACTTTGAATTAAATTCAACACAACATATAAACATATAAACATATAAACATGGCATAATTGTCGATCTTCAAATGGACCTAAAGCACGACTTCCCCCAACCCCGACACGACCTAGGTCATCAATACGTTTCTACTCATCCTTTATCCCCCTGCTGGTTCAAAGTTGCAATCCCCCTAAAGTGCCTGCCAAGAGCTGTGTGCAGTACCACTTTGTGTACTGGAAAGGCTTAACAATTTCCGCTATTTCGGCTGCTGAACATTGCGATTCTATGAATAATTGCCACTTATCAAATAGCTTCTTGGTTCCCCTTTCCTTCCGCCTTTCCACCTCCACCTTCTCAAGAACTAATAGCTGTTTCAGCCGTGACACAATCAATTCTAACCCCGGCGTATCTGTCTCTAACCATTTACTCAGGAGGCATCTCAAGGCTACCAGTAAAATCGTGTGCACCAGCACGGGAGGTGATCTCACTCCTCGAGCACTCTCTTCCTCCGCCGGCCGCGCCTGATGGAATAGTAGCGCTTGAGGCGTCATTGGGAGATTCATTTTCCAATGGTCCTCAATATATTTCTGTACCATCCCCCAAAATCATTTCGTATGTACACACCCCCACACTCCATGCCACAAATTCGTCAATGGTGTATTGCACTTGGGACAACTTGTAATGCGGTCAGGGAAAGATTGTGAAGGCAAAATATTAAAGCCATATATTGCTGCATGCATCAACTTAAAATAGGTTTCCCTCCAGCTCTCATTTATAACACTCTTCCGTACCATCTCCCAACCCCCCAGTATGGTCTCTCCTATACCTGGATCCTGAGTCCACCGTTCCCAGATTTTAAAACTAATCCTTAATTGCGGACGAACAAAACCATCTCTCAATGCTCTATACAACCCTGAAATGGTCGCCCGCCCAGTTGTTGGACCTATGACCTCATCCAAAGTGTGCGAGGTAGCTTCCTTACTCAAATCCCTGAGCCTGGAGGTGCAAAATGCTCGTACCTGGAGTACTTGCAAAAAATTGACCCTACCCGCTATGGGTCTGAGTTTAGTGGTGTTTCCTCCCCAGTTAACCACCTCTTTTCCTCTGTGTGCATAAGGTCCCCTGCGTTGCCAATGCCTACCCTCTCCCATGAAGCAATTCCGTCCCCCTTGTCCATTCCCGGTAAAAATTCCGGGTGTCCGCTCAACGGCATATATTTCGATACCAGGTGGGGTAACCCAAACTGCTTACGTACCACTTTCCAAGCTAGGACTGTATCTCTCAATACAATGGAGGTTTTGAGACGGCACGGAAGAGAAGCAACTCTACAATGTAACAAAGCTTTCAGGTTCCATGGTGAGGCATACTCCCCCTCCAGATCTAAGTTGGAATAATTGCTTGTTTCATGAAGCCAATCTACTACATGGCGAAAAAGACAGACCACGTTATAACCCCTGACATTCGGAAAGTTCACACCCCCTTCTTGTTTACCCATCATGAGCTTGGTAAGTGCTATGCGCGGCCTTTTTCCTGCCCATATAAATTTAGTGAATGAGGCTGTCAGTTTGGAGACATCCACATGCTTCAACAAGAGAGGAAGTGTTTGAAAAGGGTATAACAATCTGGGGAAACTAACCATCTTAATCAGATGGCATCTTCCCAGGAGGGACAACGGCAATTGGCCCCATCTAGTGAGTTCCGCTTGTATTTTTTTAATCAACAGGGGATAATTTAGGCCATACAGAGTGTCTGGTACCCTCCCTATTCTGATACCCAGATAAGTAATGCAGTGCTCAACAGGTGATATCCCGCAACCCAAGGATTGCCAAAAGGTCTTAGGCAATGGCCTGCCCAACTCCAGCAGTTCGCTCTTAGCTATGTTGACTTTATATCCTGAGCATTGCCCAAATTCCTGCAAAAATTGAAAAATCGTCCCTAAATGCTCTTGAGGATTTGACATAAAAAGTATAACATCATCAGCGAACAGGGCTAACTTCACTGCACAAGACCCTACTTGAATGCCTCTGAACATATCCGATTCCTCCAGGAATCTAGTCATAGGTTCCAATGCAAGATTGAATAACAGGGGCGACAGGGGACAACCCTGTCGTGTTCCTTTATGTAATTGGAAGGGATCTGATAGGAACCCTGAAGAGTGAACACGTGCCTGCGGGCTATTGTAGACTCCCTTCAGGAAGACCCGGAAGTCTCCCTGAATGTTCATTTTGTCTAGCACCATCAGGGCCGCCATCAGGGGGGTATTAGGGGTACTGGTGTGAGGGGCCCGGCCAAACCTAATTGAAAGGGGGGCCCGGCAACTGCCGCGACTTTCCATTGGTAGAAAAAAACGGGCCCCTATAATGGGGCCCGTTTTTTTCACCACAGAATGTCGTGAGCTGCGGGCCCCCCTCTCGTCATGGGAGCCGTCGAACCGCCCTGCCCGCGCGCGACCGATCGCGCGCACAAGGAAACTCCCGCGCGTGCGCACTCGCGAGTGTCCGTGAGCACGCACCCTTGAAAGCACGCACTCGAGACCGCCCGTGCGCGCACCCGCAAAAGTACGGAAGCGCGCACCCGCGCACCTTACAGAATTTCGAGTCAGATTTTGACCTGCCCACACTATCTTGCCTCGTCTTTTTACTGCGTTTTTTGCCCGCGGCGATTGAGGACAGCAGACAAAAAACGCAGCGAAAAATGCATTTTCTGCCTCCCATTGATTTCGATGGGAGGTCAGAGGCGGCACCGCGGCAAGAAAGGATGTGCTGCTTTTTCTTTTTTCCACGACTGGCTCCCATTGATTTCAGATTAAATCAATGGGAGGCGGTTTTGGAAGTTTTTTGGTGCTGATTCTGACGCAGTGTCCGAGTCAATATCAAGGCCCAAAAACTCTGTGAACTGGGCCTTATTGTTAGGGCTTATTCAGACCAACGTGTAATACGTCCGTGCAACGTGCGTGATTTTCACGTGCCTCGCACGGACCTATGTTACTGTATGGGGCCGTGCAGACTGTCAGTGATTTTCACGCAGCGTATGTCCGCTGCGTAAAACTCACGACATGTCCAATATTTGTGCATTGTTCGCGCATCACGCACCCATTGAAGTCAATGGGTGCGTGAAAATCACGCCTAGCACTTCCGCAGCCGTATAAACTATGAATGAAAACAGAAAACCACGACGTGCTACAAACATAGAAACAGAGTGTCATAATGATGGCGGCTGCGCGAAAATCAAGCAGCCACGCATCATACGCTGCTGACACACGGAGCTGTTATGGACCTTTTGCATGCACAAAACGCCACGTTTTTGCGCGCGCAAAAAGGACACGCTCGTGTAAATCCGGCCTTAGGGTAGGAACACACTAGGCATAAACACTGCAGATTTTATGCAACACATTTTATTGTGGAAAATCCGCAGCGTATTACAGTCGCAGCAGAGTGGATGAGATTTGAACAAATCTCATCCACACGCTGCAAAAAGCATTTACCTGCAGTGTGGCTTTTTAAGCCGCAGCATGTCAATTTATTGTGCAGAATCGCTGCTCCTCTGTTGCGGAAATGCTGCGGTTCTGCCGCAAAAATCACAAATGAGAAAAAAAAAGGTACTTTTTTAAATTTATAAAAAAGTTTAGACTTACCCCGGCCGTAGTCCTGGTGACGCGATCCTCTATTCTTAGCGCAGCCCGGCCTCCTGTCATGACGTTTCATCCCATGTGACTGCTGCAGCGGTCACATGGTCTACAGTGTCATCCCAGGAGGCGGGGCTACGTTCAGAAGAGAGAGATGCGTCACCAAGACTACGGCCGGGGCAAGTCGAAACTTTTTTCCCTGCAGGATTCCCGCAGCGGACACGCCTCACGAAACCTGCGCCACTATTTGGTGCGGTTTTGCTGTCAGAATTCCCTGCGGCTACCAGGGCGGATAAGCTGTGTAGTTTTACTCAGCATATCCGCCTAGTGTGTCCCTTATGATGTCGCTCCTGGAGCTTCTGCCTGTCTCTAAATAAGCAGTTGGTCCATTAGAATTTGGAATTTATTTTTTTTTGTGAACCAGCTTAAAAAAATACAAAACTTTTGTGTTAGGGCCTGTTCACATCACCGTTCGCTCCTGCTCCGGGGTTCCATCTGAGGTTTCCGTCGGGTGAACCCCGCAACGGAAAGTGAAAGTGACAGCACAGCACGTATTACACGTTCGTCTGAATAAGCCCTAACAATAAGGCCCAGTTCACAGAGTTTTTGGGCCTTGATATTGACTCGGACACTGCGTCAGAATCAGCACCAAAAAACTTCCAAAACCGCCTCCCATTGATTTAATCTGAAATCAATGGGAGCCAGTCGCGGAAAAAAGAAAAAGCAGCACGTCCTTTCTTGCCGCTGTTCCGAAATCGAAATCAATGGGAGGCAGAAAATGCATTTTTCGCTGCGTTTTTTGTCTGCTGTCCTCAATCGCCGCGGGCAAAAAACGCGGCAAGATAGTGTGGGCAGGTCAAAATCTGCCTCAAAATTCGGTGCGCGGTTCCAGGCGGTCGCCGGTGCGCATGCGCGGGAGTTTGCGGGTGCGCACGATCGGTCGCACGGGCGGCGGTGTTTGACGGCCCCCATGACGACCCCCATGCTACCCAGGGCCGCCATCAGGGGGGGTATTAGGGGTACTGATGTGAGAGGCCCGGCCAAACCTAATTGAAAGGGGGGCCCGCAGCTCATGACATTCTTTTGGTGAAAAAAACGGGCCCCATTGCAGGGGCCTGTTTTTTTTCTACCAAAGGCAAGTCGCGGCAGTTTGCCGGGCCCCCCTTTCAATTAGGTTTGGCCGGGCCACTCACATCAGTACCCCCTGCTGGCGGCCCTGGGTACCATGATATAGTGCTGGACGGAGTACCGTTAACAGGCGGTGCCACGGTAGGGGGGCCCAGAAAATTTAGCTGTAGGGGGCCCTGAAATTCCTGATGGCCCTCAGCACCATCCCCAGCCATTCCCATTGTATGTTATCAAAGGCTTTCTCTGCGTCTAGCGCTAAAAGTGCCGGCCTGGTACCTGGCTGGGGATCGTGCCTGACTGTTTCTAGCACCGTCAACACTTTGCGTAGATTCGTCACTGCTGCCCTGCCCTTTACAAATCCTACTTGGGATTTTCCCACCAGTATGGGTAGATACATAGCCAGCCGATTGGCCAAAATTTTTGTGAGCAATTTCTGATCTTGGTCTATCAGTGAAATGGGACGGTACGACCCCGGGTCAAGAGGATTCTTCCCCTTCTTGGGTAACACCTTTATATGCGCTACCTTGGCCTCTGCTGGTAAAGCCCCCGTTCCTAGTAAAATATTATAATATGCCACCAAGGTAGGGCTGATTTCTTCTCTCAGAGATTTAAAAAACTCCCCTGTAAATCCATCCGGACCCGGGGCCTTTCCGTTAGATAAGGTCTTAATGGCGCTCCAAACTTCCTCTAATGTAATCTCTGCGCTCAAGTGACCATTCTGCTCCTGGGTGAGCCCTGGCAGCTTCACCTTCTCCAAAAATTCCCTCCCTTTTTGGAGATCTATGGGTGTTTCTGAGTAAAGGGCTTGGTAGTATTTACTTAATATGGTGTTAATTTTTTTGGGGTCTGAGGTAGGAGTTCCATTTGATTCGTTAAGTGTTGAAATGTGTGACGGTGCATACCTCCCCTTTGCTAATCGCGCTAATAATTTGCCCGCTTTATTGCCGAAACGCATTAACTTGGCATCAAATTGGGACCGGTAAATACTCTCTCTTTTGTCTAACCATTGATCAAACTGTCGCTTGGCTTCCCTCCATTCCTCCCACAATGGCAGTGATGGAGAGTGTAGGAATGCTATGTATGCACACCGTAATCTGTCGCTCGCTGCCTTGTATCCTTCGGTCGTCTTACGTTTAAGATTAGACATATATTGCATAATTTTCCCTCGTATTACCGCTTTGGCTGTACGCCAATACAATGACGGTTCCGAGCGATGCGATACATTATCCCCATCAAATTCCATCCACCACCCCTTAAGCTTCTGTATAAAGCCCTCATCCTTTGCCAGAAAGGCGGGAAACCTCCAAATAAAATCCGTTCCTCTAGCTACTGTGTCGGCCAAGGTAATGGTAACCGGAGCATGGTCCGAAATAACTAGATCTGCAATTGCCGCTTCACGTAAACGCCGCGATAATGCGTCACTAACTAGCAAGTAATCAATACGCAACCATGACTGATGAACATGGGAGAAATGTGTATATTCCCGCGCATCTGGGTGTAGACTCCTCCACGCATCTATTAGGGCCGTGTGTCTTAAAAAGTCGGGCAAGATCCTATCTCTATTTCTCTGCGAACTATCCTCCTTTGACGACCTTACAGTGTTAAGGTCTCCCCCTAGAATCAAAAACCTAGTGCGATCCTGCTGGAGTTGGGTTTCCAAATGACCAAAAAAACCAGTGTTAACCGTATTTGGGCCATACACATTATGAATACTGATGGTTTCCCCTGCATGCTCCATCACCAGATGGATCCAACGACCCTCGTCATCCCGCTCCTGGGACGCCAGCGTAAACGCAAAATTTTTATGTACCAAAATTATAACTCCCGCCTTACCCTCCCTTGCCGACGAGCCAAAAACCTGACCCACCCAGAATTTTTGCATATACTTAAACTCCGGCTCGGTAAGGTGAGTTTCCTGCAATAGGGCCACATCTGGGTGCAATCGTTTCATGTGTCGCAAAAGTTTGGTCCGTTTCTGTGGGGATCTCAGCCCTTTAACTTTCCAAGAGACTATTTTCATGTTATTGGGCTGTGTATAAGATGAGCTAAAGTGCCTAAAAGTCGTGCTAAGTTCGGGGAGTCAGATCCGTCCTTTTCCAAGAGCCATGTATAAACATTAACAACATAACCAAAACCCGGCTTATAAGCCAGAACCAAACTCCATGTCCAGGCCAACCGGCCCTTATCTAACAAAACCATAAAATCACCTACGGCAAGGGTTAGCAACCCCTTAATACCCACTGGTGTACGTGACTTCACTTTTTTCTGTTGTGTCAAAACACGCCCCTCCCTCCCCCTCCCCCCCAGCCTGCATATATGGCTCCTTCCATGAGGAAGTAGCACCTGCCCTCGCCACCTCATTACCTCTTTGTCGCCTGTGCACACTTTTATACATTCCCATATCGTCAATTTAACAGCCTAGAGTCCGTTTGGATTATATCCTCACATATCCACATGAATCTTGCTTCGCCTCAAGGTTTCCCTACCTCCTTATCCCAGATCTCCTACCACAATTTCCCCCAATCCGCCATCTGTGACAGATATAACTAATCCCTTGCGTGGGGGAGGCATTGTATCATTCCCGGTCGATCCCGCCCACAAGGAAAAATCTCAGAGCCTGATCTAACTCCCTCATTAATCCTCTGTAATGAAAATGCAGGGAAATACCAGAATGCATACATTTCAACCTTGTAACATTGTATCATTATAACAATAGGTCAACTGTTGACCGGGACAGAGTGCCGTATAAGACCGCCAAATATCTCCCTCAAAACTTTCAAACTATCTGTAAACTTATCTGTAGCCGGTCGGAATCTGCAATTGGTCTACAGCGTCCACAAAATCATCCTCACATCAGCTTAAATAAAATGTGCTGAAAAGGACTTCGTCCGTCAATCAGGAGACGTGGATCTGGTGCGGTCCCGCGTTCGCCTCTGCGGTTTTGGAGAGTCCCCTCCATTTCCGGTTCGACCCCCCCGGGATCTTCCAGGTGTGGGCATTAAAGCTTCTGCCCAGGTTCGCTCCATATTTAGTCGGTTCCGTTTGGCTTCTCTCGACTTGCGATTTGGACTGTGTACTGGACTGTGACGCTCCTCTTGCTGGGGTCTGTGCCTACAAAGCTCCGTAAGTGCGTCCTCCGCTTCCTGTGGCGTGGTGAAAACTTTGTTCCGCCCGTTCTCTTGAAACACCCGCAAGATGGCTGGGTACTGCAGGTTAAAGCGTATTTTCGCTTGGAACAGCGCGGTGCAGATCTTGCTGAAAGCCCGCCTTCGCTTTGCAACCTCCGCCGAGAAATCCTCAAAAAGGAGCACTTTCATGCCCATTATTTCCAAAGGACGCGATCTGCTGCGGAATGCTTTCATGAGTGCCACCTTGTCATTGTAATCCAACAACTTAAAGGGAATGTGTTGCCAGAAAAACATGTTGTTTTTTTTAAATTTAAACATTTAGTGTGTGGGTGATTAAACATTGCTCAAATTTTTTATTTTTTTTTGGCACGAGCCAGGAAATATTATAAATTATTTCTAATTTATAATACTACCCATTTTTGGCCACTAGATGGGGCTGTTCCCAAATTGCAGCATTGCAACATTGGGTTAAAAGCCCTCGCTCTAGTGAGCTCTCAGCATCCACCCCTCCTTTATCCTGGCTAGTGCCGGGATAAACGAGGGGTTTGAAAGGTTTAACCTCCTACACTGTGTGTCGCCATTTTTTGAGGTAACCCACAGTGTAGTAGGTTTACATACAGTAGTAAACACACACAAACACTAACATACATTGAAATCTCTTACCTGCTCCTGCCGCCGCGGCTCCCTCCGGCCCGTCCGCTCCGTTTGCTGCCGCTGTTCCATGTGCACAAGTCCGGAAGCCGCGACCGGAAGTAGTAATATTACTGTCCGGCCGCGACTTCCGGTCCACAGGAAAATGGCGCCGGACGGCGCCAATTTCGAATAGGACTGTGTGGGAGCGGCGCATGCGCAGTTCCCACACAGACGCCGTACACGGCAGTCAATGGGACGGGAGCCGTTCGCAGTCCCTATGGGACTGTGGCTGCCGTATTCCATGTCTGTGTGTGTCGTTAATCGACACACACAGAAATGGAACAAAAAATGGCAGCCCCCATAGGGAAGAAAAAGTGTAAAAATAAGAAACAGTAAAACACAAACACACAAATGAATATAAACGTTTTTATTAAAGCACTAACATCTTTAACATATAAAAAAATTATTTGCGATGACACTGTTCCTTTAAAGATTACTTGTCTGGGACGTAGCGAACTGTGGTCGTCTGTTGCTGGGAGGTTTCTGGGGTCCGGCCCCACTCTGTGCGCTCTCTCCACCCGGCAGGGACGGGGAAGACCTAAAGCTTCTGGCAATGTCCTCTCACACACTCGTTGCAAATCAGAAGATATCACCGCTTCTTTCAGCCCCACCAGTCGCAGGTTGCTCCTCCTGGAGCAGTTTTCCAGATCCTCCACCTTGTCCCCCAACTGCGTATTAACAGACAGCACCCCTCTAAGTTTGGATTGCAGACGCTCATTTTTATCCTCCAGCAGCGCCATACGCTGTTCTAACTCATCAGCTCTGATAGTGACTTGTGCCAGCTCCGCATGCACGCGGTTTAGGGAGTCTTGCACCGTTTTTTCCAGCGCCTTTTGCAGGTCTGGCGCTATCTGTTTGGCTACTTCACGGGCCAAGGCTACATAATTAATGGCTGCAGGAAGAGCGGACATTATGTGTTCTGCCGGGCTTGAAAGCTGGGACTGATGGTGCTGCAGCTCATCTTCCTGTGTGTATAGCAGGGTCGCAGTGGCGGGAAGCGCCGCCATCTTACCTCCCTTTACCACGACCGCGGCTGAGTCTTCCATGGCTGGCTTCTGCGCGCTTCTGAGGAGGTACCTGTCCATACAGGCACCACCGGTGATGTTTCTGTGTGCAGGGCTAGTGACTTCACCGCTGATTGTCGTCGCCGAAGCGACTATTGCGAGCAAACAGGCTCGACGGGAGCGGGAGCTCAGTCACTCGCGTCCTGCATCCCCAGCGCCGGAACCGGAAGTCCCGAGGTGTTGTGTTTACCTTCCCTGCCTGGAACAAATCCCGTCTGCTCAGGACCATCAAGTTTAGACAGAAGAGGTTTTAATCTATTTGCCAATAGTTTCGCCCATCATTTCAAATCCACATTGAGGAGGGAAATAGTACAATAGCTACCACAGTCTTCAGGGTTTTTCCCTTCTTTTGTGATCAGGGAAATGTGAGCCTCCAAAGATTGTGGGGGAGCAGTCCTCCATCGAGGAGGGCGTTACAAACTGTAAGGAATCTGGGGAGGAGAACATGTTGGAACTTTTTATAATATGAGACAGGTAACCCATCTGGACCTGGGCTTTTCCCTGAAGGGATTGAGTTCAGGACCAAGGAAAGTTCTTGTATCGTGACAGGAGCTGTAAGCGATTGTTTATCTGCTTACCAGAGTATAGGTAGGGATAACTCATCAAAGAATTGGGGAGTGAGGGTCTCAGAGTCAGGAGCAGAAGGGAGATTATATAAAGAGTTGTAAAATGAGAGGAATTCTGAAGTAATGTCCTCTATATTCACAACCAAATCTGCTCCAGCCCTTTTGATTGAGGAAATAAAGGAGGTCTCAGATTTTTTCTTTACCAGAGAGGATATAACTTTAGAACCCTTTTCCCCCGTGAGCATAAAACTTGAATTGGCTGTGTTGGTAAAACTTGGCAGAACATACATTCAAGTGGTCCCTAAGTTTGTTCCTCAGAACTGATAGTTCCTGTTGAGTTCGGACAGCCAGAGATCTCTTCCCTAAAGTTTCCATGATAGAGATTTGTGACAACAGAGAATTCATTTCAGCACTGAGTTGTTTTTTGAGTCTAGATCCTAAAGCTATGAATTCACCTTTTACAAAGGCTTTATGGGTTTCCCAAACCAGAGGGGGAGAGATGTCAGGGCTCTCATTCAGCAGGAGGAATTCAGAGAGTTGAATTAAGAAGGGTCATCTCAACATCATGGTCAAGCAATGTTTCATTGAGCATCCAGGACCACGACTTAGAGGGTAAATTAGATGGAGAAATAGTGACATATACTGGTGCATGATCTGAAAGGGTTATTCCATCTATCTCTGCATCAATCAACATAGAAATGTGATTTTTGGAAAGGAGGAAATAATCTAATCTATGGTAAGTATTATAAAATTTGGAATAGAAGGAGTAGTCCCTATCATTGGGATGTAAGTGTCTCCACACGTCTCTAAGGCCCATTGAAACCAGGGCTCTTTGCAATCTTTGAAGGGAGAGGAAGGAGTGGGTAGAACATTGTTGGGAAGTGTCAAGGAGTGGTTCTAGGGCTAGATTGAAATCCCCCCCAATGAGAAGCAAACCTTCTGCAAAAATGTGGACATTTTCGAGGGTTTCTAGTAACCAGGGAATCTGTTGTTGGTTTGGAGTGTAGAAATTTGCGATGGAAATACTGGTACCAGCTAGTTGACCTTTAATAAATAAAAATCTGCCATCTGTGTCTGCTTGCGTTAGAGTGTAAGAGAAGGGCAAATTTTTCCATATGGCAATGCCCACTCCTCTGGATGAGGAAGTATGTGTGCTATGGAACAATGGTGGTGCGACAGAGTAGGGACATGTGAGGACCTAAAGTGAATTTCCTGAAGCAACAGTATGTCAGAACGTGTGTTTTTCAAGAGAGAAAGGATTTGGCCTCTCTTTCACGGTTCATTAAATCCTCTCACATTGTAGGATGTTAATAACTGTTAATAATTCTAGAATAAAGAAGCGCGTCAAAGAAGAAGACCTCAAAGTAGACTGCAGAGAAATACGGAAATTATGTAATTTGATACATGTGTAAAGAAGGAATATGATCATGGAAATAGGAAATACAATATAAAAAAAAACAAGGAACATTGGTGTATGAGCAAAAACAACAATGAGTAATGACTAGATTCGTCATTATGAAGGTAGGGCAGCCAAGCCTACAACTACAGAAAGCCGCAATGATGAAAACTTAGGATTAGTCAATCCGTAAAGCACATATCATGAGAAAATGCAATTAAATTGTGAAGTAGAAACAGTAAAGATAAAGGCATGTCCCGTAAATAAGACAGATAAGGCAAAAGGTACCAGGCATTCAGTCTAAGAGTGTACGAACCAGTGGCAGTTCGGCTTGAAGCACCACGCAGGCTTATGCTCAACCAGATCCAACAGGATCTGCAGTAGGTAATTCTTGGGGCAGGGATAAAAAGGATATTCAATGGACCAAGTAACAGTCCATTTTCAACTGTGCGTTATCTAATAACGCCTGTAAAAAACAAAATATAGAGCAGACTGAGTACCTGGCAGCACCATATATGGCAGAAGACTCCATACACTCGAGCATGAAGAGAGTCACATAATCACCCTAAGAAATCAAATAATATAATAATACAGAAACAGGTATAAACTGGTAGAACACCAGGGATTCAGCCCAAATGTTGGTGAATTATTCGGGGGTTTAACATAGAACTACCGCTTATCCAGTACCTCAGGCCCCACGGTATATATATCTAGAGGAAAAACTGGAGGCAATGCTAGAAAGGCAGTCCAGAGACTGGATACTATCAAAAAGCTAACAGCAAATCGTCATGGTGTGGACACAGATTGAATCTGACGTAGGACTGGATACCTGGTGCAGATTGTACAGTGCAGGGAGCTACCCTGAAACTGGAGTATGGGGAAATACAAAAAACACTTCTGGAAGTTGGATGAACAATAACGAGACCTCGGGCGAAGGAGAGAGCATCAACGTCACCGCTACAATAATCCTAGGCGTAGGAGGGGCATAAACCACATCATGGAGAGAGAAGCTAATACCTCCTCCTAGATGGAAGCAAGTACAGCGGGAGGTCAGGTGTAGTCCATGTCTGCCCCTACAGGGGCGAGTTTAACAGATTTCTTAAGACTTTTAGGGTCTTTGGGGAGACCTATTTTCTCCCAAGGTAATGGCGTAGTGATGGGAGGTAGGGACGCAAAGTCTTGCACTTGGGCCCAGTCGGAAATGGAAAGGTCAATCATGTCCAAGATGGAGAAAGCTTCTTCAAGCTCCGAGTGTTTACGCACAATGAGTCTTTTGCCAGTAGCTTGGATGGAGATACCAAATGGGAACAGCCATTTATAAGGAATGTTCTTCTTCCGAAGATTATCTGTC
The DNA here is from genome assembly GCF_050947455.1 of Rhinoderma darwinii. Taxonomy (NCBI): domain Eukaryota; kingdom Metazoa; phylum Chordata; class Amphibia; order Anura; family Rhinodermatidae; genus Rhinoderma; species Rhinoderma darwinii. Next base: position 101,770,200 of record NC_134688.1, read on the forward strand.
CGAAGTTTCGAGGCCCTCCTTTTGGTCAGGGTGACAGTAGATAAGTCCTGGAATAAAGAAAGATTGGAGCCCTCAAATCAAATAGACTCTCTGTCTCTGGACAATCTTAGGATATCATCCCTCACTCGTGAGTTAAATAGTCTACAGATGACATCCCTGAGTGGATCCGAAAGATTTGGTTTCACTCTCAGAGCTCTGTGGGCACGTTCCAACAGGATTTCTTCTTAATACAAGTCACCCAGAATAGAAATTAAGATTTGTTTAACGGTGTCTCTAGGTGATGTTGTCATGCCAATAGCAACCAATCAGAGCTCAGCTTTTCTTTAATTAAACTGCTCTGGTAAAATCAAAGCTGTGCTATGATTGGTTGTTATTGGAAATAAACAGTTATACTTTTAGACAGTTTGGATAAATCTGCTCTCTAAAACAATACATTTACTAAGGGAACCTGTCACCAGCAGGGTCTAGTGGTGAAAATTCTGGTAACAGGATCCCTTTAGAATAGTCCATGCAAGGAGATGGGAGGCAGGCAGAGAAGCCCTACCTCAGCAGTTACAGTTAGCTCTATGTTGTATGTCTACTTTAACCTGCGAGTGATTGGCTGAAGTGGTTACACCATGTGACCGCTGCAGTCAATCAAAGAAGTAAGTCGTTGAGTTGTTATTAAACGGACAGGCAGTAATACACTGCAATACAAAAGTATTGCAGTGTATTATAAAAGTGATCGGATGATCGCATATTAAAGTCCCCTAGTAAAAAAAATAATGTAATAAAGTTAATTTTAAATAAAATTGAAAAAAAAAAATTAAAAACCCACTTTTTTCCCTTACAAACTGCTTTACTATTAAAAACACAAAATTAAGCAAAAAAGTTAGACATATTTGGTATCGCCGCGTCCGTACCCCGACTATAAAGCTATTGCATTATTTAACCCGCATGGTGAACGCCGTAAAAAATAAACTAAAAAACAATGGAAAAAATGTTGTTTTCTGTGAATCCTGACTTTAAAAAAATGTGATAAAAAGTGATCAAAAAGTTGCATGTACTCCAAAATGGTACCGATAAAAACTAAAAGTCGTCCCACAAAAAAAAAAGCCCTCATACAACTGCATTAGTGAAAAAAGAAAAAAGTTATGGCTCTTAGAATATGGAGACACAAAAGCAAATATTTTTGAAAAAAAAGCGTTTTTACTGTGTAAAAGTACTAAAACATACAAAATCTATACAAATTTGGTATAGTTGCAATTGTAGTAAATTGTAATAAAGTTATTGTGTTATTTATACCACACGATATACGGCGTAGATTTAGGATGAGTGGCGAAATCTCAGGGTTTTTTCTATCCCCCCCCCAAAAAAAGTTAATAAAAGTTTTTTGTTTTTTTATAAATTATTTTATTTTGTTTTTAAAGCATAAAGAAAAACAGACAATATACTCAGTACACACCAAGTCGGTATTGACATCGGCCTGAGGCCAGTAACTTGCATAACAAAAGTGCATAACATTACAATGGAAGGCAGTATACCGCTCAGAATATTATTGGAAGAAAGGCAGGTATGCACCCTGAACCCGCAGCGATGCATAATACTCCGTAGTCGAGCTGAGATAACAGTAACAGAAAGAAGGAGAGAACGGGGACAGAGAGGGAGAGAGAGAGGAAGAGGAACGCACCTGACTTAGTTGGGCCTATAGAAGAGTTCAAGAGGCCATGATGGCCTTGTATTCCACAGAGGATTGAAAACAGATCCATTCACGCCAAGTTCTGAGGAAGGCTGCATGGGACCCCTTCATTGATGCCGTGAGGTCCTCCATTCTCATAATCTCCTGGATCTTGCCACACCACATGCCCACGGAAGGGGGACAGGTTTGTCTCCAGAACGCGGGAATACATGCTCTAGCCGCATTCACCAAGTGGCGAACAACTGAGAGCCTATACATGGACAACGGCATCTCACACAGATGGAGCAGGAAAAGGCCTGGTGATCTCAGGAGGGGGAAATCCGTGAATTTCGAGGAAATGTGCCACACCTCAGACCAGAAATCAGCCAGGAGGGGGTGGTCCCAAAAAATATGCAGGATTGTACCCACTTGGTCTCCACATCTCCAGCACAGAGGTGAAACCGCCGGAATCATTGAATGCAATCTGGAAGGCACCCTATACCACCGAGACAGAATCTTGAACCCTGCCTCCTGATATCTACTGGCCACTGAGGACTTATGTGTCATGGTAAACATACGCTCTCGTTGTTCGGGGGTGAATGATAGACCCAAATCCCTTTCCCAACTGAGCAAATAAGGTGGGGAGGGCAGATTGGAGGGCGAGATCAGAAGAGCATAGAGTTTAGACAGTGAATGGCGCACCGTGCCTGTGCATAAAAGTTCAAATGGGGAGCCCTCCCGCGAGTACGCCGCCGGATTAGCTATGGACGCCAGGTAATGTCGTAGCTGGGAGGCCTGCCATGCAGAAAAGGGGACCGGGTCTGACAGAGACTGTAACTGCGCGCCTGACATCCATCTCTCCTCCTGCAAAAAGTGTACCGCACGTCCCTTAATCGTGCCCTCAACCAAAGCAGGAAAGGACCACCTTCCTGCCCTGGTGGAAAAGCAGGGTTGCCCAAAATCGGGTACAGAGGGGAGGGGGACGGGGAGATCTCTGTCCTAGGGAAGAGGCGTGCCGCCACTGCCAGGGTGGGCCCGATCGTCGGGTGTGACCGCGCAGCCAAGGGAGTATGTCTACCCAACCACGGTAAGGCCTGCAGAGGGACTGCCAAAATAGCCTGTTCCATGGAAACCCACTTCTTAATCTCGCTGTGTCTAAATCAGTCTAGAATTTGTGTCAAGTGGGAGGCATGGTGGTATGAAACAAAGTCCGGAAGACCAACACCCCCTCACACTTCACATGAAAAAGCATTGAACGGGCAATACCTGCAGGTTTCCCCGCACAGATAAATTTATGTAGAAGAGACAGCAGAGATTGAAAGAACGGGCGTGGGACATGTATCGGGAGGGCCTGAAAAAGATACAGTATCCGTGGCAGGATATTCATTTTAAATATGGCGCACCTTCCAAACCAGGTGAAGGTACCGGACGGTCAAGAATCCAAGTCGCTCTTTACACGTTGAAGAAGCGAAGGGAAGTTCACCGCGTAAAGGCGAGAGAGATCACCCGGAAGCCGCACCCCCAAGTATTTAAGTGAGTCCCTCGCCCATTTAAAAGGAAAGGACTCGGACAGGTCATCGACCAGGGTCTGTGGCAATGAGATGTTAAGTGCCTCAGACTTCTGGTAGTTGATCTTGAAGTTGGATAATTTTGAGTATCTATTCAACTCCGCCATCAGGTTGGGCAAGGAAATCCTGGGAGCCGTGAGAAAAAAGAGCAAATCATCCGCATAAGCAGCGACCTTATGGACCCTACCGCCCAGGGCTATGCCCGCAATGTCTGAATTGGAGCGAATATGGCACAGGAAGGGCTCCAGACATAAAATGAAAATTAATGGGGACAAGGGGCAGCCTTGCCTTGTGCCATTGGTGATTGCAAATGAGGGCGAATAGTGCCCGTTGACCTTAACCTGCGCCGATGGAGAGGAGTAGAGACCCGAAATCCAATTCATCATGTGAGCCCCCAAGCCTACGTGCCGCAAGGTTGCCAGCATGAAATCCCAGTTGACTCTGTCGAAGGCCTTCTCTGCGTCCGTCGACCTTAAGCAAGTGGGAGGGGTCACAATAGCTGCTTGGTGTATTAAGTTAATCGCTCGTGTGGTATTGTCACGAGCCTCACGCGAGAGCATAAAGCCCACCTGGTCGTTGTGTATCACGTTGTGTAGAAGTGGGGTCATCCTCTGTGCCAGGATCTTGGCAAATAGCTTTAAATCCACGTTAAGCAGAGAAATGGGACGGTAATTCTGGCACAAGGATGAATCCTTCCCCTCCTTGGGCATGACCGTAATATGGGCCCTTAAGGTGTCTCGGGGGATGGAGCCCCCCTCAGTAATAGAATTGAATGCCTGGAGGAAGTGGGGCGAGAGCAAGCCCGGATAGGTCTTGTAGTATTGCAGGGGCAGACCATCCGGGCCCGGTGGCTTTACCGTGGGTGAGACCTTAAGTGCCCATGACAGTTCTTCCGGGGAGATGGGTGCCTCCAAGGTCGCTATCGCCACAGGAGGGATACATTTCATCCCTGATGACCAAAGATACTGCTCGATCTTCTCCAGGTGACCCCCGCCTTCCGAAGAAGAATGGGGTGCCAGTGGAAGATTATAGAGAGTGTGGTAATAGGCACGGAAGGCTTCTGAGATGTCTTGTGGAAGTTGGAGGCGGTTGTTGTGTGAACCCAGGACATAGGGGACATAGGTACGTGAGCGGGTCTTCCTAAGTGCTCGGGCTAAGGTCCTACCAGGTTTATTACTAAATTCATAGAAGTGTTGTCTGCATTTGACTAGGGAGGCCCTCGCCTTTGCAAGGCAGAGTGAACGCACCTGCTCTCTCAACTGTCCCAACTCCGCCCCCACTACCCGATCCTGAGATACCTTATGTGACTGTTCCAGGCGATGTATCCGAGTCAGTAAGTCCCGGAGGTGTGCCGACCGTTCTTTTTTAAGCTTGGTACCCTCATGGATAAAGGCGCCGCACACCACGCATTTGTGTGCCTCCCAGATACAGAAGGGGTCAACCCCTGGCGTGGCATTTATTGCAAAGTACTCCGCCAGATCTCTGCGTATATCCGAGACCACCGTCGGATCCTGTAGGAGCGATTCATTCAATCGCCAGTGCCAAGAACGAGGGTGGGCTGATGGGCGGGAGAGAGTGAGAGTAATAAGGGCATGATCAGACAGTGTAATGTCGTCAATGGAGGCCGATGTAAGGCTAGGGAGGTGTGAATGACGTAGAAAAAAATAATCGAGTCTGGAGTAGGAGTTGTGGGGAGCCGAGTAAAACGTGTAGTCTCTGGTCGAAGGGTGCAGAACCCGCCATGTGTCCACTAGTTGGTGTTCGTGCAACAGTCGTCGTATACGACGGTGTGCCGCCCTGGGTAGAGAGGAGTGCCCTCTCGAGGAGTCTAACATGGGGTCCAATGTGAAATTCAAATCCCCCCCAGTACCAGAGTGCCTTCCAGAAAGCCATCCAACACCCCAAGAACTTTTTCCAGAAAGGCTACTTGACCCGTGTTAGGGAGATAGTATGAGGCCAGTGTGTACAGTGTGTTGTCCAGCTTACCCTTCACGAAGAGGTACCGGCCCGCTCCATCTGTGCAAGTCTCCACATGCTCCCAGTGCAAAGAGCGTGAAATCAGGATAGAGACCCCCTTAGTCTTGGAGTCAGGGGACGTACTATGATACACGTCCGGGTAGTTGGAGTCTGTGAGCCTCTGTATACAGGCAGCCCGAAAGTGGGTTTCCTGTAGAAATGCCACGTGTGCTTTTCTTTTCCACAGCAGACGGAGAATGGAGGACCTCTTCTCGGGGATGTTCAGTCCCTGTGCGTTCAGAGAGATAACAGTTATGTCAGACATGATGACGGACAGAGGAATGGACAGAGGGGGGAAGGGAGGGATAAGAAGAGAAAGAAAAAGAAGAAGAGGAAGAAGAAAAGCTCCTACACAGATGCCGCTGAACAGTGGCGATAGGAAACGCAATCACTCTAAGGTCGGAGTACCAAATCCCTCCAATACTCAACTAGAGCTATACCGTCCCGGATGAAGACCTCCCACCACGACACAGCGCTCAGAACCCTAATGGGGAACGAGGAAAGACAGCAGGGCGGGAAAACAGTGTCTCACTAGTACAGTAGTTAACACAAAGATGTCTCCAAAAAGTAAAATTAACATCAAAGCCCCGGACTCACCGAGTGATCTACCAAATGGGCCTACCTTCCCCTTTATAGCTAAACAGTGGAAACATCCCCAACCTTTGTAAAACCTCCCCCCCAACCCACAGTAAGTACAAATGTCTCTGGAGCAACCCCTTCAACGCCGTCTGCCGCCGCCCGCAGAGAACCCTGTGGGAGAGAAAGGGGGGAGTAAAGTGCAATTAACTGTCCACATGTGGAAGCTGAAGATCACTCAATCCCTTCGAGGAGAGCGCCGTCCTGGGGGCCGAGGATCAACGGGCCCGACTCCGCGGTCTCCGTGTGGAGATCTTCGCCCTGAAGGTCGGGTCACGGGTAGCTCCGCTCCGGGACGAGGCGGGAGATGAGACACGAACTCCGGAAATGGACCACCTCTGAGAGCAAACGGTGCCGGGGGTTCAGTCCAGTCCGGTAACCGCACCGGTGAGATCTCCAAAAACCGGAACGCCTCCTCCAGATCTGGGGACCGGACCGCAAAGGATTGTCCCAGTCTGCAAAGAATAATGTGAAAGGGATGGCCCCATCTGTAGGTTGCGCCTGCCGCCTTTGTGGCTTCCAGTAGGGGGCGGACAATTCTGCGCATAGAGAGTGTCAATCTCGAAACATCTGGCAGGACTGTGATCTCGGCTCCATTGGAGGGAACGGACCCCTTCTCCCAGGCTCTCCGGGCAAACTCTTCTTTCTGTTTGTAGAAATGCACTCTACATATCACGTCTCTGGGTCGATTGCGATCTCTATTGCGGGGGCCCACCAATCTGTGGACTCTGCCCATCTCAATGGGCATATCACGCAGACGGTCCAGGAGCTTATTAAAAATGTGTGTCACAGCATCATAAAGTCCATCTGGGGGTACGGACTCCAGTAAACCTCTCAGCTTCAGGTTGTTACGTCTCCCCCTGTTTTCAACATCATCCAAGTCTAAGGAGAAGTCCCGTAATTGCGTAGCTTGGGTTGCCAGGGACTGTGAGAGGACCGAGATATCTACTGAGGATATGGAGTGTTGGCGTTCCAGGGTTTCCACCCTCGTGGCCAGCGCACGCACCTCCTGTGTGACAGCGCCTACGGCCCTGTCGTGTTTCTCCTCTAGCTGGACAAGACGGATATCCAAGTTGGTTTTGGTGGGCAATACTTTGACCATCTCCCAGAGTTCTGCCAGGGTTCGCTCCATTAATAGTGGGGGGCCGTGGGATGGGCCTGTCTGTTGTTCCCCTGAGTGCGTCGATGTGGCCATAGACCCCCCTGAAGATGGCCGGTGTGTCCTGGCTCAACACACATGGCTGTAGTGGCAGGCACTGGCGCACGGCCGCTGAAAATGGTGCTTCTAGTGTCTCATGGCCGGGTGCTACCTGGGGTGGTATAGGGGGAAAGGCGTCAGCCTGGGGCGGGGGAGCCGACCCTGGAAAGCCTGCCACACACTGACCTCCCTCCTGAGATGACATCTCCCCTCCAGGGGCACGAGAACAGCGGCCGAGCTGCGCCTGACTGGCGAGAGGGGAAGGCGGCGAGGTCCCACGAGGTGACGGAGGCTGGGTGCGGCCTACAGGAGGTGAGGAGGAAGAGCGCGGCGGTGTGCCGTCCAAGGAGGACCGGAGATACCGGACGATGGATGGAGTGCCCGAGGCGTCCGGAAGGTTCCTGCGACTTCTCCCCTTAGTCATGCTGCATCGGGGATCGGTAAGTGAGCCCTTAACGGGCGATTTCTGCGGGGTGAGTCCGGAGCTCCGAGCGAACACGTCCTCACACCGCCATGTCCAAGCCACTCCCCTCAAGTTAATAAAAGTTAATCAATAAATAATATGTATCCCAAAATGGTGCTATTAAAAAAATACAACTTGTCCCGCAAAAAACAAGACCTTATACAGCTATGTCGACGCAAAAATAAAAAAGTTATAGCTCTCGGAATGCAACGATGGAAAAACTTAAAAAATACCTTGGTCATTAAGGTTTAAAATAGGCTGGTAACTAAGGGGTTAAAGAAGCTCTGTCACCAGATTCTCAAATTCCTATCTCCTATTGCATGTGATCGGCGCTGCAATGTAGATAACAGTAACGTGTTTTTTTTAAACTTTCATTTTTGGCCTTGTTATGAGCTATTTTATATATGCAAATGAGGTTTGAAATGGACAACTGGGCGTTTTTTTTTTCGTTATGTCCAACTGGGCGTGTATTGTGTTTTTAACTGAGCGTGTTTACGTGTATGACGCTGAACAATCAGTGACCAGTCAGCATCATACACTCATCTCCATTGATTTACACAGCAGCCACATAAACAGAGATTAATGTTAACCCCTTCAGGACTGAGCCTGTTTTGGCCTTCAGGACGAAGCCGATTTTTAAAATCTGACATGTGTCACTTTATGTGGTAATAACTCCGGAATGCTTTTACCTATCCAAGCGATTCTGAGATTGTTTTCTCGTGACACATTGGACTTTATGTTACTGGCAAAATTTGCCCGATAGATTCAGTATTTAATTGTGAAAAACACCAAAATTTAGCGAAAAATTTCAAAAATTAGCATTTTTCTAAATGTAAATGTATCTGCTTGTAAAACCGATAGTAATACCACACAAAATAGTTACTAGTTACCATCCCCCACATGTCTACTTTAGTTTGGCATCGTTTTTTGAACATTATTTTATTTTTCTAGGACGTTACAAGGCTTAGAACTTTAGCAGCGATTTCTCATATTTTCAAGAAAATTTCAAAAGGCGATTTTTAAAAGGACAAGTTCAGTTCTGAAGTGGCTTTGAGAGTCTTATATATTAGAAAGTCCCCATAAATCACCCCATTTTGAAAAGTGCAACTCTCAATATATTCAAAACAGCATTCAGAAAGTGTATTAACCCTTTAGGCGTTTCACAGGAATTAAAGCAAAGTAGAGGTGAAAGTTACAAATTTCCTTTTTTTTATACAAAATTCATTTGTAATACATTTTTTTCTATACCTCAGAAGGTTTTTCCCAAAAAATGTAACTTATTATGTATTGCCCAGATTCTGCAGTTTTTAGAAATACCCCACATGTGGCCCTAGTTCGGTCATGGACTGAAACACAGGCCTCAGAAGCAAAGGAGCACCTAGTGGATTTTGGGGCCTTCTTTTTTTAGCATATATTTTAGGTACCATGTCAGGTTTGAAGAGGTCTTGTGGGGCCAAAACAATAAAGACCCCCAAAAGTGACCTCATTTTGGAAACTACACCCCTCAGGGAATTTATCTAGGGGTATAGTTAGCATTTTGAACCCACAGCTTTTTTGCTAAATTTATTTGAATTAGTTTGTGAAGATGAAAATCTACTTTTTTCTGAAAAAACTTAGAAATTTTTAATTTTTTCAAGGTATAAAAGAGAAAAAACACCCCAACATATGTAAAGCAATTTCTCCTGATTATAGCAATACCCCATATGTGGTAATAAACTGCTGTTTGGACCCACAGCAGGACTCAGAAGGAAAGGAGCACCATTTGGATTTTGAAATTCTGATTTTGCTGGAATGGTTTTCAGTGCCATGTCGCGTTTGAAATGCACTGGAGGGAACAAAATAGTGGAAACCCCCGGAAAGTGACCCCATTTTGGAAACTACACCCCTCAAGGAATTTTTCTAGGGATAAAGTTAGCATTTTGACCCCACGGTTGTTTTGCTGAATTCATTGGAATTATTCTGTAAAGGTAAAAATCGACTTTTTACAAGGAATAAAGGAGAAAAAGCACCCCAACATTTGTAAAACAATTTCTCCCGATTACGGAAATATGCCATATGTAGTAATAAACTGCTGTTTGGACCCACAGCAAGGCTTAGAAGGGAAGGAGCGCTATTTGGCTTTTGGAGCTCAAATTTAGCTGAAATGGTTTTTGGGTGCCATGTCGCATTTGCAAAGCCCCTGAGAGGCCAAAACAGGGGAAACCCCCCAAAAGTGGAAATTACACCACTTAAAGAATCTATCTAGGGATATAGTGGGCATTTAGACCCCACAAGTCTTTTGCAGGATTTATTAGAATTAGGCCGTGAAAATGAATATCGACATTTCTTCCACTAAAATGTTGCATTTTTTTCAATTTCACAAAGGATAAAGGGGGTAAAAGCACCCCAACATTTGTAAAGCAATTTCTCCCGAGTACGGCAATACCCCACGTGTGGTCATAAATGGTTTTTCATTAGAAAGTAATTAACCCTTTCTGGAGTGATCCATTTTTTTCTTTTCCTTCTTAGTTTTTTCCTCCCCGCGTTCCAAGAGCCACAACTTTTTTATTTTTCAGTCAATAGAGCGGTATGAGGGCTTATTTATTGAGGGACGAGCGGTCATTTTTATTGGTGCAACTTTTTGGTACATACTACTTTTTGAGCACTTTTTATTACATTTTTAGGTAGAGCCAAGGTGACCAAAAAAACAGCGATTTTGCCGTTCTAAATTCTTTATTTTTCACGTGAGACGCTCCATACATCACCCCCCACACTACGACATGCTATGTCATGGTGCGCGCAGGGGTTAATGCGCAGCGCATGGTGCGGAGTGAAAATTAAAATTTTCCACTCATTTGCCATTTTAGTGCACTATATGTTATGCCCAGTTTGTGCCTCTGAAGACAAATAACTCAAAATATTAACCGGGTTCTCCCGGGTATGGCGATGCCATATCTGTGGACGTAAATTGGTGTTTAGGCACGCTGCAGGGCTCAGAAGGGAGGGACGCCATTTGGCTTTTGGGGCACAGAGTTTGCTTGGTAGTTGTTCTGTTTGGGGTTTTACTGGTGTTTCAGTTTATAATGTGGGGGCATATGTAATCTGTGCGGAGTACATCAGGGTACATGTTATCTGTGCGGGGTACATCAGGGTATGATAAGAGGGTATAATAATGCAGTAAATAAATAATAATCCGCAGATATGTGGCCAGTGTCGCACTTATAAATGGTGCCCGATCTTATCTGTTTTGGAACACTCTGCACATTTTGCATCGCCATATTCTGAGAGCCAGAACTGTTTTATTTTTTCTCCACCGGAGCCGTGTGAGGGTTTATTCTTTGCGGGACAATCTGTAGTTTTCATTGGTACCATTTTGGGGTACCAGAAATTTTTTTGATCACGTTTTATTCCATTTTTTGGCAAGCAAGGTGACCAAAAACCATCAATTCTGACAATGTTTTTTATTTGTTTTTTTTATGGCCTTCACCCTGGGCTATAAATGACCATTATACTTTATTCTGCGGGTCGATACGATTACGGCGATACCAGATGTATATAATTTTTTTATGTTTTGCAGCGTTTGTGCAATAGAATCACTTATTTATAAAATAAATTAATTTTTGTGTCACCATATTCTTAGAGCCATAACGTTTTTATTTTTCAGTCAAAAAAGCGGTGTAAGGGCTTGTTTTTTGCGGGACGGGATGTAGTTTGTATTGGTACCATTTTGGCGTACATGCGACTTTTTGATCACTTTTTATTGTATATTTTGGGAGGGTTGGTAACCAAAAAATTGTGATTCGGGCACTGTTTTTCGTTTATTTTTTTCGCGGTGTTCACCGTGCGGGAAAAATAATATTACAGTTTTATAGTTGGGGTCGTTACGAACGCGGCGATACCAAATATGTGTACTTTTTTTAACGTGTTAATTTTTTTCCTATAATAAAAGTCTTATTATAGGAAAAAAAGCATTCTTTGTTTATGTCACTTATAACTTTTATTTTTACACTTTTTCAAAACATTTTTATTATCTTTTTTTAACTTTTTTTACTTGTCCCACTAGGGGACACTTAGACTGGCAGCTCTAGATCGCTGCTGGAACACATTACACTACACACGTAGTGTAATGTGTTCTAACTGTCATTGTGACGTAACTGTCACACTGACAGGAAGCAGAGGAGGAACGGCCGGAGGCTGATCCTCCGAGGCTTCCGTACATGGCAACCCGGAGGTCATTGTCTGGCCTCTGGTTGCCATGATAAGGATCGCCAGCCCCCGCAAATACATGTGGGGGGCTGCCGATCCGCTGTAAACCTCTTCGATGTGGTGATCGCAACGGGGAGAGCAGGGCTGACACCCTGCACAGTTAACCGCCGCTGCGGTGTAGCGCCGCTCGGCGGTTAACTTTTAAAGCGCGGACGTAACTGTACGCCCAGGTGCGCGAAGTTACTGCTTATCTGGACGTACAGTTACGCCAAGGTGCGGGAATGGGTTAATCAAGTGTCCTGATAATGAATACACATGAAATCCAGCCTGGACGTCATGTGTATTCAGAATCCTGACACTTCTAAACACGCCCAGTTAAAAACACAATACACGCCCAGTTGGACATAACGAAAAAAAAAACGCACAGTTGTCCATTTTAAACCTCATTTGCATATATATATAAAATAGCTCATAACTTGGCCAAAAATGAAAGTTTAAAAAAAAACAAAAAACGTTACTGTTATCTACATTGCAGCGCCGATCACATGCAATAGGATATAGGGATTTGAGAATCTGGTGACATTGCCTCTTTAAGGCCCCATGCACACGACCGTATTTTCATCTATCCGTAAATAATGTCCGTAAGTACAGATCCGTGGTCATCCGTAATTTATCTGTATATAGGGAACATTATTGGCATATACGGTCTGTAATGCATCCGTATTTGATCCGTATATACATCAGAAAATGGAAGAACTTTTTTTTTTTTATTACTGTTGGCAAAATATTGTTTTGGTATTGAGAATCGCAATATTACAAAGTATCGGTATCGAAGTCCAAATACTGGTATCATAACAATCTTAATATATATCCCTTAAAGTGGCTCTGTCACCAGATTTTGCAACCCCAATCTCCTATTGCAGCAGATCGGCGCTGCAATGTAGATAACAGTAACGTTTTGTTTTTTTAAAAACAAGCATTTTTGGCCAAGTTATGACCATTTTTATATTTATGCAAATGAGGCTTTCTAAAGTACAACTGGGAGTGTTTAAAGTTATGTACAACTGGGCGTGTATTATGTATGTACATCTGGGCGTTTTTACTTCTTTTACTAGCTGGGCGTTGTGAATGGGAGTGTATGATGATGACGAATCAGCATCATCCACTTCTCTTCACAACGCCCAGCTTCTGGCAGTGCACAGACACACAGCGTGTTCTCGAGAGATCACGCTGTGACGTCACTCACTTCCTGCCCCAGGTCCTGCATCGTGTCAGACGAGCGAGGACACATCGGCACCAGAGGCCACATTTGATTCTGCAGCAGCATCGGCGTTTGCAGGTAAGTCGATGTAGCTACTTACGTGGGGTTCCCCCCATTTTTCATTACCAGCCAGATACAACATAGCAGCAGCATTCTAACATTACCAGGGTATAGATTAGACTGGATGGATCTGTGTCTATTTACAACCTTATCAATGATGTAACCATGTAATGTCAGAAAATAATTGTGTGTGTCCATGTGGCTTCCTTACAGATCTGATTTAAGGTGGCATCTGCTCTTTCAGCTCAAGATGTAGCTTTTGGTTGTATCTGCTCTTTCAGCCCAAGCTGCTATTGCATTTGCGGAGAGGGCATCAAAATCATTAGGTGGCATCTGACCTTGGAAGGAAAAGCTTTGAAAAAAACTATTTAATTCAGTATGCTGTGTATGGAAAAACAATGAAGGAGATGCAGCGCTAAATCAGCACTACAGGCCCTTCAGTCTCAAGGTCAATGGGGGTCCCAGAGCTCTGACCCCCTCCGAGCATAAAGGGATCAGAATACCCCTTTAATGATAAATCCAGTTTTTTCTAGGAAATTTAAATCTCCTATTTTTTAAAGATTTTTGATGCTGTCTTGTCTCAAATTTCTGGTGATAAAAGGGCAGCCCTGACCTATTTTGGAGTGAAAAGCCTTTTTTTTATTAGACGCTTTTCCTAAATAGTCATCCAATGCTGGGCGAAGCAAAACATTTCCCTCACAAGGGAATAGCACATAGTCTGCCTTTGGATTGTACATCCCCCTTCCAGGATACGCACGTAAATCTGGTCCGTGTGCGTTGCGTTATTGCATCTGTGCTTTGCGAGTGGCATGCAATTTTTAAAGCACATCTTTTTTAATGGAATTAATGCGCAAATCACGCACAGCACACGGATGTGCATCCGTGTTCTGTGCATGGTTTTCACGTACCCATTGACTACAATGGGCGCGTAGGTGCGTGAAAACGCAACAATATAGGACATGCAGTGAGTTTCACACAACGGACTCTCACTGCGTGAAAACTCCTGCATGTGTGAACGGCTCCATTGAAATCAATGGGTCCGTGTGCTGTGCGTGACTTGCATGCACAGCATGCAGACGAGTTTAAGGGCTCATCTGAATGAGCCCTTAAAGGGGTTAGTAAACTCCTAATACTTTTCGGTCCCCACATAAAACCTTTAATGCTCTTTATGCAGAATTGGCAAGTGTGGCTGTACTAGCTGATAGTCTAGCTCTGTCTGCAGAGGGATCCACTAGGAAATCAACTGCTTAAGGCTATGTTCACATCTGAGTCAGAGGCTCCATTGTGGGCCTCCGTCGCAGATCCGGCAGGGTTTGCCGGAGTTTACCGGAGACAATATTGTGCGCTATTGTGTCCGGTAAAATTACGGACACCACGACAGAAATCCGGCGGAACCCATTAAAGTCAATGGGTTCCGTTGGCAACCGGCGGTATTCATTGTGCAATAGAACCGTTGGTTCCATTATTTCCTTGCTCTGCTCCTCTGACGAAGCAGAACAACGGAACACACCAACATTGGTCTGAACCCAACCTTGGGTAGAGTACAAAGAGACTCTTTAATCTGTTCCTTTTTGGTCTTATCTTTAAGGTGCAATTCTTACTGATTAATCAGATCAATAACCTGGCTACATACTTAGAAGCAATACTAGGTTTAAAAGCTCCATTAGGCCTTGATCACATGGAAAAATCGAATGTGGATTTGGCCTTGATTCCGTGGCAGAAACTTGAGGCTGACCCTCAGATTTCTGCTGCGGTTTTTCAATAAAAACTGACGCGTTTCTGAACAATCGGGCTAACCTGCATGTGGCCACCCAATGCTGTTTTCGGGGGAATATGACATAAAAATTTGTGAAGAAGTGCCATGTCTCTTTTTTTTTCCGAATTCACGCGTTGGAATCAGCATGCATTTTCCACCGTGTGAGCATACATTTAGAGGCCTCCCAAACCCTTTTTTAAATATAATTCTGCTCTTTTGTCCATTAAATCATTAAGAGAACCTCTGTCTTCAAAAGGTAAGGCAGCTTGTTTAGAAATTTTTGTTAATGGTACATCCAGCTTCTGGGCTCTGTCCCAGGTACATATTTTCTTTTGACTGATCTTGGAATATTAAAATTTCCATCCCCTTCCAAAATCAGAGCTTGTACAGATTTGGGTTCCTTATCCTCTTCCCGCTTCATGACGTACTATTAGGTCATGCTGAGCGCATCATTCACGCTCAGTGTCCTAATAGTACGTCTTGGGAATAACCGACATTCCACCCCCCTCCCGTCACATCTATGAGCTGTGACAACTGTCACGTACAGCAGTTGTAACAGCTACTTTCTCATGGACCGATCGTGATGGTCCCCGCCGATTAACCCCCTTACAAGCCACGTTTAATAACGATCGCGGCTTCTAAGGGGTTAGAACATCATTGACAGCAACCGGAGGCTTAACAATGGCTCAAAAAAAGTTTTAAAGCAATAAAAGTAAAAATTGCCCTTTTTCCCTTATCAAGTCCTTTATTGTTAAATAAATTAATAAAAAAGAAAAATAAACTGTACATAATTAGTATCGCCACGTCCGTAACGGCCTAAACTATAAAAGCATTTTGTTATTTATCCCGCGCGGTGAACGCCGTAGAAAAACATAATAGTAAACCATACCAGAATCGCTATTTTTTGGTCACTCCCCAAAAATTTCTTAACCCCTTAAGGACGCAGCCTAGTTTTGGCCTTAAGGCTCAGAGCCCATTTTTCAAATCTGACATATTTCACTTTATGTGGTAATAACGTCGGAATGCTTAAACCTACCCAAGCGATTCTGAGATTGTTTTCTCGTGACACATTGGGCTTCATGTTCGTGGTAAAATGTGGTCGATATATTCAGTGTTTATTGGTGAAAAATTGCAAAATGTAGAGAAAATTTTGAAAAAATTGCATTTTTCAGAATTTAAATGCATCTGCTTGTAAAACAGACGGTTATACCACCCAAAATGGTTACTAGTTCACATTTCCCATATGTCTACTTTAGATTGGCATCGTTTTTTGAACATTCTTTTATTTTTCTTGGACGTTACAAGGCTTAGAACATAAACAGCAATTTCTCATATTTTTAAGAAAATTTCAAAAGCCTTTTTTTTAAGGTACCTCTTGAGTTCTGAAGTGGCTTTGTGGGGCCTATGTATTAGAAACCCTGATAAAATACCCCATTTTAAAAACTAGACCCCTCAAAGTATTCAAAACAGCAGTTATAAAGTTTTTTAACCCTTCAGGCATTTCACAGGAATTAAAGCAAAGTGGAGGTGAAATTTGCAAATTTCATTTTTCTTGCTGAATTTCAATTTTATTCATTTTTTTTTCTGTAACACAGAAGGTTTTACCAGAGAAACACTACTAAATATGTATTGTCCAGATTCTGCAGTTTTTAGAAATGTCCCACATGTGTCTCTAGTGCGCTCGTGGACTAAAACACAAGCCCTAGAAGCAAAGAAGAACCTAGTGCATTTTGAGTCCTCTTTTTTATTAGAATATATTTTAGGCAGCATGCCAGGTTTGAAGAGGTGTTGAGGTGCCAAAACAGTAGGAATCCCCCAATAGTGACCCCATTTTGGAAACTACACCCCTCAAGGAATTCATTTAGGGTTGTTGTTACCATTTTGACCGCACAGTTTTTTCACAGCACGTATTTGAATTGGGCTCTGAAATGAAAAAAATGTCATTTTTTCCAATAAAATGTCATTTGTGATCAAAATTTCTTATTTTCACAGGGAACAAAATACCCCATTTTGTTGCCCAATTTGTCCTTAGTGTGGCAATACCCCATTTGTGGTGATAAACTGCCGTTTGGGCCCATGGGAGGGCTCAGAAGGAAAGGAGCGCTATATGTTTGTTGGAGTCCAGATTTTGTTGGATTGGTTTTCGGGTGCCATGTCGCATTTGCAGAGCCTCAGCGGTATCAAAGCAATGGAAACCCACCAAAAGTGACCCCATTTTGGAAACTACACCCCTCAAGGAATTCATTTATGGTTGTTGTTAGCATTTTGACCACACAGTTTTTTCACAGCACCTATTTCAATTGGGCTGTGACATTAAAAAAAATGACATTTTTTCCAATAAGATGTAATTTTTTACCAAAATTTCTTATTTTCACAGGGAACAAAATACTCAATTTTGTTGCCCAATTTGTCCTGAGTGCATCAATACCCCATTTGTGGCAATAAACTGCCGTTTGGGCCCATGGGAGGCCTCAGAAGGGAAGGAGCGCTGTGTGTTCTTTGGAGTACAGATTTTGCTGGTTTGGTTTTCGGGTGCCATGTCGCATTTGCAGAGCCCCAGAGTTATCAAAGCAATGGAAACCCACCAGAAGTGACCCCATTTTGGAAACTACACCCCTCAAGGAATTCATTTATGGGTAATGTGACCATTTAGACTCCATAGTTTCTTCACAGAACTTATTTGAATTGGGCTGGGAATTCAAAAAATATATATTTTTTCCAATAATATGTCATTTTAGCTCAAAAATTCTTATTTTCACAAGAAATAAAATACTCCATTTTGTTGCCCAATTTATCCTGAGTGCGGAAATACCCCATTTGTGGTGATAAACTGCCGTTTGGGCCCATGGGAGGGCTCAGAAGGAAAGGAGCGCTGTGTGTTCTTTGGAGTACAGATTTTGCTGGATTGGTTTTCGGGTGCCATGTCGCATTTGCAGAGCCCCAGAGGTATCAAAGCAATAGAAACCAACCACAAATGACCCCATTTTGGAAACTACACCCCTCAAGGAATTCATTTATGGGTGTTGTGACCATTTTGACCCCATAGTTTTTTCACAGAACTTATTTGAATTGGGCTGGGAATGAAAACAAAATTATTTTTTTCAAATAATATGTAGTTTTGGCAGAAAATTTCTTATTTTCACAAGAAACAAAATACCCCATTCTGTTGCGCAATTTGTTCTGAGTGCCGCAATACCCCATTTGTTGTGATAAACTGCCGTTTGGGCCCATGGGAGGGCTCAGAAGGAAAGGACCACCATTTGGCCTACTGGGGATTTTCGAGTGCGAAGTCATGTATGCAGAAGCCCCTGAGGTACCAGTACAGTTGAAACCCGCAAGAAGTGACCCCGTTTTAAAAACTACACCCTTAAGGCATTCATATAGAGGTGTAGTGAGCATTTTGACCTGAGACCTACACCCCATAAACTGTAATGTGGGTTCTCCCGGGTATGGCAATACCCTACATGTGGCTGTTATCAGCTGCCTGGACACACAGCAGGGCCCAGAGGGGAAAGACGTGGGGGGATAAGCTGTGTGGAGTGCATCAGGGTAAGTAAAATTGGGGTAAATTATAAACCAAGGGATGGATGATAAATTTTAAAACACTTTCATACAGAGCTCTGGTTATTCGGGACACGTGTCACATTGATATATTGCGTCATGCATTATCGCCCTCTTATAGCAGACTTTGCACCTCTTTTGACTTTTTCCCTTCTTGCCAGTTTGGGGAACTTCCCCTGGAAAGTGTTGCCGCCCTGGTACGATGCGTGTGGCCTCGCTTCCAGAAGTACTGGGTGCCCCCCCTTCTTGGTCCCTAAAGATTAGGTTCTTGATAATCACCTCTTGAAATTCCAGGAAAGTTCCCGTCTGGCCTGCACATCGACGTAGCACGTACGCATTGTACAAAGCCATCTGTATGATGTGCCCGGCCAGCTTCTTATACCACACCGCATGGCGCTGTAGGGCTTCAGGACTTGATTTGACAAGTCCATCCCTCCCATGTACCTATTGTAGTCCAGGATGCAGTCTGGTTTGGGGGTGGCCTTTCCTTCATATATCCTAAACCTGTAGGTATACCCTGATGCACTCTCACAGCTTATACATCTTCACGCCATACCTTGCCCTCTTACACGGCAGGTACTGGCGGAATTGAACCCTCCCTTTAAAATGTACCAGGGACTCATCAATAGAAATACACTTCTCGGGGTGTATGCTTGGGAAAACCGGGCACTGGAACGGTCTAATAGGGGTCTCCGTTTATACAAACGGTCAAAACTGGGGTGATCTCGGGGTGGGCACAGCTCATTATCAGTATAATGTAAGAAGCGAAGTATTGCCTCATTTATTTATTTTTTTAGGTTCCAGTTCAGTTCTGAAGTTGCTTTGAGGGGCCCATATATTAGAAACCCCTATGAAATACCCCATTTTAGAAACTAGACCCCTCAAAGTATTCACAACAGCATTTAGAAAGTTTATGAACCCTTTAGGTGTTTCACAAAAATTTAGAGCAAAGTAGAGGTGAAATTTAAATTTTTTTTTTGTCAGAAAATCCTCTTTATACCATTTTTTTTATAACACAAAAGGATTTATCAGAGAAACGCAAATTAATACGTATTGCCCAGATTCTGCAGTTTTGAGAAATATCCCACATGTGGCCCTAGTGCGGTAATGGACTGAAGCACCGGCCTCCGAAGCAAAGGAGCGCCTAGTGGATTTTGAAGCCTCTTTTTTATTAGGCACCATGTCCGGTTTGAAGAGGTCTTGTGGTGCCAAAACATTGGGAACCCCCCAAAAGTGACCCCAATTTGGAAACTAGACCCCTTGAGGAATCCATTGTAGTTTTCTTGGGGTGCATGCGGCTTTTTGATCAGTTTTTATTCTATTTTTAGGTGACGTGGTGACTAAAAAACAGCAATTGTACGATTGTTTTTTTTTTTTCGTTTTTTTTTACAGCGTTCACCGTGCGCTATAAATAAAATATTCACTTTATTCTGCGGGGCGATACGATTACGGCGATACCAGATGTTTATAGTTTTTTTTTATGTCTTATGGCGTTTGCACAATAAAATACGTTTTGTAAACAATCATTCACTTTTTGTGTTACCTTATTCTAAGAGCCATAACGTTTTTATTTTTCAATCAATAAAGCCGTGCGAGGACTTATTTTTTGCGTAACGAACTGTAGTTTCGATCAGGACCATTTTTAGGTACATGCGACTTTTTGATCTCTTTTTATTCCATTTTTTGGGAGGTGAAGTGACCAAACAATTGTGATTGTGGTACGGTTTATTATTATTTTATTTTACGGCGTTCACCGTGCGGGATAAATAATGAAATAATTTTGTAGTTCAGGCCGTTACGGACGCGGCGATACCAATTATGTATAGTTTATTTGTTTGTTTATATATTTTTATTAATAATAAAGGACTGATAAGGGAAAAGGGGGGATTTTTACTTTTATTACTTTTAAAACTTTTATTTTCTTATTTTTACACATCTTTTTTTAACTTTTTTTTTACTTTATTACTTTGTCCCACTAGGGGACATGAGGGCAGGAGGCCCTGATCGCTATTCTAATACACTGCACTACATGCGTAGTGCAGTGTATTAGAACTGTCAGCTACTCACTGACAGCAAGCATAGTGGGTCCTGACGTTGTCAGGACCCACTAGGCTTCTGTCTATGGCATAGCCGGACGCCATTGTTTGGTGTCCGGTTGCCATAGTCACCATCGCCTGCCGCTATCGCGTAGCAGGCCGGCGATGGCAGCTTAACCCCTAAAAAGCCGCGATCTCTATAGAACGCGGCTTTTAAGGGGTTAATCAGCGGGGACACAGCGATCGGTCCCCGCTGTAGGAGCTCTGACAGCTGCTGAATAAGACAGCAGCGTCACAGCTCCTGTATGTGTCGGGAGGACGGCCGAAACGGCCGTTACTCCCGAGACGTACTATTACGGCATGGAGCGCGAACGATACAGCTGCCATGACGTAATAGTACGTCAAGGAGCGGGAAGGGGTTAAAAAGAGATCAAAAAGTCGCATGTACCCAAAAATGGTACTAATCAAAACTCCAGTTCGTTCCACAGAAAACCAGCCATCACACAGCTTTTTTGATGGAAAATTAAAAAAGTTATGGCTCTTAGAATATGGCAACACAAAATGTAAATAATTATTTTTTTTAAGTATTTTATTGTGCAAACGGCGTAAAACTTAAAAAAAGACTTACAGTTGTTATCGCTGTCATCTTTTTTTTTTTAAATATCCTTTTTATTGTCAGTTTTCACATTTTCTTACAAACATTTCACGTAAGAGTTACATCATGAGTGCGCAGCACTCAACTGTCATGGGATTAACTTTTAAATTAAATTCAACATAACATATAAACACACCAACATAGAAACATGGCATAATTGTCAATCTTCGGATGGACCAAACAAACATGACTCCCCTCAACTCCAACACCACCTAGATCATCAATGAGTTTCCACTCATCCTTTCTCCCCCAGCTGGCTCACAGTTGCATCCTCCCTAAAACGCCTGCCAAGAGCTGCGTGCAGTACCACTTTGTGTACTGGAAAGGCCTAACAATTTCCGCTATTTCGGCTGCTGTACATTGCGTTTCTATAAATACTTGCCACTTATCAAATAGCTTCTTGGTTCCCGTTTCCTTCCGCCTTTCCACCTCCACCTTCTCAAGAACCAATAACTGTTTCAGCCGTGACACAATCAATTCTAACCCCGGCATGTCTGCCTCTAACCAGTGACTCAGGAGGCATCTCAAAGCTACCAGTAGAATCGTGTGCACCAACACGGGAGGTGATCTTACTCCTCGAGCACCCTCTTCCTCTGGCGGCCGCGCTTGATGGAATAGTAGCGCTTGAGGCGTCATTGGGAGATTCGTTTTCCAATGGTCCTTAATATATTTCTGTACCATCCCCCAAAATCGTTTCGTATGTACACACCCCCACACTCCATGCCACAAATTCGTCAGTGGTGTATTGCACTTGGGACAACTTGTAATGCGATCAGGGAAAGATTGTGAGGGCAAGATATTAAAGCCATATATAGCTGCATGCATCAACTTGAAATAGGTTTCCCTCCAGCTCTCATTTATCACACTCTTCCGTACCGTCTCCCAACCTCCCAGTATGGTCTCTCCTATATCTGGATCCTGAGTCCACCGTTCCCAGCTTTTAAAACTAATCCTTAATTGCGGACGAACAAAACCCTCTCTCAATGCTCTATACATTCCTGAAATGGTCGCCCGCCCAGTTGTTGGACCTATGACCTCATCCAGAGTGTGCGTAGTAGCTTCCTTACTCAAATCCCTGAGCCTGGAGGTACAAAATGTTCGTACCTGAAGTACTTGCAAAAAATTGACTCTATCTACTATGGGTCTGAGTTTAGCGGTGATTTCCTCCCCAGTTAACCACCTCTTTTCCTCTGTATGCATAAGATCCCCTGCGCTACCAATGCCTACCCTCCCCCATGAGGCAATTCCGTCCCCCTTGTCCATTCCCGGTAAAAACTCCGGATGACCGCTCAACGGCATATACTTCGATAACAGGTGGGGTAACCCAAACTGCTTACGTACCACTTTCCAAGCTAGAACTGTATCTCTCAATACAATGGAGGTTTTGAGACGGCACGGAAGAGAAGCGATTCTACAATGTAACAAAGCTTTCAGGTTCCAAGGTGAAGCATACTCCCCTTCCAGATCTAAATTGGAATAATTACTTGTTTCATGAAGCCAATCTACTACATGACGCATAAGACAGACCACGTTATAACCCCTGACATTCGGAAAGTTCACACCCCCTTCTTGTTTGCCCATCATGAACTTGGTGAGTGCTATGCGCGGCCTTTTTCCTGCCCATATAAATTTAGTGATTGAAGCCGTCAATTTCGAGACATCCACATGCTTCAATAAGAGAGGTAGCGTTTGAAAGGGGTATAGCAATCTAGGAAAACTAACCATCTTGATCAGATGACATCTTCCCAAGAGGGACAACGGCAATTGGCCCCATCTAGTGAGTTCCGCTTGTATTTTTTTAATTAACGGGGGATAATTTAAGCCATACAGAGTGTCTGGTACCCTCCCTATTTTGATACCCAGATAGGTAATGCAGTGTTCCACCGGTGATATCCCGCAACCCAAGGATTGCCAAAAGGTCTTTGGCAATGGCCTGCCCAACTCCAGCAGTTCGCTCTTAGCTATATTGACTTTGTATCCCGAGCATTGCCCAAATTCCTGCAAAAATTGAAAAACCTTCCCTAAATGCTCCTGAGGGTTTGACATAAAAAGTATGACATCATCAGCGAACAGGGCTAATTTCACTGCACAAGATCCCACTTGAATGCCTCTGAACATATCCGATTCCTCCAAGAATCTGGCCATAGGTTCCAGTGCTAGATTGAATAGCAGGGGCGACAAGGGGCAACCCTGTCATGTTCCTTTATGTAATTGGAAGGGATCTGATAGGAACCCCGAGGAATGAACGCGTGCTTGCGGGCTAGTGTAGACTCCCTTCAGGAAGACCCGGAAATCTCCCTGAATGTTCATTTTGTCTAGCACCATCCCCAGCCATTCCCATTGTATGTTATCAAAGGCTTTCTCTGCGTCTAGCGCTAAAAGTGCCGGCCTGGTACCTGGCTGGGGATCGTGCCTGACTGTTTCTAGCACCGTCAATACCTTGCGTAAATTTGTCACTGCAGCCCTGCCCTTTACAAAGCCTACCTGAGATTTTCCCACCAGTATGGGTAGATACATAGCCAGTCGATTGGCCAAAATTTTTGTGAGCAATTTCTGATCTTGATCTATCAGCGAGATGGGGCGGTACGACCCCGGGTCAAGAGGATTCTTCCCCTTCTTGGGTAACACCTTTATATGCGCTACCTTGGCCTCTGCTGGTAAAGCTCCCGTTCCTAGTAAAGTATTATAATATGCCACCAAGGTAGGGCTGATTTCTTCTCTCAGAGATTTGAAAAACTCCCCTGTGAATCCATCCGGACCCGGGGCCTTTCCGTTAGATAATGTTTTAATGGCGCTCCAAACTTCCTCTAGTGTAATCTCCGCGCTCAAATGGCCATTCTGCTCCTGGGTAAGCCCTGGCAACTTCACCTTCTCCAAAAATTCCCTCCCTTTTTGGAGATCTATGGGTGTTTCTGAGTAAAGGGCTTGGTAATATTTACTTAATATGGTATTGATTTTTTTTGGGTCCGAGGTAGGAGTTCCGTTTGATTCTTTAAGTGTTGAAATATGTGCCGGTGCATACCTCCCCTTTGCTAACCGCGCTAATAATTTGTCCGCCTTATTGCCGAAACGCATTAAATCAGCATCAAATTGGGACCGGTAAATACTCTCTCTTTTGTCTAACCATTGATCAAACTGTCGCTTGGCTTCCTTCCATTCCTCCCCCAATAGCATTGATGGCGAATGTAGGAATGCTGTGTGAGCACGCCGTAATCTGTCGCTCGCTGCCTTGTATCCTTCGGTCGTCTTACGTTTAAGATTAGACATATACTGCATGATTTTCCCTCTTATTACCGCCTTGGCTGTACGCCAATACAATGACGGTTCCGAACGATGCGCTACATTATCCCCATCGAATTCCATCCACCACCCCTTAAGCTTCTGTGTAAAGCCCTCATCCTTTGCCAGAAAAGCGGGAAACCTCCAGATAAAATCCGTTCCTCTAGCTACTGTGTCAGCCAATGTAATGGTAACCGGAGCATGGTCCGAAATAACTAAATCTTCAATTGCCGCTTCACGTAAACGTCGCGCCATTGCGTCACTAACTAACAAATAATCAATACGCGACCATGACTGATGAACATGAGAGAAATGTGTATGTTCCCGCGCATCTGGGTGTAAACTCCTCCACGCATCTATTAGGGCCGTGTGTCTTAAAAAGTCGGGCAAGATCTTATCTCTATTTCTCTGCGAACTAGTCCCTGCGCTCCTATCCTCCTTTGAAGACCTTACAGTGTTAAGGTCTCCCCCTAAAATCAAAAACCTAGTGCGATCCTGCTGGAGTTGGGTTTCCAAGTGACCAAAAAAACCAGTGTTAACCGTATTTGGGCCATACACATTATGAATACTGATGGTTTCCCCTGCATGCTCCATCACTAGATGGATCCAACGGCCCTCGTCATCCCGCTCATGGGACACCAGCGTAAACGCAAAGTTTTTATGTACCAGAATTATAACTCCCGCCTTACCCTCCCTTGCCGACGAGCCAAAAACCTGACCCACCCAGAACTTTTGCAAATACTTAAACTCCGGCTCGGTTAGGTGAGTTTCCTGCAATAGGGCCACATCAGGATGCAATCGTTTCATGTGCCTTAAAAGTTTGGTCCGTTTCTGTGGGGATCTCAGCCCTTTAACGTTCCAAGAAACTATTTTCATGTTATTGGACCGTGTTTAAGATGAGCTAAAGTGCCTAAAAGTCGAGTGGAGTCCAGGGAGTCAGATCCGTCTTTTCCCAAGAGCCATGTACAAACATTAACATTATCATTAACATCATAACCAAACCCTGGCTTGTAAGCCAGAACCAACAAGGCCAACCATCCCTTACCTAACAAAATCATAAAATCACCTGCGGCAAGGGTTAGCAGTCCCTTAATACCCACTGGTGTATGTGACTTCACTTTTTTCTGTTATGCCAGAACGCGCCCCTCCCTCCCCCTCCCCCCTCCAGCCTGCCTATATGGCTCCTTCCATGAGGAAGTAACACCTGCCCTTGCCCCCTCAGTACCTCTTTGTCGCCTGCGCACCCTTATGTACCTTCCCTTATCATTACTTTAACAGCCTAGAGTCCGTTAGGATTGCATCCTCACATTTCCCTATGAACCTTGCTTCGCTTCAAGGTTTCCCTACCTCCGTGCCCCCTATCTCCTACCACAATGTCCCTCAGTCTGCCATTGTAACAGATAACACTAATCCCTTGCGTGGGGGAGGCATTGTATAACTCCCGTTCAATCCCGCCCACCAGGGACAATCTCAGATCCTGATCTAACTCCCTCACAAATATCTTGCATTGAAAAAGCAGGGAAATATCAGAATGCATATACTTCAACCTTGATAACATTGTAGCATTGTAACAATAGGTCAACTATTGACCGGTACATAGTGCTGTATAAGACCGCAAAATATCCCCCTCAATAACTTTCAGATTATCTGTAAACTTATCTGTATCTGGTCGGAATCTGCAATTGGTCTACAGCGTCCACAAAATCACATCAGCTTAAATAAAATGCGCCAAAAAGGACTTCGTCCGTCAATCAGGAGACGTGGATCGGGTGCGGTCCCGTGTTCGCCTCTGCGGCTTCGGAGAGTCCCCTCTATTTCCGGCTCGACCCCCCCGGGATCTTCCAGGTGTGGGCATTAAAGGGAATGTGTTGCCAGAAAAACATGTTTTTTTTTAAAAATTTAAACATTTAGTGTGTGGGTGATTAAACATTGTTCAAATTTTTTTTTTTTTTTTTGCACGAGTCAGGAAATATTATAAATTATTTCTAATTTATAATACTACCCATTTTTGGTCACTAGATGGAGCTGTTCCCAAAATTGCAGCATTGCAACATTGGGTTAAAAGCCCTCGCTCTAGTGAGCTCTCAGCATCCCCCCCTCCTTTATCCTGGCTAGTGCCGGGATAAACGAGGGGTTTGAACGGTGTAACCTCCTACACTGTGTGTCGCCATTTTTTGAGCTAACCCACAGTGTAGTAGGTTTACATACAGTAGTAAACACACACAAACACGAACATACATTAAAATCTCTTACCTGCTCCTGCCGCCGCGGCTCCCTCCGGCCCGACCGCTCCGTTTGCTGCCGCTGGTGCAAGTGCACAAATCCGGAAGCCGCGACCGGAAGTAGTAATATTACTGTCCGGCCGCGACTTCCGGTCCACAGGAAAATGGCGCCGGACGGCGCCAATTTCGAATAGGACTGTGTGGGAGCGGCGCATGCGCAGTTCCCACACAGACGCCGTACACTGCAGTCAATGGGACGGGAGCCGTTCGCAGTCCCTATGGGACTGTGGCTGCCGTATTCCATGTCTGTATGTGTCGTTAATCGACACACACAGAAATGGAAACAAAAATGGCAGCCCCCATAGGGAAGAAAAAGTGAAAAAATAGAAAAAAGTAACACACAAACACACAAATAAATAAAAACGTTTTTAATAAAACACTAACATTAAACTGACATGAATTTTTTTTTTGTGGTGACACTGTTCCTTTAAGGCTTCTGCCCAGGTACGCTCCATATTTAGCCGGTTCCTTTTGTCTTCTCTTGACTTGCGCTGCGGACTATGTACTGGACTGTGACGCTCCTCTTGCTGTGATCTGTTCCCACAAAGCTCCGCAAGTGCGTCCTCCGCTTCCTGTGGAGTGATGAAAACCTTGTTCCGCCCGTTCTCTTGAAACACCCGCAGGGTGGCTGGGTACTGCAGGCTAAAGCGTATTCTCGCTTGGAACAGCGCGGTGCAGATCTTGCTGAAAGCCCGCCTTCGTTTTGCAACCTCCGCCGAGAAATCCTCAAATAGTAGCACTTTCATGCCCATTATTTCAAAAGGACGCGATCTGCTGCGGAATGCTTTCATGAGTGCCACCTTGTCATTGTAATCCAACAGTTTGAAGATCACTTGTCTGGGACGATGTGAATTGTGGTCAGCTGTTGCTGGGAGGTTTCTGGGGTCCGGCCCCACTCTATGCTCCCTCTCCACCCGGCAGGGACGGGGGAGACCTAAGGCTTCCGGCAATGTCCTCTCACACACTCGCTGCAAATCAGCAGATATCACCGCTTCTTTCAGCCCCACCAGTCGCAGGTTGCTCCTCCTGGAGCGGTTTTCCAGATCCTCCACCTTGTCCCCCAACTGCTCAGTAACAGACAGCACCCCTTTGAGTTTGGATTGCAGGCGTTCATTTTCATCCTCCAGTTCTAACTCATCAGCTCTGATAGTGACTTGTGCCAGCTCCGCATGCACGCGGTTTAGAGAATCTTGCACCGTTTTTTCCAGCGCCTTTTGCAGGTCTGGCGCTATCTGTTTGGCTACTTCACGGGCCAGGGTTACATAGTCAATGGCTACTGGAAGAGCGGACAGTACATGCTCTGCCAGGCTTGAAAGCTGGGACTGATGGTGCTGCAGCTCATCTTCCTGTGTGTATAGCAGGGTCGCAGTGGCGGGAAGCGCCGCCATCTTACCTCCCTTTACCACGGCCGCGGCTGATTCCTCCATGGCTGGCTTCTGCGCGCTTCTGAGGAGGTACCTGTCCATACAGGCACCACCGATGATGTTGCCGTGTGCAAGGCTGGTGACTTCCCCGCTGATTATCGTCGCCGTAGCGACTATTGCGAGCTTACAGGCTGGACGGGAGCGGGAGCTCAGTCACTCGCGTCCTGCATCCCCAGCGCCGGAACCGGAAGTCGACAAGTCTTCTTTACTGTAAGAGCAGTAAATCTGTGGACATCGCTGTCATCTTAGCGACCCGCACAATAAAGTGAATTGCTGTTTTGTTTTTTTTCATGTTCAAATTTTTATTGATTTTCAATACACACAGATATAGAACACAGTGGAAGGCCTCCATACACTAAAGAAAAACTACAAATAAGGGCAAAGCCCAAACAAAAAAGTGTGCATCCCACATCCCAATACAAAGAACATTAAATATCAGCAGCATTAATGTACTGAAAAATAACAGCTCAGACTCCTATACAACAGAAGGTACAACAAGGGCCGACAAATGCAATCAGAGGAAGCGAGGCACAATTCCCTAGACAGGCGAAAAGAAACAATAGAAAAAGTACAAAGAAGGGGAAGGGAAAGGTAAGGGAAGGAAGAAGACATGGGGAGCCTGAACTCCAGTTCAGGATTACCATGAGTGAAAACAGAGAAGAGCTAGAGCCAAAGTACACATAGTAGGGGCATAGTTGGACTAGCAAAATCCCAGGAAACTGCAAGCAGGGCCGGCCTAAGGGGTGTGCGAGCTCTGCGAGCGCACAGGGCGCTGCCCCCTCCAAGCATGTAGGGGACGCCACTGGGCTCTGTTCTTAGTTACACACACGGACTAAGAGCCGAGGAACAAAAGAAGAGGAGGAAGCTCCGCCCACAGCCCGTCCTGCACGAAGCCTGGGATCCTGTCAGCATGGAGAGATGGTAAGTGTTTGTGTGTCTCTGTGTGTATATGTGTGTGTATACAGTATGTGTGTCTGTGTGTATATAGTATGTCTGTCTGTGTGTATACTGTCTGTGTATATACAGCATGTGTCTCCGTGTGTATGCAGTATGCGTCTCTTTGTATGTGTATATGTTACAGTGTGTGTGTCTCTCTGTGTGTGTATACAGTGTGTGTTTGTATGTGTATATGTTAGTGTGTGTGTGTGTGTGTGTCTCTACATGTGTTTATGTCTCTTTGTAAAAGTGTGTTCATGAAACAAAGATATCTGTGCTGCCCCCTTTATACCCTGCTGCACCTTTATACCCTGCTGCCCCTATATATCCTGCTGCCCCCTATATATCCTGCTGCCCCTATATATCCTGCTGCTCCTATATACCCAGCTGCCCCTATATATCCTGCTTCCCCTATATATCCTGCTGCCCCTATATACCCCACTGCCCCTATATATATCCTGCTGCCCCTATATATCCTGCTGCCCCTATATATCCTGCTGCCCCTTATATACTCTGCTGCCTCCTATATACCCTGCTGCCCCTATATATCCTGCTGCCCCTATCTATCCTGCTGCCCCTTATATAACCTGCTGCCCCTTATATACCCTGCTGCCCCTTATATACCCTGCTGCCCCTTATATACTCTGCTGCACTCTATATACCCTGCTGCCCCTTATATACCTTGTTGCCCCTATATATCCTTCTGCCCCTTATATACTCTGCTGCCTCCTATATACCCTGCTGCCCCTATATACCCTGTTGCCCCTATATATCCTGCTGCCCCTATCTATCCTGCTGCCCCTTATATAACCTGCTGCCCCTTATATACCCTGCTGCCCCTTATATACTCTGCTGCACTCTATATACCCTGCTGCCCCTTATATACCCTGTTGCCCCTTATATACTCTGCTGCTCCTTATATACTCTGCTGCCCCTTATAAACCCTGCTGCCCCTTATATACTCTGCTGCCCCTTATATACTCTGCTGCCCTTATATATATGCCTCTGTGTGTGTGTATTTATATGTGTCTGTGGGTATAGTTATCATCTACGACATTATCTGTACTCAGAGAGTTATCACTGTGTTATCAGTGGTGTTACATAGGACTGCAGGTAACATTTACTGCATTATTTGTATTCATGGAGTTATCACTGTGTGTTATATGTGGTGTTACATAGGACTGCAGGTAAGATCTACAACATTTAGTTAAACAAAAAAAGAATACCTATATATTTAAAGGTCATATATAAATGAGTATAGTTACACATATGGGACCCCATGCATAGAAACACCAAAAAGTTATCCCTATATGCTGCAATAAGACCAAATCAAACGTATCGTAGAAAGATACTAAAAGACTTTATTGAAGACAAACAACACAGTTGATCAAGACACTTTGAAAATTAACACCCATAAAAACAATGTACAATCAGTACAAAGAAATAGACAGTGTTGAGTGTAAGGCAGGGCAAACAATGATGGTACTATGCATACTATATCATAAAATATGAAGTATGTACCATGGGTATAAATATACTTGTACCAATATAACACAGCAAATGCCTGGAGTATGACCACAAAACATGTATGGTAGCAATCATAGGAAAATCATTAAAACCTCATGACACGCATACCAGAACCCACCATGAGCCATTCCACTGCCACAACACTGTCAGAACACCCCAATGCGTGTTTCGCACCTGGCTTCGTCAGGGGGTGCTGGAAGAGTGTGACCAGAGGATTTAAATAGGAGGTACACAGCTGGAAGTGTACCTCACTTACTTGTCCATAGGATGTTCAGCTGGCGGTACCTCAATCACGCAGTCCACGGCGTCCGGAAATGAGCAGTGCGCAACTGCACAGAGCTCAAGTCCATGTTGCGCCGTGGACTACGTCATGAGCGGCCCCCCGCCCCGCGCATGCACACGACAGCCACGGACCAACGCATCCATCTTGGACAAGGGCAAGGCCATCGCAGTTGCCCATATCCAATGATAGAAAGCGGTATGTATACAAGACCACTATTAACCATTAGAGGAATACATTTAAAGGACAACAAGAGTATTGTGGATGAGAGCCTACTCTGGCATTGAGAATATAATAACTCGATAATTAGTTCTGACAGATAAAGCTATGGCAATAACAGATCAAGCACTAAAATATGCAAAAAGAGTGTACAGAGAGGGACCCAATGAATGCCTAGGAGCCCACTGTGCACACACATTGTAGATGATTTAAGGTGAAATATCACCATATATATATAGGATTGTATGACCAAACATCATACCACATTAGATAGATGGACCAAAAATAAAAAAATGAGAAATATGTATAAAAATGTGACATAATTATGTATATATAACCACATGCATGTTCACATAAAAATTAGTGAAAAGAATATATAATAAATGTGCATAAGAAGACCAAATAGGTCAAAAAGAGAGACTGAAAACAGTCGAGTGCTAAATAAATAGAATTAGGAGTGCATTTAAAGCACAATTGTGTAAAGCTTAAAACAACAAAAATAATAAAGTGAAAAGACATATGGATAGAAAAAAGCATATGATAATTAAAACCGTGATAAAGCAGAACATCCATCACTATTACAATGCATCTATAAAATGCCGAAATATAGAGACAATTCACTCAAAAGATAGCTATACCAAGTCAAAAGCAGAAATATTATTATTGCCGCCTAATCCAATAATCACATAGCCACGAAGTCATAAAAAAAGGTTAAAAGAACCAATCACTACATCCAAATATTTGCAGATGATGTTGTCTCAGAAACCACATGTATAGCAGACCATGTGCGATAACTATCCTCATGTGCCTCCGATGCAGGGCCGGCCTTAGGGTAGATGGCGCCCCGTGCGAAATTATCTTTCGGCGCCCCACGCCATTATAAAAAATGCCCCATAAAAAAGCATAATTCCTCCCCACAGTATAATGCCCTATATAGTGCCCCCACACAGTGTAATGCCCCTTTAGTGCCCCACACACAGTATAATATTTAATAATGTAATATATTATAACGCCTTCAAGGACACAGTATTTTGTCCTCTAATTGTGCCCACACAGTGTTATGCCCCCTAAGTGCCACACACATTATATTGTGCCCTTTAGTGCCCCTACACAGTATGATGTCCTCCACAGAGTATAATGCCCCCACAGCCCCCCTAGTAGAAAGTGCCCCCTGTAGATTGTGCCGTACAGCCTCCCTGTAGACAGTGCCATAATCCCCCACCTCCTCCTTGTAGACAGTGCCATACAGCCCCCATCTGCCCCTTGTAGTGTCATACAGCCCCCATCTGCCCCTTGTAGTGCCATACAGCCCCCATCTGCCCCTTGTAGTGTCATACAGCCCCACCTCCCTCTTGTACACAGTGCCCCCCACCGCCCCCTTGTAGACAGTGTCATACAGCACCCACCTCCCCATTGTAGAAAGTGACATACAGCCCCCACCTCCCCCTTGTAGACAGTGCCATACTGCCCCCCACCTCCACCTGACAGGATCCTTGCGTAGGCCGGCTTGATCCAGAGATGTCATCACGCCGATGTGATCCTGTCCCTGCGCCTCATAGGCTGCAGGCGCCTCTGTAGCCTGTTACAGAGTTTCCCAACCTTTTCGGACTTGAGCCACCCCTGGAAAAAAAAAAATCCTCAGGGCCCCCCTACCAAAAATTGTTTAGAGAAAGACAGAAAATAGCTAAAAATAAGCACTACATTCTTAGGGTATGTTCACACAGCGTTTTTTTGTAAGGCAGAAAAAATCTGCTTTTGAATTGACAGCGTTATTTGATGGGGTTTTTTTAGCGGTTTTTTTTAAGCCGTTGAAGCGAATGCAAAAGACGCAGCAAAAAAAGCTCCAATAGAGCGCCAAAGCTATTTTCTTCCTACTATTAATTTCAATTGGAGGTCAGAGGTGGAAACAACTTGAAGACCATCAGCCCCCCCCCCCCCCACTCACAGTAAAATGACCATCAGCCCCCCACTCACAGTAAGGCTGGGTTCACACACACTATTTACGGACGTAATTCGGGTGTTTAAGCGTTGGCAAAGATCTGCCCATTCATTTGAATGGGTCTTTCGATATTCTGTGCCGACGGTCATTTTTTTTACGCGCCGCTGTCAAAAGAAGGCGCGTAAAAGAGACGCCCGCGTCAAAGAAAAGCCTGTCACTTCTTGAGACGTAATTTTCCCTTGACTCCATAGAAAAACAGCTCCAATTACATCCGTAATGGACGCAGCGAATAGCGCCTGCACATGCCATTACGTCTGAAATTCCGGAGCCGTTTTCTCCTGAAAACAGCTCCGTAATTTCAGCCGTAATGGACGCTGCCGTGTGAACATACCCTAAAATGACCATCAGCCCCCCACTCACAGTAAAACTACCATCAGCCCGTCCACTCACAGTAAAACTACCATCAGCCCCCACTCACAGTAAAACGACCATCAGCCCCCCACTCACAGTAAAATGACCATCAGCCCCCCACTCACAGTAAAATGACCATCAGCCCCCCACTCACAGTAAAACGACCATCAGCCCCCCACTCACAGTAAAACGACCATCAGCCCCCCACTCACAGTAAAACTACCATCAGCCCCCCACTCACAGTAAAATGACCATCAGCCCGTCCACTCACAGTAAAATGACAATCAGCCCACCACTCACAGATGCCCCCTGTAGATAGTACCACACAGCCCCTTGTAGGTCGTGCCACACAGCCCCCTTGTAGGTAGTGCCACACAGCCCTCTTGTAGGTAGTGCCACACAGCCCTCTTGTAGTTCGTGCCACACAGCCCTCTTGTAGGTAGTGCCACACAGCCCTCTTGTAGGTAGTGCCACACAGCCCTCTTGTAGGTAGTGCCACACAGCCCCCTTGTAGGTCGTGCCACACAGCCCCCTTGTAGGTAGTGCCACACAGCCCCCTTGTAGGTAGTGCCACACAGCCCCATTGTAGGTAGTGCCACACTGCCCCATTGTAGGTAGTGCCACACAGCCCCCTTGTAGGTAGTGCCACACAGCCCCCTTGTAGGTAGTGCCACACAGCCCCCTTGTGGTTCGTGCCACACAGCCCCCTTGTAGTTTCGTGCCACACAGCCCCCTTGTAGTTTCGTGCCACACAGCTCCCTTGTAGGTCATGCCACACAGCCCCCTTGTAGGTCATGCCACACAGCCCCCTTGTAGGTCATGCCACATAGCCCCTTTGTAGGTAGTAGGGATGTCACGACACCTGAATTTGGACTTCAATACCGATACTTCGTGTAGTATTGCAATTTCGATACCAAAACGATATTTTGCCAACAGTAATAAAAAAAAGTTCTTCCATTTTCTGATGTGAGGCGCGAGGTGTGATGATGAATTTAACCTCCATTTGTCTCACATTAATAGTAATTAACCCCATCATGTTTCTCAGTCATAATGGGTTAATGTGTGAGGTACATGATGGGGTTAATTACTATTAATGTGAGGCACATGGAGGTTAAATTCATCACACCTCGTGCCCCACAATAATAAGTGAAAGAAGTTTTTTTTAAATTTATTTCTGAAGTCTTTCTGCCAAAAAAACTGCACCAAAATTTGGTGCTGTTTTTCAGGTGAAATTCCCTGCGGTTCTCAGGACGTATACACTGTGTGGTTTTACGTATCCGCCCTGTGTGTTCCTACCCTAATAATCAAGTTGCTCTCCCCACAAATATTATCTCTAAGGGCTTATTCAGACGAACGGGATATACGTCCGTGCAACGCGCGTGATTTTCACACGCGTGGCACGGACCTATATTAGTCTATGGGGCCGTGCAGACATGTGCGTGATTTTTATGCTGCGTGAGTCCGCTGCATAAAAGTCATGACATGTCCGTTCTTTGAGCGTTTTTTGCGCATCACGCACCCATTGAAGTCAATGGGTGTGTGAAAACCATGCATGCCACACGGAAGCACTTCCATGCGAACAGCGTGATTCGCGCAACAGCTGTCAAAAGGATGAATGAAAACAGAAAAGCACCATGTGCTTTTTTGTTTACAAACATCCAAATGGAGTGTCATAATGATGGCGGCTGCGCGAAAAGCACACAGCCGCGCATCATATGCTGCTGCCGCACGGAGCTGTCAAATGCATTTTGCGCAGGCAAAACGCCGTGTTTTTTGCGTGCGCAAAAGGCACGCGCTCGTGTGAATCCAGCCTAAGGGTAAGGCCACACGGAGCAGCCCTGACACGGTCGCAACGCAGCTAACAACCACGCCGCCACCATGTTCAGTGCGGCTGTCAAACAGCCTGTTAGTGGCCGCACGTATTCCGGTTACACGCGCACTGCCGCTCCATTCATTCTCTATGGGAGCGCCAGAGATAGCCGAGTGCAGTGTTCTGCTTTTTCCGGCGCTCCCATAGAGAATGAATAGGAGGTAAGTTGTTGTAATTTGCAAAATCGTGCGGCCATAAAGGGTGTATTAATTCATGGCCGCACGATTTTGCAGATAAAGGGACGGTTTACCCGCGTTAACGTGCGGCCATGAATTAATACACCCTTTATGGCCGGACGAGTTTGCAAATTACAACAACTTACCTCCTATTCATTCTCTATG
Source organism: Rhinoderma darwinii (assembly GCF_050947455.1). Lineage (NCBI taxonomy): Eukaryota > Metazoa > Chordata > Amphibia > Anura > Rhinodermatidae > Rhinoderma > Rhinoderma darwinii. The sequence goes on from NC_134688.1 coordinate 101,805,760, forward strand.
GGAGCGGCGGAAAAAGCAGAACACTGCACTCGGCTATCTCCGGCGCTCCCATAGAGAATGAATGGAGCGGCAGTGCGCACGCGAGTGTAACCGGAATACCCCTTAACGAGGTATTGGACAGCCGCTCCTACATAGTGCCAAGCGCGGTTGTTGGCCGCGTTGCGACAGTGTGAGGGCCGCTCCGTGTGGCCGTACCCTAAAGAATCCTTTCTCCCCATACATAACGCTAAGTTCCCCTCCCCATGATTCATAATAAGCTCCTACACCACTAAATAAACTATACAGAAGTCCCCCTCCCCACAAAATACATGTATAAAGAATCCCCCCACTCCTATAGCATTTAGGGCAATGTCCCCTCCCCCACAAAATCGATCTGTAAAAAATACACACTCAAAGTACCTCTAACCTAGCCTCCCCTCCCCCACAAAATCGATCTGTAAAAAAAAACACACACACACACACACACACACACACACAAAGTACCTCTAACCTAGCCTCCCCTCCCCCACAAAATCGATCTTTTAAAAAAAAACAAAAAACATCCTGTTACACATCAAATAAAGCCCCCTCCCTCCCCCTCCCTCACACATCACATAAAGCCCCCTCTCTCCCCCTCCCTCACACAGCACATAAATAGACATAGATTAATCTAAAGCTGCTGCTCTTACCTGACTCTGGAGCTCCGTGGAGGAGTCTTCACTGGGGCAGCAGCACAGCAGGAAGGAGCTGCAGGTGCTGAGTGTGAGTGACACTGCAGTACAGGCTATGCCGATTGGAGGAGCAGACAGAAGCACCTGCTGCTGCTCCTCCAATCAGCGCTCACTTCACGCAGCAGTGCAAAGGGAGGAACATTTCTCCTCTCTTCTGCTCGTACCCACTGGCGCCCCCCTTGCAGCATGGCGGCCGGCGCCCTGTGCGACCGCACGTGTCGCACATAGCTAAGGCCGGCCATGCTCCGATGCAACCATGTGCCTCAATATAACCATGCGCCTCATGCACCTCCGATATGACCAAGTAAAGTCCGCTCTGAAATAACAAGCAAAAAGTAAATTATAAATCCTCCCTACACACAAAAGGATAAAACATAGCAGAGGTTGGCACCTACTAGAGATTATCATTATAAGAACAGAGCAAAACTAACCATTTCATTTAACCCCTTAGGGAAAACGGTCTGTAGTTTCTCAATCCATTTACATTCACGTTGGGCAAGGATTCTCTGAACATTACCCCCTCTATTTCCTAGAGAGATTTTGTCAATTCCTTTGAAAGTGAGAAGTCTCCAATTATCTTGATGGTGATCACGAAAATGACGAGGCATCGGTTTTAATTTTTCCTTAATTTTTCAGGATCATCAGTTTTCATGGCTCCCTTTATGTCCCTTATATGTTCAAGGATTCTCACACGAAGTTCTCTAGAGGTAACCGAGTTCGGTCCGGGACTTCCGGCCGAAATACGTCCGTCCATTACGGACGTTAATGTGCTCGTGTGAACCCAGCCTAAGCCTACCATGTGGTATGCTTATATACAGGGCCCATCAGACAGGATCACACATGGGTCATGTATCTAAGCCTACCATGTGATTGGCTTAGATACAGGGCCCAGCAGACAGCATCACACAATCTGTGATTCTGTCTCATGGGCCCTCTAAGCCTGCCACATCCTAGGCTTAAAGGGGTTGTCCTGTACCTAAACATTGATGGCCTATCCTCAGAATAGGCCATCAATAGCTGATGGGTCAGGGTCCGACTCCCGGGACCCTGCCAATCAGCTGTTTTGAAGGGGCCGTAGCGCTCGTACGAGTGCTGTTTCCCCTTTATTTCCCTTACGAAGGCCTCATTCACATGACAGAGTTTCCCGGCCGGGTGCCGGCCGTTCATAAATCGGCCGGCACCCGGCTGCATTAGGAATAATAGACCCCTAATGGGGCTATTCACACGACCGATTTTTTTACGGCCGGGAAGGACATGCCTAGTTATGGAACGTTTATAAATGTGTAATGGCATAGGGAACATAAATAAGAGAGCCGCCTCAGGAGAATTGGCAACCGAGACTCCAGTAACTTCTAATATCATTTTAAGGACCGCATCCCATAAACTCCTCAACGAGGGGCAACTCCACCAAACATGGGACATGGAACCTCCCATAACTCCACAGCACCAACAATTGTCAGGCACGGACGGATACCATTTATGAAGAGCAGCAGGCACCCGGTACCATGTAGAAACAATTTTGTAACTAGTTTGCTGAGCTCTGATGGCTATAGAGGCTTTTTGGGAAAGGGAGAAACACCGTTTCTATTGTGCATCAGTGAATGTCGTGTGCAATTCTTTCTCCCAAGCTCTGCAGAAGGAAGGGAGATGCTGGGATCGTTGGGAAAGGAGTAGTTTATATAAGGTGGAGATGGCATGGGTAGGGGACACGGTGGAAACACATAATCGTTCAAAGTCAGTAAGCGGATGGTGAATATGGGTGCGGCGATTAATAGCACCATAAAAATGCTTTAACTGGGAATATTCAAGCAGGTGGCGTGTGGAGGGCGTATCAGCTGGGTAGATGGAGGCTAAAGGCAGTAGAGAGGAATCGGAAAGGACCTGAGTAAAATACATAGGATTGGTGGATGACCTGCCTAGGAAGGATAGACGAGCCTTACCAGCAGGAAAGGCTGGATTGTCAGTAACAGGGGTTAAAGGGCCCAATGGGTCTATGAGCAAACGCCCCCACCCCCAAAGACTGCAACACCAGGAGAGTGTGGTAAATAACAAATGAGGTTTGAGTCAGTCTATTCCCAGACAGGGTCCACGGCAGGGTAGATAGGGTACTAGGGCAAAGTTGTTGGGCTAAACAAACCCAAATTTTCGAGTCGCAATTGTGAAAAAAATCAAGAACACAAGCATGAGTCGACGCCAGGTAGTAGAGACGACAGTCCGGCAGACCAACCCCACCCACAACTCTGGATCGATTAAGAATAGTTCTACTCAGATGGGGACGACCCGTTTGCCATATGAAGGATCCAAAGTATTGCTGGATGTGCAACCAATAAGAGGATGGGATGGAGATGGGGATCGTCTGCAGGAGGAACAGTAATCTGGGAAGGAGAGACATTTTTTATAATATTAATACGGCCAAACCATAAGAATTCCTCTTTTGCCAGGAATTAAAGAGGCTCTGTCACCAGATTTTGCAACCCCTATCTGCTATTGCAGCAGATAGGCGCTGCAATGTAGATTACAGTAACGTTTTTATTTTTAAAAAACGAGCATTTTTGGCCAAGTTATGACCATTTTTGTAGTTATGCAAATGAGGCTTGCAAAAGTCCAAGTGGGTGTGTTTAAAAGTAAAAGTCCAAGTGGGCGTGTATTATGTGCGTACATCGGGGCGTTTTTAATACTTTCACTAGCTGGGCGCTCTGAAGAGAAGTAACATCCTCTTCTCTTCAGAACGCCCAGCTTCTGACAGTGCAGATCTGTGACGTCACTCACAGGTCCTGCATCGTGACGGCCACATCGGCACCAGAGGCTACAGTTGATTCTGCAGCAGCATCAGCGTTTGCAGGTAAGTCGATCTTACCTGCAAACGCTGATGCTGCTGCAGAATCAACTGTAGCCTCTGGTGCCGATGTGGCCGTCACGATGCAGGACCTGTGAGTGACGTCACAGATCTGCACTGTCAGAAGCTGGGCGTTCTGAAGAGAAGAGGATGTTACTTCTCTTCAGAGGGCCCAGCTAGTGAAAGTATTAAAAACGCCCCGATGTACGCACATAATACACGCCCACTTGGACTTTTACTTTTAAACACACCCACTTGGACTTTTGCAAGCCTCATTTGCATAACTACAAAAATGGTCATAACTTGGCCAAAAATGCTCGTTTTTTAAAAATAAAAACGTTACTGTAATCTACATTGCAGCGCCTATCTGCTGCAATAGCAGATAGGGGTTGCAAAATCTGGTGACAGAGCCTCTTTAAGATCTGTGCGAAACTGGGACAGCAGGGGAATTAAATTAATTGTAAACAGTTGTGTGAGGTCACTACTTATACGTGCACCCAAATAAGTTATGCCCGTAGAGGGCCAAGAGAAGGGGAAATTACTTTTGAGAAGCGACACTACCGGGGCCGGGAGGGAGACATTCAAAGCCTCAGACTTGGAGAAGTTGATCTTGAAGTTAGACCATGTTCCAAAACCGGATAGCTCGGACATCAACGAGGGGAGAGACACATGCGGGTCTGTGAGGTAAACCAATAAGTCATCAACAAATGCGGAACACTTATATTCCGTCCCTCCTATGGTACTGCCTTTAATATCCGGGCTGTTCCGAATGGAGGCCATGAGGGGCTCCATGACCAGGACATACAACAATGGGGATAGGGGGCAGCATTGCCTGGTGCCATTATGAATAGTGAAAGGTGCAGAAAGGGAGCCATTTATTTTTAATTGGGCAGAGGGAGAGTGATAGAGGGCCATAATTTTAGCAAGGAGAGAAGGACCCAGTCCTATGTGTTGAAGGGTTTGGCAGAGGGTGGGCCAGGACATTCTGTCAAACGCCTTTTCGGCATCTAGGGATAAGATCATGAGTGGGATGTGCTGAGTCTGGGCATGATGATATCTAAAGTTTTAAGGGTGTTGTCGCGGGCCTCCCGACCAGGCACGAACCCCGCCTGGTCCGGGTGAACCAGGGTAGGAAGGTACTTATTCAATCTATTGGCAAGCAATTTGGCATAGATTTTGAGGTCCACGTTGAGTAATGAGATGGGACGATAACTCGAGCACAGTTGGGGGTCCTTGCCCGGTTTAGGGATAACAGCGAAATGGGCCAAAATGGAGCTAGGAGGGAACAGGACCTCGGGGGAAATAGAAATAAAAGCTTGAAGCAGAAGTGGCAGCAGACAGTCAACTAATGTTTTGTAAAACTTGGCAGTGTATCCATCCCGACCAGGACTCCTTTCCCCGGGAAGGTCTGTTATAACTGCAAGGATCTCTGGAGAGGTGAAGTCCATATCAAGTTCCTCAGCTATTTTCCTGGACAAAGGTGTGAAGGGAGAGGAGAAAGAGTCCTGACCCGGTGAAGGCGAGTGGGTGGGAGGACGAAGGTTATTGAGATCAGAATAAAATTTGTGAAAGCAATCCGCTATCTCTGGGGTCGTGTGGACAATATGGTAAGAGGGAGATTTAGTGTTTGGTATATGCGACTGGGCTATCCGAGCCTTTAAAGCTCTGGCTAACATGCGTCCGCTTTTGTTGCCCAATTCATAAAATTTACTACGACAGACTTGGAGGGCACGCTTTTGGGCCGAGTCTAACAGACATCGGGCGTCCTGTCGGGCACTCTGCAAATCCCGTAATATTGGAAGAGAAAGCGCACGCTTGTGAGCCAGTTCGAGGGAGCTGATTTTTTGGAGAGCAATTTTAAGGGAGTGAGCCCTTTCTCTTTTAAGGTGCGCTCCGTGTTTTATGAGGACACCCCTGAGTACACACTTTAGGGCCTCCCACTGTACCATGGGAGCCGTGTCATCATGGGCATGATCAAATGTGAAATGCTCAACCGTTTGTAGCAGTTCAGCATGGCAAACCCCATCCAGGAGCAGGGACTCATTAAGTTTCCAAGTCCAGGGGCCCTTAGTGAGGAAAGGAAGATGTAAGGTGCAATACACAGGGGCATGATCGGACCAGAGGATACTGCCGATGAACGTAGAGACAACCCAGGGAAGGGCATGATGTTGAAGGAGGATGTAGCCCAAGCGACTGTAGGTACCATGCGGATGGGAATAAAAACTATAATCCTTGTCAGAGGGATGTTGAAGGCGCCAAGCATCACAGAGCTGAAGCTGTAAGAGAGCGCGCCTCACCCGCTTGATAGCACCATATGCAACACTAGAGCGACCAATAGAGTTATCCACTGTCGGATCCAAAGTAAGATTAAAGTCTCTGCATAACACCACAGTCCCCCAGACCACTGGAAGGGCAGCATCTATGAGTTTAAGAAGGAAAGGTACCTGACCCTGGTTATTAACATAAGCATTAATCACAGTGAACTCACACCCACCGATATTAAAGGCATTGTGTTGCCAGAAAAACATGTTTTTTTAAAAAAAATTAAACATTTAGTGTGTGGGTGATTAAACATTGTTCAAATTTTTTTTATTTTTTTCACGAGTCAGGAAATATTATAAATTAATTCTAATTTATAATACTACCCATTTTTGGTCACTAGATGGAGCTATTCCCAAAATTGCAGCATTGCAACATTGGGTTAAAAGCCCTCGCTCTAGTGAGTTCTCAGCATCCCCCCCTCCTTTATCCTGGCTAGTGCCGGGATAAACGAGGGGTTTGAACGGTGTAACCTCCTACACTGTGTGTCGCCATTTTTTGAGTTAACACACAGTGTAGTAGGTTTACATACAGTAGTAAACACACACAAACACGAACATACATTGAAATCCCTTACCTGCTCCTGCCGCCGCGGCTCCCTCCGGCCCGTCCGCTCCGTTTGCTGCCGCTGGTCCAAGTGCACAAATCCGGAAGCCGCGACCGGAAGTAGTAATATTACTGTCCGGCCGCGACTTCCGGTCCACAGGAAAATGGCGCCGGACGGCGCCAATTTCGAATTGGACTGTGTGGGAGCGGCGCATGCGCAGTTCCCACACAGACGCCGTACACGGAAGTCAATGGGACGGGAGCCGTTCGCAGTCCCTATGGGACTGTGGCTGCCGTATTCCATGTCTGTATGTGTCGTTAATCGACACAGACAGAAATGGAACAAAAAATGGCAGCCCCCATAGGGAAGAAAAAGTGTAAAAATAAGAAAAAGTAAAACACAAACACACAAATGAATATAAACGTTTTTAATAAAGCACTAACATCTTTAACATATAAAAAAATAATTTGTGATGACACTGTTCCTTTAAGTACCAGGATGATGTATCTAGCTTCGGAGCAACTCCAAATGATCTGGAAAGGGGGTTGTTATTGAAATGCCAGTGTGTGTAAAATTTATGTTTAATGTTAGGGGAATGTCCTTTATTGAAGTGTGTTTCCTGAAAGCATGCAATGTGTACCTTACGCTTGTGAAGATGGTGTAGGATTTGTGCCCTCTTTTCAGGAACGTTGAGCCCCTACGCATTGAAGGAGGCTATAGTAAGGTCAGCCATGGATGCAGATTAAACGGCTTGCTGAGGTGTTTCGGAAGAAACAATAAAGGCAGGAGTCCAGGGTCACCATGAGGAAAAAAGGGGAAGGAGACAAGCTAGAAATAGAAATCACAGCATTAGAGAAAGACAAAAATAAAAATGCAAACATAAAACGCAGTAAGATGAAAACTGCCGCGCAAGCTAAGCGCAAAAATGCGGGGGGGCCAAAGGCTCGGTCCAGTACTTACAGGGGGAACATGACAGCTACACATAAGAGCTATCCGCACTCCCCAGCTTACAGTAGTAGTAGTATAAACAGCTAACATTATGTATGCACTGTAAATAAAATAAGGAGGAAGGCATTGTAAAGCATTTGAAAAAACAATACTCAAAACAAAAGGCAAGTTAGATAACTAACAGCAAATAAAAAGAAAGGATAAATTTCAGGAGCTGATAGAACAATTGCAGCTAACAAAATAAGACCCCGAGCATATTAGTCTGCGGCAGAACAAGGCGGTGTAGGGTCACGTCCCTGCCTGCATCTAGACCGTCTTCTGGGCCCGCGTGGGGGGCGACCCCCACTGGTAGGCGAATGCACAGAGGGAGGGCGTCCTGCCCGAGATCCTCCGCCTGCAGAAGATAACAGCGAGGACCACTCCGGTAGTGAAATATGAGGAAGGTCTAAGTCCCGCAAAAAAACAGGTAAGTCAGTCGGGAATCGTATAGTATAGGTACGACCATCTTGTCTAACCATCAGGGAAAAGGGGAAGCCCCATCTGTAGATGATGCCTCGACTCCAGAGTACCTCCAGAAGGGGTTTGAGAGCAGATCTTTGCCCAAGGGTATGTCTAGACAGATCTGGTAATAAACGTATCTGCGTATCTTGATGAAGAATAGTGGGCTGTTGTCGGATTTTTTGTAGAATAGAGTCCTTGATGGCGTAAAAGTGGATTCAGCAAATTACATCCATTGGCCGCTGATCATCAATACTCAGAGGACGGAGGGCCCGATGTGCCCGGTCATTTTCTATATGAGTATTCGGCGGGTGGCCCAATAAGTTACTGAAGATGGTAGACAGAGTAGAGAAAAGATCAGACGCAGGAATGGATTCGGGTATTCCCCGAATACGTAAGTTGTTCCTCCGGTTACGATTCCCAATATCATCCAGATGTTGTTGCAGAATGAACTATTGAGCATAGTGCTGTTGTACAGTAGATTGGACAGTTGCAATAGTGGTAGTGTCAGCGACACGTTCTTGAGTAAGGGTGTTCACCCTCGCAGAAAGTGAGGAAAGTTCAGCACGAAACTTGGTAAACTCCAGCTTACATTCTTCCACAATCTGTTTGGCAAACGAAGTCATATCAGCCCTAGTGGGTAACAATTGAGCAAGCTGACGTATATCCGAAAGAGTGGCTGGCTTGTTTTCACAAACAGACACAGATGAGGAGTCTGAAAGACATCATCCGTAACTTGAGCAGAGTCCCGGTCAGGATGGGCAGAGGAATAGATCATAGATCCTTGGCTGTTGGTATGCAGTATAGGCAAAGTCCAATGGTGTGGGGGAGATCCATGAGGCAGTGATGGTAGTATGGTCGGCTGCATATGAGGGGGACTGCCCCATGAGGAGCCAGAGGACCAGGAGGGGGAAACCCCTACCAGTGCAGGGCCTTGGGGAGGATGGAGGAGTTCTGGGGCCTGTGGCCCTGAAGGCATAATAGCAGATATGATGGCATGAGGCCCAGGAGCTCGGTACTCATGGTGCCGCCTGGATGTTGCCTTCGGCTGTGCACCGGCTGATGAAGGAGGGAAGACCGATGCGTCCAGCACTACAGCCGTTCCCGGATCGGGCGTGAGCAGCCTGCACACAGGGGCTGGAGGAGGAGAGACCGCAGGCCGTGGAGAGGGCGCCTGAGGGAGACAGAGTCCCGGCGTCAGTATCTCTGCAGGGAAGTTCCAGCAGCCATCTTGAAATGCCATGTGCTCCGCAGCAAGGAGAGCGGCGGCTTCAGAGGCCTCTGGGGCAGGTAGGGGATCCAGCACTGCTGCAGCCAGATCTTACCCAGCAGGGCAGGCAGCTTGGAGGACAGTGATCGCCGGAGCAGGTCTGAGAACAGGCACAGGAAGGTCCCGGTGGCCATCTTGGATGGCGGCAAGCGGTGTTGTCCGGTACTCAGCACCACCGACACCACGGGGATGAAGGATGGAGTCAGAGGCCTCCAGCAGCTGTACCTGAGAAGGTAAGGCGACGTCTTCTGGGGACGTCTCAGGGCCCCCGGAGCACTGGGATAATGAAGGTGGAGAGGCCGGGCGGCCATCTTGTCCTCGGGCCTCAGTCCAGAGCGGGGCCAGCAGCTGCATTGGGGTCTGTCGCCCAAAATATGACCAATGTCACTCTGGGGAGATGAGGGACGGGTAGAGGCTGCAGCCTTATTCTTTTTAGTTGCCTTCCCTATTGCAGGGCTTGGATGTTAGCCGATAGTGGAAAAGCTGATGGAGGAGCTAACTCTCCCATAGCTGTCCTCACTCTCCCATAGCTGGCCACGCCCCCCAGAATTGCTGTTTTTTAATCACCACATCTCTTAAAAAATAGAAAACTGATCAAAAAGTCACATGTACCCCAAATTGGTACCAATGAAAACTACAAATTGTCCCGCAAAAGATAAGCCCTCACACAGCTCAGTGGAAAAAAGTTCTGGCTTTCAGAATATGGGACACAAAAGGGGCAGAATGTGTTCCAAAAGGGCATAGAATGGGCACCATTTATCAGTGCGACATTAGCCACATATCTGCGGATTATTATTTATTTACTGCATTATTATACCCTCTTATTATGCCCTGATGTTCTCCGCAGAGCATATATATATGCCCTCACATTATAAACTAAAATAATCAGCAAAAACCCCAAAAAACAACTGCCAAGCTAAATCTGCGCTCCAAAATCCAAGTGGCGCTCCCCTCCTTCTGAACCCTACAGGGTGCCCAAGCAGCAGTTTACATCCACATATATGGCAATCCCATACCCGGGAGAACCCAACTAGGAAAGACTGGGCGCCATAGCAAACTTTTGACTAGGTCGCCCCATGTACCACACGCAGCACCCCTTATAGTGTCCCCTGTTGATTGTGCCATACAGCCCCCCTGTAGACAGTGCTATACAGTCCCTCCCATAGAAAGTGTTACACTCCAATTGTAGATAGCACCCCCCACCTCCCCCTTGTAGATAGTGCCATACAGCCCCCTGTAGATATCGCCATAAAGCTCCCCCGTATATAGCGCCATGCAGCTCCACCTGTATATAGTGCCACACAGCCCCCTCACTTGTGTATAGTGTCACACAGCTCCCCCTTAGTAGATACAAAGTAGTGTCACAAAGCCCCCCTTAGTAGATAGTGCCACACACAGACCCATCTAGATTGCGCTACAGCCCTCCCCTTGTAAATAGTGCCATACAGCCCCCCTAGCAGATAGTGCCACACAGCCCCCCCTAGTAGTGACACACAGCACCCCCTTTGTAGTGCCACACAGCCCCTTGTACAGTATATAGTGCCACACAGCTCCCCCTTGTGTATAGTGCCACACAGCTCCCCCTTGTGTATAGTGTCACACAGCCCCCCTTGTATATAGTGCCACGCTGATCCCCCCTTTTATAGAGTGCCACCCTGCTCCCCCATTGTATATAGTGCCACCCTGCTTCCCCCTTGTATATAGTGCCACTCTGCTCCCCCTTTATATATAGTGCCACCCTGCTCCCCCCTTGAATATAGTGGCACAATGCTCCCCCTCCCAAAAAAAAATTGTACTTACCTTGCCTCGTTCATGCGACGGACTGAGCACTGCAAGGCTCCGTTCAGGACACATGCAGTGATATCATCACGCTGGCCTGCGCAAGGAGTCTTCCCAGCACTATATAGGCTGCAGGCTGATTCTAGCTTTTCAGCTGCCTGAGGCGAAAATGTAAATGGCCGCCTCCAGATTTTGATTGACATCCCCCTGGCTGTTCTACATCACTACCAGTCTCCTCAAACTCTTGCGGATGCGCCGTTGCCTTGTACTCCCCTGGCATGTGCAGTGCAGCGATGAAGCTTGGTAGAGTGCACCTCGCTGCACGGTGCCTGCCCAAGTAGTACAAGGCAATGGTGCATCCGAGAAAGTTGTATCAGCCAGGGGGATGTAAATCAAACATGGAAAGGTGGGTTTGGAGGCAGGACTATGTGACTCTTCCGGATAGCGGCACCACCCCATGACCCTTTAATGAGCAATTAGCATATAGTATGCACCGTTTTAAAAGTTGATTTTATAGATTTTGCTGCATCTGAAAAAAACATACATTTGGAAATATTGTCAGGTCATGTATTCCCGCATGGTGGTGGTTCAAGTAGTTAAAACTACCAGACAAGTTCACATTAAAGGGAAGGTGTCATGATTTATTTATTTTTTATTATTGTATTGCTTTTAATATGATATTAACATAAATTTTATTTATTTATGTTCTCATGTTCTACTTTTTACTGTTTTCTTACTTTTACTTCTCTAGGGGGCCTGCCATATTTTTTTTCATCTCTGTATGTGTTGATTAATGACACATACAGAGATGCTATACGGCACATACAACCCCATAGAGAATGCGAACGGGAGCCGTTCCATTCTCAGAAGCGTACGCCGTCTGTGTGGGAACGGCGCTCCCACACAGACCAAAATGAAGCTCGTTCGCAGAGCGAAATTCGGCACCATTTTCATGTGGACCGTAAGCCGCTGCTGGACAGTCAGATGACGACTTCCGGCCGTGGCTTCCGGCCATATGTTCATGCACAAGGAATAGGAGCGTAGACCAGCGGAGGCAGCAGGTAATTTATGTTCGTGTATGTGATGTGTGTATTATGTTTGTGTGATACTGTCTGCTGAGCCCTGTGTAGAAGATTTGAAGATTCAAACCCTTCCTTCTCCTGGCACTAGCCAGAAGAAGGGAGGGGGGATCGTGTGAGGACACTAGAGGAGAATGTGTCCACCCCAAATTTGCAGCATAAATCAATGAGGTTGCTTTACCACAGTGACCATGCTGCAATTTTGGGAACTGCTCCCTCTAGTGGCCAGCACATGGAAATGTTATAACTTGGAATCTAATTTATAATATTTCCTGACTTGTGAAAAAATGTACACAATTAAAAAATGTGTAATTCCTTAAATACTAATTGTTTAACTGAAAAAAATAAAACATTTCTAGCGACACATTCCCTTTAAATATGCAATGAATTGAAAACAATTCCATCTGCCCTGCAATTTTGTCATTATAAATATATTCTATATAATTATAGCTCCAGAACTAAGATCATACATATATACAGCGCGAGAGCCAAGCTCATTACATATATACAGTACCAGAACCAACCTCAGCACATAAATACAGCACTAGAACCAAGCTCTGAAATATATACAGTACCAGAACAAAGCTCACTACATATATACAGCACAAGTACCAACCTCAGTACATGAATACAGCACTAGAACCATGCTCAGTGCATATATACAGCACCAGAACCATGGTCAGTACATATATACAATACCTATGTTAAGGAGAACTTGGAGAGGGGTTTCATACGGAAGTCTTCCTCCACGGCGGGAGCCAGGTTCTTGTTCGTCAAGAAAAAGGATTGTTCTCTGGGCCCCTGCATCAACTACCGGGGTCTCAATCAGATCACGGTAAAAAATAGATATCCATTGCCATTGATTTCTGAACAGTTTGATCGCATACAAGGAGCAAAACATTTTTCGAAGCTAGACCTATTGGGGTGGGGGGGTCTATAACCTAATCCAGATTCGCCGGGGTGACAAATGGAAGACGGCATTTAACACCCGTGACGGACACTATGAATATCTAGTAATGTGTAATGCTCCTGAGGTCTTCCAAGAGTTCGTTAATGACATCTTCCATGACCTCCTCTATGTTTGTGTTGTGGTCTGCCTTGATGACATCTTGATTTTTTCTCAAGATCCTATGACTCATCAGAGACATGTCTGTCAAGTTTTGCTGCGCTTAAGGGAGAATCGCCTGTTGAAGAAGTGCGTGTTTGAGAAAAATGCTCTACCCTTCCTGGGCTACATCATCTCGGATCAAGGCCTCAAGTTGGATCCTGAGAAGGTAAAGGCCATCCTGGAATGGCCATGCCCTCAAGGCTTGAGGTCCATACAGCACTTCCTGGGTTTCGCTAATTTCCACAGACAGTTCATTCCAAACTTCTCACTAACATCTCCTATCTCTACCCTCACCAAGAAAGGCATGAACGCCAAGGTGTGGACTCCAGAGGCGGAATCCGCATTTAATAGCCTGAAGAGTGCCTTCACGTCAGCCTCTATCCTCCATCATCCAGATGTATCTTGACAATTTTCGTTGGAGGTGGACGCCTCCTCTGTTAGTGCTGGTGCACTTCTGTTCCAGAGAGGTCCCAAAGGGAGGGCAGTGGTATGTGGCTATTACTGTAAACTTTTTTCTTCTGCAGAGCACAATTACTTGATTGGGGATCGGGAGTTACTGGCCATGAAATTGGCTCTGAAGGAGGGGAGACATCTACTAGAGGGCACAGCTCACCCCATCCTGATATTTACCGACCACAAAAAGCTCACCTATGTTTAGACGGCCCAACGTCTGAACACTCATCAAGCCAGGTGGTCGCTGTTCTTTGCCCGGTTCCAGTTTGAGCTCCACTACCGCCCTGCTGACAAGAATGTGAGGGCCAAAGCCTTGTCCAGGTCATTCGAGACAGAGGACACCATGGAGTCTCCACAAAATATCATTGATCCGTCCTGCATTATCTCTGTCAAGCCTCTGCAATTTAGAGTCATCCCTCTGGGGAGGACTTTTGTGCGCCTGGTAGACTGAGGGAGAATCCTTTGCTGGGGACACAGCTCCAATCTGGCAGGTGACACGGGTGCCCGTGGTGGACCAATACTCAAAAATGGCTCATTTTGTTCCGCTGACTGGCCTACCGTCTGCTTCTCGACTGTCCAACAAATTCATCCAACACATCTTCCGCCTGCACGGCTTACCTCTGCATATTGTGTCTGATCGAGGGGTTCAGTTCACCTCAAAGTTCTGGAGAGCCCTCTGTAAACTCCTCGATGTAAAGTCAGACTTTTCCTCAGCCTACCATCCCCCGTCCAATGGTCAAGTCGAGAGGATCAATCAGATCCTGGAGAACTACTTACCTCACTTCATCCCCAGGCAGCATGATGACTGGGTGCAGCTTCTTCCTTGGACTGAGTTCACTTTTAACAACCATACAAGCGAGTCCACAAGAACCACACAGTTCTTCATCGTATATGGCCAACACCCACAAATCCCTGTCTCAGATGCCCGCAGGGACTTCCTGCAGATTTGGCAGCAAATCCGATCCTCTATTCTGCTGGCGGTGGACCGCATAAAACGAAAGGCAGACACAAGGAGACGAGAGCCTCCCCAGTTTCTTCAAGGTACCAAGGTCTGGTTGTCCTCCATAAATATCCAGCTGAGGGCGCCGTCAATCAAGTTTGCCTCCTACCCTCAAGATCCCCAACTCCTTTCATGTCTCCCTCCTGAAGCCTATGGTCCTGAACCGCCCACACCAAGACTCCTAGTCCTGCAGTTGCTCCCAGGGGTTCATCTGATTCATTTGAGGTCAAGGAGATCTTGGACACCAAAAAAGTGGGAGGAAGAACTTTTTATTTTGTGGATTGGAAGGGGTTTGGTCCAGAAGAGAGGTCCTGGGTGCCAGAGGAGAAACTCAATGCTCCTACCCTCGTGAAGAGGTTTCTCCCCCACTCTGGCCCTAGGAATAGGGGGCGTAAGAGGGGGGATACTGTAACACCCATGGCCACGGGCCGTCGGGATTACTCAACTTCCGACGGCCGCAGCCTTGGATCTGTGAGCGCTGGCCCGCATCTCCTTCTCTGGAGATGCCAGCGCTCACTTCTGCTTCACTCTGCTGTGTCCCATTGGGTGTCACAATCGAGCCCGGCCTTAAAGGACCAGAGCGCGCACCTGAAAAGTATGTCTAATTAGCTCACATGATCACCCTGGACTATAAGAAGGGCCCTGCCCCTTCCTTCATTGCCTGAGCATTGTTGTGTATACCCGTGTTAGTCTTTTCCAGTTCCCAGTGTTCCCGAATCTGCTACCTGTATCCTGTATGCCATACTACATTGTTCATGTGCCATAGAGAGTTGGAGTCGTGTTGTGCCGCATACTACGCCTTCTGTGTCCCACCACGCCTGGTGTCTGCCTGCTGCCAAGGGACCATCACTACTGTCTCAATTACCACAGGTACCCTTATTCAAACTATAGACATTTACTTGGTATCCTGTTGGCCAGCTGCTATCACGCTACGGCGGTACGGCCCAGTGTGTCCACATACCCACAGATTGTGACAATGGCTACATTCAAAGAAAGTTTTTTTTTAATTATTAGCACTGAAATGACAGGTAGTCTTGGTCCTACGACAGGTAATATACACATATTTGGTATTGCTTTAACCAAAACAACCCATAGAATTCTATGGTGTTGGGTGAATTATGTAAAAAATAAACACTAAAATGATTGCCCATTTAACAAAATTTTACCTCACAGTCTAGATAATATGCAAATTTATATGTACCCGAAAGTGCCTCCATTAATAAAAAAAAAAAGTAGAAAAGTTGTAAGCCCTGAATTGATGAGTGGTAAAAAATAAAAAATCTATATAAGACTGCAAAGTCGAGGATTAACCATTTGCAGCTTGGAACTCAAGTCGTTAACCCGTTAAGCCACCATGACGTAACTGTATGTCATGGATTGGCTTATCTAAAGACACAAAGGCGTACAGTTACGTCATATTATTTGCATGGGCACAGAAGCTGTGCCCGTACGATCATTGCGTTAGCCTGGCATTGAATGAGAGCTGGGCTCCCACTGCAACAGCAAAGATAAGAGTTTAACCCTTTAAATGCCACATTCAATAGCGACCGTGGCATTTAAGTGGTTTGACAGAGGGAGGCATGCGTCATTTAACCCTTTCAGGACCAAGGGTCATCAATGCTACAATGACCAGCCTCATTTTTTTCAAATCTGACATGTGTCAGCAAAAATTTGGTCAACAAATTCATAGCTTATTTGTGAAAAACACCAAACTTTAAAGAAAATTTGCAAAAATTATAATTTTTCTAATTTTAAATGTAATCTACTTGTAAAACAGATAGTAATACCACACAAAATTGTAGCTAATTAACTTCCCCCATATGTCTACTTTATATTTGCATTGTTTTTTGATTATTTTATTTTTCTAGGATGTTACAAGGCTTAGGGTATATGCACACGCTAGCTGGCTTTTACGTCTGAAATGACAGACTGTTTTCAGGAGAAAACAGCTGCCTCGTTTCAGCCATAATTGCTCCTCCTCGCATTTTGCGAGGCTTCTCTGACAGCCGTAAATTTTGAGCTGTGCTTCATTGAGTTCAATGAAGAACGGCTCAAATTACGTCTGAAAGAAGTGTCCTGCACTTCTTTTGACGAGGCTGTATTTTTACGCGTCGTCGTTTGACAGGTTGTCTGCACAGTACGTCGGCAAACCCATTCAGATGAATGGGCAGATGTTTGCCGACGTATTGTAGCCCTATTTTCAGACGTAAAACGAGGCATAATACGCCTCGTTTACGTCTGAAAATAGGTCGTGTGAACCCAGCCTTAGAATTTTAGCAGCAATTTCTCACATTTTCAAGAAAATGTCAAAAGGCTATTTTGTCAAGGACCAGTTCAGTTCTGAAGTGGCTTTGAGGGCCTTATGTACTAGATATACCCCATAAATCACCCCATTTTAAAAACTGCACCCCTCAAAGTATTCAAAACAGCATTCAGAAAGTTTATTAACCCTTTAGGCGTTTCACATGAATTAAAGCAATGTAGAGGTAAAATTTACAAATTTCATTTTTTTGCCGAAATTCATTTGTAATAAAAAAAATTCTGTAACACAGAAGGTTTCACCAGAGAAATGCAACTCAATATTTATTGCTCAGATTCTTCAGTTTTTAGAAATATCCTACATGTGGCTTTAGTGTGATAATGGACTGAAGCACCGGCCTCAGAAGCAAAGGTGCACCTAGAGGATTTTGGGATCTCCTTTTTTTAGAATATATTTTAGGCACCATGTCAGGTTTGAAGAGGTCATGTGGTGCCAAAACAGTGGAATCTCCCCAAAAGTGGTTTTGAAAACTACACACCTAAAGGAATTTATCTAGGGGTATAGTTAGTATCTTGACCCCACAGGTCTTTTGCTATATTTATTGGAATATGCCAGTGAAAATGAAAATCAACTTTTTTTCTAAAAAAATATAAAAAAATGTAATTTTTACAAGGCATAAAGAATAAAAACCACCCCAAAACTTGGAAAGTAATTTCTTACGATTACGGCAATACCGCGTATGTGGTAATAAACAGCTGTTTGGCCCCACAGCAGTGCTCAGAAGGGAGGGAGCGCCATTTGGCTTTTGGAGTGCAGATTTTGCTTGGTAATAGTTCTGTTTGGGGTTTTGCTGGTATTTCAGTTTATAATGTGGTGGCAAATGTAGGGTGGGCAGAGTACATCAGGGCATAATAAGAGGGTATAATAATGGGGTAAATAAATAATTCATATATGTGTGGCCAGTGTCGCACTGATAAATGGTGCCCAACCTTATCCGCTTTTGGACACTCTGCACAATTTCTGTCGCTATATTCCAGAACTTTTACTTTTCACCACCGGAGCCGTGCGAGGGCTTATTTGTTACGTTACAATCTGTAGTTTTCATTGGTACCATTTTAGGGTACATGTGATTTTTTGATCACTTTTTATTAGATTTTTTGGCAAGCAAAGTGACAAAAAAAATATACATTTTGACAATGTTTTTTGTCCTTTTTTTTTTTTTTTACAGTAATCACTGTGCGCTATAAATGACATTTTACTTTATTCTGCAGGTCGGTACTATTACGGCGAAACCATATGTATATAGTTTTTTTTATGTTTTGTGGCATTTGCGCAATAAAATCACTTTTCTATAAAATATTTATTTTTTGTGTCACCATAGAGCCAGAATTTTTTTTATTTTTCAGTCAAAAAAGCTGTGTAAGGGCTTATTTTTGCGGGACGGGTTGTAGTTTTTATTGGTATTATTTTGGGGTACATGTGAATTTTTGATCACTTTTATTTTATATTTTGGGAGGGGTGATGAGCAAAAAAATAGTGATGCTAGTTTTGTTTTTTAATTATTTTTTGCGGTGTTCACCGTGCGGGAAAAATAATATTATAGTTTTATAGTTGGGTTCATTTACGAACGCGGTGATACCAAATATGTGTACTTTTTTAACGTTTTATTTTTTTCCCTATAATAAAAGACTTATAGGAAAAAAAGAATTTTTTGTTTTTGTAACTTATAACTTGTTTTTACACTTTTATAAAAAAATTTTATTACTTATTATTTTTACTTGTTTTACTTGAAGACCTGCAGCACTGATGGCTGCTATAACACATTACACTACCTAGGTAGTGTAACGTGTTATAAACTGTCAGTGTGACGTTGACAGTCACACTGACAGGAAGCCTATGAGGACCAGCTGGTCCTCATAGGCTTCTGTGAATGGCAGACCGTTGTATGGCCTCCGGTTTTGCCATGCAACCGACGGCAGCACCCACAATCGGTCCTCGGGAAAGTTTGTTGTAGCAACAAACTTTCCAGGTTGTTATAGTAACAAACTTTCCAGTTCGTTGCTACAACAAACTTTCCCTGCGATCACATAATCGGGACCTGAACCAATCAGGTACCGATCATGTCTCCGGGACCAGAGACAGGGGTTAACAGCGCAATCCGGGTGTCAGCACTACTCTGAGACACCCGGATCACGCTTTTAACACCCACTGTGAATTCACGTCGGCGCTGCACAGAGCCCAGCAAGCGCCGACGTGAATTTACTGTGGGTGGTCAGGAAGCAGTTAATATCGGTGATCATATTCTCTGTAGCCGAACCAATCGGTTCGGCTGTCAGAGAACAGGTTGCTGGGGAGCCGGGGACACTGACACAGCCGGCGTCCGAGCGCTTTTCACAGCGCTATGCCGGCTGGAACAGAGATCTGTATAGTCACATCCTGGCAGCACGGGGTATGTGCGAAAAGGACGTGTATCTACAGATTGTCGGCATGAAAGGGTTAATAAATTAAGTGTATCTTACTCCAGCGGGCTTCAGTCTCAGTATAGCTCAGTGGTTCCCAACCGGAGTGCCGCGGCACCCTGGGGTGTCGCGAGAGCCCTCCAGGGGCGTTGCGACACTCCTCTGATCAACTGCCATGTAAAAAAAAAAATATATATATATATATATATATATATATATATATATATATATATATATAAAATATATAAAAAAGCATCTGCTATAAGCTCTGCTCCCCGAAGCTTGCTACAAGTATGCTTGTAGCAGACATGACACACGCACGTCTGCTACAAGTACCGGCAACCACTTCCCGCCAGAAGAGCCTGACGGAGGGAGAGGCCTCGGAGCCATTAAATCTGCTGGGCAGGGTAAGGATTTATTCCTTCCCCCGCAGTAAGAACACTTTTCTGCTATTACAATTACATCTCTATGACGTGATTGTAGCTGCGTTATATTGTGCTCACTGCAGGGGAAGGAATTAACTTCTGTGATGGTCACTTTACTGGGGGGCTGATGGTCACTTTACTGGAGGGGGCTGGTGGTCACTTTACTGGAGGGGGCTGGTGGTCACTTTACTGGAGGGGCTGATGGTTACTTTACTGGAGGTGGCTGATGATCACTTTACTGGAGGGAGCTGATGGTCGCTTGACTAGAGGGGCTGATGGTCATTTTACTGGAGGGAGCTGGTGGTCACGTTATTGTGAGTGGGGGGCTGATGGTCATTTTACTGTGAGTGGGGGGGGGCTGATGGTCACTTTACTGGAGGGAGCTGATGGTGACTTTACTGGAGGGAGCTGGTGGTCACGTTATTATGAGTTACATAGTTTGTACGGTTGAAAAAAGACACATGTCCATCAAGTTCAACCAAGGGATGGGAAAGGGGAAGTGGGATGGGAAAGGGGAAGTAAAAAATTTCTACACATAGCAGTTAATATTTTTTTGTTCTAGGAAATTATCTAAGCCTTTTTTAAAGCCATCTCCTGTCCCTGCTGCGACCAGCTCCTGCGGTAGGCTATTCCATAGATTCACAGTTCTCACAGTAAAGAAGGCTTGTCGCCTCTGCAGGTTGAACCTTTTTTTCTCCAGACGGAGGGAGTGCCCCCTTGTTTTTTGAGGGGGTTTTACATGGATCAGGATTTCACCATATTTTTTGTATGCGCCATTCATATATTTATATAAGTTAATCATGTCCCCCCTTAGTCGTCTTTTCTCAAGGCTAAATAGGTTTAGTTCTTTTAATCTTTCCTCAAAACTTAGATTCTCCATGCCCCTTATTAGCTTCGTTGCTCTTCTTTGTATTTTTTCCAACTCCAGGGCATCCTTTCTATGAACTGGAGCCCAGAACTGGACTGCATATTCTAGATGAGGCCTCACTAATGCTTTGTAAAGTGGTAATATTACATCCCTGTCCCGCGAGTCCATGCCTCTTTTGATACACGACAATATTTTGCTGGCCTTTGAAGCAGCTGAAATTTAGTTTATGATTTACAAGTACACCCAGATCCTTCTCAACAATTGACTCCCCCCAGTGTAGCTCCCCCTAGGACATATGATGCTTGCAGGTTTTTCGTACCCAGATGCATAACTTTACATTTATCTACATTAAACTTAATTTGCCAAGTGGACGCCCAAACACTTAGTTTGTTTAAATCTGCCTGCAATTCACAAACATCTTCCATAGTCTGAACTATATTGCATAGCTTGGTGTCATCTGCAAAAATAGAAATAGTGCTATTAATCCCATCCTCTATATCAGGGGTCAGGAACCTTTTTGGCTAAGAGAGCCGTAAACGCCACATATTTTGAAATATAATTCCGCGAGAGCCGTACAATATGTTTAAAGGGCCATTGACAGATCAATCGCTCCAATGTTCACTTAGTACAGCAAGGAATGCTCCTCCCTGCTGTATAAAGCCACAACTGGACTGAAACAATGGTAATTAGCAGTAAAAAAATTAAATAAATAACTTACATTGTGAGCTTGCGATGCATGACATCAGTCCAGCAGTCTGGCTTCTTCTTTTTCCTGCGCATGACTGGAAGCTGGCATTCTTCCCACCTGATGTTGAGAGAATGCCAGCTTTGAGGCATTCGCAGAAGAAAGAAGCTGGAATGTTGGACATGTCACACAACGCATTGTCAGTTATGTCAATTATCTATTTTATTATTTTACAGCGAATTATTGTTTAGGTCCAGCGGTGGCTTAGTGCAGCAGAGAGGAACACTCCTTTGTGTACTAAGTGACCGCTGGAGCAATTGTATCTGTCAGTGGCCCTTTTAAAAGTGTTGGTCTTACAGAAAATGAACAAAAAAGAGAGGCTCAGACCCATCTGGGAGACCTCCAGAGCTGTAATAAAGCGCTCAGAACAGATTTTTGCCCTGATAGTGGTCCTTTAAATCAGTTTCTTATGCCCACAAGAGATTAATTTAAAGCCCCCAAGAGTGTAATATGGGTGGCAGATGTTTTTTAAGGCCATATTTTTATTTTTTTTGGGGGGGGGGGCTATATTATGGATTATGTGGGATTATTTTCAGGGGTGAAGTGGGAAGGGGGGGTTGGTGGGACACACTGTATTACACAGCCCCTTTATTGATGCAGCTCACTGCTGCTGACCATGAGGCTGTGTAACAATTTCCATGTTATAATGTTCACCTTCAAAGCAGCAGCACAGCCAGGGGTTTCTGGAACGTCCAAGGGAGACACAAGGGAGGAGGCAGATGCCGCTTCACTAGGGGACGCAGGTGCGTGCTTGCAGACGGCGCGGCTATGCAGGGAGTTATGGGAAATGTAGTCCATGCTCCCTGCCGCTCACCACTGCCGCCAATGCTTATCAGGCCATCAAAGAACTACCGTATATGTCGGCGTATAAGACGACTGGGCGTATAAGACGACCCCCAACTTTTACCCTTAAAATATAGAATTTAAGATATACTCACCATTTCGTGCAGGAGCGCTTCACTATGGCCATCGGCGGCAGGACCCAGGACTCTGTCTCTTTGAACTCGCGCATGCGCAGATAGGCGAGGTACATGATGGGGTTAATTACTATTAATGTGAGGAACATGGAGGGTAAATTCATCGCACCTCGCGCCTCACATTAATAAGTGAATGAAAGCCGTGTTTATTTCATTTTTTTACAGCGTACACATCATAAATGATGCAAAAACATTGTTGTCCGCGCCATTACTGAATGTGTGTATTTTATGTATTGAGACTTATTTTAATGTTTATTGTAAAAAAGGTGAAGGTGTATATTTTTTTAAAAATGTAACCATACTTTGTTTTTACTTTATTTTTAAACTTTAATGTACTGACATATATCAGATATGTGCCAGTACATTAGCCTGTGGACAGATAGCACACAGGCAGTTGTTAGGACATACTTGGGTATATCCTAACAACAAGAGATATGGTCAGACAGCCCTGGGGTCCGTCAATAGACCCTGGGCTGTCTGCCCATATATGGTATGGCCCTCGATCGCGTCACAGGAATTCCCTGTGATGCGATCCAGGGGCATCCCCCCTTCTCACTTTCCCCTGAATGCTGCAGTCAGCTGTGATCGCAGCATTCACGGGAATAACGGCGGAGATGAGAGGTTCTCTGATCTCCGGCGTTATAGAGCGGGGCTGCGGCTGTGTAATACAGCCATTGCCCCGCTCCTGACAGGAAGTGCGCGCGCGGTCAGCATGAGGAGATGCGGCCGGCGCTGCACTAATGAGCGGCAGTTCAGGCACTGAAGACAACATGGGGGTGCTTTGTAGCGCGCCCGCCATGTTCTGTCTTCAATGCCGCAGATCATTAGTGCAGCGCCGGCCGCATCACATGATGCTGACCCCGCGCGCATATGTCAGGACTCAGGAGCGGGGCTGTGGCTGAATTACACAGCCGCAGCCCCGCTCTCATAGTCATGTGTACTATACTGAGCTGTGCGGCTGCAACGTGCATCCCTCCCATAGACAGGTAGGAGCCCTGTCTGCGAGCCAGATACGGCCATCAAAAGAGCCATATCTGGCTCGCGAGCCATAGGTTCCCGACCCCTGCTCTATATCATTAATAAATAAGTTGAATAATAGTGGTCCCAACACTGAACCCTGGGGTACACCACTTATAACTGGGGACCATTCAGAGTAGGAATCATTGACCACAACTCTCTGGATACGGTCCTTGAGCCAATTCTCAATCCAATTACAAACTATACTTTCTAAACCTATAGTCCTTAATTTACCCATTAGATGTCTATGAGGGACAGTGTCAAATGCCTTTGCAAAGTCCAAAAACACTATATCCACAGTGGCCCCTCTGTCTAGGCTTCTGCTTACCTCTTCATAAAAACAAATCAGGTTGGTTTGACAGCTTCTGTCCTTTGTAAAACCATGCTGGCTGTCACTTATAATACTATTTATTGTCACATAATTCTGTATATAGTCCCTCAATAGCCCCTCAAACATTTTCCCCACAATTGATGTTAAGCTTACTGGTCTATAATTACCCGGCGAAGACCTAGAGCCCTTTTTGAAAATAGGCACCACATTTGCCCTGCGCCAGTCCCTTGGCACTATACCACTCATGAGAGACTCTCTAAATATTATGAAGAGGGGGACAGAAATAACAGGGGTGGGGGGCTGATGGTCATTTTACTGTGATTTTGGGGGGGCTGATGGTCACTTTCCTGGAGGGGGCTGATGTCCACTTTACTGGAGGGAGCTGATGGTCACTTTACTGGAGGGGGCTTATGGTCACTTTACATGAGGGAGCTGATGGTCACTTTACTGTAGGGGGCTGATGGTCACTTTACTGAAGGGGGCTGATGGTCACTTTACTGGAGGGAGCTGATGGTCACTTTACTGGAGGGTGCTGATTGTTACTTTACTGGAGGGAGCTGATGGTTACTTTACTGGAGGGAGCTGATGGTCACTTTACTGGAGGGGCTGATGGTCACTTTACTGGAGGGAGCTGATGGTCACTTTACTGGAGGGGGCTGATGGTCACTTTACTGGAGAGAACTGATGGTCACTTTACTGGAGGGGGCTGATGGTTACTTTACTGGTGGGAGCAGATGGTCACTTTACTGGAGGGAGCTGATAGTTACTTTACTGGATGGAGCAGATGGTCACTTTACTGGAGGGAGCTTATGGTCACTTTACTGGAGGGAGCTTATGGTCACTTTACTGGAGGGAGCTGATGATCACTTTACTGGAGGGAGCTGATGGTTACTTTACTGGAGAGAGCTGATGGTTACTTTACTGGAGAGAGCTGATGGTCACTTTACTGAAGGGAGCTGAAGGTTACTTTACGGGAGGGAGTTGATGGTTATTTAATGGAGGGAGCTGATGGTTAATTTACTGGAGGGAGCTGATGGTTACTTTACTGGAGGGGCTGATGGTTATTTTACTGTGAGTGAGGGCTGATGGTCATTTTACTGTGAGTGGGGGGCTGGTGGTAATTTTAATGGGAGTGGGGGACTAATGGTCACTTTACTGGAGGGAGCTCATGGTCTCTTTACTGGAGGGGCTGATGGTCACTTTACTGGGGGAGCAGGTGGTCACGTTATTGTGAGTGGGGGCTGATGGTCATTTTACTTTGAGTGGGGGGCTGATGATAATTTGACTGTGTGTGGGGGGCTGGTGGTCATTATACTGTGAGTGGGGGGCTGATGGTAATTTCACTGTGAGTGGGGGGCTGGTGGTCATGTTACTGTGAGTGGTGGACTGGTGGTCATTTTACTGTGAGTGGTGGGCTGGTGGTCATTTTACTGTGAGTGGTGGGCAGGTGGTCATTTTACTGTGAGTGGGGGCTGATGGTCATTTTACTGTGAGTGGTGGGCTGGTGGTCATTTTACTGTGAGTGGGGGCTGATGGTCATTTTACTGTGAGTGGTGGGCTGGTGGTCAGTTTACTGTGAGTGGTGGGCTGGTGGTCATTTTACTGTGAGTGGTGGGCAGGTGGTCATTTTACTGTGAGTGGGGAGCTGATGGTCATTATATTGTGAGTGGGGGGCTGATGGTCATTTTACTGTGAGTGGGGGGCTGATGGTCATTTTACTGTGAGTGGAGGACTTGTGGTCATTTTACTGTAAGTGGTGGGCTGGTGGTCAATTTACTGTGAGTGGTGGGCAGGTGGTTATTTTTCTTTGAGTGGGGTGCTGATGGTCACTTTACTGTGAGTGGGGGGCTGATGGTCATTTTACTGTGAGTGAGGGCTGATGGTCATTTTACTGTGAGTGGGGGGCTGGTGGTAATTTTAATGGGAGTGGGGGACTAATGGTCACTTTACTGGAGGGAGCTCATGGTCTCTTTACTGGAGGGGCTGATGGTCACTTTACTGGGGGAGCAGGTGGTCACGTTATTGTGAGTGGGGGCTGATGGTCATTTTACTTGGAGTGGGGGGCTGATGATAATTTGACTGTGTGTGGGGGGCTGGTGGTCATTATACTGTGAGTGGGGGGCTGATGGTAATTTCACTGTGAGTGGGGGGCTGGTGGTCATGTTACTGTGAGTGGTGGACTGGTGGTCATTTTACTGTGAGTGGTGGGCTGGTGGTCATTTTACTGTGAGTGGTGGGCAGGTGGTCATTTTACTGTGAGTGGGGGCTGATGGTCATTTTACTGTGAGTGGTGGGCTGGTGGTCATTTTACTGTGAGTGGGGGCTGATGGTCATTTTACTGTGAGTGGTGGGCTGGTGGTCATTTTACTGTGAGTGGTGGGCTGGTGGTCATTTTACTGTGAGTGGTGGGCAGGTGGTCATTTTACTGTGAGTGGGGAGCTGATGGTCATTATACTGTGAGTGGGGGGCTGATGGTCATTTTACTGTGAGTGGGGGGCTGATGGTCATTTTACTGTGAGTGGAGGACTTGTGGTCATTTTACTGTGAGTGGTGGGCTGGTGGTCAATTTACTGTGAGTGGTGGGCAGGTGGTTATTTTACTGTGAGTGGGGGGCTGATGGTCACTTTACTGTGAGTGGGGGGCTGGTGGTCATTTTACTGTGAGTGGGGGGCTGATGGTCATTTTACTGTGAGTGAGGGCTGATGGTCATTTTACTGTGAGTGGGGGGCTGGTGGTAATTTTAATGTGAGTGGGGGACTAATGGTCACTGGAGGGGCTAATGGTCACTTTACTGGGGGAGCAGGTGGTCACGTTATTGTGAGTGGGGGCTGATGGGCATTTTACTTGGAGTGGGGGGCTGATGGTAATTTGACTGTGTGTGGGGGGCTGGTGGTCATTATACTGTGAGTGGGGGGCTGATGGTAATTTCACTGTGAGTGGGGGGCTGATGGTCATGTTACTGTGAGTGGTGGGCAGGTGGTCATTTTACTGTGAGTGGGGGCTGATGGTCATTTTACTGTGAGTGGTGGGCTGGTGGTCATTTTACTGTGAGTGGTGGGCTGGTGGTCAATTTACTGTGAGTGGTGGGCAGGTGGTTATTTTACTGTGAGTGGGGGGCTGATGGTCATTTTACTGTGAGTGAGGGCTGATGGTCATTTTACTGTGAGTGGGGGGCTGATGGTAATTTTAATGTGAGTGGGGGACTAATGGTCACTTTACTGGAGGGAGCTCATGGTCTCTTTACTGGAGGGGCTGATGCTCACTTTACTGGGGGAGCAGGTGGTCACGTTATTGTGAGTGGGGGCTGATGGTCATTTTACTGTGAGTGGTGGGCTGGTGGTCATTTTACTGTGAGTGGGGGGCTGATGGTCATTTTACTGTGAGTGGTGGGCTGGTGGTCATTTTACTGTGAGTGGTGGGCTGGTGGTCATTTTACTGTGAGTGGTGGGCAGGTGGTCATTTTACTGTGAGTGGGGAGCTGATGGTCATTTTACTGTGAGTGGGGGGCTGATGGTCATTTTACTGTGAGTGGGGGGCTGATGGTCATTTTACCGTGAGTGGAGGACTTGTGGTCATTTTACTGTGAGTGTTGGGCTGGTGGTCAATTTACTGTGAGTGGTGGGCAGGTGGTTATTTTACTGTGAGTGGGGGGCTGGTGGTCATTTTACTGTGAGTGAGGGCTGATGGTCATTTTACTGTGAGTGGGGGGCTGGTGGTAATTTTAATGTGAGTGGGGGACTAATGGTCACTGGAGGGGCTAATGGTCACTTTACTGGGGGAGCAGGTGGTCACGTTATTGTGAGTGGGGGCTGATGGGCATTTTACTTGGAGTGGGGGGCTGATGGTAATTTGACTGTGTGTGGGGGGCTGGTGGTCATTATACTGTGAGTGGGGGGCTGATGGTAATTTCACTGTGAGTGGGGGGCTGGTGGTCATGTTACTGTGAGTGGTGGGCAGGTGGTCATTTTACTGTGAGTGGGGGCTGATGGTCATTTTACTGAGTGGTGGGCTGGTGGTCATTTTACTGTGAGTGGTGGGCTGGTGGTCAATTTACTGTGAGTGGTGGGCTGGTGGTCATTTTACTGTGAGTGGGGGGCTGATGGTCATTTTACTGTGAGTGGTGGGCTGGTGGTCATTTTATTGTGAGTGGTGGGCTGGTGGTCATTTTACTGTGAGTGGTGGGCAGGTGGTCATTTTACTGTGAGTGGGGAGCTGATGGTCATTTTACTGTGAGTGGGGGGCTGATGGTCATTTTACTGTGAGTGGGGGACTGATGGTCATTTTACTGTGAGTGGGGGGCTGATGGTCATTTTACTGTTAGTGGGGGGCTGATGGTCATTTTACTGTCAGTGGGGGATGATGGTCGTTTTACTGTGAGTTGGGGGGCTGATGGTCATTTTACTGTTTGTGGGGGCTGATGGTCATTTTACTGTGAGTGGGGGGCTGATGGTCATTTTACTGTGAGTGGGGCTACTGGCCATTTTACTGTGAGTGGGGGCTGATGGTCATTTTACTGTGAGTGGGGGTCTGATGGTCATTTTACTGTGAGTGGGGGGCTGATGGTCATTTTACTGTGAAGTGGGGGGCTGGTTGTCATTTTACTGTGAAGTGGGCTGATGGCCATTTTACTGTGAGTGGGGGGCTGATTGTCTTCAAGTGTTTTTTCCTCTGACCTCCCATTGAAATTGATGAGGCAGAAAAAACTTGCGCCGCTCATTTGAAGTGCTTTTTTGCCTGTGTTTTTTGCATTAGCTTCAACAGCTTAAAAAACCCTGCAGGCAAACACAAAAAAAAAAAAGCGTCAAATAACGCTGTCAAATCAAAATCTGCCTCAAAATTCATGCAGATTTTTTTGCCTTAAAAAAAGTGTGAACATATCCAAAGTGTAGTGCATGTTTTTAGCTGTTTTTTTCTTACTTTTTCTAAACAATTTTTGGTGGGGGTGCTCTGAGGAAATAGTTTTTTTTTTAGGGCTGCCTCAAGTCTGAAAAGGATGGGAAACTCTGGTATAGCGTATGAAACGACAGTCTTAGGGCTTATTTACACGAGCGTGTTAAACGTCCGTGTGTCGGCCGTTGAAACAGCTGCTGTCCCACGGACCTATGTAATTCAATGTGGCCGTTCAGACAGCCATTGTTTCAACGGACCGTGTGAAGGGTCCGTGCGAAAATAGGACATGTTCGCTCTTTTCGCGCATCACGCATCCCTCCATAGACTCTCAACTATGGGGGATGCGTGACATCGCGTCCCGCAGTGCTGAGCACGGATGCACTTCGGACGTGAAAAACTGCAGTTTTTTACGTACGAGATGCGCAGCGTTCGTGTAAATAAGGCCTTAAAGGGATCCTGTCATCAACATCTTACCTGTTAAACTCGCCTGACCCCTCAATGGCCGCAGCTGTCCAAAGTTCGTTCCTGTTCTCTTCTCTCATGAAGTCCTCCTCTGTCCGTAAATATCGTCGTTTAAAGTCTTTGTGCCTTTTATGGTATTATTTTTCACTCTGTGACGCAGCTTCTTTATCCGGCCCACCGCCGCCCCCTGTCTGGCTAAATCTCGTTCAAAACATCGCGCATGCGTGCTACACTACCCAGCTGTAGCATGACTGTTGCCGACGAAAAGTGTGGTGGAGAGCAATACAGCACAGCAACAAACGCTTACCTCTGCACTGCTTCGTCCACCCTGCTGTCAGGAAACGGGGCCTGGATTCGGAGACGAACTGACGGTGATGACGTCAAACTGAGCGCCGAGCATGAGAACAGCATAAAAGAATGAGAACAGCAGCTTTGGTGTCTCAATGCGCAAGCGCGGGATTTCGTGTGCGGTGCAGTGAGAGGAGCTGTCAATCAAAAAGGAGGCGGAATCAACTCTGAGACGCTGGAGGAATGAAAATCTGACTTTTCTAATGAAGATTTGACTCTTTTTTGCTCATTTGCATACGGCGTGGGACCACTGAAAAACGGAATACTAAAGCTACAGAGCTTACTTAGAACATATTTATAGGTTAGATAACAATGATTTTTCACCCACTTTCACCAGGTATTGCTGGCTTTATAGCTAAAATGCTGGTGACAGGTTCCCTTTAATAAATTTCCCCTTTGTACTTACCTTACAAATCCCCTGCTGCTCCTGTGCCCACAGTTCCCCCGCCAGTCTTTGTGTGTCCCAAAACATGACGGCGGTAACAATGGTAAGACGTAAATAAAGACCTGTGGGGGGGCATCGGCACAGGTGTGGCGGAGGATTGGGGGAGATTTAATATTATTATTGGGGCACCATTTGCAAGGTTCATCAGTCTTTCCCCCAGCCTGCACCAGATTCATCAACAGGGCGCAACTTTGAAGTCATGATCACTTTTTTGGGCCAAAACAATGTGACTCAAATGATTTTTTTGTATGAATTTATGTAACATTTTGATACATTTTCCACATTGTCTTTTGTTGTTTTGTTCTAACAGGGATGGATAAGTGCTTATTTATCTTCGGTTCTGTGAAAAGACCAGTGGGCACGCCTTTACAAGCAAGGGACGCTCTAAACTACATCTCCCAGCAAGCATCGCGCCGTCTGATGGGATTCTCGAATAGTTCTCTCGCGAGATTTTACCCTGCCGGTATTTGGTCCTCAGTAACGGCTCCGGCCGCTCTCCCCGGGGCTTTCCGTTGTTTTGCGCCTTTTGAACTGGTCCCCCCGAAAAATTATTGTGGATAAAGAGCCCGGTGTGTCTGTTGTTGCTGCACAGAGTCCGTGTCATCCTCCCTCACAGTGAGCCGCGCCCTCCTGTCAGCGTATACACAGCAGACATGGCCGATCCCAAGTACGCCGACCTGCCGGGCATCGTGAGTAACCAGAGCCGGGGCCTGATTGGTGTAGTCCGTGTGCTGGTTGGTGTATGTTATGTCTGCATTGCATTGGGCGCTGCCCTCTGTGCTGGCAGATCAGCTGCTGTGTGCCAGTATCAGTGCCCATGTCCCTGGCATACATGCTGCCCAGTAGCAGTATATGACGTGTATGATTCTTTTCTGCAACGCCTATATCCCATATTATACTTGTAGTTCCATAACATCTGGCTATAAGCCTTCTAGATTTGCATGCAGTAGAAAGTGGCCGGTAAGACTAAGGCCATGTTCACACGTTGAGGATAGGCGAATCTGAAAGAATCCGCGGCAGAAATCCGAAACGAACTCGTGGATTTCCGTTACAGATGTGTCTGCGGATCCACACACGGAAGAGCCCCATCGTAATTCAATGCTAATCGGCGGCTTTTCTTTTCTGGATAATGAACATTTTTTCCACTGCGTGTGAATGGGGTTAGGCGATGTTCACACAACCGTCCTATCCCGAGGAAAAATGCGACATTTAATTGGCCGAGTACTCGCAGCATTAATCCAAGTCTGAGCCCCAGATTTCTGCCGTAGTTTTGCAATAAAAACAGGTGTTTGTTTACGAAAACGATCCCCATTTAATGCGGATAATCTCTGAGGCTATCCGCGCCTAAATCCTCATCAAATCCTAGCTGGCAGATTTCATGAATTCACAGCATCTTTTAATTGGGAATGACTTTTATGGGGTACCACCACAACCATGATAACCAGGTTAGACTCTGTTGGAACTAGAATTGTGGCTTCTGATTTTAACAAAGCCATGACTGGTGTGATCAGACCTGTGCGATTTCTGGACAGTAAGAATAGCCCTGCACATTACACTATCCCTGCCATCAAAAATCCCAGAACCTGCACTGAGCGGAGAACAACGCCGCTGTAAACAGGCAGACTGTATGCATTGACATGGACCGTGCAGGGCATACTTACTGATGACAGTACAATGTGAAGGGCTGTGCCAGTGTAGAATAGCAAGATATTGTGTGCCCGGTTTCTCAAAACATTGCCTTCTACTGGACAAGGCCTTGGTAGTTAAAGGGGTTGTCCACGCACGGACAACTGATGACCTATCCTCTGGAAAGGTCATCAGTATATGATCGTGTGGGGGTCCGACACCCAGACGCCGCACGGACCGGCTGCTCCGGCTGATTCTGGGTATCTTTTGTCTGTGACGGAAGCCGATCGCTTCAGTCATGGAATAGCGACCGAGCTGCAATACTGCAACTCTGCTCCTACTCAAGTGAATAGAGGCAGAGCTGCAGCACGGACGCTATGAAGTAGTCGGAGGCATCTGCTTCCGGCTCCGAATACCGCATACCCTGCATAACATCTGGAACAGCTGATCGGTGTTGGACCCCCACCGATTATATACTGATAAGATAACTGATCCACAGAATAGGTCATTTGTTGTCAGTGCTTGGACAACCGCTCTAACCTCAATAAGGGTTTATTTAGACGGCGTGGTTCTTGCCGTGTTGTGAGAACCGCAGGTCTAAACAGGCAGAATTACCAGAAGCTTCCACGGTTTTGCCGTTTTAATGAGCTTTACCTGTGCTAGTCGCGGAACCGTGGCAATGCGCAGTAAAGTCAGTGGGTGGTTATGGCTGCTTCGCATATCTCACGTTGTCGTCTCCCCCCTTCCCCCCCCATATTGTGTGCTATTGCACTTCTTATAGACCCATTAGTGGTGTGTAGAATCTGATGAACTTTCCATGAGTTCAGTCATCGGTCATGCCACAAGTCTTGAACACTTGTTTGATCGTAGAGACGTATGTGTTGTAAATGTGTATACGCAATCATTTACGATCAATGATGAACAATAACCGTTGCACTCGATCAGAAGTGAATGTATGGTAATGAAGATTGCAGCTTGTAAACAGACCTGAAGGGTTTCCCGAGCTGATTAAAAAAAAGTGGCCAAGGACGGGGAATATAACAAAATTTAAAAAGAAGCATTATTTGCCCGACTGATCCCACAGGGTTGTAGGGCAGCTGCTTTGGTTCTCCCCGGCCCCAGTGGGTATGTGGTACAGGACTGCTGATGCTAAACACTAATGCGGGCACCTTTCCATTGATTTAGATGGGGGAAAAACAACTGCTGAAGGTGGCTTTGAGTCTGCTAACGGGGTTCGCCGGACCCCCACCTATCAGGCATATCCTGTGGATATTCCATAAATACCTAAGATGGTAATACCCTCTTATTATAATGGTATTAGGGCATCTGTCTGACGACAGATCCTCTTTATGTAAACTTGGCACAGTATTATCTTTGTTTCCAGTAAGATGAGTTGGTTCATAGCTGTAGAGAAACTTGTATGTCATTCCTGTAAATACTCCATTATTCCCCATGTGTCTTGCTGAGGCCTTCATATAATCAGGGTGCGGTCTATAGGGGATCGAAGTGCTCTGAGTGCAGTTCATTTCCCATCTGTAACGTCGTTGGATCATTTCTGACTATCTAATATATAATATTTGTATTCATTATTACTGTTCTTTGTCTAAAGAGCAATATCCCTAAAATCCATCATCCGTAATGATAAATCCTCTAGTACCACGTTGTTAGAGGTCTATTCCCTTGTTTGTGAGAAAGCTGAGCGATGACGAATATGGCGCCCCCGTTACACCGGAGATTGGGGTATTAGGCAATGTTCCCTCTAAGTCTTGGCAGCTCCTGAGCTGAGCAGTTAGGGAGCAGGGATAGACTTCATCAATGATGGGCGATCTGATGACCAAAAGTAATACCCCCAGTAAACAGTAATATAGCGACTAAATAAGAAAACTTATTTTAAATTAGTTCTAATTCTTTAAATACTAGAATATTAAAAGTACAGCAGTAGAATAGACCGTTATAAAAACTAATTATAGGCATCAATGAAAGAATCCCTCTCTTACACCACTGTCCTTGTAGATAGCGCCACACGGACCCCCTGTAGATAGCGCCACACAGCAATCCCCTTTCCCTTGTATATAGAGCTACACACCAATCCCGCTGTATATAGTGCTACACTGCCCCCCATCCCGCTGTATATACTGCCAGACAGCAACCACACCCTGTATATAGTGCTACACCGCAATCCCCCCTGTATATTACCACACAGCCCCCTCAAAGAAAAAGATTGTACTTGCCTTGCCCCATTCCCGCGACGGACGGAGTGCTACACTGCCTCTCGGGAGGGATGCATGCGCAGACCGGTTTGATGATGTGACGTCATCACGCTGGCCTGCGCAGGGAGTCTTCCCAGCGCCTAATAGGCTGCAGGCCTAACGTGGCCTGCAGCCTATAGTATTAATTTGTATCTGCTTCCTGAGGACGCACATACAAGTGAATGTGGCTGTCACTAGCACCGGAGCCCCCCCCCTGTGCTAGTGACGCCACTGCACCCGCCCATGACAGTGCGCGTGCCTTAAATTTTAGT
The DNA here is from genome assembly GCF_050947455.1 of Rhinoderma darwinii. NCBI lineage: Eukaryota > Metazoa > Chordata > Amphibia > Anura > Rhinodermatidae > Rhinoderma > Rhinoderma darwinii. Next base: position 101,839,681 of record NC_134688.1, read on the forward strand.
GAGTGGGGGGACTGTGGAAGGTGCGCAGCCGCGCACCTTATAGGGAACACTGGTATCCGGTATATTAGCTGCTCAGAGCTGTAGGAAAGCTTGGTGGAAACCTTGATTTATTATTTCTTGGATTTATTATGTATGTATTTTACTTTGTTGATTAAAGTAAATAGTCGTGATTTTGCTTCAAATGTACTAAAAGATGCTTACCTTTTAACCCCCAAAGTGCCAAACATCAGAGTTGGAAAGGATGTATTCTACAAGAGTGAAAATAGATTGTGAGCCCCATTGTAGACCGGGACTGATGTGAATGGTGACAGCACTGCGAAATGTGTTGGTGCTATTTAAGCAACAAAAAATAAACAAATGAAGCTTTTTTTTTTTCCCACTCCACACCTCATAAGAAGCAATATGACAATCCGCAGTGTTTACGCTACGTGTGAACCAATAATGACTGGTTCCCTTTTAAAGTGGATCTGTCCAATATCTATGCTGCTTTGTCTTAGGGCAGCATAAAGAACTTATAGGCATGCTGATTTCAGCGGCTGTCGCTTTACTAGGTAAGGCCCCATGCATACGAACGTAAAAACGCCTGTAATTACGGGCCCATAGACTTCTATTGGCCATGGGTACCTTCCCGTAATTACGGGTGGCTACGTGTGTGCACCCGTAATTACGGGAGCGTTGCTAGGCGACGTCAGGGGATAGTCACTGTCCAGGGTGCTGAAAGAGTTAACTGATCGGCAGTAACTCTTTCAGCACCCAGGACAGTGACTACCGCTGGAGTTAATAGTATTATTACCTAGAACTCCCTGCTTCTTCCTCCAGTCCGGCCTCCCGGGATAACGTTTCATCCCATGTGACCGCTGCAGCCAATCAAAGGCTGCAACGGTCACATGGACTGCTGCGTCATCCAGGGAGGTCGGACTGGATGTCAAAAGAGGGACGCGTCACCAAGACAACGGCCGGGGTACGTATGAACTTCTTTTACTTTCAATCGCTGCGGAAACTCTGCCCGAAAGGGCTGCCCCTTCTCTCTATCCAGCACTGATAGAGAGAAGGGGCTGCCGATTAGTGCAGAGAAAACGGGTCTGTAAATATGGGTGGAATACTGGTGACAACGGTCCCGTATTTACGGGCACGGGTCCGTAAATATTGGTGGAATACGGGTCGAATACGTGTGACAAAGGACCCATATTTACGCCAGTATTTACGGGAGGAAAAAAATGTGTTCGTGTGCATGGGGCCTAAATCGTGGTAGCTTAGAAAGAATTCAGTTATTTTACCTGGGCACGCTGGAAACGATGCAGGGCTTGAGTGCGATGATATTTATATATTCATGCAGCCGAAGGCTGGGTTGCCACAGTGCAGATTTCTTGCAGATTTTGCATGCGTTTTTTTTTAAGCCAAAACCAAGAACGGAACCAAAATAAATCTATAAAAAAAGGCCTTTTAGGTCTGCTCTCCTGGATCCAATTCGGGTTTTGGTTTACAAAATGCAGTCAAAATCTGCTCTCCGGGACCCCAGCTTTAGGCCTTCTTTACATGAGCGTGGCGCATCTGGGATGTGAAAAATGGCAGTTTTTCAAGTCCGAGGTGCATTCGTGCTCTCCGCTTCGGGACGCGATATTTCGCATCCCCCATAGATGAGTCTATGGAGGGATGCGTGAAGCGTGAAAAAATAGGACATGTCCTATTTTCTCCCGGACCCTTCACACGGTCCGTTGAAACAGCGGCTGTGTGAACGGCCACATTGAATTACAAAGGTCCGTGGGATGGCCGTTGTTTCAACGGCCGTCACACGGACGTTTAACACGCTGGTGTAAATAAGGCCTTAGGGTATGTTCCCACACCGGATATGCTGCAGAAATGCTGCATTTTTTCAACACCGGATTTACCTGTGGATTTAGTGCTAAGCGCTTATTATATCAAATTATACATGCACCTATGTTTTGTTTTACTGCGTTTCCGCTGCTTAAACGCTGTACAAACTGCAATAACACTAATCTGTTGCGGAGTTTCTGCTCCCCATTCAAGTCTATGGGCCAAACACACTGCATCTCCGCACAGAATATGTAGCATAAATTGACATGCTGCAGAGTTGAAAGTCGCACAGCAGGACACTTTCCCCACAATTTTTCTGTGGTTTTTTTCCCACAGTGTGTGGCTGATATTTGCTAAAACTTATTCACTTTTCTGCTACTGTAAATGCTGTAGTGTTTCTGCACAGAATTCTGTTGCAGAAATTCCGCAGCGTTTACGCTACTTGGGAACCCAGCACAATAGGGAGAAAAGTATCAACCAGCGGCTGGAGAGCAGGGGCGTCATGAATATCATTGGACTCAAGCCTGCAAGGATAACATTAAAATTCTCCTTAACTACGGACAATTCAGAGTGTCTGTCACTCCTTTATTCTGTCCTCAGACAGTGCAGCATAAATATGACAAATCCAATATGAAACTCTGTACTCCAGCGCTGGTTCTGATGAACATCTTCTGCATGGGCAAAAGGTCTTGTGATTATAGAGGTGACGATGGAGGTCACCTTCACTTCTTGCTGGGCAGTTGTCCAAACACGTTTAGGTACTGCCAAGCAAGATCTACACATGCTCCGTGTATACAATTGGGTAAAGGGCTCCCTAATGGGTGATTGGGGGAACCTTGGTTCTCTCTGTCACCACATTATAAGTGGGTGTGGGACTTAATTTACAGCACTGCGTGATCTCGCGAGATCATGCGGTGCAGTGATTAAGTCCCACACAAACTTTACCGAAGTGTCGGGAGTGTGAATAGACATCGCGTCCTGGCTGGAGGTGATGTCTATTCACTCTCCAGACACTTCAGTACAGTTAATGTGGGTGTATGTGACAGCACAGCGAGATCACGATGTGCGGAGTACAAATGGACATGAATGGAGAGAAGTGTATGATGCTGATTGGTCACTGATTGGTCCGCGTCATACACTTCTCTCCACAACGCCCACTCGGTCAAAAGTTAAAAAAACGCCTAGTTTGGCATTAAGAAAGTAATTAGCATAAATCTAGAATTGCTCAAAAATGATCGTTTTTCAAAATAAAAATCACTTTTTTGTAATCTACATTACAGCGCCGGTCACATTATGTAGGAGATAGGGCACTTATAATCTTGTGACAGAGCCTCTTTAAAGTTGATTCCTCATAGTAAGTGGCGTATCATGGTGATGCTTTTTTTTTAAACTTTAGAACAGAGATGAAACTGTAATAAGCAGCTAGTGGATTTGGTAATCTTATTTAATTTTTTATTTTTGGCTGTTTTCAGGCTAGGAACGAGCCCGATGTATATGAAACGAGTGATTTGCCAGAAGATGATCAGGCAGAGTTTGATGCGGTAAGGAACATTTTGTGTTTATTGCAGCTTCTCCAGAACAGGGAAATAACTCCATGTTTTAGTAGCAAACTGACGAAATTTAAAGGCAAACTCCACCTTTTGTTAGCAGGTCTTGACCATTGCTCTACAGGTGATTATTGGAATATGGCTAAAGGGGGGGGGGGGATTCTTAAATGACATATAAATGAGGGAAACTTGAAGTTGAAGCGTCACTGTAGTAATGTAGTGTTTTTAATGTTTAATAGATTTGTGTATCCCATTGACGTAGGTAGAGGGGTAGCAGACAAACTATTGTGAACCCCTTCGTGTTGGATAGTCATTCATACCTTGGACACTGGACCTACATGTAAGAATTCAGTGTCCTGTTTACTTATGTGACTAAAAGAGAGTAAAAAAAGAAGACACGGCGCCACATAGTGCAAATAAAAGCGAGGTAACAAGGGAGCATCTAAATAACCAAAAAGTGCTCACCTTGGATTGTAGACACTGGTACGTGTCACAAGGGTAAGAAAGCTGCTGCCGGGTCCGTACACAAACAAACAAACAGAGTTTGCTGTCAAAAGGATAGCTATGCAGAGTAAAAATGGACAAATGGCGCTGCTATAATCATCAAAGTAACAGGCTTTAGGCAGGCATGAAATAGTAATATTTAATAACACAGAGGAGGCTACGCGTTTCAACGCCGGACCGGCGTCTTCATCAGGCTAATACAGACTATGCGATTCAAACACGTTTAAATACACACGGGGAGATGAATAACAATTAGCTGCCAAAAAAAGAAAAGAACCGCCAAAGAGGCGGGTCAAGGGTCAAAATGTTAACCCGTAAAAGGTTTAGAAACAAATTAGTAAATAAATACTTAATATATGATTCATATATGGTTAGTTAAGTACAATAAGAATAATACATTGAAGTTAATACATAGTAATAACATTATCCAGGTAAAAGAGAATATCAACATGAATATGACATCCAAAGGACTAAACATTAAAAGATAAAACAAGGGGTTGCGTAATAGAAAGAACAATCGGATACTCACGTTATCCAATACAAGGAGGAAACCAAAGGTACACGATAACGAAAACGAAGGACATCAAAAATTACGGTAACTAAGGTGAGGCGGTGTTCAAAGAGCGTCCCTGGTCTCTAGGTAACACCAAAGGTACGGTGGCCAAGTAAGGCCAAAAAGGAAATTGAAACGCATGGTGGAACGCAACATGAGAAATACGAAAACTTCCAGCGCAGAGGGGAGTAAAGTAGTGGAGCGCAACAATCAATAGACGATTGTTGCTGGAAGTTTTCGTATTTCTCATGTTGCGTTCCACCATGCGTTTTCAATTTCCTTTTTGGCCTTACTTGGCCATCGTACCTTTGGTGTTACCTAGAGACCAGGGACGCTCTTTGAACGCCGCCTCACCTTAGTTACCGTAATTTTTGATGTCCTTCGTTATCGTGTACCTTTTGGTTTCCTCCTTGTATTGGATAATGTGAGTATCCGATTGTTCTTTCTATTACGCAACCCCTTGTTTTATCTTTTAATGTTTAGTCCTTTGGATGTCATATTCATGTGGATATTCTCTTTTACCTGGATCATGTTATTACTATGTATTAACTTCAATGTATTATTCTTATTGTACTTAACTAACCATATATTAAGTATTTACTAATTTGTTTCTAAACCTTTTACGTGTTAACATTTTGACCTTTGACCCGCCTCTTTGGCGTTTCTTTTCTTTTTTTGGCAGCTAATTGTTGTTCATCTCCCCGTGTGTATTTAAACGTGTTTGAATCGCATAGTCTGTATTGGCCTGATGAAGACGCCGGTCCGGCGTTGAAACGCGTAGCCTCCTCTGTGTTATTAAATATTACTATTTCATGCCTGCCTAAAGCCTGTTACTTTGATGATTATAGCAGCGCCATTGGTCCATTTTTACTCTGCAAAGCTACTTATGTGACTGGCGTCTCTGATTTTTATATACAGCCATAATTGTTTTAGGGTGTATTCAGACACCAAGGTGCAATTAGAACTGCATTAAAAAAAAAAAAAAACGCATCAGGAAGCAGACTGTATTTTACTGCGACTTACATAGTTTGTGCGGTTGAAAAAAAACACATGTCCATCAAGTTCAACCAAGGAATGGGAAAAGGGAAGGTACAAAATTCTACACATAGGAGCTAATATTTTTTTGTTCTAGGAAATTATCTAAGCCTTTTTTAAAGCCATCTCCTGTCCCTGCTGTGACCAGCTCCTGCGGTCGGCTGTTCCATAGATTCACCGTTCTCACAGTAAAAAAGGCTTGTCGCCTCTGCAGGTTGAACCTTTTTTTTCTCCAGACGGAGGGAGTGCACCCTTGTTTTTTGAGGGGGTTTAACATGGAACAGGATTTCACCATATTTTTTGTATGTGCCATTAATATATTTATATAAGTTAATCATGTCCCCCCTTAGTCATCTCTTTTCAAGGCTAAATAGGTTTAATTCTTTCAGTCTTTCCTCATAACTTAAATTCTCCATGCCCCTTATTAGCTTTGTTGCTCTTCTTTGTAGTTTTTTCAAACTCCAGGGCATCCTTTCTATGAACTGGAGCCCAGAACTGAACTGCATATTCTAGATGAGTCCTCACTAATGCTTTGTACAGTGGTAATATTACATCCCTGTCCCGTGAGTCCATGCCTCTTTTAATACACGACAATATCCTGCTGGCCTTTGAAGCAGCTGATTGACACTGCATGCTGTTATTTAGTTTGATCTACAAGTACACCCAGATCCTTCTCAACAACAGACTCCCCTAGTGTAGCCCCCCTAGGACATATGAGGCATGCAGATTATTGGTACCCAGATGCATAACTTTACATTTATCTACATTAAACTTAATTTCCACACTGGACGCCCAAACACTTAGTTTGTTTAAATCTGCTTGCAATTCATGAACATCTTCTATAGACTGAACTATATTACATAGCTTGGTGTCATCTGCAAAAATAGAAATAGTGCTATTAATCCCATCCTCTATATCATTAATAAATAAGTTGAATAATAGTGGTCCCAACACTGAACCCTGGGGTACACCATTTATAACCGGGGACCATTCAGAGTAGGAATCATTGACCACAACTCTCTGGATACGGTCCTTGAGCCAATTCTCAATCCAATTACAAACTATACTTTCTAAACCTATAGTCCTTAATTTCCCCATTAGACGTCTGAGGGACAGTGTCAAATGCCTTTGCAAAGTCCAAAAACACTATATCCACAGCAGCCCCTCTGTCTAGGCTTCTGCTCACCTCTTCATAAAAACAAACCAGGCTGGTTTGACAACTTCTGTCCTTAGTAAAACCATGCTTATAATACTATGTGGTTGCGTTTTTTTGTTTTTTTTTTACCACAACCAGTTCGAAAAATGTAACAAACTGCAGTAAAAACTCTGTTTTCGAATGCGGTTCTAACCGCACCTCAAACGCAATGTCTGAATACATCCTTCTAGGGAAATCCCTGGTGTTGGTTACATTGGTTAAATACAAGTGAATTTAATATTTAAAGGGGAATTTCTGTAAAAATGAATACTTACCCCCTCTGTAAATTCCAAAGCTTTCAATGCTGTTCTAAAGTGAGTTTTACCCCTCTCTGAAGTGTCAGAACCTCTCCTATAAATTGCAACTGAGTATGTAAAGAAAATGAAATAGTCTAAGGCCTGGGATCTTACATCATGGTTTAGATGCGGTTATTTGCTTTGGTTTTTGTAAAATCACAGTGAAATGGTGCGGTTTTGCAAATCATGTTGCATTTGACCTGCGTCGTGAGATCCCAGCCGAACAGTATTTAAAGTTAGGTTTTGGACTATTTTGTGATGCTGATAAAGGTTGTATAGGTCATGTTTGTTAGGCTATGTTCACATCTGTGTCAGAGCTCAGTTCCAATGTTCCGTCTGAGCTTTCCGGCAAAACGGAGCCCTGACTGACAAACTGAAACCATAGGTTTCCGTTTGCATCACTTTTGATTTCAATGGTGACTGATCCGGTGCCAATGGTTTCCGTTTGTCTCCGTTGTGCAAGGGTTCCGTCGTTTTGACCGGATGAATACCGTAGTCGACTGTGTACTTGTCCTTAGCAGAAAACAAATTCATAACCTGGCTGAATTGTTATTAACACAGTTTATGATATCCCAAAGCAAAAACTACGAAAGCCAAAATTATTTCCTCATTGCCCGGTTCTGTCTTGTTTTCAACTCGATGTATTCCTGTGGACTGCAGCTTTGTGGAAATGCTAGAATCTGTGTGGGGGGTTTTACAACTTTTCTACGCAGAAAACGTTGCAAACACATTGTGGCTTTTGGGACTGTTCTGCCGTTCTCGCCACTATTCTAAAAAGGGATTGCGCCATACCACTGCAGCCCGACGCGTTTACTAAGGTTTAGGCCAGACACTGGCAGAAATCTACACCAGACACTGGCTGTCCTCTATGTCACGCAGTGGTGCATGGACAGCCAAAGAGGCGACAACTTTTGTTAAGAAGGTGTAAATTTGTTCTCTTACTTTAGCTGGTTTCTTGTTAATACAAGTCTAAATAAATTCCCCCATTTGAGTATTTTATAGTTTCTAGTAGAAATGCAAAATAAAGTATTGACTTCTCATGTAAATGTTCTGCAGGTAACCTTTTATTTTAGAACTGACGGTTTAATGGTGAAATGGCCTCCATAGTTTCAATGTTTTGGGAAATCATCCGTATATGTTTAATAATTGAGAAACTTGCACCATGATAATTGTTCCTAACACTCTCACCCTCCCTTTTTGACCACCTTGCCTGGACACTAGTTTGCACAAGTAAGATCCCTCATGCTTCTTTTTTGCATGCGATTTGTGTATTTAATAAGTGCATGCAATGGATTTTGATTTTTAATCGCAATTGATTCACCTGTAAGCGTCATAATCTTGTAAATCCATACATCATGAATTGTGTTGAAATCTTTGCTCATTTGATTGAGACCAATCATCTATTTATTTATTTTTGATCATGAAAATCATTGTGATTGATATACACATGCGGTCTTATGATGATATTGCATTGTTTGTACCAATGAGAATCTCCGACAATGACCCTGCCTTTAGTTGGGTGGAAGTTGGAGCAGATACTGGTTTCACAGACCTCACAATAGTAAGAAGAAGTAAAGCCTGCTTCCTATTCTTAAAGGGGTTGTCCGGTTTTAACAAATTAATGTAATTTTTTGTATTTAAAAGATAATTTTGAATATATACTTCATGATATATTAAGTTTTCAAAAATGTTCACTGATGTGACTGGGAGAATATGCTTCTCAGTCAGGGAATTTGTATCGAAATAAACATGTTCAGTATAAACTAGGCTAGAAGTCGTGATTTTAATTTCAGGCTTTTGGCACATTAATTTCCTGTGTGCTTTATCTCTTCTTAGTAGTAATCGGCTGAAGGATCAGAGATACAAATTACTGCACATGTTTACATAGTAGAGATCTAGGGAAGCAGGGAGTTAATAAGAGGGTACCAGGGCAGCAGCCATTCGAGTGTATAGAGGGGAAGCAGCGCTGAATTAGGGACTTCAGGGTTATGTGCTACTGAGGATCATCCTGTACACCACATAATATACACACTACTCAACATTGGAATTGTAACACCAAGATGGGCAAGCCATAAGGTTATGCAAATTGAGGAAGTAACAGGTGTCGCTAAGATCTGCAAATGATAAAAATTTTAGCACCTATCTCCATTCTGTAGCATGTGGGAGAGGCATAAAAGCCAGATTGAAAGCAAAGTTTTTTTTAGCCACATGAAACTTCAAAAATTGGATTAAGTAGTGTAGGATGATTGTGTGTCGCCTCCTGTTAGTCGACATGCCAGTTATCGCCACTTATCGCAAACTGAAAGGTACGGAATCCTTGAATGGAGAGACCTTGGTTTATCACTCCGGCAGATCGCTACGCGACTAGGCTGAGATGTCAGCAATGTTCAACGTTCCGTGTCCTGGAGGTTTGAAGAACAACGAACGGGAGTGACAAAGAGTTGCGCAGAGGCAAACCGCTGCACGGACAGATCCTCCGATTGGAAGAATGGTGCATAATCATCAATTCTGTACTGCAAGTGAAATTGGACGTAGAGAGGCAACCAGTGTCGACGCATACCATCAGAAGGCGGTTGCTTGACATTGGACTGAGAGTCAGACTTCCAGCTACATGTGTTCCATAGCACAGCAAGACTGCAATGGAGGTCTATCCTCTTCCGCAATGAGTCATGCATTTTTCTCGGACTCAACAATAGCAGGAGATTGGTCTGGAGACCACGTGGGCAACGCCATGAAGAGGCCTTCACAAGGGAATGTCACACCAGTCTTACTCCCAGGATTATCGTGTGGGGTGGCAGAATGTACGGCAGCTGGACCCCTTTAGTCTTCATTTCAGGTACACTAACCGATCCGTGTTACATTGATTTGGTAGTGGAACCAGTGGTACGGCCATTTCTCCAAAGTGTCCCAGAAGCGTTTTTCGAACGCACAATGCCAGGTCGCATGTTGCCCATGCTACTGTGAGCAGCTTGTGTGGCCTAAACGTGCAGAATAAACTTTACATAGTTTTTTCCTCCCGGGAAATGCCATAACCACAATACCCAAGTAACAATGGAGGAATCATGTTTTTTTTGGGGGTTATTTTTTTCAATTCCGCCCCACAAAGAATTGTTTTTCAGTTTCCTAGTGCATTATATGGTACTTTTAAATGGGGACATTAAAAAGTACAGCTTGAATTGCAAAAAACAAGCCTTCATATGACTGTCAACAGAAAAATTGAAACGTTATGGCATTTTGAAGGCAGAAAGTAAAAAAACAAAAATGGCTGCACGCGCCAATGGGTTGAAAACCGCATTTTGTGTGATCTTTGTTTAATATTAAAAGTAGTTTGAGAATCGAAGACATTCAAGCCTGACAAATAGAAGAAACAAATTCTTTTTATTCCATATCATTTTGATTTATGGGTTGTAATGAGTAGCAGACCGGAAAGTGACGATCTGCTTAGTGTCCTTTTTTTTATGTCAGAGAGCAGTGGCAATAATTTAAAGAAAGAAAAAAAGGGACTTTGAGAATAAAGTGACATCACCAAGGGCTTTGTGTAGAACAGTTGTTGCAGTATACAGCATGTTTTATAATGCTTTAGTCCGTCACTGTACACCGTAAAGGAAATAGCCTATGACCTGTATTGTGATCCTTCACAATAAGTTAATGCAGATCACAAATTTTGTGCATATTTTTTTGGTCGTTTTGCCTGTGCCGCAGCTTCTTTCACAAGGCTGAATTGTTCCAGTTTCTAGATGGATTTCATTATACTGCACTAATAAATTGCTAAAACCTTCATCTAAGCGCTTGTATAATGCTTGCAGCGACTAATTGTATCTGCTCGACCAACCAGCCATCGACCGTAATCTCATGTCCGTAAATACCATTTCTAACTAGGTCTACTTATAATATAATACCAAAGTGGGTTTAGATCATGATCCTCAAAAATGTTCTAGTTTACCCAGGAAACATTATAACCAAGAAACTGACTAATAGGATTTTTAATAACTAGTCAGACATTTTTTTATTGTTGTAATTTATTATCCTACCCATTTTTCTTTTGACTGGCACAAGAGTGACTGGTAATAATAAAATGATCATAATGAATTCCGGCAGTTTGGAAAACCAAATTCTTTTCTGTGATTCTGTTGTCTTTTGGGAATCTTGTCTTCAGGTGCTGTACGCCTATTAAGTTGCCGCATGTGTATTTGTCTAATGCCAAATCTTCTCTTTTTTTTTTTTTTTTTTCTTTTCCTTTTAACTATTTATTTTATTTGTCATTCACCTCTTGGGAAAACTGCAAGGAGCTGGTAAGAAGCCTGTAATTGTCTTCTTCTCTCAGTGCTGTGCTTAGCCTGCTTGTATCTTGTCTGCAGTATTACTACATTCTTCTGTACTCTGCTAATACTATAGAAGTTTTATCCATGTGGTCATTTGTAATTTTGTGTTACTGGTAATGAAGTCTGCCGTTTGTTACCATATAAATGATACAACTGATTACACATTTTGCATGTCTTTTGGGTAGGTTTATGTGTGTTTTAATAGTGCCCCCTGTTTGGTTAATGCTGCTATGCAATTAAAATGGTTATCCCATGAAACATTTTCATACCAAAATTGATGGTAATAGCCTGTTTAAAATCATCTTCATCTTTTTTTTTATCATATAAAAATAACTTTCTCAGCTTTTCTCTTTTTGTTTGCTTTCATGTGTCCCCCTTGGTTCTGCCTCTAGTTTGTGCTGCTGATGGGCTCTAAGCAGAATCTGTCTGCCCCCCCCCCCCCCCTCTGGCAGCTGACAATATAGTCCCTTTTTACATTCCCTGCAGATGGGTAACATGGGATCCAGATTGGTAAAGCTATGTACTGTGTGACATCCACGGCATACAATAACTTAGAAACCAAATAAAAAATAAAACAAAGACTAAGGGAGCACATGCATGATTCATATCTGCTGTCAGGGTGGAGAGCTTTACAATCCTAACAAGCTGAGGAGTCTCCTTATCTATACTGCCATGCTACTGTAGAGGCTTTGCTCCCTCCCTGACAAGCAGGACAGAAAGGTATTTCTATTGGCTGCTCTGCAGTGAACAGAGGATCACTATGTAGAGACCTGGCAGTGGGGAGAGTGTCTGAGCATGTGTGTCCACCAGCACTCTGCTCATTAGGTGAACGTACAGATTTCTATACACTTTGTGGCACAATATTGTGTAAGTAAATGTCATAACTTCACTGGGTCGGTTTTTTAACCGCGTATAAATGGCAAACATTATTCATTTTTATGATCTCTACAATATAATATTTCATGGGGGGACAACCCCTTTAATTGTGAAGCCGTGATACCATACTATAAGGTTGTGTTTTTTCTCATAACCACGAATTGAGATTTAAATCAACTCAATAGCTTTACTTTTCATATAATTAAGGCTAAATCTATCTGTATAATTTCTTTAGATATCGGATGTATGTTTGGCTATATGAAACTTTTTAATATTATGGGAAAATGACATTTTCACCTACCAGCAGCCTGTAGTTCCACTTTTTACCTTTCTCTAAATATTAAGAAATATCCTCAGTCCCCACTTAAAAATCTAGTTAGAATATAGGAGGTTGATGCAGCTGCAGTATCTTTCCCTCATTGTTTGTGAGACTGCATGTTAAGAGCGGAAGTATCGGCAAGAAGACGTCCGCTTTTAGATCATGCCAGGAAAACCCTTACAGAAAGCCGCAGAGAAAAGGAATAAAACCCAAATATGCGTATTTAACACACCGCTTGTGGCTGCATTATACTGCTGTACATACTAGTCCAAACAAAGCCAATTTAAAATAAATTAATAAGAGAACATTAATCCATAAAGCATATAGCCGCTGTAATGCTTGTTTCTCAACTCACCCTCCATGACAGCACCACAGGAGGTTGAATCTCCTCCCCTAATAAGGACAGGAACACACACGCAAGAGGTTAAAAGCCCCTCCCAACCTCCTCTACTCAGTGTTTTTGCTGTCCCTGGTTGGGAGAGGCCTGCTTTGGGCTGGTGACAGGGTATGGCTTAAGGAATACTCACCAGGCGGCTGGGTTAAGAAGCCTTGCTATTTTCCCTCATTGCTGCTCCTGCTTCCCCAGGTCTCGGGACCGAATACCGCCCCTCCTGTGCCTTTTGGTAATGCTGGGATGGTTGTGGCAGGCTTCGGTCCTCTTTGGAGCTCCCTAACCTTGCCGCTTCCCCTATGGGAGAAGTTGCGATCTGCCGGCTTCAGCATGCATTCCACTCTGAGGCGCTTAGCGCCGCGTCCCTTCTGGTGTATGTGTGCACATCAGGTAACATGATGAGCTTCCAGGAAGAGGTGACGTGGGAGAGTAATAGCCCGCACCGACGATCCCAGCTGAGGTAGCCATTTCTCGCCTCCTCCATCCCATTGCTCGGCGGTCGGAACTCCCTCCCTTAGGGGAGGAACCTCAAGGTCAGATACTGTTTCAGCCTGATAAGACACATCCTTGGTCAGGTAAGACCTGTTTCTACACAGGTGTTAATTGCTAATCCTCTAAATTGGAAGCTGTGTCTCGCCCTGCTCCCTTTTGAATCCAGTGGGAAAACTGTAATAGTAAGTAGTACTATTTATTTATTTTTTACTCTGTTGCTAGGGTCGGGTTATTCATTACCCCTCCCTATGTTATATCTTTCATACGGACAAGCATACTTCTAAACCATAAAAAAATATCCCTCTGTCCATAAAGGTGCTATTTTCAACAAGAAACTACTCTCTTCTGAGAAAAAAACATTTGTCAGTTATGTACTGAAAAAGTGGTCCGAGAGGCTCAACCTTCTCTCATGAAAGATATCAAGGGGATGATGAGACAGGAGATTGTCATCCATGGCATAATTTACTCAAAATCTTGTCCCTCCTGATCCTACTCCCACTCCAAAAAAGAGAAAATTTATGATAGAAGAAGATTCTAATTCTGATATGGAAAGTTATCTTCCCTCCTATATCGGGTGAATTTTTGGTGGAAGGGGAGTTGCCTTCTGGGTCCACATCTACAGCTGAGGAAGACAGTAAATATTATTTCTCTTCAGAATATATGCAAGAATTGTTACCCGCGGTGAGATCCACTATGGGAGTGGAGGAAGTCCCCGAAACCTGCACGGTTCAAGATGATCTGTTCGCAGAGTTGAGGGTGAGAAAAAATTCAATTCTTTCCCATACACAAAAATGTAAAGAATTTAATTGAGGGGGTATGGAAATACTCAGAGCAACATCTGTCTCCCATCAGAATTTAAAGCTCTGTTTCCACTGGAAGAGGAAAAGACAAAAGGATGGATAGAGATTCTCAAGTTTGATACAGAAGTAGCTAAAGTGGGGAAGAAAACAACTCTCCCATTTGAGGATTCATCCGAGTTGAAGTAGCCACTGGACAGAGAGGCTGACAGTCTCCTGAAGAAATTATGGGAAACTTCCTCCACATCAATGCAGGTCAACATTGGAGCTACATGTGCAGGAAGGTCCATGTACCGATGGCTGGATCAGCTGGAATTCCATCTTAAAGAAGGTGCCTCTAGGGAGGGTATACGAACGTCCATGCCTTTACTCCAGAAGGCAACGGGGGTTCAGTGAGAATGGCCTCTATGGCTGCAGTAATCACTAATACTACCAGAAGAGCCCTCTGGTTAAAGATGTGGACTGGTGACCCCATCTCCAAGGCCAGACTATGAAACCTTCCTTTCCAGGGAGAATACGTTTTTGGCTCTCCCTTGATACTATATTAGAAAAATATAATCGACAAAAAGAAGACCCAGAGTGATTAAAAATAAACTGTCCTTTTGGCCCTTTTATCAAACCCAGAACTACAGGGGTAAAGGTAAATCTGGGAGATGGAGTTACCCGAAAGGTGGTAACAATTGAAACATTTTCTTTAATCAGAATCGGGGAGAAGACAAACACTGATGCCAGATGTGTAGGAGGATGGATATAGAGATTCCTTCCCTACTGGCAGAAGATTACAAAAAATCAGTGGATACTGAAAACCATATCCGATGGCTACAAGATAGCATTTCCATCTTAACCCCCTACAGGTTTGTCACAACAAATCTTCCCTCAATAACTCTTCAAATAGCCCTGAAAGAAGGTCTTCAGAAGCTGTTAAAGATGGAAGTGATTTCACCTGTTCCCATAATGGAACAAAAACAGGGTCATTATTCTCAACTCTTCCTGGTAAGGAAGCCAACCGGAACGTACAAAATAATAATACATTTAAAGCCTCTGAACAAATATGTGAAATATCGTTCTTTCAAAATGGAGTCCATAAAATCAACCATTCCTCTGATGGACCACAATTTTCTTATGGCAACCCTAGACCTTCAGGATATGTATTATCACATCCCCTTATGTACAAAAAATTCTGAGGTTTGCAGTAATCCAAGAGGACAGTATCCTCCATTATCAGTTCAATGCTCTGCCGTTTGGGATATCATCTGCTCCCAGCCCTTACAAAAAAAGTATGACGGAAGTGATGGCATACCTCAGGACACAGGATATTCACATCGTTCCATAGCTAGACGACCTATTGATAGTAGCATCCTCCACCCCTCTTCTTCTAGAAAATCAGATCCTTCAGACTTGCCAACTCCTGGAGAACCTAGGGTGGATAGTCAACAAAGTCCAACCTATCCCCCTCTTGCAGAAGTATTTTCCTAGGAACTATTCCTGGACTCTCGAGTCCAGAAGTCTTTTTTCTTCTAGAGAAAAAGATAGATCTGATGGCAAAAATATTTTCCTTCCAGAGAAAGACAACAGTATCCTTAAGAGAAGCCATGTCCATTCTAGGGTCCATGACATAGTGCATACAGTCAGTAATGTGGGCACAGGCTCACTGCAGATGTCTTCTTCAATCTGAGGTTCCCAGCAGATGGGACAGGTCCCCTCGATCCTTGGAGGAAAGAATAATCTTACCCAAGAAAGTAAAAATATCTCTCCTGGTGGCAGAATCACAAAAATCTGGAAAAAGGTATTCCCTGGCACCCTGCTCCAGTAATATCGGTGACCTCGGACGCCAGCAAGAGTGGCTGTTGAGCTATGGTACTCAAACTCCTTCCAGGGCACATGGCCTGAAAACTTGAAACGTCCATCTTAAAATTTTCTAGCGTTAAGGGCGGTGTGGGAGACACTGAAAGCCACTCATAATCTGGTCAAAAAATCCCACATAAAGTCTACTCGGACAACATGACCACTGTAGCCTTCATCCGCCATTAGTGTGGCACCAGGGGGAAAAAAACCTTCAGACATTATCAGACCAAATATTTTTTTGGCCAGCGAAACCTCTCCTATCCCTCACAGCTCTTCATCTGAAAGGATCTACCAATGTTCAGGCGGACTTCCTGAGCAGAAGAGACTTCGATCCAGGGGAATGGTGCCTACAAGACATAGTCTTTTTATATGGATCACTCAAAAATGGAGATTACCAGTGGTCGATTTATTTGCCACTCAGGGAAATACAAAAGTCCCCCTCTTCTATTCTCTCAATCCAAGAGAGCCAAGCTAAGCGATGCATTAGCACCCAGATGGAACTTTCCCCTAGCATATGCATTTCCTCCTATTCATCTTCTTCCCAGAATACTCCAGAAAGTCTGCCGAGAACCAGTCAGACTGATCTTAATAGCTCAATTTTGGCCAAAAAGGGACTGGTTTGGTCTTCTAAACAGACTAAAAATAGCAGACCCTTTTTCCTCTACCGGTGTCTCAGGATCCTCTATATCAGGGGCCGATCATACATCCAGTACCCCAGAAGTTTATTAGCTGCCTGGCTTCTGAAATCTTAGTTCTAAAGTCCAGAGGTCTCTCAGACGCGGTCATTGAGACTCTAAGGAAAAATACTATCGCGATTTATAACCAGGTAGAGAAAAAATTTATTCTTTGGTCAGGATCAGATATTCCAGATGTCCATCATCCTAACGTTGTAAAATTATTGGACTTTCTACAAGCAGGGTTAGAGAGGCTTAAAACCCAGTACTTTAAATGTTCAAATCTCAGCCCTAAGATCTTTCTTTGATGCAGATTTAGCCAATTATAGAAGGTTCTTTAAAGCAGCTTATAGGCCTTCTCCTATAGTATTCAATGTATCGCTGGTATGGGATATTAATGTAGTCCTACAAGGATTGACTATGCCCCCATTGAACCTCTTAGGGTATGTTCACACGGCCTATTTACGGACGTAAATCGGGCGTTTTTGCCCCGAATTACGTCCGAAAATAGCGCCTCAATAGCGCTGACAAACATCTGCCCATTGAAAGCAATGGGCAGACGTTTGTCTGTTCACACGAGGCGTAATTTACGCGCCGCTGTCAAATGACGGCGCGTAAATAGACGCCCGCGTCAAAGAAGTGACCTGTCACTTCTTTGGCCGTAATTGGAGCCGTTATTCATTGACTCCAATGAATAGCAGCGCCAATTACGTCTGTAATTGACGCGGCGTTCAAGCGCCTGCACATGCCGGTACGGCTGAAATTACGGCGATGTTTTCAGGCTGAAACATCCCCGTAATTTAAGCCGTTACGGACGCCCTCGTGTGAACATACCCTTAGGCCGGATTTATACGAGCGTGTGCGTTTTGCGCGCGCAAAAGGCATTTGACAGCTCCGTGTGTCATCCGTGTATGATGCGCGGCTGCGTGATTTTCACGCAGCCGCCATCATAGAGATGAGGTAGTCGACGCCCGTCACTGTCCAAGGTGCTGAAAGAGCTAACTGATCGGCAGTAACGCTTTCAACACCCTCGACAGTGAATGCCGATCACAATATACACCAACCTGTGAATAAAAAAAGACGTTCAAACTTACCATGAACTGCCTGCTTCCTCCAGTCCGGTCTCCCGGCCGTTGCCTTGGTGACGCGTCCCTCTCTTGTCATCCGGCCCCACCTCCCAGGATGACGCGGCAGGCCATGAGACCGCTGCAGCCTGTGATTGGCTGCAGCCTGTGCTTGGCCTGTGATTGGCTGCAGCTGTCACTTGGCCTGAATAGTCATCCCGGGAGGTCGGACTGGAGGAAGGAGCCGGGACTTATCGGTAAGTTCGAACTTCTGTTTTTTTTTTACACGTATATGTATATTGTGATCGAAAGTCACTGTCCATGGTGCTGAAACCGTTAAAGTCTTTGAGCACCGTGGGCAGTGACTGTCTCCTGACGTCGTGTACCCGAACATTTTTTGCCGGGTTCGGTCAAAACGAGTTCGGCCGAACCCGGTGAAGTTCGGTGCGCTCATCTCTAATTTGACACTCCGTTTGGATGTTTGTAAACAGAAAAGCACGTGGTGCTTTTCTGTTTACATTCATCCTTTTGACAGCTCTTGCGTGATTTTCGCGCATGCAACGCAGTAGCGTCCGTGTGGCATGCATTGTTTTCACGCACCCATTGACTTCAATGGGTGCGTGTTGCGTGAAAAACGCACGATTATAGAACATGTCGTGAGTTTTACGCAACGCACTCACCCTGCGCAAAATTCACGCATCGTCTAAACTGCCCCATAGAGTAATATAGGTGCGTACGACACGCGTGAAAAGCACGCGCGTCGCACGCGCGTATATTACGCTCGTGTAAATGAGGCCTTACTCTCATCGACAAACTACTTTCCAGGAAAGCTTTTTTTTTTTTCTAGTTGCAATAATCTCTGCCCGTAGGGTTAGTGAATTACAGGCCCTCTCCATCAGAGAACCATATCTAAGAATTTTAAGAGATAGTTATTCTTCATCCTGATCCTGCTTTTCTTCCCAAAGTCGTTTCAGATTTCCATATAACTCAGGATATAATATTACCGTCTTTTTATCTGCAGCCTTCTCGTGAAACAGAGAAACAATTTCATACCTTAGACGTCCATAGAATCATTCTACAATATATATAAATTACACAAAGTTGGAGCCAAGACCTAAATCTCTTCGTACAATTTTGGAGGTCCAATAAAGGCAAGAAGCTTTCAAAAAATACCATTGCCAACTGGCTCAAGAGAACTATAAGTGAAACTTACCAAATTCAAGGTCTTACAGCTCCAGAGAAACTTGGAGCTCATTCCACTAGAGCCATGACTGCATCATGGGCTAAAAAAGGGAATTAATCTGTGGAGCGGATCTGCAAAGCTGCAACATGGTCCTCTATCCACACATTTACTAAACATTATAGACTGAACTTATCCTTCAGCGGAGATCTTTTTCAGTAGAAGGGTCCTCCATACTGTAATCCCTCCCTAATGAGTTTTTTGGCATTCCTCCTGTGGTGCGGTCATGAAGGGTGAGGTTGAGAAAGTAGAATTAATACTTACCGTTAATTCTGTTTCTACAAAACCCTCCATGACCGCACCGTTATATGTATGTTCGATTGATGTATATTCATATAAATATATGTAAGCATTTAATCTTTGTGGTTATTTGAAATAAACTGAGTAGAGGAGGTGGGGAGGGGCTTTTAACTTCTTGCGTGTGTTCCTGTCTCTATTAGGGGAGGAGATTCAACCTGCTGTGGTGCTGTCATGGAGGGTTTAATAGAAACCGAATTAAGGGTAAGTATTCTACTTTTCTATAGGGTACAGAGCAGTATGTGACACTTGATGGGGTGCAATGCTGCTACAAAGTAACATTGCTCACTGCTGAGTTTCATATTCAAAGCCCCAGTCTACAAATAGAAAGCCGTGTATGTCAGATATATTTTTGCCGGTAGTACATCCTGTTACGCTTTTTACGCGTGCCAAGCCTGATCAGACTATATGATGAACATCCTGTTTGGCCATTACTTGTGTGGATAAATAATCTGGCCACCAGGTTGCTATAGACTTCTGCTCTCATGGGTCCCTGTTTACACTACAGTTGAGAGGGGGTTATTCATTTTGCTTCTTTAATTTTAAAATTTTCAGAATTTCAAATAAGCACCCACTTCCCTACTCGGGTATTACATATTTTGGTCCCAATTTTGTGATGATATGCCACCCCAATATTGATAAGTCATTGACGTTATTGGGTTGTTGCCATGTATTTGCATGTTTTGTGATTTGATATTCAGTAAAGTTTTTCCTTTTATCCTCGAAAGGTGTCCCCTTGTTTTCATGTCCTCCTTTTCTTGGTTTGTTTTGTGTTCTGCTATGTGACATGTTGCTTTGTGTCTATCTAGTGGTGTATGCCGCCCTACCTATGTTTAACCTTAAACTGGCACTATACATAAGATGAAAGTCGCCTGAAATACCTGATTTTGTCCGATTTTTTTTTTAACATTTTCAGGCAAACAAACCAATGTCTGCTGAAAAAGTGAGCAGTCAAGTTGGATTTTGTCGGCCTGTCATTGGTTGAAACTATCCATATATGGCATGATTGACCAGCTAATGGGTCATTCTTTGCCACTTTTTTTTTGTTTTTTTTTTTATTTTTTTGAAACCGTCTCTGATCAGCCAGTTCAGTCTGGCATTTTAATGGTCGGATAAAAAAGCGATCCGACCATCCAGTTCTCTGTCGCACTTTCATGTATTTTTGACAACATCGACTGTCCCCAGAAGGCCCTCTTCACATCGTGTTTATGAACGTTTATCTTGTACGTTGGGAAAGCTCCTGATGTACACCATAAACATTTTTTTTTAATGATGGAATAGTGTAGTAGTCTACACCATTTCATCCTGAAAGATCAAGCAAAAATTATAACGCGCAGTATATCCGTTTTTTTTAACATGGTAGCCTATGGTGACAAATGCCACTGTTAGGCATTCGTTTCAGGTTTATGTTCAATGTATACATTGAGCAGCTCCAGTGACCTAACTGTACATATATTGAGAGTTATGTCATTGGAGTTTCCTGCACAGCTTCTCTACCTGGGAACTCGGGCCCTGGGGTAGCTCCTGAAGTCACTGTCCATATATAGACAGTGATGTCAGGAGTTTCCACAGCGCCGAAGTCCCCAGGCAAAGCGCTAGCTGACCAAAGTCCATAGGCGATGTATTCCATACAGTGGGATAGGTTGCAGCCTGCCATCTGCGCGTATACTTCAAGAGTCCTCCCTACGTATATCTCCAACTGAAAGCCAAAACGCGGTGTGAAGGCCATAAATTCAAAGTGGTCTATCAGGATTATCCAGTATTCGTTTAAAACATATCCAACATACCTCCGTTTTTAAAGAGTAGCCTTAGTTAAATATAATACATTAATATTTACATATAATTACAATGAATAGACGCCCTGTGGCTGCTGTAGAGGCTCCCTTTATACCTTTGTTCTACCTCTTGTATATATGATCACTGGACCCTGTGATTCCTTGGTGTCTGGGTATGAAGATTACGATTTTTATTATGCTACCCCCTCTATGTGCACATCAGGAGAAGTCCTTATCCAAGTCTCAAATTCAGGCTGGTAAATACAAGCAGAATAGCTGTTTAACAAATCCACTGTCTTGCTTTTCATCTGCGTAGATGCTTGCAGTTGCTCTAGTTTTCTCTTTTGCATGGATGTTATAAGCTCCACTTTGTTCGTATGTATTGGATATTGTGTATATTTCTTTAATGATGTAATACTGAATTTTGGCCAGCAGATGTAATACATTTGGCTGTTGGTTTCTCTACAGTGCAGGGCTACGACATTTCTGTATAGATAGTGAGATAATTTTTCAGAAGTACAGTACGTATACTTACACCCATCATGTTTTCTTTATCTCCTGACTATTCCATTATCCTAAAAAAAGACAACTCCCCTACATTGCCTGATATCTGAAAAATCACCATTAATTCCATTACCTAATGTTTCTATTGAACTTTCTGCTCTTGATCTGTATTTTACTTTTTAATTCTTCCTTTTTATTTTTTGTTCATGAAAAGTTGTAGGGTATAGAATAAAGGTAGTCCTGGCACACTAACTGTCGCCATTGTTTATGTAGGAGGAGCTCACCAGCACTAGTGTGGAGCACATTATCGTCAACCCCAATGCTGCTTATGACAAATTTAAGGACAAGAAGGTTGGAACTAAAGGGCTCGGTAAGTGTGAAATTCCTCTATCCAGGTATTGAGACAACACATGAATAGCGTTAATATCGGACTTCATACCCACACAGTTAATACATCCGGCCCAAAAAAATCAAGTGGGTTTTTAGTCCGTTCCATTGTGGGTTGGTAAAGCACATTTTAAAGAGACATGAGTGGGTTTACAGGGTTTTCTTGCTCAATAGTTAAAAAAAAAAACACTATAGTGAGTGACAACTTTTGTTGTCCGCAACTGTATCACAAACGCTTTGTATGAGATGTCAAGTTATGGAAATCTCTAAACAGTGCAGTGTGTATTCAGATGCATACATACCGCCTTTATTTTGGGGGATCTGTGGGGGGCTCACAGAGCGCACAGTGGCAGTTCAGAGGATAATCTAAAGCCTCATGCACACGACCGTAGTGTTTTTCTGGTCCGCAAATTCCAGGACCGTGTTCCGTGAAATGTCATCCGCAGTTCATCCGTATGTAATCCGCAAAATGCGGATGAAAAAAAAAAAAGCCTAGGTAAAACAGGATGACGACAGAACTCATTCCCGGTCGTCGCCTAGCAACACTTCCGCAAATCCGCAAAACTGCGGATGACACACGGAGGTGTATCCGCAATTTCCACGGGCCCATTGACTTCTATTGGCATGTCCGCATCGAATTTGCGGCCCGTAATAAGACATGTCCTGAGTTTCTGCGGCACGGATTTGCGGACATGCGGAGACCCGTGAAAACACGGATAGTGTGTATGGGCCCATAGAAATGAATGGGTCCGCAATTCTCCCATGGATTTGCGGGGGAATTGCGGACGCAAAAACACGGTCGTGTGCATGAGGCCTAAGGTAAAACTCGTGCGTGCGTGTGTCAGACATTTCTTAATGGCTACTGCTTGTCCAGACTTGGATACTTTCCATAGAACAGTGTACTAGTGTAACCATGAAAGGGGTTCTGGAACATGACATCAAGAAATCGGTTCCCTCCACTGTCTCTGAATAAGATCAGGCTCCTCTGGGAGGAGGTAGACGAGACTAAAGGATCACTATCTGACTTTTAGCAGCTGTGCACTGCCAGCCTAATATGTCTCTGCTGCCCATTTAAAATATATTGTGCGATCCATGTCATAGAGCTAGGAGGCGGCTTTGAAGGCATAAATGGGCCCACAAACCCTTATAAATGTAGTGTATATAAAAATTAAAGCTTTTTCTGCCCTAGACATTGTATATGACTCCACCCTATACTTATGCCTTGCTGGTATGTTTTGTTGCTTCCTAACCACCCAGTTTCTCCGGCACACGCTGCCCGAAAAGGATTCAAAAACCTAAAAAGGAGGAAACCAGTAATTCTCCATAACAGTCCTGCCCCCCGAACATCACTAATTTGACTCCATATACATGCATACATATATAGCGCGCACACTTTCTACATTAGGCAGTAACGAGTGTAGATTGTTAAAGAGGTTTATAAAGATGTTTCCTCGATGTTAGAAGTATTAGAGTTGGCGAAAGCTGCGATTCCATCGCAAATCAGAAAAAAAGACCAACTTTTTTTTGTTTAAAAATAATAGTTAATGCTTAAAAAGTTGCGCCTGATCATTAGACAAGTGACTTAACAAATCAATTGTACAAATTTCTCTATAAAGTCCACTGCTGTGGGAGACGTGTCAATCATTTCTGTAGTTTCCTCAGAATTGTATAAAGTTTTTCATATTTCACCGTTTTCTGCTGACCAGTTACCTGTGTCTTCTCACCAGATTTCTCTGACCGTATAAGCAAGGCAAAGCGGACCGGATATGAATCTGGGGAGTATGAAATTGTGAGTTTTGTGTTATATCCATGTCCTTTTATTTTTATTTGATACTTTGTAATTTTGCCTCTGTTTCTCAAATTGAGAGTCATGTGTAATATTCAATGGAACATTTATTAGATAACTCTTCTTATTTTTTAGATATATTTTGTGCTGATGTCTGGTGACTGTGGCAGGTTATGAGTTTGACTGGGGCGGTACACCTGTCAAACCCTAACGCAGGTGTCCTAAGGCGACCCCAGGGAGGACAGAAACCTCCCATGGAGCAGAAGGGCATATATTAGTTTTTCAAGGCAGATCTTGGCTGTTGATCTAATTTATCATGTGTTACATTGTGATGGCAGTTTAGTGAGTTGCCACTTATTAACCAATTCCCGTTTTGCGCCGTAATAGTACGTCCAAGCAAGCCCACCTACTATTACGATGCATTAACCCCTTAGTGATCAGCAATATGCTTTTTCACAGGGGCCTTTAAGCTAGGCCGCCGCCTGTTCACTGCGGCCGAGTCGAAATCCTGCACGGGTGTCCCGTGCAGGCTGGAGTGAATGCTCGACTGTTTAATGACAGCCGGACTCCTACTCCAACGGTAACGATCGAAGTTTATGTAGATCGCAGACGTTTAACCCCTTAAATTCTGCAGTCAGTAGTGACAGCAACATTTAAGTTGTTTACAGAGGGAGGGCGCTCTCTCTCACCCATCGGCGGCCCGCAAATGCAATCGCGGCCCTCCTATGGTGTGCCATGGCAGGGAGGGGCTTAGTAAAGGCCCCCAGGCCTGCCCCGACTATATTCCTATTAGGCCGTGCCTGAGGAATGTTCTAATAGATTGCCTGTCGGTTTTACACTAGCCGGCAATAATGCTTTGGTATACTAAGTATACCAAAGCATTATATCTGTGATCTAAAGTGGAGTCCCCTAGTGAGACTAAAAAAATAATGAATTAATGTTAAATAAAAATTTCAGTAAAAAAAAAAAATGCATTTTTTTTTTCATAAAAAGTGGTTTTATTTAGTAAGTGTAAAAAAGAAATAAGTACACATATATGGTATAGCCGCGACTGTAACGACCAAAGCAATAAAGTTAACGTAATTTAACCCGCAAGGTAACGCCGTAAAAAAAACAATAGTGAAATAGCTTTTTTCCACATTACATTACATAAGTCATAATAAAAGTTAATCAGTAAGTCCCATGTACCCCAAAAAAGTACCAATGAAAACTACGTCTCGTCCCGCAAAAAACAAGCCCATATATCCCTACATATGACGGCTCTTGGAAAGCGACGATGCAAAAACAAATAATTAAAGTTCAAAAGATTTTTTATTGTGTGAACGTCGTACAACGCAAAAAACCTAGACATATGTGGTATCTTCAAAATCGTTCCAACCCAAAGAATAAAGGTAACATGTTATTTACGCTGCATGGTGAATGGTGTGAATTTAAAACGCAAGGAACAATGGTGGAATATCAGTTTGTTTTTTTCTATTCCCCCCCCCCCTCCCAAAAAAAAAGTTAGTAAAAGTTAATAAAAAAATTATATGTACTCCAAGATGGTGCCATTAAAAAGTACAACTAATCCCGCAAAAAAACAAGTCCTCATACAGCTATGTCGACAGGAAAATAAAAGTTACAGCTCTTTGAATGCAACTATAGAAAAATGAAAAAAAAAAAATGGCTTATTAGGGCCTAAAATAGAATGGGCACTAAGGGGTTAATGGTAAATGAAACCGTACCAGAATTGCTGTTTTTGGCCAACTAGCCTCTCAACAATGAAGTAAAAAGTAATCAAAAAAACAAAACGCACGTACCCTAAAATGGTGCCAATTAAAACGACAGCTTGTCTCACAAAAAACAAGCCCTCGCACCGCTCCATCAATGGAAAAATCAAAAAGTTATGAATCTGAACGCAATGATGCAAATTAATGTCCAACGATTTTTCGCCCCAAACCCCACGTCGGCGTTTGCTAGATCCCAGAGGTGGACCCCGTAAATGCAGCAGGACCTTGTGTTGCATATGGGGCTTGAAGCCAACGATTAGGCAATACTAGAGTGTGGATATTTTGTAGAAAATAACCCGATTTACCATATAGCCGTGTCCCATGGTACAAACATCAGAGCCTTTGCAATTGTGAACCAATGCTGTGTAAATCAATAAATTAGGTCTCAAATGCGCATGGCGCTCTTTCATGTCTGAGCCCTGTCGTTTTGTCAATGAAAAAGATTAGGGCCACATGCAGGGTGTTTCTGAAATCAGTAACACTGCATAATAAAGTCATCTTTTCACAGTGGCAGAAGCTGGGCACAACAACATATTGGACATTGAAATGTCTATATCTATCGAAAAATGAAAATTTTCACCCTGCAACATCCATTTTGCACAAATTTTTGCAAAACACCGGTGTGGTCAAAATATTCTGTACACCCCTAGATGAATGTCTTGAGGAATGTAGTTTCAAAAATAGGGTCACTTCTCTGGTGTTTCCACTGTACCTCAGGGCAACGCAACATCAAAAAAACATTCCAGTAAAATCTGTACTACAAAAACCAAATTGCGCTTCAGTCCTGCCGTGTGTTCACACAGAAATCCACGACCACATATGCGTATTTCCATACTCGGGAGGATTTTTGTAACAAATGTTGTGGTGCCTTTTTCTCCTGTATTCCTTGTGAAAATGGAACATTTGAACCAAAACTACAAGTTTTTGGAAATAAAATAATTTTCTGTTTTTATGGCTTAATTCTAATAAAATCTATGAAACACCTGTGGGGTCCAAATGCTCACTACACCCCTAGAAGAATTCTCTGAGTGGTTTAGATTCCTAAATGGATGCACTTTTTGGGGGTTTCCACTGTACTGGTAATGCAGGCTTTGCAAAACAATAGTGAAAAACATCCTAATCAAAAGGAGGCCCCAAAATCCACAAGGTGCTTCTTCATTTGTGAGGCCTGTGTTTGAGTCAAGTAGCATAGTAGGGCCACATGAGATTTCTGAACACCGGTTACAGAAATACATTTATTAAAATTAAATATTTGCAAAATTCTGTTTAACACCTAAAGGGTTAACAAATGTGCTATGTTTTGAATACTGTGATGGGTGCAGTTTTTTAAATGCATTTTTTTGGGGGGGGGGGTGTTCTAATTTATAGGTCTCTCAAAGCTACTTCAGGGTTGCCTAAAAGAAAATAGGTTTTGCAAGTTTTTGTTTAAAAATCGGTATAACCGCTAGTAAACTTATATAGCCTTTTATAACGTCCTAAGACAGTAAAGTAAATGTAAAAATATTATGTCCACATAAAGAAGACCTATGGTAAGTCTTATTTATTTAAAAATTTGTGTGGTATTATTTATTTTAAAAGCAGAGGATTTTAAATCTCAGAATCACTTGGATAGGTAAAACCATTCCATAGTTGTTACCACATAAAGTGACACATGACCGATTTGAAAACACAGCGGCCTCACAGCTTAGCATTGTAATACATGAATGTATGAGAGCGGGGCTGCCGCTGTGTAATACAGCCGTTGCCACGCTCCTGAGTCCTGATTAGTGCGCGCGGTCAGCATGAGGTGATGCGGCCGGCGCTGCACTAATGAGCGCCGGCACTGAAGACCGAACATGGCAGGCGCACTGCAAAACACCCCCATGTTCTGTCTTCAGTGCCTGCCACATCAACTTATGCTGACCGCGCGCGCACTTACTGTCAGGAACGGCGTAACAGCTGTATTACACAGCCGCAGCCTCGCTCTAAGGCTATGTTCACACTGAGTATTTTGGGGGAGGAATATCTGCCTCAAAATTCCATTTGGAACTTTGAGGCAGATATTCCTCTCCCTGCACACCGATTTTCGTGGCGATTATCGCGCCGTTTTTCGCCCACGGCCATTGAGCACCGCGGGCATAAAACAGCGAGATATACGCTTTCTCCTGCCTCCCATTGAAGTCAATGGGAGATCGGAGGCGGAAGCGCCCGAAGATAGGGCATGTCGCTTCTTTTTCCCGCGAGGCAGTTTTACTGCTCGCGGGAAAAAGACGCCGACGCCTCCCATTGAAATCAATGGGAGGCGTTCTCGGGCCGTTTTTGCAGAGTTTTGCGACGCGGTTTCCGCGTCAAAAAACTCGGCAAAATACCCTGTGTGAACATAGCCTTACAGCGGAGAGCAGAAAAACCTCTCCTCTCCGCCGTTATTCCCCTGAATGCTGCGATCAAAGCTGACTGCAGTATTCAAGGGGGAAATGAGAAGTGGGGATGCCCCTTGGGTCTCGTCATAAGGAATCTCTGTGACGCGATTGAGGGACATACCAAGGACCCCAGGGCTGTCCTAACATATTTCCTGTTAGGGCATACTTAGGTATGTCCTATCAACTGCCTGTGTACTAGACATACACAGGCTAATGTACTGGCATATAGATATATGCCAGTACATTAAAGTTTAAAAATAAAAAAGTAAAAACAAAGTAATGTTAAATTAAATAAAATACACATACACATTTTTTACAATAAACATAAAAATAAGTCTCAATACATAAATTATACACATGTTCGCTATTAGCGCGGCCGTAATAACCTGCACAATTTTTTTGCGTTATTTATGATGTGTACGCTACACAAAAATAAAATAAATTATTTTTCACTTATTAATGTAAGGCACGAGGTGTGATGATGATTTTAACCTCCATGTGCCTCACATTGATAGTAATTAACCCCATCATGTACCTCACACATTAACCCAATGTAGTCCATTATGACTGAGAAACATGATAGGGTTAATTACTATTAATGTGAGGCACATTCAAAATTCATCACACCTCGCGCCTCACATCAGAAAATGAAAGAACTTATTTTTTCTTTTTTATTACTGTTGGCAAAGTATCGTTTTGGTATCGCAAATCGCAATACTACACAAAATATCGGTATCGAAGTCCAAATTCTGGTATCGTGACATCCCTACCCCTTAATGACCGGGCCATTTTGCACGTTAATGACCAAGGATTATTCTTTGTCTTCTCACGGTCGCATTCCAAGAATCGTAAATTATTTTTTTTTTATTCCGTCAACATAACCGTTGTATGTGGGCTTGTTTTTTGTGGGACGAGTTCAATTGCACCACATTTTGATGCATATATCGATTTAACTTTTATTAACTTTATTTTAGGAGAGAATTGAAAATAAGCGGCTATTCCAGCATGGATTTTCACGTTTATAAATGTACGCCGTTTACTATGCAGCGTAAATAGCTTGATACCTTTATTCTATGGGTCGGGACGATTACGAGGATACCACTTTTAGAAAAAAATTACTTGTTTTTGCATCGCTGCATTCCAAGATCCGTAACTTTATTTTTTATTTTTCTGTCAATGTGGCCATATGTGGGCTTGATTTTTGCGGGCCAAAGTGTAGTTCTCATTAGTATTATTTTGGAGTACATAGGACTTATTTAACTTTCTTTTTTTATTTTATTTAACATTTTTATGGGGGGAGTGGGAGAAAAGAGTTTTTCAGTTATTTTCGGGTTTTTTTGGACGCCGTTTATCCGGCGGTTTAATTAATGTGTTAATTTTATTGTTGGAGTCGTTACGATTGCGGTGATACCATATGTGTTGTTTGTTTTGACACTTTTACTAAATAAAATCACTTTTTGGGGAAAAAAAAGGCTTGCTTTCTACTATAATATAAATATATATATATATATATATATATATATATATATATATATATATTTATATATTATTATTTTTATTTATTTTGAAGTTTTTTTCCATAAACTTTACCTGCTTTACATTTTATTTTATTATTAGTTCCACCGGGGGACTTCACCATGCGATCTGCTGATCGCTTATATAATGCTTTGGTATACTTAGTATACCAAAGCATTATTACCCGTCAGTGTAAAACTGTCTGGCATGGTTAGGCCCCCAACTGCCATGGAAACCCAACGGCCCCCCACGATTTATTTGCGGGGGTGCCGATGGGATTACAAAGTTATCCCCATCTGTCAAACATATTAGATGCCGCTTTCACTATTGACAGCGGCATCTAATGGGTTAGACTGATGGAATCGGAGCACGCTCAGAGTTTGGCAGGAGCAAGGCTGTGTATAACACTACCCACGAAATCAGAGGATGGATATATCCGTCCTTAGCTCCTGCATATGACTGACATATCCGTCCTTCGTCGTTAAGGGGTTAAAGTAATGTAATGATTTCTTGTTTTGTGCAACAGTGTTAAAAGGATTTTTCCACAATATTATCTTCTGACTTGTCAGCAGGACTTCTCTGTGGAGTTCCACAAACTTTGCTTTTCTCCAGTGTCTGGCAGTCCGTTCTCCCATTTGTTGTCTTATTTGAATTCATGTCGTCTTCATGGTGCATTTCTTCTTTGTGTAGTTGGGGGAAGGAATAGGACTGAAAGAAACCCCACAGCAGAAATATCAACGGCTCCTGCATGAAGTCCAGGAACTGACCCAAGAGGTGGAAAAAATACAGGTAAGCTGCCATTAGCACTCACACTGCTCTGTAGAACTGACTTTCCGGTAGCAAGAAAGTTTTATATATATAACCTGCCTTATGTCTAACAAAAGAAATATATATATATATATATATATATATATATATATATATATATGCACACGATTATAATGTAGCCAGTTCTGAAAATGTATCTTCTGCCTAAATGATTTCATTATTACGGACATTAACAAGGCGCAGAAATAATGCATGGAGTCAGGCAAACATTCTTCTAAAGACTCACGCAAAACAAGAAATATTTTGTATTTAACACAAAAACATCACAAAACCAGTTTCAGTATTAAGATTAAAAGTTATCTCCTAACTACAGGATAGGTGATAAAATGCTGATTGGTGGGGGTCCGACCACTGGGACCCACACCGATCACGAGAACGGGGGTCTCCTTCATCCGAATGAATGGAGCGGCAGGTTGTGCTTGCGCCCTGCTGCTCCATTCATTCTCTATGGCACTTACAGAGACCGTGCCATAGAGAATTAATGGAGCAGCAGGGCGCAAGCGCAAACTGTCGCTCCATTCGGATGAACGGGACCCCCGTTCTCGTAATTGTTGGGGGTCCCAGCGGTCGGACCCCCACCAATCGGCGTTTTATCACCTATCCTGTGGTTAGGAGATTGCTTTTAATCTTGAGACAACCCCTTTAACTAGCAACATGTAAAGCATTTATATAGACCAATACGGAGGGGAACTAGAAACAGATTATAATGCCTTTACGACAAATGTTTACTATATGTAAGTGGATATCCATCAATATTTTTTGGGCTTTAACCACACAGAGCACTGTCAAGGAATCTGCCGCTGAAGAAAAACTGACTCCAGTCGCGTTGGCTAAACAAGTAGCTGCTTTGAAACAGCAGTTAGTGTCCAACCACTTAGAGAAGCTGCTGGGTCCTGATGCTGCGATCAACCTGACCGATCCGGATGGAGCACTTGCAAAGTAAGTAACTTCTCTCTGTCTTCACTTCCTCTCCATTGTAAGATGGTCTGTTCTACATTTTCATCGACTGCTAGGTGAAAGACGCCAAGACACAATCAGTATTGATTTGATCTTTCGATCATATTATAGAACAGGAGGAGCTGAGCAGATTGATAGAGTGGGAAAAAATTCAGTGTAACTAGCTCCATAACAACGTGACAAATTCTTTTCAAGGGTAGTTTTAGTCACTTTCATTGGACATCACGTCCGATTGAAGCATCTTTATCCTAAAATATTTTTTTCCCCTTTATATTCTCTACATTTTAGAATTCTATTTATGTCATTTGGACTTTTAAGTTCATATTATATTATTATAGTTTTTATTGTGTTCTCTTAAAACCGCTAATAGTTTAGTTTGTAGAGAGACCTATTAATGGAAGAGGAACTCAAGGAAATGTTCTATACTAGTGGGGGTAATGGCATACACATCAGCCCCAAGTGTCTCAGTGGATTGGCTGCAATGAAAGCACTTCATCGTTATGTGGAATCGCTTGGTTTATCACATGAGCCATCTTAGCCAGTTAGCAGCTCAGAAAATTAACCTTTTTAAAGCTTCTGTCTGGCTGTGATAAACCATGTGATTCTACAGAACCATGAAGTTCCTTTTCAGCCTCCCCTGTTTTGGCATTTTGGGGGCTGTTTAGTGGATGTAATTGTACCCATTAGTATGACTCTTAGGCCTCATGTACACGACCGTAATTTTTA
This sequence comes from Rhinoderma darwinii, assembly GCF_050947455.1. Lineage (NCBI taxonomy): Eukaryota > Metazoa > Chordata > Amphibia > Anura > Rhinodermatidae > Rhinoderma > Rhinoderma darwinii. Next base: position 101,871,589 of record NC_134688.1, read on the forward strand.
TCTGCAATTACGGATACGTAGTTGCAGCTAAAAATACTTTTCCATTCGTTTCCATGGCTCATGGACACCTTCCCGCATATTTACGGATTAGTGTGGGCCGTAGAACTGACCCTTAAGAAATAGGACATGGCTTATTTTTTTGAATTTGCGGACCGTGCTCCCATACTTTATAATGGGAGCACGGCCCGCAAATGCGGATGACAGTCCGCAGCCATCCATGCACCCGTTTACGGCTGTGTGCAGGGGCCCTTATTAGTGCATCATACTGATGCCCATATTTTAACAGGTTTGTTCTATTAACAAACTTTGCATAAATCAATAGAACAAGCAAATATTAGAAACACTTTAATATATCTTATTAGAGTAAAATGCCTATATCTGCAGTTATCTGCCGCGCGCGCCTGTCCCAAATTTTCACTTAGTCCGCTAAATCCGTCTCCTCGAGACGGGACAGAATATAAACTCACCAGAAAATCAGGTAACACTAGTCTATGGTGCGGAGCAGGTCAGGTGCAGAGTGAGAGTCAGAAAGGAGACACAGATGCTGGTAAGAGTCATATCTCACTACAGTGCTGGATTCTCAGCTACACTACTTATTACTGCTGTATAACCTTCAACATGCTGCTGCAGCTTCTATATATGTGATATGAGAGTAGAATCCTGCTATGTGTGCAGTGTATAGAGGTCATGATAGCAGAAAGGCACCGCCACTAGCTCTGAGAAGAGTGAGAATTAGAGTGTGCTGAGGAAAAAATTGCTTAAAAAAAAAAATACACGTCATATAATGGCCAGAAATAGTGTTATTTCTCATGTGCACACATGACTGCTCATTCTGAAGTCACCTGAAAGGTTAGGAACGATTTTAAGCGGACATAGAAATGTTATTTTTTATTTTTTTCCTTATATTGGGATCCGCTCACCATCTTTAACGACAGTCCGATTGTCTCCTGATTTATCCCATCAGCAGAAACAGTGATTGCACTTGTTTGATTATAACTTGTCCAATCTCTTGTTTCACCTGAGCTAATCAGGCCCGTTGCATCTGGTTGCTGCTGATCTCCCTTGCGGTATAGAAATAACATGCCCGTTTGCCAGATTGAACAGGTATTTTAATGTAAGAGTACGGAAACCTGCTTATCAATTGAGCAATCATTTGGCGGTCAGTTATCTTAGGTCTGTTGTTGCTCTCCTGCTTATAATGAATCAATTGATTTCTTCCCTAGGCGTTTACTGACTCAATTGGATGCTGCTAAAACCAGAAAGGGTCCAGACGGGAAAAGCTCCGCAAAGGGTTCAGCTCAAGATGCTGGAGGCCTAGTAACGTATGAATTACACTGCCGTCCTGAACAAAACAAGTTTTCCCAAGCTGCAAAGGTGCGTAGTGGAAGGAAGCACAACCAATTGTTGACTATTTTAAAGAGCTGCGATTTGCAGTAACGGGATAATTATTTTTTTTTTTTTAAACTTCTCAATAAACCATTGTGATTTTGTTCATAGCTAAACTATCCTTTAATTTAAAGACATTTGACAAGTGTTCGTTAACTGGTTGCATTACAGATAGCTGAACTCGAGAAGAGACTGGGGGAACTGGAAGCTTCTGTGCATTTTGATCAGGATACACAGGTACATTATGGGTCTCTGGAGTCATATTTAGTAAACTTTTTGGAGAGGAATTAATCTTTATAGATAACAACCGCCCCTCTTTATTTTTGCAGAATCCTCTCACTGTTGGATTACAGGGATCAAATCTTATGGTAAGGACAGCTAATCCAAGATCAAATGATGTGGATATGCATTAATATAAAGGGTTTTATTGCTCTCCGTAAGAAACCAAATAGCAGTATTGCGAATTTACCTTTTATATGGCTAAACAAAATAAATTTCGCTAGACCGCAAGCTTTCGAGACTACTTAGGTCTCCTCGTCAGGCATGGTCCTAAGTAATCTCAAAAGCTTCCTGTCTAACGTAATTTATTTTGGTTAGCCATTAAAAAGGAACATATCCGCAAGACTGCTATTTTGTTTCTCTTACTGAAGACAATAAGACACTTTTTTTTTTTTTTTTTAAATATGTGTTTCCTACTGAGTACAGCTATTAAGCTGCCCTTGTCGGTGGGAAGAAGGATTAGGCATGTTGGATTTCAACATGCCCTTTTCTTTGTCATTGAATTTTGATGTTGTAGTTTAGGAGTCCACCACCCAGACTTGAAATTGACAGTCCTTCGTAGTATATAATTATAAAGAAAAGAAGTAGATCCGGAGTGTGTATATGTAAATTATAACTTTTACTGAGTTTTCTTTAAAAAATAGAAAATACGAACATAAAAAATTATTCCATATGCCATGTATTCATACATCATGATAATTGGCCATACTGTATCTCGTACAGCTTGTATCAATAACCTATATCTTTCAAGACTTTTGATCAGCATGGACAGCAAGCTATCCACCCAGTAAGGGGTTAAACAAACGTATTGCTTTTAAAGAGAGAGTTGCACACATTTCTTATTATATTCCCTTAATGCAGATGACTATTTCCGTCATAGACTATAGGCATCAATGCCCCTCCTACCCGTTCAGATGCTGGATAGTATTCAGTATAAGGGGGGATCGGGGAACCCCTCTCCATGATAAAATTCTCCCGACGCAATTCCTCTCGGCCAAACGATTCCTCAGGGGAGATGGGCGAGAACCAGCTTTACCCAGATTCCATAGGCACTGGAAAAGGTTACTGATGGCTGTCTTTACAAAAAACATGTACTTGCCCTGGCAAGGAATTCCTGCGGTGGATAAAGCTGCTGCTAAAAGAGTTTGGCTGTGGCTTATTTCCCCCCTCTCCATATTGAATTAAACTTGCACATTTTGACAGAGCTTTCTTAAAGAGGCTGTGTCACCACATTATAAGTGCCCTATCTCCTACATAAGGAGATCGGCGCTATAATGTAGGTGACAGTAATGCTTTTTATTTAAAAAAACTATCTATTTTTACCACTTTATTAGCGATTTTGGTTTATGCTAATGAGTTAATGCCCAAGTGGGCGTGTTTTTACTTTCGACCAAGTGGGCGTTGTACAGAGGAGTGTCCTGATAATGAATACACATGACCATCCAGCCTGGACGTCATGTGTATTCAGAATCCTGACACTTCTGAATCTTTTCTGTGAGATTCCAGCAAGCCACACGTAATCTCGCGAGATTACGAGGTAAACGAGATTTCGTTTCCCCTGCTGGAAATTTCACAGAAAAGATTCAAGTGTCAGGATTCTGAATACACATCACGTCCAGGCTGGAGGTCATGTATATTCATTATCAGGACGCTTGATTAACGTTAATGTCTGTGTATGTGGCTGCACATCGTTCTAGTAAGAACGCTATGCTGCTGTGTAAATGAATGAAGACTAGTGCATGATGCTGATTGGTCAGCGTCATACACTCCTCTGTACAACGCCCACTTGGTCGAAAGTAAAAACACGCCCACTTGGGCATTAAGAAACTCATTGGCATAAACCAAAATCGCTAATAAAGTGGTAAAAATCGTTTTTAAATAAAAAGCATTACTGTCACCTACATTACAGCGCCGATCTCCTTATGTAGGAGATAGGGCACTTATAATCTGGTGGCAGAGCCTCTTTAAGTCTATGGCCAGCTTTAGAACCACAGAAGACGTTTGAGCTGTCATAGGAGAAATGATTTTGAATGAAATTCTACATAACTTTTACCATTGTGCCACTGTAATGGGCACACCATTCACTATAATACCCAAATTAGTAAAACCCGTTTACATTGATCTTTGAGATCAATGTAAGATCTTTATATTGTCCTGTGACTCAAAATGTGTCGGGTGGCATAAGAGATGCCACTGCTTTTCAGATCTAGTTACATACTCCGTACATTGTATTATAATATATTTCTATACACCTTGCGAATATTCTCTGGTGTGTTTGGTTCTTTTCGATACATATTATATACATTTGTGCCACTGTATAATGTGAGTGAACATAAATTAGTATTTTGTCTTTTAGGACACGGTGGAAATCCTGCAGGCTAAAGTAAACATGTTAGATGTTGCGTCGCTCGATCAGGTGGAAGCCAGACTACAGGTAATTCCATTTATATAAACTCTATTATGAAAATTCATGAAATAAGTGCAACTTAAATAACTTTGTCCCAGATAAGGCGATCAAATTTCTGCTCGTCTTTGGGAATTGTAATGGAAAAATGAAATTTATAATTTAATTATCGTTGACTTCGGGCCTGTTCACATCAGTGTCGGCCTACAGTTCATGGGTTCCATTAGATCTTTCCGTCGGAGGAACCCATGAAAGGAAACCATAGCTTCCGTTTGTATTACTATTGATTTCAATGGTAATGCTTCCATTGCAATTGGTTTCCATTCTGTAAGGTTTCTGTTTCTTTTAGCGGAAACAATAGCACAGTCTACTACGCTATTGTTTCCACTAGAACTGGAAACCTTACAGAACGGAAACCAACTGCAGTGGAAGGATTACCATTGAAATCATTGCTAATGCAAATGTAAGTTATGGGTTCCAACGACGGAAAAATCGAACAGAACCCCCGACACTGATGTGAACACAGCCTAACGTGTCTTCGGTTCCCAATGTTTTCATAATGTCGTTCTTTTAAAATTAATCCGAATTTTGTTCTATAGAGTGTCCTGGGAAAGATGAATGAAATAGCAAAGCACAAGGCGGCTGTTGAGGATGCAGATACAGAAAGCAAGGTACTGCTTCTAAATGTCCTTAATGGGGGACGAGTAATGAATGAGGAGTCCATATCAGTTATGAGGGGGATGTTTATTTAGGCACCACACCCTCAAACAAACGATTGTTTTATTATGTATATATTGATTCAGAGTGTGTCACGTCTACATCCTCTACAAACTAGTTTATTGTAGAGGAAGAGTGCACAGGCTGTGTATTGTATATGTTGTCTGAAACTTGATTCTGAACTTTAATTTCTGCTGTCCAGGTACATCAACTCTATGACATTGTTCAGAAGTGGGATTCCATGTCTGGAACTGTGCCGCATGTGGTTCAGAGACTGGTCACATTAAAGCAGCTTCATGAGCAAGGTAATACATGTTTCTGTGGCTTCTCAGGATTGGCACTAAAATCCTGATCGTTTGGGAACATACCTTGCCAACAGATTTCCAAACCCAGAAGTCCAGTGTAGTAAAAGTGCTGGACCTGCAGCATTCGGTCAGTGTTGCAGTATTTATTTCCTTGTAATTTCCATCCAGGATTAAAGCCACTGTCCTGTACTCTGACAGGACAGTCAATCTGGACTATTCAGAGTATAAATTAAATATTGGAGGGTGTAATTTTTGTCTACTCTTCCAACCTGCTGCATCAGAATATATCACCAGGTTTGCCCGCTCACTCCATTCTTTTACCATGACTCCAAAGATCGCACTAGTGGCTATCCCCTACAGAATAAAACATGCCGGGGCTGATAATCGCTATTCAGTTATGACACCATATCCAAAGTGACTTTTGACGGGACAGTCACTATTACCATTAACTGCGCTATAGGAATTCCAACTATTGCAAAGTTACTCTCAATGGTTTCTAGTACACCGCGACTAATTTTCTAGGGAAAGAATGATCATTGTAAATATAACCAGTTTCAACCTATAAAAAACAAATAAACATGAATAACTAGTGGACAGGTGTGCATAATAATTATTGTTTTGACATGGAGAACAAACCTTTTTTATATACCTGGAGATAAAAAAAAAATAATAATAATAATAAATAATTAAAAGTTGCACTAAGTTTCAGGCAGCAATCTTCACTCCTTCATTCATTTTCAGACCACTTGATATTCAGTTTGCATCCTGCTCCGTGCTTCAGATTTTCTCATGTGGACATATCCTTTCAACTAATACATAGTGGATGTGAGCTCTGTAATTCCGGGATTCTTCTGCCTTCAATAGCGCTCTTTATGAGCATAGCAGCCAGCAGTGTGCTGTCGAATCTACGTCAGAATCGGCAGCACAGACCGCTGTGTACAGGAACTGCACATACTCTACAGCAACAAAAATGGTAGAACGTTTTTACTGAAGAGTATATAGAAAGTAGTTTTAATTTTGCATTTAGTAGACAAATATAGTGCAAAAGTTTACATGATCTTTAAAGCAACTGTATTACATACATTTTTTTACTAATTAAAATCCGATAGTGAAACATTATTTTTTTTCTAATCTGTTTTTATTTTTTTGATTGTAGAATTTTTTTTTACTGTATTTCTGTAGTTCGTTTGGGGGCAGCCATCTTGCCTGAGCTCCTGTTATCAGCATTTAGAGATCTACTTTACAGCAGTCACATGTACCATAGGAAAGAATAGTTTGGAGCTGACCCATTGACTTCTATGGGAGAATTTTCTCTGTGACCTGTGCAGAGGTCATTGTACAGGAAGTGTTAGAAGGGGAGCTGTGACCATCACATATTGTCAATGGGGGATCCTGTGTTATCTATATATAGATGTTCACTATCATTGTATAATCCTGGCTGTGATAATAAAATGGCTGCTGAGAAGTGATCCCTAAAGAACAGGAAGTGTCTATTGTGAGGGTCCGTGTGGAAACTGCAAGATTTTAAGATTATTTTTTAAAATTAGAAAATTAAAAAAAAAAAAAAAAAAAAAAAATCTATAAAAAATGTTTCAATATAAAAACTTGATTTAAACAATAGCTAATTTTTTAACGTCCCTTTAAGCCTCCAATGATAAGAAATACTTGTGCTATTATATACCGATGTTAAGTTGTGTGGCCATCAACCAGGTGTAAAAGAAGCGGCTATAAGGAGTCCTTATTCAGTCTTTGAATTCACTTTATCAATTCTTTTGTCTAAAGGTCGGATTACCGAGTACTAATGCAGATATATTTTAATAGGCTGGAAAACGATAGTTGTTCCAATAAGATAGCGGTGTCTCATATAAATCAGCAATCAATATATCTGCATACTATAAACTGTTACACTGTCAAGTGGATATTCCTGTGTTTTTCAGCCATGCAGTTTGGGCAGCTGCTTACCCATCTGGACACTACCCAGCAAATTATTACCAACTCCCTGAAGGACAACACCACTTCTCTGGCTATGGTATGTCATTTCTTCTTAAGCCTTACCGCTCTCCTTTTAAATTTACTCATTAAAAATTAACTATGAATACGGCGTGATTCTATGTCCTTGATTAACTCTTTCATGACCGGTGGTGTTTTTGGAATGGGGTATTCTGAAGGGGATTTTTATTTTATTTTTTAATTATTTCTTACTCTTCCCCAAAATATGTTTCTTCTTTTTTTGCGGGACACATAAGACTTTCTCAGTTACAGCGTACCTCCAATTATATTGACATTATTTAGAAAAACAATTCTAGTGTAGGATTCTGCACAATAATGGGTTTTCTAAGTCCCTGTATTAGCGATTTTTGCTTCTTACTCCACATGGACAGTCTACAGTCTGTGCTGCTGGCGGCTCATAACTCTGCCTTAGGGGACAGTGTCCTGCTAGTTTGGCTCCTGTCTCCAGAACGACCGCTAGCACATTTTACAGCACTGGCGGCCGTTCTGAATACAGAAACCATAAAGACGAGCGGGACGCTCTGTCTCTTAAGGTCGAGTTATGACCCAGCTGCAGCACAGACTATACACAGTCCATCCTCTAGTTAGAAGCTAAAATGGTAATAAAAGTTATTTAGAAAAATGATTATTGTGCACACTCCTGCACTATAATAGTTTTTCTAAAAAATGTCCGTATGATTAATGGTAAGCTTTAACCCCTTAATGACCAGCGTTTAATGTTTCTACGTCGGCCGTTCCGGGTAGTTCTTCTGAAGCGCTGCCTTTTCACATCAGCACTTCAGAGGAAGTTTTCCAGCATCGGGCGGGATTCTCCTGAAGCCCAGGCTGTTCAGAACAGCCTCGGGCTTCAGGACATCGATCAGAGACCACTAACCACTCAGTTTAACCACTCAGAAGTGGCGCTCAATAGGAAGGTGCTCCCTCTCACACCACCGGTACCCCGCGATGCAATCGTGGGGTGCCAATGGTCTCCGGCAGCCTGGGGGCATAACAAAGGCCCCCAGGCTGCCTTTAGTAAATGTCTGTTAGGCAATGCCAGTTTGCACTGACGTGTATTGCTGTGTATTATACCTAAGTATTGCAGAGGATTACTGTGCGATCTTTAGATCGCTTTTATGAAGTCCCCTAGTGAGACAAAAAAAAAAGTTGAATAAAATAAATAACAATCCCAAGTGAAAAAAAAATTATGAAAACCTTTTTCCCCTTACAAAATACTTTATTATGAAACAAAGTAAAAAGTTACACATATTTAGTATCGCCACGTCCATATCGACCCCAACTATAAAACAATTGCATTATTTAACCCGCACGGTGATCGCCGTAAAAAAATAAAGTTGTCCCACAAAAAGACCCCTCATACAGCTATGTCGGCAGAAAAATAAAAGTTATGGCTCTTTGAATGCGACGATGGAAAAACGTAAAAAATCAAGGTAATATTTAGGAAAAAGTCAGAAACCGAGAAAAAAAATAGTTTCCCTCATATTTTTTCATGCTCAGTTTTAGGCGGGATTCACACGACTGGGTCGTTCCCGAGTGTCGGCCGGTAAAATCGGCCATTTTGCCCGGCCGGTTTGCATTGTTTTGCATCCGTGCCGGGCAGATCCGGACAGTGACATCAGCGGCAACTCCTGAAGGGGAATCCCCATGTGTTCGGGGATTCCGCTTCAGGAGTTTCCCCTGATGTCTCTGTCCATATCTGGGCAGTGACATCAAGCGCTCTGTCCAGGAGCGGAATCCCCGAAAACACGGGGATTCCGCTCCTTCAAGGAGCTAAAGTGCGGCTAGCACATAGCAGAGCGGGGAGATACCTCCCCGCTCTGCTATAGTGGCGTCGCTACAGTAGTAGCAGCCGCAGCAGCAGCAGCTGCAGCTGCTAGCGGCGCCATCGAAGGTGTCGCCGGGCCAGGGTGCTTTTCAAGCAGGGGAAGGGAGCCAGCGCAGCGCTCCCTTCCACCTGCTGTACACCCCGGCCCTGCCACACAGTGTACAGCGATGCCATTCGTCAGAATGGCATCAACTCCTCCTCCTCACATGCACTCTGCGCTGTGAGGAGGAGGAGATAGAGAGCAAGCGCCGGAAAACCCGGCCATCACTCGGGACACATCCCGGTGATGGCAGTGTATTACCCGGCCCCATAGACTTCTATGGGAGCCGGGCGGCCGGGTACCCGGGCGAAGATAGAGCATGTCCTATTTTTTGACGGCCGGTTTTTCCGGCCGTCAAAAAATCGGTCGTGTGAATAGCCCCATTAGGGGTCTATTATTCCTAATGCAGCCGGGTGCCGGCCGATTTATGAACGGCCGGCAACCGGCCGGGAAACCCTGCCGTGTGAATGAGGCCTGAAGGTAGTTTTGACAATGAAAAATGTTTACCCTATAAATGAATCTTCTAATTCTCCGCTGAAGAACGATGCCAAATTGATGTACATTGTGTAGCTTATGACGTCTTTTATTAACCCCTTCCCTCCGCAGCCATTTTTCGGATTTTCACTATTGTTTTTTCCTCCCCACCTTCCAAAAGCCATAACTTTTTTATTTTTCCATCAATATTGGCGTATGAGGGCTTGTATTTTGCGGGACGAGATTTTCACAGCACCATATTTTTACCATTTAATGTAGTGGTAGACGAGAAAAAAAATATATGTGCGGTGGAATAGGGAAAAAAAACAGCGATTCCTCAACCTTTTGAGTGGTTTTGTTTTTACGGCGTTAACCGTACGGTAAAAACTGCATTTAACTTTATTCTGTGGGTCAATACAATTAAAGCGATTCCAAATTTATATTGTTTTCTTTGTTTTACTATTTTTACAAGGAAAAAACTGATTGTTAAAAATAAAATGTGGGATTTGTCGCCACATTCTGAGAGCCATAACTTTATTTTTCTGTCGATTTTAGCCGTGTGAAGGCTTATTTTTTGCGGGGCGAGCTGCAGTTTATATTGGTACCATTTTGGGGTACGTGAGACGTTTTTGATCACTTTTTATTTCATTTTTTGTGGGAGATGAAGGGACCAAAAAACAGCAATTCTGATATTTTTCATTTTTTACGGCGTTCACTGTGCAGACTAAATAATGATATATTGTAATAGTTCAGACTTTTACGAACATGTCGATACCAGTTATGTTAGCTTTTTATTTTTTTTTACATTGTGCTTGAGGGAAAATGGGAAAAGGTTTTTTTTTTTTTTTGAGCTTTTAAAGTTTTTTTATTTGTTAATTTTTTTGAAAAATTTTACGGGCTTTTACTTTTTTTTACTTGTCCCCCTTGGGGACTTTAACCAGCGATCGTTAGATCGCTTGAACGATATTCTGCAATACTAATGTATTATAACTAATAGCCTCCAGAAGCAAACCGGTTTAATGGGCTAGGTATTGTTTCAGAGAACATCCTCCCATTGATAATATTAACCCCTTCAGGACCCAGCCTGTTTTGGCCTTCAGGACCCAGCCAATTTTTTCACATCTGACATGTTACTTTATGTGGTAATAACGTTGGAATGCTTTTACCTATCCAAGCAATTCTGAGATTGTTTTCTCGTGACATGTTGTACTTTATGTTAGTGAAAAAATTTTGTCGATAATTTTGGTATTTATTTCTGAAAAACACCACAATTTATTTAGCATTTTTCTAAATTTAAACGTATCTGCTTGTAAAACAGATAGTAACTAGTTAACATTTCCCATATGTCTACTTTTATGTTTGCATCATTTTTTGAATGTCCTTTTATTTTTCTAGGACGCTACAAGGCTTAGAACTTTAGCAGCAATTTCTCATATTTTAAAGAAAATTTAAAAAGGCTATTTTTTCAGGGACCAGTTCAGTTCTGAGGTGGCTTTGAGGTCCTTATATATTAGAAAATCCACATAAGTCACCCCATTTTGAAAACAGCACCCCTCAAGGTAGTCGAATCAGCAGTCACAAAGTGTTTTAACCCTTTAGGCGTTTCACAGGAATTAAAGCATAGTAGAGGTGAAATTTACAAATTTTATTTTTTTTGCCGACATTTTTTTTCAAATACAATTTTTTTTGTAACACAGAAGGTTTTACCAGAGAAACGCAACTCAATATTTATTGCCCAGATTCTGCAGTTTTTAGAAATATCCCACATGTGGCCCTAGTGTGATAATGGACTGAAGCACTGGCCTCAGAAGCAAAGGAGCACCCAGTGGATTTTGGGCACCTTGTCAGGTTTGAAGAGGTCTTGTGGTGCCAAAACAGTGGAAACACCCCGAAAGTTACCCCATTTTGGAAACTACACCACTCAAGGAATTTATCTCGGTGCATAGCTAGCATTTTGACCGCACAGGTTTTTCGCTAAATTTATCAGAATTAGTCTGTAAAAATTAAAATCTACTTTTTACTGAAAAAACATAGAAATTTGTAATATTTACAAGGAATAATGAAGAAAATCACCTCAACATTTGTAAACCAATGTCTCCTGATTACGGCAATGTCCCATATGTGGTAATAAACTGCTGATTGGACCCACAGCAAGGCTCAGAAGGGAAGGAGTGCCATTTGGATTTTGGAGCACGGATTTTGCTGGATTGGTTTTCGGTGCCATGTCGCGTTTGCAACGCCCTGGAGGGACCAAAACAGTGGAAGCCCCCCAAGTTACCCCATTTTGGAAATACCCCTCAAGGAATTTTTCTAGGGGTATAGTGAGCATTTAGACTCCACGGGTCTTTTGCAGAATTTATTAGAATTAGGCGGAGAAAATGAATATCACAATTTTTTCCCACTAAAATGTTGCATTTTCTCATTTTCACAAGGGATAAAGGAGAAAAAACAACCAATTTTTGTAAAGCAATTTCTCCCGAGTACGGAAATATCCCACATGGGGTCATATATTTTTTTCATTAGAAATGAATTAACCCTTTCAGGACTGATCCATTTTTTGCTTTCTTATTTTCGTTTTTCACTACCCGCCTTCCAAGAGCCATAACTTTTTTCTTTTTCCGTCAGTAGGGTGATGTGCGGGCTTATTTCTTGCGGGAGGGATTGTAGTTTCTATTGACACCATTTAAAGTGCCATAAAAAGTACTGGGAAACTGTAAAAAAAACTGGAAAATATAGTAATATAGGGAAAAAATCAGATTCCATTTTTTGGGGTTTTCGTTTTTACAGCTTTCGCCGTGCCGTAAAAACGAAAACTACAGAGATTTTGGCGGTTTAAATTATTTACGTTTTTTACGGTGTTTTTTTACATTACTTTTGACAAAAAAATGGGAAAAGTTTTTTTTTTTTAACTTTAAACTTTTTTTCTTTCTCACTACTAATAACTTTAATTCTTCTACACATTTTATTAGTCATTTCATTGGATCACTGGTACAATACACTGCAATACTAATGTATTGCAGTATATTGTTATTTTTACAGACTACTGTAACAGCGCGATCGCTGTTCCTGTCCGTTAGTCCCGGGTGTCAGCTGTAATACACAGCTGACACCCGCAGCGTATGGAGTGGGCTCAGCATGTGAGCCTGCTCCATACATCACCCCCGCACCATGACGTGCTATTAAGTCATAGTGCTCAAAGGGGTTAATGCACAGCGGATTGTGTGAATATTGCAATTTTCCACTGATATGCCATTTTAGTGCATAATATGTCGTGCCCAGTTTGTGCCCCTGAAGACAAATACCTCATAAAGCGTTAAGCGGCTTCTCCCGGGTATGGCGATGCCATATATGTGGGCACAAACTGCTGTTTGGGCACGCTGCAGGTCTCAGAAGGGAGGGTCGCCATTTTGCTTTTGGAGCGCAGATTTTGCTTAGTAGTTTTTCTGTTTTGGGTTTTGCTGGTATTTCAGTTAATAATGTGGGGGCATATGTAATCTGTGCGGAGTACATCAGGGCATAAGAAGAGGGTATAATAATGTGGTAAATAAATAATAATTCATAGATATGTGGCCGGTGTCGCACTGATAAATGGTGTTGGATGTTACCCGCTTTTAGAAAACACTGCACATTTTGCATCGCCGTATTCCTGGGAGCCAGAACGTCTTTATTTTTTCACCACCGGAGCTGCGTGAGGGCTTATTTGTTGCGGGACAATCTGTGCTTTTCATTGGTACCATTTTGGGGTACATGCCGTTTTTTTGATCACTTTTTATTACATTTTTTTTGCAAGCCGGGTGACAAAAAACAAGCAATTCTGACAATATTTTTTAGTTTATTTTTTGCGGCGTTCACCGTGCACTATAAATGACCATTATATTTTATTTTGCGGGTCGGTACGATTACGGCGATACCATATGTATATAGGTTTTTTATGTTTTGCAGCGTTTGCGCAATAAAATAACCTATTTAGAAAATAATTTATTTTCTGTGTCACCATATTCTGAGAGCCGTAACTTTTTTTTATTTTTCAGTCAAAAAAGCTGTGTAAGGGCTTGTTTTTTGCGGGACCGGTTGTAGTTTTTATCGGTATTATTTTCGGGTACATGCGACTTTTTGATCACTTTTTATTCTCTATTTTGGGAGGGGTGGTGACCAAAAAATAGCGATTCTGGTGTAGTTTTTTATTGATTTTTTTTTTGGGGTGTTCATCGTGCGGGAAAAATAACATTATAGTTTTATAGTTGGGGTCGTTACGAACGCGGTGATACCCAATATGTGTACTTTTTTTAACGTGTTCATTTTTTTCCTATAATGAAAGACTTATTGTAGGAAAAAAATGCAGTGTTTGTTTATATAACTTATAACTTTTATTTTTACACTTTTTTTAAAACATTTTTATTACTTTTTTTTAACTTTTTTTCACTTGTCCCACTAGGGGACACTTAGACTTGCAGCTTTGATCGCTGCTAGAGTACATTACACTACACACGTAGTGTAATGCATTCCAACTGTTATTGTGACGTGACTGTCACACTGACAGGAAGCCTCGGAGGACCGGCAGGAGGCTGCTCCTCCGAGGCTTCCGTAGATGGCAACCCGGAGGTCATTGTCTGACCTCCGATTGCCGTGACAAGCATCGGTAGCCCCCACAATCACTTCGTGGGGGCTGCTGATGTGTTTCAAACCACTTAAAGGAACAGTGTCATCACAAATTATTTTTTTATACGTTAAAGATGTTAGTGCTTTATTAAAAACGTTTATATTCATTTGTGTGTTTTGTGTTTTACTTTTTCTTATTTTTACACTTTTTCTTCCCTATGGGGGCTGCCATTTTTTTTCCATTTCTGTCTGTGTCGATTAACGACACATACAGACATGGAATACGGCAGCCACAGTCCCATAGGGACTGCGAACGGCTCCCGTCCCATTGACTTCCGTGTACGGCGTCTGTGTGGGAACTGCGCATGCGCCGCTCCCACACAGTCCAATTCGAAATTGGCGCCGTCCGGCGCCATTTTCCTGTGGACCGGAAGTCGCGGCCGGACAGTAATATTACTACTTCCGGTCGCGGCTTCCGGACTTGTGCACTTGGACCAGCGGCAGCAAACGGAGCGGACGGGCCGGAGGGAGCCGCGGCGGCAGGAGCAGGTAAGAGATTTCAATGTATGTTCGTGTTTGTGTGTGTTTACTACTGTATGTAAACCTACTACACTGTGTGTTAGCTCAAAAAATGGCGACACACAGTGTAGGAGGTTACACCGTTCAAACCCCTCGTTTATCCCGGCACTAGCCAGGATAAAGGAGGGGGGGATGCTGAGAGCTCACTAGAGCGAGGGCTTTTAACCCTATGTTGCACTGCTGCAATTTTGGGAATAGCTCCATCTAGTGACCAAAAATGGGTAGTATTATAAATTTAGAATTAATTTATAATATTTCCTGACTCGTGAAAAAAATAAAAAAAATTTGAACAATGTTTAATCACCCACACACTAAATGTTTAATTTTTTTAAAAAAAACATGTTTTTCTGGCAACACATTCCCTTTAAATTCGGCGACGGCAATCCGTCGCCGCATTTATGGGGTTAATTGCCGAAATCAGCGGGGATGGTCCGCTGACCGGCAAGGCTGGAGTGTCAGCTGTCGGGGACAGCTGACCTCCCGGTTCCCGGACACTGTCCGTTAGGACAGTGTGCGCCGGGAACTACTCCGCAATAGTACGTCTGGATGCGGGAACTAACCCCTCTGCAGGACGTACTATTGCGGAGCAGCGCGGGAAGAGGTTAAGGCAACTCTATAATAGATATATTGAAACAGAGTCTAAAGCCAATATATGTCAAAAGGGACATTCGCGAAACGCGCGTTGGAGCGCACACAGTGATCATCAGGAAACATTTAAGGACACTTTATGGGTAAGAATATCCAGCTTTTCCCTGAAGGTTCAGGGTATGGTCTATGTTTATCTCCCTAGTACACTACGCTCTTTCTTTGGACCATTTGAGTCCTGTATTAGCACTAAGACGTGTACCCGAGTGTAATTTACCATACTTCATACCAGTGATAATCTTACTGCAACCCATATCTAAAGGGGTTCACTATTCATAACTCTGGTTTCCTTGATGCATCTCTATGTCGATTATTTATTGAGTTTCTCCTGTCATATATATCTTTTTAAATGTTTGTTGTCTTGCATATTTAAATAAAGCATTGTTTTGATACTTTTGATATATATTGGCTTTAGACTCTGTTTTCTCTGTATCAATAATACTAATGTATTGCAGAATATCGTGATTCTGGCAGTCTCCTGTGAAGCCCTGCCGGAGTACAAAGATGGCAGACCTGGGGGACTTCATCAGGCCCCCAGGCTGTCATGCCAACCAACGGCACAACCCCCCCCGATCTCGCTGCGGGCGGGCCGTTGGGATGTTACAGGGGGTCGCCCCCCTGTTTTTAGTCATTTAAATGCCGCGATCGCTATTGAACGCGGCATTTAATGGCTTAAACTAACGGGATCCCGCTTGTTACTCGGAAGTGTCGGCTGTAACACATCAGGGAAACCATGGTCTTGTCCATGGGCTTATTGAAATGAATGGGACCGCAATTCACCCACAGATTTGAGGGTGAATTGTGGACGCAAAAATACGTTCTTGTGCATGGGGCCTAAGGCATATACAGCATTTTGCTGCGTTTTTTAATGCATTTTTAGTGAGGCCAGCTGTTAGATTAACCCCTTCGGGACAAATCAATTTTTTTTTTTATTTCATTTTTTTCACTCCCCATCTTCCAAGAGCCATAACTTTTTTTTTTTTTCATTTTCCGTCAATATTGGCGTGAGGGCTTATTTTTTGCAGGAGGAGTTGTAGTTTCTATTGGCACAATTTAAAGTACCATATCATAATGTACTGGGAAACTGAAGAAAAATGATTTGCGGATATTGGGAAAAACTGACTCCAATTGTTTTTTGGGTTTAGTTTTTACGGCTTTCACTTTTGCGGTAAAAACGACTACTTGGCTTTATTCTGTGGCTCAATACGATTACTGATATACCAAATTTTATATTGTTTTTTTTATATATATATATATATATATATATATATATATATGTATTTTACTACTTTTAAAGAAACTTTTTGTTTTAAAAAAAAAAAGTTTTGCGTCACATTCTGAGAGCCATACCTTTTTTTATTTTTTCATCGGTTGAGCAGTGTCACGGCTTATTTTTTGCTGGAAGAGTTGTCGTTTTTATCGGTACCATTTTTTGGCACATGCAACGTTTTGATCACTAGGTTGACCAAAAAACAGCGATTTTTGGCGTTTTTACATTTTTTTTACGGCGTTCAACGTGCACGTTAAGTAACGCTATATTGTAATAGTGCCGACTTTTTGGGACGCAGCAATACCAATTGTATTTACTTTTTTTATTTTTTATGTTACTTTAGAGGAAAAATGGGAAAAGTTTTGTTAGCTTTTAATATTCTATTATTTTTTCACTACTAAAAACTTGATTTCACTTTTTTTTTTTACACCGTTTATTAACCTCTCCAACAACTTGAACCAGCGATTCAACATTCATTTATAGTTATGAGTCTGGAGTATTCATGAGTGCTTTTTCTGGCGGTATCTGTATACACAGCAGTTCCTAAAATATTGTGAGGATTGGGGAACGCTCCCCTACACTCCTGAATACATCGAACTCGTAATTGAGGTCGGTGTATTCTTTAAACGCCCCTATTAGCCAAATGGCCCAAAGTATTTTTTTGTGCCATTTTTGCTAAAAGCAGGTCGAGTCTACCTCCATACTATGCTGCCCTTATATAGGGCAGCATAGACTGATGACCGATCCATTTTAGTGCATGTGGTTGGTTGTTGAGCCATCCCGAAATAGGTATAGTCCTATATTGGTTTCTTTAAAAGATAGCTGTGCTTTACTTCAGCCTCTCAGTGGAGGACTTGTTGGTTCCATCCCACATCACCCCTGACTAAGCCAGGCGCGAAACGCGTGTTGGTATGTTGGACAGTATATAGGCAGTTATTTTGGCTTATGGTGGGTGAGGTTTTGTCTTATTCGTGGTTTAATAAGATACTGATTATTTGTTACCTTGGCTCCATGTATATAAACTTGAATGCGTATATTGGATGTGTATATGCTAGGTAATATATGATATATAGTGATTTCACCACCATGTATGTCCTGCCTTATGGTAATGCACTGTCCTGTTTTTGTACAAATTTATGTACTTTGTGTTTTTATCAGCGCTTTTAAAATAGTGCGTACAACTGCTGTGTCTTAATAAAGAAATTAGTATTTTTTGCAATATTCGATTGATTATCTTTATTATTCCATTCAGGGAAGTTTTTTGGTTTATTATAAAAGTCCTGTATTGGTTGCTTTAGAAAACAGCAGTGCCTTACTTCAGACTTCCAATGGAGGACTTGTTGGTTCTATCCCACCTCACCATAAATATATTATATATCAGATGTCCTCTTTATTTTCAAAATGGTATCTAAATTTTGGTTGCTATGAGCAATGCCACTGGTTTATTTGAACTCCTTTTTATTTATGACCCCACTTTGTAGCGCACTAGAACTTGGCTTTCCTCCTTCTGGTGAACATAGGGAAGCCATTACAGTTGTGTTGTCTTCCATTGGAAAAAAAACAAAATCAGATTTCATTGAATGAATGTTTCTATTGTCTCTGCAGGTCCAAAAGGCTATGAAGGAAAATCTAGCTACAGTGGAAGATAACTTCGCTACTTTTGACTCCAGAATAAAAAAGCTGGGCAAATAAGTCACCGTTTATCCTTACAAGTGTCAATGCCGCAAAGTGCAAGAAATGAGTTCCTGCAGAAGCTGCACTAAGAAATTCCTCCGAATTCCCTTTGCCTAATAAGGAAAGTTTAACTATTGTGTAAATATATAATCTTGTTGGCATCCAGTTTTACTCATTCCTCTGCTCTCCCCTGGATATGCTAAGTGCTTGTCCTATACCTGGCCATGCAAGAGGCAGCCTCCTGTGCAGTACCATGGGCTATGCCCTCGGGAAGTATAGCGTTTTTCAAGGTGTTGCGTTTGCATGCTGGTACTTGTGGTGCGGACCGGGAAACTCTGGTGATGAGGACTTTCTTAGGCTTTTTATTTATATCTGTATGTCCTTATGCCCTCTGGTGGAGAATGCCCATAAGTGTATATCTGAACAAAGCAACACGTTTACTTGAACAGCATTGTGGGGGGAAGCTGTTCTACACTAACTGTCCTCTAATAAACACAAGTAAATTATAAGGATGAATATCTTGAAACTTTCTTACATAAAAATAATCTTTATGAAATGAGTGCTCTGTTTGTGACATTTATTCTGGATCCTGTACGACACCGCATTAGCAGAGTACAACTTTTTTTGTATCTTAGAAAGTGGTTTAAATGTGTCGTTCTCTTACAAACCATTGGGTTTGGCTTTCGGCAAACCGCTGGATTTTGCCGGAAAAGCCGTGGCCTACCAATCATTTCCTCTTCAACGACCACTGCCAGGGATATATAGTATTTAGATGAATGGCCGTCCTTTTAAACATGAACGGCTCGTGCCAGTCATCGCAGGGGCCGCAATTACACAGGACCCCCTCTATTGCATCCTTATGCCGCAATAGAGTATATGGATAGAGGTTGTCTTTATAAGACAACCCCTTTTGAGAACAAAAAAGGTTGGTCGATCTGTATTCCATCCATATATTTGTTTCCTACTTCATTCTGCTGGGATACGTTCCTGTTTTTTCTCTTTAAATGTGTTATTGGTACATGTAGGCTAGTAAAAGCATTGGCATGGGTATAGTCGGCTTTTAAACAAGCCACGTACTAGAATTATTAAGCTTTAATCATGATGGATCACATGCGCTTTAGAATTTTTAGACTTTAAAATTGTTTCAACGTTTCTGTAGTGGAATTATGTGCAGTAGAAGTGTGATGTAGCAGGCCTTCTAATTCTAAAAAATGGCAACTGCCACTATGATTTTAAGATTTACATAATTATATTGTATTGTAGTTGGACAAAAAAAAAAAAAAGCTTTACATAATCGTGTTTTGTCCCAACACAAATCCATTTTGTACTACTAGGAAACATTCACTCGTGCTGCATCATAATTGCATACTAAGGGTGGTTTCTCATTTTTGGAAAAATGCCGCTGCAGTTTGTGAATGCGTTTTTCTGACCCAAACCCAGAAGGGGATCCAGCAGATAAGCTTTTCCTTCATATTTCCCATTCCTTTCAAATCCATTAGATTTTGCAAAAAAAAAAACAGCATAATTTCTTCCGGAAAACACTTAGTGTAAAACTAATCTAATACGTGTGGATTTTGCCGTGGTTCGCTTAAAGGGGTTATCTCATCAGGGACATTTCCACAGGATATGTCATATATGTCCGATAGATGCGGCTCCCACCTCCTGGGACCCTCATCTATCTCTAGAACGGAAGTCCCTAAACCCTGTTCCATCATTCTGTTTTCCCGCTGCGACTTGTAATTTCAGACCACGTGCTATGCTGTTTCCGTAACTGCCATTCCCTTCTATTGGAGTTACGGAAGCAGCGTAGCTCACTTCTACTTACATGGTTAGGAATTACAAGTCGCCTTGGGAACACAAAGATAGCATGGGGTTTAGGGGGCCCCGTTCTAGAGATAGGTGTGGGACCCGCATCTATCTGACATTTAAGGCATATCCTGTGGATATGTCATAAATGTCCCTGATTGGAAAAACCCCTTTAAAGCGTACCTGCAGCTATACCACGGTTCCGTTACTCGGCGGCAGCTCCCGCCTTCTTCTTTCTTAGAGAATTAACATTTTTGCATCTAAGATTCAGGATAGAAAAACACTATGGAGGAGATATATCAAAACTAGTGCAAAGGAAAGTGTAGTTGCCCATGTCAACCTATCCGATTCCAACTCCTTTTTAGAGGCCTTTTGGAAAATGAAAGCGGCAACCTGATTGGTTTATATGGGCAACCACTTCGCTTTCCTTTGCACCAGTTTTGATATAGCTCTCTCAAAATTGCTTCAACTGGCACATATATGGTATCGTTGGAATAGTCTAGAGATGGGGAGTACTATGAGCGTGTTTTTTCCAGGAATCTAGAGGTAGACTTTAAGAGTACCCACACACATGGATTTTGCAGCAGATTTCACCCCTTCTAAATTGAAAATGGTGAAATCCGCAGTTAACACCCAGAAGACCATAAGCATGTTGCTTATTAACCATTTCAGGATGGGGCCTGTTTTGGCCTTAGAGACTAAGGGTATGTTCAAACAAAGTGTTTGCAGACGGCGTAAACGCCTCGAAAAATCAAAAGCTGAACGCCT
Organism: Rhinoderma darwinii; assembly: GCF_050947455.1. NCBI lineage: Eukaryota > Metazoa > Chordata > Amphibia > Anura > Rhinodermatidae > Rhinoderma > Rhinoderma darwinii. The sequence continues at coordinate 101,892,370 of NC_134688.1, forward strand.
CCAAACATCTGCCCATTGATTTCAATGGAAAAAACGGCGTTTCGTTCAGACGGGGCAATTTTTTTTGCACGGCTATTTTAAAAATTGGTGCCTAAAAAAGTACACGTCACTACTTCTTGGACCGTTTTTGGAGCAGTTTTTCATTGTCAATAGAAAAACAGCTTCAAAAACACGTATCAATAAAAGTTTGCTTTAAAAACGGCTGAAAATCAGGTTGTTTCCCCTTAAAAGCGGCTCTGTATTTTACAGCCGTTTTTACTTTAGCGTGTAAACACCAAAATTGAGAAATTGCAAAAATTTATATTTTTCTAAATTTGAATATCTGCTGGTAAGACAGATCATAATACCACACAAAATAGTTGCTATTTAACATTTCCGTTTTTTGAAAATGCTTTTATTTTTCTAGGACGTTTCAAGGCTTAGAACTTTAGCAGGAATTTCTCACATTTCAAGAAAATTTTTAAAGCCTATTTTTATAGGGTCCAATTCAGTTCTGAAGTAGCTTTGAGGGGCCTATATTTTGGGAAACCCCCATAAATCACCCCATTTTTTTCAAAAATGCCCACCTTAAAGTACTTTAAACAGCATTTAGAAAGTCTCTTAACCCTTTAGGCGTTTCACAGGAATTGAAGCAAAGTGGAGGTGAAATTTACAAACTTTTTTTTTTTTGCAGAAATTCAATTATAATCCATTATTTTTTTTTATTTTTTTTGGAACACAGAAGATTTTACCAGAGAAATGCAACTCCATATTTGTTGCCCAGATTCTGCAGTTTTTAGAAATATCCCACATGTGGCCCTAGTGTGATACTGGACTGAAACACTGGCCTCAGGAGCACCTCGTGGATTTTGGGGCCGCCTTTTTATTAAATTATATTTTGGGCATCATGTCAGGTTCGAAGAGGTCTTGTGGTGCCAAAACAAAGGAAACTCCTCAAAAAATACCCCATTTTGGAAACTACACCCCACAAGGTATTAATCTAGGGGTGTAGCGGGCATTTTGACCCCACAAGAGTGTCCATAGATTTTATTAGAAATGGGCAATAAAAATGAAAAAATATATATTTTTTTTTCCTTTAAGACTAGCTGTCGTTCAAAATGTTTCATTTTCTCAACAAATAAAGGAGAAAAAGCATGACAACGTGTGTAAAGCAACTTCTTCAGACTAGGAAAATACCCCATATGTGGTCATACACTGCTGTTTGGATACATGGCAGGGCCCAGAAGGGAAGGAGCACCATTTAGAGCACAGATTTTGCTGGATTGATTCCTGGGCGCCATGTTGCATTTACAGGGCCCCTGAGGTACCAGTACAGTGAAAACCCCATAAAGGTGACTATTTGGTAAACTGCACCCCTTGAGGAATTAATCTAGGGGTATAGTGATCATTTTGACCGCACAGGTTTTTGCTGAATTCATTAGAATTGGGACGTGAATATAAAAAACGTTTTGGGTTTTTTTCCCAATAAGATTTGGGTCTAGCTAAAAATGTAGCATTTTCACAAGGACTATAGGAGAAAGGCACCTCAAGGTTTGTAAAGCATTTTCTCTTGAGTTCAGCAATACCCCATATGCGATCGCAAACTGCTGTTTGGATACACGGCAGGACTCAGAAATGAAGTAGCGCAATTTGGCGCTTTGCGCTCATATTATGCTGAATTTGTTTCTAGGCGCCATGTCGCGTGTGCAAAGCTTCCTGAGGTACCAGTACAGTAGAAATTCCCCTAGATGTTACCCCATTTTTGAGACTTTACCCCTCAAGGAATTAAATTAGGGTTGTAGTAATTATTTTGACCCTACATGTGGTTTATAGATTTTATTAGTATTGGGCCATGAAAATGTAAATCTACGTCTTTTTCCAGTAATATGTCGTTTTAGCTCAACAATTTTCTTTTTTACAAGGACTACAGGAGAAAAGACACCCCAAAATTTGTCACGCAGTGAGGCAATACCCCATCTGTAGTCGTAAACTGCTATTTGGACACACAGCAAGGCTGTAAAGGGAAGGAGCGCCTTTTGGTTTTTGTAGTGGAGATTTTACAACATTTGTTTTCTGACACCATGTTGCATTGAGCTGAGGTACCAGTACAGTGGAAACCCCTGAAAAGTACCCCATTTTGGAAACTACATCCCAATATAATTCCCATGCCTTTATAATCCACTCCTGGTTGCGGCTTCAAAAACTGCATAAAAATAAACTGCACTGTGTTAGTATACCCGAAGTCCTTTTTCACAGAGCAGATTTGATGCAGATTTTGCACGCAGTGGATTGTGCAGGTAGTGTTAATTTTCTGTGTCTTCCAGCAGTCTCAAGAACATGGGAAAAGCTAGACCGGGCAGTAGAAGGTTATCAACCCAACTGCAGAAATGGTATATGCGTCTTTGTAGAAAGAAAACCAGGAAAACCACTGCCAGAGCCCTACAAAATTACCTCCAACAGGCTATTGGCTTGCATGCTTCTGACCGAACTATCAGAAACAGATTCCATGACGCCCCAATGTCCTGTAGTGGACATGCAGCTCGATTGGCATTCGCCAGAAAACAACGCGATTGGCAGGTCCGCCCTATTCTCTTCACAGATTAGATCGAAATGAGGAAAAAAAAAGCGCTCCTTCGTTGGACACTCTTGTGCTGGTGGTAGTAATGTGTTGTTCGCTCTTGGTCAGCGAAGAGATACTCAAATTTTGTTTTGGTAGAAAAATATTTTGTTTCTAAATCAGAAACAACGCAAATCTTATGAAAATCCCGGTTCCAAGAGTAGAGCCACAACAGTAATAGAAAGCCCGCTTGGACCCTTCCAGGCCACCAGAGGAGAGCAAATTAATCAGTATTCTGGCAACTGGCGAAGCTAAGAATGGGACAGCCAATCAGCTACTGGCTACCCGTTTCTAGGCAACTATGACATCACTATTGTAAACAAAGCAAACAAACGAAACAAGGACTTGAACCCCTTAATGACCAGCCTATTTTAGACGTTAATGACCAAGCCATTTTTTACGTTTTTCCATCGTTTCATTCAAAGAGCTATACACTTTTTATTTTTGCGGCGACATAGCTGTATACGGTCTTGTTTTTTGAGGGACAAGTTGTATTTTTAAATAGCACCATTTTGGGGTACATAGAATTTATTGATTAAAGAGGCTCTGTCACCAGGTTTTGCAACCCCTATCTGCTATTGCAGCAGATCGGCGCTGCAATGTAGATTACAGTAACGTTTTTATTTTTAAAAAACGAGCATTTTTGGCCAAGTTATGACCATTTTTGTATTTATGCAAATGAGGCTTGCAAAAGTCCAAGTGGGTGTGTTTAAAGTAAAAGTCCAAGTGGGCGTGTATTATGTGCGTACATCGGGGCGTTTTTACTACTTTTACTAGCTGGGCGTTCTGACGAGAAGTATCATCCACTTCTCTTCAGAACGCCCAGCTTCTGGCAGTGCAGACACAGCCGTGTTCTCGAGAGATCACGCTGTGTCGTCACTCACAGGTCCTGCATCGTGTTGGACGAGCGAGGACACATCGGCACCAGAGGCTACAGTTGATTCTGCAGCAGCATCAGCGTTTGCAGGTAAGTAGCTACATCGACTTACCTGCAAACGCCGATGCTGCTGCAGAATCAACTGTAGCCTCTGGTGCCGATGTGTCCTCGCTCGTCCGACACACTGCAGGACCTGTGAGTGACGACACAGCGTGATCTCTCGAGAACACGGCTGTGTCTGCACTGCCAGAAGCTGGGCGTTCTGAAGAGAAGTGGATGATACTTCTCATCAGAGCGCCCAGCTAGTAAAAGTAGTAAAAACGCCCCGATGTACGCACATAATACACGCCCACTTGGACTTTTGCAAGCCTCATTTGCATAAATACAAAAATGGTCATAACTTGGCCAAAAATGCTCGTTTTTTAAAAATAAAAACGTTACTGTAATCTACATTGCAGCGCCTATCTGCTGCAATAGCAGATAGGGGTTGCAAAATCTGGTGACAGAGCCTCTTTAACTTTTATTAACTTTTTTTTGGGGGGGGGATAGAAAAAAACCTAGAAATTTCGCCACGCTTTTTTGCGTCCTAAATTTACGCCGTTTACCGTGTGGTATAAATAACACTAACTTTATTCAGTGGGTTGTTGTGATTGCAACGATACCAAATTTATATAGTTTTTGTATGTTTTACTACTTTTACACAAACACTTTTTTTTTTCAAAATTATTTGTTTTTGTGTCTCCATATTTGAAGAGCCGTAACGGTTTTAGGAGGGCTTTGTTTTTGCGGGACGACTTGTAGTTTTTATCGGTACCATTTTGGAGTAGATGCGACTTTTTGATCACTTTTTTTATCACATTTTTTTTAAGGCTGGATTCAAAGAAAACAGCAATTTTTGCATGTTTTATTTTATTTTTTTACGACGTTCACCGTGCGGGTTAAATGTTGTAATAAGTTTATGGTTGGGGTCGTTACGGACGCAGCGATACCAAATATGTGTGACTTTTTTACTTTATTTTGTTTGTTAATAATAAAGCAATTTGTAAGGGGAAAAAGTGGGTTTTGAAATTTTTTTTTGACTTTTTATTAAACTTTTTTTTTTTCACTTTTTTACTAGTCCCCTTAGGGGACTTCACTATGCGATGGTCCGATCGCATTTATAATACACTGCAATACTTCTGTATTGCAGTGTATTATGCCTGTCCGTGTAAAACGGACAGGCATCTGCTAGGTCATGCCAGAGGCATGATCCAGCAGGCATTCGCTACAGGCAGACCTGGATTCCTTTATTAGGTCCCCGGCTGCCATCGGAGAAACAGACACTCGGCGATCTTATCACTGGGTGTCAGTGGGATGAGAGGGAGCTCCCTCCCTCTCTCCAAAACCACTCAGATGTGGTGCTCGCTATTGAGCACCGCATCTGAAGGGTTAAACGAGTGAGATCGATACTTATATCGATCTTACTCGGCAGAGCAGGGACGCCTCCAGCCCTCAGCTACCTCTGGCAGCTGAGAGCAGGGAGATTTGACAGCTCCCTGCTCTGTTTACTCATTCCAATGCCGCGACGTAAAAAGTCTATGGCATCGGAATAAGGCCCGTGAGTGAGCGACGTAGAAACACTATGGGCTGGTCACGAACGGGTTAAGATAAAGAGACCTAGAACGTAAGGTCAGCAATATTTTACCATGTATACGCTATTATTTTTATGTCCACGTCTACTCTTAGGAAATACTTCATCATTGCATATATGAATTGTTTTAAACAAATACATGCACCTTTTTATTACTCCTTTTTTTAACTTTTACCTACACCATTTGACCTTAAAGTACAGTGAAGTTTACCGCTCAGACGGCACTGGTAACAGTCCAATATCATTCAGTATAGAAACTCTCTCCCAGAAAAATGCAGTGGACAGTCCGCAATCCAATGAGGGTGTGGATGGTAATTCTTATCCTTGTAGTTCCACCAAGCTCCTTATCGTCTCCCTCCACATTCAAAGAACTCCTGGTAGGAAAAGGATCTTATGTCTCTAATAGATGGAAAAAGGAAGACACATAGTGCAACACCCTCTGCAAAAAGATTGCTCCACGCCAAGTTTAATCCATACTCACAGAAGTAACAAGAAATAAAAGCATCAAGGTAAGTAAAAATCTTTAAAATTTCTAGGCGGCACGCCAAACACTCTCGCCCGACCCTGGGTTTCGCCCTTCCGGCTTCCTCTGGGGCATGTGTGACGTGTCTAATTAACAGGTTTATATAGCCGCATATCATTTAAATTTACATAAATTTACATACATAAAAAATGGTTAAAAAAAACCATATACACCCACAATGATCTCTGCAATATATAGAGATAATCTGATCTTACCATCATAATCGTATACATATATATACACTTTTATTATTTTTATATAAATGCCTAATCTCTTTAAAAAGTAAAAAAATATATATAATATATTATGCTAAACAAGCCTATTTGCCACTTTTATAGTTGGTTAGATTCCACATATCATCCCATATCCATTATATTGATTTTTATTTATATTTTATCAGTTGTTTTATATTTTTTCTGTCTCTAATTTTCCACTTAGTCTGAACTGTGGCCAATCTCTAAAGCTTCCAGAGCTTCAGTGAGCTGCAGCTAATCAGAACAATTAAGTTCTGCTGAGACAAGATCCCTTGGTCATAATGCTGTGTGAACAAGTCTCTTACTAATACTATACATAGGGCATTTTTTTGCATAATTGTTTTCATAACATGGAACTACAAATATGGACCAGAATATCTATCAGATGGTATCTCACCAATATTAATAAATACTTGTATAAACAAAACAAAAAAAAAAAATTTTTTTTTATAAAAAACACTTCAATTCGAAGTCTGAATTGAGTCCTAAGGGCTGAAGCGTTTTTAATTGATAGATCCAAAAACTTTCTTGCGTGCTCATTTTTTTAATAAAATCCTCCCCCCTCCAATGATTATCAATTGTCTCAATAGCAAAGAATTTAGTGTCCTTGGGATCTTTATGGTGGAATTTACAATAGTGTGCTGATACACTATGGTCCATCTTGCCTTTTCTGATGTTATTACAGTGTTCTGCTATTCGAGTTTTCAATTTGCGGGCTGTACGTCCTACATATAACTGCCCACAGGGACACTGCAATAAGTATATAACCCCTTTAGTATTACACGTTGTAAAATGTTTGATCTCATATTTTCTTTTATTTTCGGCATCCATGAAAAAGGTAACATTCCCCTTTCTTTTATTATACCCCACTTCTTTACAAGCTTTACACTTGTTACAGGAAAAAATCCTTTTGTCGCAATAATTGGTTTTGTAGGAGCTTTTATAAAACTATGAGTAATTTTATCCTTTATATTAGGTGCCCTACGATGTACAATACTAGGATTTTTGGGCAACCTAGACCCTATAACAGGATCGTTCCTTACAATATGCCAATTTTTTCTAATAATATTTCGTATCAATGAAGAACTTGTGGAATATGTGGTAATAAACGGAACCCTTAATGTTTTATCATTATCATCAATTCTCTTTGTATGAAAATTAACAATTTTTTTGATGTTATCGCCAGAATGGACTGCGATTTCTTCTCTAACCTCCTTCAATGCTGACGACACCCTCTGTTCCTCATAATTCCTTTCTATCAAACGAGATTTAATAACTTGTGACTGTACATCAAAATCCTCTATTTTTGTACAGTTTTTCTTTATCCTTTTAAACTGCCCTTTTGGGATATTCCGAAGCCAAGGTTTAAAATGGCAACTTGAACATTTAATATAACTATTACAGTCAGTAGGTTTGAAATAATTTTTGGTGTATAGTACATTGTTTTCTATAAAAATTTCCAAATCCAGAAAGCTAACTCTATTTTTATCATACTCTGAAGTAAAGGTCAGATTACATTTATTGTTATTAATATAATCTATGAAAGTTAATAAATTCTCTGTTGTTCCTTCCCAAATGATAACCACATCATCTATGTAACGTTTGTACAACTTTATGAATTCACAGAAAGGATTATTACTAGAGTAAATAAAAGAATCTTCCCAGACTGCCAGGTACAGATTTGCATAACTTGGTGCAAATTTAGCGCCCATAGCAGTACCGGCAGTCTGAAGGTAATAGTCTGAATTATACCAGAAATAATTATTCTCTAATTTACATTCTCTAATTTTTTTTGAATTTTTTTTTTTGGTTTGTTTTGTTTATACAAGTATTTATTAATATTGGTGAGATACCATCTGATAGATATTCTGGTCCATATTTGTAGTTCCATGTTATGAAAACAATTATGCAAAAAAATGCCCTATGTATAGTATTAGTAAGAGACTTGTTCACACATAGCATTATGACCAAGGGATCTTGTCTCAGCAGAACTTAATTGTTCTGATTAGCTGCAGCTCACTGAAGCTCTGGAAGCTTTAGAGATTGGCCACAGTTCAGACTAAGTGGAAAATTAGAGACAGAAAAAATATAAAACAACTGATAAAATATAAATAAAAATAAATATAATGGATATGGGATGATATGTGGAATCTAACCAACTATAAAGGTGGCAAATAGGCTTGTTTAGCATAATATATTATATATATTTTTTTACTTTTTAAAGAGATTAGGCATTTATATAAAAATAATAAAAGTGTATATATATGTATACGATTATGATGGTAAGATCAGATTATCTCTATATATTGCAGAGATCATTGTGGGTGTATATGTTTGTTTTTTTTTAACCATTTTTTATGTATGTAAATTTATGTAAATTTAAATGATATGCGGCTATATAAACCTGTTAATTAGACACGTCACACATGCCCCAGAGGAAGCCGGAAGGGCGAAACCCAGGGTCGGGCGAGAGTGTTTGGCGTGCCGCCTAGAAATTTTAAAGATTTTTACTTATCTTGATGCTTTTATTTCTTGTTACTTCTGTGAGTATGGATTAAACTTGGCGTGGAGCAATCTTTTTGCAGAGGGTGTTGCACTATGTGTCTTCCTTTTTCCATCTATTAGAGACATAAGATCCTTTTCCTACCAGGAGTTCTTTGAATGTGGAGGGAGACGATAAGGAGCTTGGTGGAACTACAAGGATAAGAATTACCATCCACACCCTCATTGGATTGCGGACTGTCCACTGCATTTTTCTGGGAGAGAGCGTCCATACTGAATGATATTGGACTGTTACCAGTGCCGTCTGAGCGGTAAACTTCACTGTACTTTATATATGCTATTTAGGGTATTTGTTGGATCATACCCAATTTAGTTTTGCATGCTCCAGTCTGAGAGAGATTTTGTGGGTATTTGAGCCAAGAGAAACCACCATTATATTTGTACCATTTGACCTTAGCGTTACCCATTATGCCAACGTATATATGGACACCTCAATGTTTTTTAGATGCCTGATGAAAGCCTCAGTGCGTGGTTAATGCTTTGCATGTTTTCATATTTAAAAATAATATATTTCTACCAAACCGCTTGTAGAAAAATTTGAGTATCTCTTTACTGACCAAGAGCGAACAACACATTACTGCCAGCACGAGAGCGCCCACGGAAGGAGTCCTTTTTTCCTAATTTCAATCAAATTACTAGACATCGGGAAAAGCTTTGTTTTGAGCCGGCACCCGGTGTCTACGCCAGAGGCTTGCAGATTGTGCACTCCAGAGTCAAATGACTCGATATGCAGGAAAGTTGAGTTGTGCCGTTGAATCTGCACAACTTGAAAAGGTGAGTCGCTTTTAGGTTCATTATCTAATTGGTACAAAATCCCTGTGATATTACCTTAGAGGAGTACAGGCTTCTCTTTATTTCTAAATAAGCTAATTTGGCTATACTTGCCAAATGGGTGGTAACGCTTTCTTTTCACTCTGGGCGGTGTAATGTTTTCTGTATGACACTCCAATCCACATCATACAGTTCTCTTCTTCCCAGCCCAGCAACACAGTTTGATCATGTAGTATACAGCTTCCATTCCCGACTGTGTTTTCAACTGGTGATACCTCTGGTTGTTTCACAGCTAGAACTGCGATCCCGGTGCCGTATGAAAGATTAGAACCTCATCTTTCATATGCCACCAGAACTGTTCTAGGTGATCCGCAGTCTGAGATATGGCTATTTGAAGTGATCCCCCTTCCCTCCAGCCTCCGTCTCTCCCACTTTGTGAAGCAGCTTCATGCTGATAGGACAGTGGCAGAGGCTGTGAGGAAGCTTCACCTCAGGAAACTCGCTGGTGTTGACACCCACTTGTCTAGTATAGCCTAATTTGCATATTTAGGGTAAAAAAGCCCTATTAGATTATAAAGATTTATAGATTATAAAGCTTGTTAGAGGGGGCGTGGCCTGGCTGCTGAACTGAATGGACGTGTGAGTACCTAGCTCCCGCTCCTTGTTGAACCATATAGCGACGAACATTCAGTATTAGACCTCAAAAAGAGACTTTAACCTGCCAGAAACCTGCCAGATACCTGCAGCAACATGCCGAGAAAAAAAAGGCCTCTCCAAAGACCGGAGAAACTTATAGATTTCTATCTCTCACACACGGCGGAGCAAAATCAAGATGGCGCCGAAGCACACTCGCCGGCTAACTCCGTTGCCTCAGAACCGCTGCAGAGATCAGTGGAACGTATTTCACTGACGCTGCCACAACGAAGGAGCATATCTGTCTCCCCTCGAACACAAACACTTCTACAGGCGGGGAAAGACTTGCGGTTAGACTCTCAACCCTCGGAACAGGCCGTGAATGCACATATTCAAGATCAGACATACCTGGGTCTTACAAAGGAAAAATCCATCATGGCGCAGACCGCACCTTCCTCACAGATCCTGACAAGACAAAGCCAACAACTTCTATCGCATGCAGATACATCTGAGGTAAGAGCTGATGACATGCAAAATAGAGAATCTATAGCTCCCTCAGATTTATTTGAAGATATGCACACCTCAGATAAGATGGTGACTGATTCTATAATGAAGGAAATGTTGAAAGCATTACGTCAATCTTTGCAGGCTGATATTGGGCATTTGATTAACCCTCTTCAAATTGCTATTCAGGAAGTGGATCAGAGAGTCCACAAAGTTGAATCCAAAATGGGGGACTTTGCTCGTTCACATAATGACTTGATAGACGCACATTATGAGATGGAATCGGAAATGCAATTTTTACGTACTAAAGTAGCAGATATGGAGGACAGGTCAAGAAGGAATAATATAAAATTCAGGGGCATACCTGAAAATATATTATCCCTCCAGATCTGATATCATATATACAGTCATTTATAAAAGTTATGTTACCAAAATGTACAGAGGCGGACATGTCTATTGATAGAGCTCATAGGGTTCCCCGCCCCAAACATCTAGCGGATACTGTGCCGAGAGATGTGCTGGCACGCATACATTTCTACACGGTGAAAGAAAATTTAATGGAAAAGACGCGTAAAACTGGCCAACTACCGGAACCATATCAGCAATTGTTGCTCTATACAGATCTCTCAGCAATGACACTCCAAGCAAGACGTCAACTTATCCCCATAACTACCATCTTAAGAGAAAACAAGATTTTATATAAATGGGGATTTCCGGTTCGTTTGCTTATCACCCGAAATAATGCCTTCTACGCGATCAAGAATGTGGAAGATGGACTCAACTTGTTGAAGCAGTGGGATCTGAGTCTCCCCACGTCTAGCCAAATGAAACAGCAAGTACCTCAGCATATTTCGAATGAGTGGCAAGTGGTGGGATCCCGGAGAAGGGACAAACTTTGAGGTTTATGACATATTACATGGGAGTTCTGACTCTCCGATCATCCAGAGTTGGCAAACAGGAACTACGGTTTACTTGCCCTCACTTTTGTAGATAGCTGGAATGCTATCTCCTGTTGTACAGATACTCTTCGGAGTAAAAATGGCCGTGTTATTTGCCTATGTTATATGTAAGATGTTTTGTTTATGTTTTTGTACTCAAGGTATACTGTGTGGGTCGAACTTATATAAGGGTCAAATTGATGCATTATGGTGGCTAATCTACTATTCTGATATAGGGAGGGTAATACTAAAAGGGAAAAGAGAAGAATATCACCGCTTATTGTATAATGTAGTAAGATGGTACTAAAATTTATGTCTTTAAACGTCAAAGGCCTGAATAGCCCACAAAAACGGTCGTTCTTATGGACGGAAGCTAAAAATCTATCTTGCGATGTTATATGTGCACAAGAAACGCATATAATGTTGAAAGACGCATTCCGATTGAAACATCCAAACTTCCCATTTCTATACCAAGCCCACTATTCCACTAAATCCAGAGGAGTCATGATAGCGTTCAAAAATTCTCTCGCTTTTAAACCTATGGTGGAAAAAATAGATCCGAAAGGACGATTTATTATACTAATCTGTTCAATTAACAATGTTATCTACACTATAGTGTCGGTATATTCGCCAAACAAGGGACAGATTCGCTTTTTTCACAAGATAACACGGATTGTAGCGAAATTGCAACAGGGGAAACTTATAATGTGCGGAGACTTTAACATGATTGTTGACCCCGATATGGATGCAACCTCCTCTGCCAGAGGAAATGGTCGGACTCTGAGCAAAGTACTGTGGCAGAGGGAGTTGTATGATGTTTGGAGAACACAACATAGCACGGAGAGGGATTACTCCTTTTTCTCGGCAGCTCATGGCACATACTCAAGAATTGACATGTTCCTTGTCGATAGAGAGGGCCTACTGATATCCCAAGATTCCACTATTGAAACTATTACCTGGTCTGATCATGCAGCAATTACTTTATCCCTGGAAGAGAGACATGGTATGAAGCGTTCATATCTATGGCGGAACAATACTTATATTATGTCACATTCCAAGTATAAAAAGCAGTTTGAGGACGACTTAAATGAATACTTTCAGTCTAATGTTAACTCAGTTTCGGACCCTAATATTCTTTGGAATGCTCACAAAGCTTTCATTAGAGGTACATTTATCAAATTAGGTCATCGAGATAAAAAAGATAGAAATATTCGTATTACATCTATACTGGATGAGATCAAGCGGTTGGAACTCTTAAATAAAGCTCAGAAATCTATGACTCATACAAAACGACTTAACGAGTTGAGACAACAACTTCGTAGCTGTCTTCTACATACATATCAGAAACACCTAAAGACTGTAAAAGCTAAATATTATTCCCAAAATGATAAAGCAACTAGACTCTTGGCCTCCCGTCTTAAGGTGCAACATACGAAGTCTCGAATTCCCTTTCTGAGAAATGGGACGGATACTGGAAAATTATATAACCCAGAGGATATAGCCAATAGATTTAAAGAGTATTATAGCTCACTATACAATTTACACGCAGACCCCTTTTCTCATCCAGTATCGGAACATGATATTAATAAGTTCTTAAAGACCTTGTCGCTCCCGAAACTTACACAGGAAGTCGTAGATAATCTGAATTTACCTATTACACAGACAGAAATATCTAAAGTAATAACATCTTTACCTTTGGGTAAATCCCCAGGCCCAGATGGATTGTCAAATGACTATTATAAACAGTTTGCTGGTATTCTAATTCCTCACTTACATGCAGTCTTTGAAAAAGCCATAGCCACCGGAACATTCCCGAAAGAAAATCAATCGGCCTTAATAGTAACATTGCCCAAGCCAGAGAAAATCCCCGACATACCACAAAACTTTAGACCTATCTCATTGCTCAACTCTGATTTAAAGATATACGCAAAAGTGCTGGCGAACCGACTGGCTCCTATTTTGCCTGATTTGGTAAAGGGTGATCAAGTGGGATTCGTCAAGGGTCGACAGGCGTTTGATAACACTAGGAGAGTGCTGAACATATTACATACCTTAGAATCCCGAGGTACACCAGCAGTACTGTTATCATTGGATGCCGAAAAGGCGTTTGACCGGATTAGCTGGTCGTATGCATTTTCGGTTCTTAGGTATATGGGTTTTGAAGGCAGTATTTTGGACGCAATTCTAGCCTTATACTCCGCTCCATCTGCTAAAATATTCACAAATGGCACACTTTCTGAGGAATTCCTCATCACTAATGGGACTAGACAGGGGTGTCCATTATCGCCACTGATCTTTGTTTTATCAATAGAACCTCTAGCTCAAGCCTTAAGAGAAGATGTTGAGATAAGTGGCATCAGGATTGGAGATCGCACACATACAGTTTCACTATATGCGGATGACATAATTCTGACGTTATCTGACCCGGAGACGTCTCTTGCTAAGGTTATGGAGGTTATCAAATTATTTGGGAACATATCATACTATAAACTGAATACTCAGAAATCGCAGGTTCTCCCTCTCAACATTTCAGAGCAATCTTTATACTTTTTGAAGACCAAATTTCCTTTTGATTGGCGAGTAGACGGCATTAAGTACTTAGGAATAGTTTTGACAAGTACACACAAACCGCTTTTTAAACACAACTATGAACCATTACTGACACATATACAAGTAGAAGCACAGAGAATGACTAAATCAGAGGTTTCTTGGATTGGAAGGATTGCGGCCTTTAAAATGTTATTACTCCCAAAATTGTTATACCTCTATCGAACTCTTCCAATTCAGATTCCCATGTCCTTTTTCACCTCAATGCAAAAGATCATCTCTCATTTCATATGGGCCGATAAACATCCTAGAATTTCCTACAGATTATTAGCTAAAAGTAGGAGAACAGGTGGATTGGGAGTGCCTGATGTTTATCACTATTATTTGGCTTCGCAGGTGTCGCAGCTGTCATCATGGTGGATAGAGGATGATAGTAAACATTGGGTACATATTGAATCGTGTGGAGCACATCCAGTATCGCTGAAGTTGTTAATGTTGGCTTCATGTTGGGGGATACCTACCCCACCTGGCGTTTCTCCACTGACACGGGCCACAATATATAGCTGGTCGAAGTTTCATGAGTACTCTCAATCTAGCAGTCCCTTGTCCGAAGCCAATTCTACAATAGAACTATTACCCTTAGCTATTCCTAACCTACATATTAAGCATTGGAAACTGGGGGGGGTGAGGGATCTGTCTCAGCTCTTGGAAGGATCTCATATGATATCATTTGAGATACTTTCCCAAAGGTTTAACTTACCTACTACAGAATTCTATACATATTTCAGAATTAGCCACCTTCTCCGCTACCAACATAAACATGAGACCTTTTGCAACAACGATATATTTCCCATACTATCGAGAAGAAGTAAAGGCTTGAAAGCCATTTACAATTTTATATATGATCACGATTCATTTAACAAAGCATACCCATATAGGGAATGGGAAAAAGAGCTGGGACAGGCCTTTACTCCTGAACAGTGGACAAGAGCTTTTATTTGGATTAATAAATCAGTACCATGTAGCTCTCATTATGAAGCAGCAATGAAAACTATGCTAAGATGGTACTATACACCTGAACGTCTAAGTAGGATATATCCCAATTCTTCCTGTAGATGTTGGAGAGGATGTGGAGAGAGAGGTACTCTGCTTCATATTCTATGGAAATGCCCAATGCTGACAACATACTGGCAAGATATCTTCGGCTTGATTTCCTCATTGACCAATCAAGTGGTCTCTAACTCTCCACAAATGGCATTGCTATTGTTAGATATCCATGTGATACCGCCCAGATTGAGGATACTCATATGTAAAATTTTGATCATCGCTAAGACGGTAGTGACAAGATATTGGAAATCTTCTTCCATTCCCACATGCGCGGAAGTCATTTCATCTGTTAATGACACATATACATATGAAAAGATCCTTCTGTATGGTTCAGACAAATTCACTACTTTTTCAGGGATATGGGAAGTGTGGAAGAATAATCCGCACTGTACAAAAGCATGAGAATTGATGTGATATGACTCTGTAGTTAAAACAAGAAATTCTTGAAGAAAAGACCTATTGAGTATACTTGTAATGTTATGTTTATTTTTATTTTGTTGTTAATGCTGATGAGGGGTGAATACACCTGATCGGTATATGTTCTTTTGATCAATTATCAAAGTATTGACACAGAATTTTATATTCCAATAACTCAACATTATACTTTTTCAGTTTATGTATATGGAAATATGTGGTTATTGATCATGTTTGTTCCTTTTGTGTTTGTTTGAAAAATATCAATAAAAAGATTGAACCATAAAGCTTGTTAGATTAGTTAGGAGATTAGGCGTTATTAAACTAGTGACAGATCCTCTTTAACCCCTTAAGGACACGGCCAATTTTGGCCTTGAGGACAGAGCATTTTTTTGGTACAAATACATTATTGTTAATTTCTATAAATTTTTAATTAGATTAAAATGCAGAAAAAAAGCAGTTGCGCAACAGTTTTAATTTTTTTTTTTTACACCATACACTGATCATCATAAATAATGTTATACATTTTTTGTACAGGTTGTTACGGTCGTGCTGATACCAAATATGTCTATAGTATTTCATGTTTTGGGACTTATATTTTAAAAAGTTTATTTATTATAAAAAATGTGTGTTTCTGTGTATTTTATTTGCTTTTTATTTATTTATTTACCATTATTTTATTTTTTTTACATTCATTTAACTTTTTTTTTTAATCCCATAAAGGGATTTATCATTTTGATTTTGTAACTGCAATGTACTGGCATAGATCTAGAGACTTATGAAACCATGAATGGGGGAGGGGGGGGGTTATGTTTTGGATGCTCCCACTAGCACTGCCAATGAACCCTCAGAAGAGAACACGTCAAGCCTGTAATGTTTAATAAAGGTTGAAGATGAAGACCAGGTGGCAGCTTTGGGAAGGACCTCCAAAGTAGTATTCTCAGGAATACTGCCTGTGCCATGCGCATCACAGGAAAGACAGCGGGAGCTCAGGGAGTTAAATGCATGGCTAAAGTCTTGGTGTAGAGAAGGATTTGGGTTCCTAGAGCACTGGGCTGACTTTTCATTGGGGTACAAACTGTATTCTGCAGATGATTTGCACCTAAATTGTCGTGTATTAAAAGAGGCATGGACTCACGGGACAGGGATGTAATATTGGCACTTTACAAAGCATTAGTGAGGCCTCATCTAGAATATGCAGTTCAGTTCTGGGCTCCAGTTCATAGAAAGGATGCCCTGGAGTTGGAAAAAATACAAAGAAGAGCAACGAAGCTAATTAGGGGCATGGAGAATTTAAGTTATGAGGAAAGATTGAAAGAATTAAACTTATTTAGCCTTGAAAAAAGACGACTAAGGGGGGGACATGATTAACTTATATAAATATATTAATGGCACATACAAAAAATATGGTGAAATCCTGTTCCTTGTAAAACCCCCTCAATAAACAAGGGGGCACTCCCTCCGTCTGGAGAAAAAAAGGTTCAAGCTGCAGAGGCGACAAGCCTTCTTTACCGTGAGAACTGTGAATCTATGGAATAGCCTACCGCAGGAGCTGGTCACAGCAGGGACAGTAGATGGCTTTAAAAAAAAAGGGTTAGATAATTTCCTAGAACAAAAAAATATTAGCTCCTATGTGTAGAAATGTTTCCTTCCCTTTTCCCGTCCCTTGGTTGAACTTGATGGACATGTGTCTTTTTTCAGCCGTACTAACTATGTAACTATGTACATTAGCCTGTGCACTGATTGTACACAGGCAGTTGTTAGGGCATACCTCAGTATGCCCTAACAACAGGAAATATGTTCAGACAGCCCTGGGGTCCTTCACTGGGCATATGAGTTATGGGCTTTGATCGCATCACATTTATTTTCTGTGACACGATCAATGTGCAGTCCCCCCTCTTTGAACGCATGCGATTAGCTTTCATCGCGGCGTTCAAAGGGTTAACAGCGGAGAGAAGATGTTTCTCTCCTCTCCGCTGTCAGAGCGGGCCGTGGCTGTGTATTACAGCTGTTGCCCCGCTCTTGATCGCACACACAGAGACGGCAGAGACTGCTGTCACACAGGACGAGTATGCTCGTCCTAATGCGCGAAGTGCTCGCCGCTCAGGATGAGCATACTCGTTCTGTGTCGGCAACCAGTTAAGAGACTTATGAAACCATGAATGGGGGAGGGGGTGGGGGTTATGTTTTGGATGCTCCCACTAGCACTGCCAATGAACCCTCAGAAGAGAACACGTCAAGCCTGTAATGTTTAATAAAGGTTGAAGATGAACACCAGGTGGCAGCTTTGCAGATCTGGTGGAATGGGATTGTATATTTAAGGGTGATTCCAAGCCTTCTAAAGAATTACAGTCCTTAATGATTTTTTTGAGCCATTTAGCTAATGAAGCTTTGCTATATTTTTTCCGTTTATTTGGATGCTGAAACTGGAGAAAAATACCTTCTTGTTGTCTAAAAGGAGTAGTCCTTTCCGGGTAAGTAAGTAGAGACCTCTTTACTTCCAAAAAACCATATACCAGTAGAAGTATTAGGAGGTTATGTCTCATGGCAAGACCAGCAAAACAATTTCCTGAAGTCGGAACTGGATGACGCCTTATGGCAAAAACACTGGGATCATTCTCAAAATAACGCAGTCAGGCAACATTCTTAGATAAGGTTCCTTACAGGACAGGGCTCGTAGCTCGATAATCCTTTTTGCTGAAGTAATAGCTATTAGAAATAGAATCTTGTACGAAAGCAGTTTGAGACTAATACTCTGGAGTGGTTCAAATGGAGGACGGCACATATATTTCAAAACAATAGGCAATTCCCAAGAGGGCAGTGGATTCTGATAACATGGCCTCAACTTCTGAATTGCCCATAAAGAGGCTCTATCACCACGTTATAAGTGGCCTATCTCCTACATAATGTGATCGGCACTGTAATGTAGATAACAACCGTGGTTTTTATTTAGAAAAACTATCAATTTTGAGCAAGTTATGCACAATTTTAGATTTATGCTAATTACTTTCTTAATAGAATGATCACATGTGTTGTCATTCACAGAAACATTACCAAAGTGTTGGGAGTGATGAATAGACATCGCATCCTGGCTGGAGGTGATGTCTATTCACTCCCAAGACACTTCGGTGACTGCACAGCGTGATCTTGCAAGATTGGTCAGCGTCATACACTTCTCTTCACAACGCCCAGTTGGTAAAAAAGTAAAAACACGCCCAGTTGTCTATTAACCGGTTAAGGACTAGGCTGTTTTACAGCTAAATGACCAGAGCAAATTTCACAATTTTGCTATGCACTTCTTTTAGATGACTATAACTCTGCAGGTGAATAAAGTTCATCTTTGAATTTTACACTCTTTTTAAAGGACAGATAGGGCTTTGTTTTAGTGGCATTTGTCAGTATACATCATTTTTATTTTTTTCTCTAAAGTGGGCAAAATTGGAAAAAAATTCAAGAATTTAGCAATTGCGTCAGTTTATGATAGCATTTTTCACACACAGTATAGACCATGGACAAAATTAATCTCCTTTCACATTCTTCCACTTCTCCCGTGCATGGGGATACCAAATATGTGTGCTTTATTCACGGGCATGTGCCAGGGCTTGGCATAAAAGGAGGCTTTTTGGCCTGTTTGGTCCAGGAATTCTGCATTTGATTTTATAGCAGCATACTGTTTTCTGGGGGGCCTAATGCTGCTGAAACATTAGAAACACTCCATAAATGACTTCATTCACACAAGTAGAACCCACAAGTTTTTCTTCAAGGGGTTTATCATATTTTTAGAAAGTGCAGTTTTCTTCTGAAAGTTTCTTGAATAAGATAGAACAAAATAAAATTAGCATTTTTTTTTAGCAAATTCATCAGTTTATGCTAGCATTTTTCACACAAAGTATAGACCACGGACAAAATTCATCTCCTGGGGCGTGGCTTGACGATGGCGGTGTGAGGACGCGTGTGCTCAGAGCTCCGGACCTGCATCATTCTCTGCACACTACCACGGGCACTACTTGCCTGCTCCAGCTCCGGGATGACCAAGGGGAGACACCGCAAGTCTCAGTCGGTCACCCCAGGTCCTTACTCAATGGAGCGTTACCTTCGATCCGGCCGCGATGGGTCTTCACCGCGGCCCTCCATCCCAGCAGTAGGCCGCAGCCGATCCCCGACGTCGCGTGGGGACTCTCCGCCCACCGGCACCGTAGTCCCGGCTGGATCTTCGAGAGGACTGCAGGACCGCTCCTCTGATGCTCCGTCCCCGGTAGGTAGGTCCAGATGCAGGGATCGTGGCAGGGTCTGTGCCTCCGGGGAGAGCTGCCACTCCCCTCCCCCAGCAGCATACACCTGAGACCGGACGGGAACATGGCCGCAGGGGAAAAATGGCGCGGTAGATAAGGGGCCACTCTCCTCCGCTGTCCCCCAAGGACATGTCATCATTGAGCCAGGGCACACCAGCTATACTAAGGGGCCCGCTCACCTCCGCTGACCGGGGGGATCCCCACCTAATGACTTCTACTGGCCCCCCTCCTATGGAACGGACCCTGGCAGAGTTATGGGAGATGGTGAGGGCACTGCCCACAAAATCATATTTGGATGCTCGCCTAGCCCGACTGGAAGAGAAACATGACCGGGCCATAGGGGTGGTGACCCAGGACTTATGATCTTTAACCGCACGGGTAGACGCATTGGAGCGCCAGAACTCTGTTCACACAACGGACATTTCGGTTCTCTCTCAGTCTATGGACACCCAATCGACTCAAATGAGGGACTTCTCCCTGCACCTGGACAACGTGGAGAACAGGGGGAGACGGAACAACTTAAAGCTGAGGGGCATTTCAGAATCTGTACCGCCTGAGGAGCTATACGAGGTCGTCACCCATATCTTCAACAAGCTCATGGACAGACCACGCGATTTGGCCATTGAAATGAATAGGGTACATCGCTTGGCAGGCCCACGGAACAGGGAAAGTAGTCGTCCCCGAGATGTCATCTGCAGGGTGCACTTTTATAAACAAAAAGGGGACATTGCATGGCGAGCTTGGGAGCGGGGGGCCGTTCCTTTCCAGGGTGCGGAGGTGACCATTTTGCCGGATGTCTCAAGGCTGACCCTACATATGCGCAGGGTGATACGCCCTCTGCTGGAGGCAACTAAAGAAGCAGGTGCTTCCTACAGATGGGGCCATCCTTTCCACGTCATCCTCCGCCGACAGGGGCAATCCTTTGCTGTCCGCTCTCCGGACGACTTGGAAGCAGCCTTCCGTTTCCTCAAAATCTCCCCAGTGCGCCTCCCAGACTGGACGGAGCCACCGCCTTCGCTCTTCCCCAGGGGGGGCCTGTACCCGGACTATGTGCGGCCTTCTCTGCTTCCTCCTAGAGACGGTCCTCGTGAACAACGGGCATCTGGATGGCGCTCGACCCGAAGAAATTGATCGGCCAGCGGCCAGAAGGCTAATGTATCACTGTACCCATGATGATATCATTGGGGGGCTGTTTGATATGAGTGTCTAACCCCCCTTCCTTTTCTCCTCAGGTTTCCTCTCAGGTTATTGCGGGAGGGAGTGTTGCCAGGCCAAAGGGGAATTTAGGTGGGCCAGGGGGTCTAGTCTGTGAGGTCTGGGGGATTGTCTCAGGGAACCTTTTTCCCCATCATACTGCGCTGCGGTGGGAGGTCAGGAACCTACATACACCCGTTACAGTAATCCGGCTGAGTCCGGGGTTCCGGCCTGCTCTTATTTGGGCTTATATAACCTTAGTCCCAATTAGTGGCGAGTCTCAGGGAGATCACCTCTTCACGCCGCTGTCCTTCTACGTTCCCCACTAGGTTTCCGCGCTGTCGTGTCGTGTTGTGTTCAGGGGGTGTTTTCTACCAGGCCCGTCATAACACGCAAAGTATTGTTTAGGGGTTTTGTACCCCGCTGTTAGTGGGACGCTAGTGTCCCTTTTCTTGGCCCTTCCCCCTCTCTACGGGGGTGACCGTCTCTTTCCCCGCCTTTCTCCCCCTTTCTGTTTTCCTACTGTGGCTCCATATGTCTAACATTACGGTTGTTTCCCTGAATGCACAGGTCCTGAACGTTCCAGAGAAGGGATCCCCCATCCTCCGTCTTCTATGGAAAAAGAAAGCGCATGTGGCGTTCCTCCAGGAAACTCACTTCCGGGCGGACAGAGTTCCACGGTTGACGGACTCTCACTACATTGAGGGGTATCACAGTACCTCACCGGACTCCAAGACCAAGGGGGTCTCTATCTTGATCTCTCGTTCTCTTCTGTGGGAGCACGTGGAGACTCGCACAGATGGAGCGGGACGGTATATCTTCGTGAAGGGTAGGTTGGCTAACACACTGTTCACATTGGCCACATGCTATCTCCCCAACACTGGTCAGGTCGCCTTTTTTGAAGGGGTCTTGACGGAGTTGGATGGTTTTTTGGAAGGCACTCTTATACTAGGGGGGGACCTGAACCTTACATTAGACCCAACTATAGACTCCTCACGCGGACACTCGTCGTTACCCAGGTCGGCACACCGCCGGGTGCGTGGGTTGTTACATGAACACAAATTGACAGACGCGTGGCGGCTTATGCACCCGACGACAAGAGACTACACCTTCTTTTCGGCCCCCCACAACACATACACCAGACTAGACTACTTCTTCCTGCGCCACTCCCATCTCTCCAACCTCTCCTCAGTCTCAATATATAACATAACCTCGGACCACGCCCTCATTACACTCTCTCTCTGCCTCCCTGCAGCCCACTCTCGCTCCTGGCAGTTGCGGTTAAATGATTCACTCCTGCAGGACCCGACGGTAATTTCTGAAATACACAGGGACCTACGGGAGTATTTTGCTACGAATGTATCCCCAGATGTCAGTCCGCTCAGTGTTTGGGAGGCACATAAGTGCGTGATCCGGGCTTCCTTCATCCAGATCAGATCTAAATTTAAAAGGGAGCGGACGGCTCACTTGAGTGAACTGTTATCTCGTATACACCTCCTCCAGCAGTCCCACAAGGCTTCCTTGGACCGGGTGATAGAGGCGGAGTTGGGGCAGTTGCGTGTTCAGGTCCGTTCTCTTTGTCTTGCTAAGGCTAGGGCCTCCCTAGTAAAGTGTAGATGACATTTCTACGAATTCAGTAACAAACCAGGTAGGACTTTGGCACGGGCATTGCGGAAAACTAGGTCACGTACCTATGTCCCCCAGGTACAGATCCCTGGAGCTAGGGGTTTGCACCACCCCCAGGACATCTCGGAAGCCTTCCGGGCATACTACCACTCACTCTACAATCTCCCGCGGACCTCTCCCACCGCAGATGGGGGAACTAGACGGGAGCAGATGGAGGCATATCTCCGCTCCTCGGGGATGAAAAGTATCCCGCAGGAAGCTCTAGCGGCTCTGGAAGAGCCGATTTCTCCAGAGGAGTGGTCCTGGGCCCTGAAGGATTCTCCGGTGGGGAAGGCGCCGGGCCCGGATGGGCTCCCTATTCAGTACTACAAGGTCTGTTCAGATCTTCTCGCGCCTCATTTCCTGCAGGCCTATAACTCTCTCACAGACGGGTGCTCTCTCCCTCAGGATGCCCTGCGGGCATACATTACGGTTATACCCAAAGAAGGAAAGGACCCCACCAGCTGCCAAAACTACCGCCCCATTTCACTGCTTAATGTAGACCTCAAGCTGTTTGCAAAAATCTTGGCCCATAGGCTCACACCCCTCCTCCACAGTGTGATCCACTACGACCAGGTGGGCTTCATGCCCCTTAGGGAAGCCAGGGACAACACCACTAGGGCAATTAATCTGATTTATTACGCGGCTGCCTCGTCTCTGCCCACGCTACTGCTGTCCACGGACGCGGAGAAGGCCTTTGACAGGGTAGACTGGGACTTCATGTCGACCACCTTGCGGCACATCGGGCTGGGTTCCCACATGATGCAATGGATTTCGAGCTTCTACTCATCTCCTTCAGCCAGGGTTAAGGTTAATGGTACCTTATCTTCTCCGCTCTCTATCTCCAATGGTACGCGGCAGGGATGCCCCCTGTCGCCCTTGATTTTTATTTTGTGCCTGGAGCCCTTCCTTTGTCGGGTTCGCTCAAACCCAGACATAGCGGGAGTATCAGTGGGTGGAAGATCCCATAAAGTGGCTGCGTATGCGGACGACCTTCTGTTCTTCCTCACTGCGCCCAGGATCTCCTTGCCCAACCTCATGGCGGAGATGAGTAGATACTCGAAACTGTCAAATTTCAAAATTAACTATCAGAAGTCCAAGGCTCTCAACATATTACTGCCGCAGTCCCTAGTGGATGACCTGTCGGGGTCCTTCTCCTTTAAGTGGGCCAGAGACTCGCTTCAATACTTGGGGGTCCAGCTCTCCAGGGATCTCTCTCGCCTTTATGCAGTTAACTATCCTCCTCTCCTTCAGCGTGTAAAAGGCGATTTGGATTCCTGGACGAAGGGTACCTTCACGTGGTTCGGCAGATGTGCAATCTTCAAAATGAACATTCTCCCACGGATACTGTACTTCTTCCAAGCCCTACCGATCCACATTCCCCGCACTTTCTTCCGAGCTCTATTGTCCTTACTCCACCGCTTCATTTGGGTGGGGAAACCGGCCCGTATAGCCCGCTCCACGCTTTTTCGCTCTAAGAGTGAAGGGGGTGTGGGGCTCCCTGACTTAGTTTCTTACCATCAGGCCTCGCACTTCACTTGGCGCGCATCCTGGATTGGTTCCGCCACACGGAGGTCAAACAATGGGTGTCGATGAAACAGTCTTCTATGGCTGTCCCCTTGCAGGCCCTACCTTGGCTGGGCAGGGATACCCCTCTACCAGCAAGGACTCACCCGACGATAGGGCCCTCACTGGCAGTTTGCGTCGTAGGTCTTCCCTCGGACAGAGATCTCCCCTTCCCTGTCCCCCATATTTCCAATCCTGGGCAACCCGGCGTTCCCTCCAGGGCGGGAGGGGGGTCCATTTCGGAGCTGGTTGCAGGCAGGTAGGGGCCCCGCCTCTCATTACCTGCACGGGGAGTCATGAATGACTGGCCCGCAACTGATGTCTTTGACAGACCCTCCCCCCCTCACTCCCTGGCAGGTGATTCAGCTGAGACACTTCCTGGTGTCCTTGCCTAACCCTGCGGAACATGCTCGGGTTAAAACTCAGTTTGAACTCCTCTGCGTGGGCACTGGCTCGATGCGTCACACACTATCCAAACTATACTCCCTATTGATCTCCCCATCTACCCTCTCCACACCCACATATTTGCTACGGTGGGAAAGGGACTTGGGAATCACGCTCTCGGCGGAACAAATAGATAGGGTATACAAAACGACACATAAATCGTCCATGGCCAGCAGGTATCAGGAAGCGGGTTTTAAAATTTTAACGTGCTGGTATAGGGTGTCTTACAGATTACACGCTGAGATTCCGGCGGTCTCACCGCTGTATTAGAGATGTGGTGACCAGGTGGGAACGATACTACATGTCTTTTGGGACTGCCCACGGCTGACTGCCTTTTGGTCAGAAGTGTGGCGTATCACCTCCAGATTCACGGACTTCCCGCTCCCGTGCACACCGGCCTTCTTCTTGCTCCATCTGTGCAAGGTCCCGTTGTTCTCATATCGTCGCTCTGTGGTCCGCCATCTGGTGAATGCTGACAGGGCCTGCATACCAGCGCTTTGGAGACAATCGGCTGCGCCGTCGCTCAGCATGTGGTTTGATAAGATACAGGAGATCATGAGGATGGAGGATCTCACGGCTTCTATGAGAGGTACTCACGCCAAGTTCATCCAGAGATGGTATCATTGGGTCAGGTTTCAATCATCTTTAGAATTCAGGAATATCGTAGCCTCTTGATTTGCACTTCATACATGACACTTAACAACGGAAATCGTCCCTTCCTTCCTCCCCTTTGTCGTTCCTCCTTTCTCATTTCCTTTTTCATAATTCCTTTTAAGTTATGTTTCGTTGTGGGCCTTAATGCATGTCTGCAGGTTCAGGATGCAGGGGAGTAGCCCCGTTTATTGCTTGACTATACTCTGTTTGTACATCTACCCTACAGGATGACCACATATGCCGGCCTGCGTGCCGAAGTACTATATGGTTGCATATTCTTTTGGCATTTAACGTGATATGTTTGTTTGTAAAAATTGATAAATAAAAGAATTGATAAAAAAAAATTAATAATCTCCTTTCACATTCTGCCACTTCTCCTGTGCATGGGGATACCAAATATGTGTGCCTTATTTATCACATAGAGATGTAGGAGGGCTTACGATACAAGAAGCTTATTTCACAAATCCCCTTTTTTCAAAACTGGTTT